>NC_134282.1:7135222-7811222 GCF_949628215.1 Phalacrocorax aristotelis
ACTCAAGCTCCCATTACTCTCATTGCATCAGTATTATACCCTCACTCCCTGCAAAAGATCACAGCATAATTATACCACGTTTAGTAGTAAATGGAAGATTAAACAATATATCACACTTCCTGAGAATGTTTGTGGATTGTGGGGTGCAGAGAGTTTGATTTGTTTGGGGTTGGGGATTTCCCCAGCCTCCCACCCTTTTTTTCCTTTTCTTTCTTCTTCTTCCCAGTGATAGTATTTTCTATCTGATGCAGAAGTAATAAGGACAAGTTAACACTGCATCCAGAGACAGCAGCCCATGGGAGGCATCGCCAGCACTGCTCCTATGCATGGCAGGAGCAAAGCCTGGGCATGCAAGGAGACAGGGCGTGGTTAGCAGCACTCCCACAAGAGCCATCGTGATCACCTCCTTGAGTTTAAGGGCTCAGAACAGTGGTAGCATTTTTTTCAACTAAGTGTTGAACAAGCATCAACTCCCCCTTGAAATGAGACGGAGCAGGTCTGTGCTTGCCATTGAGGGCACAGAGGGAGAGATTGGCTGCTGCCTGCTGAAACTCCACAAATGCTGGTTTTGTTTCTGGTTTTAAGTTTATTTTCAAATACGTGTATAAACTGCCTCTGATGCCTCTTTACTGTGGTTCACGGAATATATTTGATAACAACCATTTGGAATATTGAACAAAAATTGAAGGTAGTTCTTTGATAGCTATTGTGTACCTGTAGCATCTACGTTAAAAATAAATAATTTCTAAAAAAAGAAAAAATCACAGCGCTGATGTTTTAACATCAAACATGCACTGCTGCCTGTGTCATGTACCCAAACAAGAGCTGTCAGTTTGACGCCTGTCATCTGCGCCCATTCCCTGCTATCTGTCCATTCAGCATGTACCACGGACATCTCCTCAGAGTTAATTGTCTGCTCAGCTTTTGTCCCTTTCACCCAGGTTTTCTTCAAGTGAACTGCCTGTCATTGCTCAGTTACTTCTGCGTCTCCGCAAATTAACTCACCGCTTGGCATGGCTCAGCATCTCCAAGCTCCAGCCAAGAGAGAAGCACATTCCTACACACAGCGTGCCATCTAGTGATGGAAGAAGTGAGAGCACAGTCTCAGATCTGAAATGTTTCCAGATTTATTTCAGCTTTCCTCTTCACAAAGAGTCCAAAGGAAACATTCAGGGGTCCAAGAAAACACATAGTCATTTTCTCACATATTGACCCTATAAATAAAAGCAGCACACCAAGGACACGCAGCATCTCCTCCAGGCAAAGTACCGTGGTTATTAAAAATGGATGGCAAAGACATAACACATGCAGGGAAAAGAACCAAACCAAAACTAAACTCATGACAATTATTTTCTTGTATATCACCCTAAGGAAATTTAATGACAAAACATAGCAAAACACTGGAGGCCACCCTTGAGTCTTGTACTTTGCACACAACACGACACATCCAGCACATCAGCAGCTATGGCACTCCTGAAGAGTGCTGGAAGATGAAGTAAGCGGGAAGACAAGTCTCCTAGAGGACATCAAAAGTGATGCAGATAGATGCACATAGGCATTTTAATTCTTAGATGGCTGACAAGTCCCTTAAGTCATATAGAGTAGCCAGCTCTTTCTATTTTTTTGCAGAAAATTGCAGTATTGCAAAGGGAGCATCCATGCGATTGCAATCCATCCCATCTCTGACAAACCCCACCAACAGTTCAGACAGTCCCAGTTAGTCTTCAACAACAGGCTAAACTCCTGTGCTTTTTTCTTTTGTATCAACAAGGACTACCTCTCTCATATGGCTAGTAACGGTGTCCTGGATGAGTCCAAGGAATAACCCTAAACCAAGCTGACAATTTCCACAGGTGGGCAACGTTCCTTAAACTACACAGACCCAAATGTCTTCGGCCTCAAGCAGCAAAGTGAATATATCCATAAAATTTCAGGAAGCTTATAATCACAACTTTCACATGTATTGTTAGCAACAGAAAATAGGGGGTGGTGGGGGGTGGTGGTGTTTCCTTTGAACAATATTTACATATAAGAAATTCCACATGCCTACCATAGCAACATACTGTCATTATTAATAGTGTCATAGTAATGGATAGGATTGAGTTAATTTTCTTCCTAGTAGTTGGTAGAGTGCTGTGTTTTGGATTTAGTATGAGAATAATGTTGATAGCACCCTGATGCTTCAGCTGTTGCTGAGCAGTGCTTACACAAGTCAAGGACTTGCCAGCTTCTCATGCCCTGCCAGCAAAAAGGCCAGGAGAGGGCACAGCCGGGACAGCTGACCCCAGCTGGCCAAAGGGTTATTCTACACCATATGACACCATGCCCAGTACATAAAAAGGGGGAGTTGGCTGGGGGGGGCAGCAATTGCTGCTTGAGGACTGGCTGGGCATCAGTCAGCAGGTGGTGATCCATTGCATTGTGCATCACTTATTTTGAATATTTTTAAAATAATTATTATTATTTTCCTTTTTCTTTCTGTCCTATTAAACTGTCTTTACCTCAACCCATAAATTTCACTTTTTCTCCTCCATCCCACTGCATGGGGAGTGAGTAAATGGCTGTTTGATTCTTAGCTGCCTGCCGGGTTAAACCACAACAGTAACTAACAACCAAGCAGAGGCTTATTAATACCCACATCACCAGAAAGAAGCTTTAGAGGGGAATTATCAAAAATTAGAGAAGTATAAGCTTCCACATTAGTTAACATCTAATTAACACTCCTGAAAACAGCATGTGCAGGAAACACAGGGAGAAGCTTTAGTTACTCAAATTCTGAACACCAAGCTCTCACTACTCCATTGCATTGGCTACATTTTGGAATTTGTTTTCCTAAAAAATATCAGAACTCACAGATTACCAGTATTTTATCATGAAGATATGAACTACAGAAACCACCAGCCACCCCTTATCTACCCTAGAATTTTTTATCTTACCCTTGTGTTGGCTCCAGACCACAGAAGACCAAGTCCCTACAGCAACCCAGTGCAGAGGAAACCTCTCCCATTAATTCTCACTTTCATTAAGAATAGTTTCCCTGCAAACCATATGATTTTCCCAGATATTTGAGACTAAGGAATGAAAACATAATCTCTTCTCCATACAAAAAAAGGTGACTAATAATTGAGGCCATGCAGACAGGGACACCAAGCCCTGGGGTGGGATTACCCTAGAGAAACGGGTCTCATGCTCACATGTCATAAATGGTTACAGCACAGCACAGGTCACCTCCTGCACCACTGAATCCAGTACCAAAATGTTAATTGATCATAGCAAGTTCAGACTTAATCCCCTAACACCACTATACTGGGACTAATTTTTACGTAACAGTTTGGTCTGGCAACCCCCCCTAGTTTTACATTTCAGCCAGGCTTTCAACATTAAATTTCCCCCTTTTTTTAATGAAATAATAAATTGAATCTGACAAATTAATTATCAAAGGACACTTCATTAACCAGAGTACTTCACAAACAACTCTTCATTGTCTGAAGACACTTGTGCCAAAACACTGCTGAAAACATAAATTCTGCTTATTTTTGATAACCTAAATAACATCTAATGCATTGCCAAAGCTATGACTTTAACCCAGGGTCTCAGTGTCAGAATATAGGACAAATACAAACAACACATAGGTGTAAAAATATTACCTTAATCAGCATGTATACCATAACCAAGCACACCCCCTTACCTACCTTCTCCAACAGCAAAACCCAAGCACTTCATCCTTCCTCCTCCCTCCTCTTCAATTTAAGCCTAAGCCTAGGCCTAGGCCTAAACCTAAACCCACCCTAAACCCCCAGCTGGCCCTAATGACTGGCCCACCTCCTCCAGCCCTTGAAGCCACACCAGGACTGCTTTAGCCCAGCACCCCTCAAACACATCATCTCTTTTCTTGCATACTGACATCATTCTTACCACATTTTTGGAAACCTCAGCTGTGTTTAAAAAGCCATTTTTGCACCAAAGCCACCTGGAGCATCTCATGGCAGGGCTGGGCCACAGCACGGGCAGGCTGTGGGCCCTGCGTGGAGATGGAGGCAGCATTTTGGTTGATGCAACTTGTGCCTATTTTTGCACAATAATTCTGCATGGTTCTCCTGCACTGGTTTTAATTTGTTATTGTGACCACATCAGGATATGGGGTAACTCCAAACCTGACACCATTCCTACCCCTTTACATCCACACCCATGCGGGCCTCACAGGATCCCCCCTTTCCCTAGCCCATTTTCTGGGGTTTGTGCTCACGGTCATTAGTAACTGCTGAAGTATCCCCCGATAACCCCCTACCCTGAGGAACCACTGATTTCTCTCACACTGGCATCCTGACTCCCTTGAGAAGGTGTACACAGGGTGAGGCAGCACTGGGAGCAGTGGGAGGGAGCACCCCATGCCCAGCTGGCCAGATGGGGGAGAGCTACCTCCATCCCTGTTACAGACCAAAAGAGCTTTAGGCAAGAGTTAAACCATGGTGGTGGAGGAAAAGAAGGTACGGGACTGAGGCCATGACAGTGACTGCTACTGATTAAGAGCATTTCAGAAGATAAACGAGTTTGTCATTCCCACTGGGTCTTCACCAAAATAGTCTTTCAGCTTGTCAGCAGAGAACAGCTGAAGGGAGATCAGTGTGCAAATATAAGCATTACGATAACCACAACAAAAATCTTGCAAAGCAATTTCAAAACCCTAAGTTTTTAAGACTGAATCTTCCAAACCCCAGGGACAGACACTTATATGATTTACTATGTATGTTGCCTTGCCCAGTAACATCTCACTGCAAGAAAATGTGCCTCATTTGAGGGACCAGGTAGTTCTTTCAGTAGAGTATTCAGGTAGATCCGTTATGTTACCAAAATTATGGGTGACCTGCAGGGAAGGAGTCTCCACACACACTTTTCTTTTGAATCTTGCTTCAAGCAGCCTTGCCTACACTTCCAGGGCTGTGAGTTGGCCAAGATGAGGAGAACCCAGCAGGGTCTCACCTACCCTGGCACAGCCAGTCCAGCCTGAGGCTTAGCTGCAATTTTGGCATCAGGTGATGACCGTGAAATACCTTACAGGATAAGAACTCATAAGCAATAATCTTAGTCTTACATGAAATAGGATTTACTCTTTCTGTACAAGCTAGACTGCATAAAGGATCCTACTGGTTGCAAAGTGGTTGAAGTCTTGCAGTCTCCAAGACAGATATGATTTCAAACCCATAACTCTTAATATTACATGAAACCAAAACAGATTTCCCTTGGTGTTTTAATCACAGCACATTTGCTGGTTCCAGATTATGTTGCGTGATAACGTCTGTGATAACATTGTGTTTATTCATATGAATAATCTGAAGTTGTTCACGGTTGCCAGGTGGCATTTGTTTAGCGGTTTTAAGAAGGAGACCAGATAAAAGAAAATCCCAGCAGAAAGAAAGATAATAAAATATTCTCGATCATTCCTCCAGGATATTGCTCTGTGAATTTCAGAATCAAGCAATTAGGTTGATACCTCAGTTTTATTATTTGTAATGGTCATGGTGCCTCAAAGGCACTTTGCAAAATTTTACACACAGAACTGCACAGGCAAGCGTGTCTGCACTTCTACTCCAAGAAGGTGTGTCTGTCCTGGACTTGAGGTAATTAAAATTCAGCTCACCCCAGGACCAACATCATTGTCTGTCTTGTCCATCAAAGACCAGATGGGAACCTTGAGAGTTAAAACACTGTTCTGAAGCATTAAGAGCCAGCCCTCCAGTGATCGCAGGCAAGTGCCCTCCATGAACCATCCGAGACCAGCAGCTCTGCACAGCATGACCCAGCAGGGTCTACTGGGAGCATCCAAGAGGAAACCTGCAGCATGTCCCCAGTTGTGAACCCCAGAAGTCTCCATGAGGTTACTTGCCCTAAGCTAAAGTTGGAAATATCACAAAGGCTCATCTTATTTTTCCATCCTAATATTTTCAGCATGAGGTGACACTGTAAAATAGGGGTGAATCCTAATGCTTTCTAACATTGAATGATAATCACCTAAAAGCTTTGTTTCAAATTAGGTAAACACAGAAATGGGCCAAAGTTTGTTGTACGACCTACAAGTTCCCTAATTGATTTGCCAGTCCTTAGTGTATCAAACATTCAGTATGCTCTAAAATTTAGGAATTGGGTGTGTGTCTGCATCTTAACTGGTGTTGTTCATGCCCCAGAGAACAATTATTCCGGTATTTATCTGCTGGCAGCAAAGCATTTCTTTAAACATGAACCCTCCAGAATTTAAAGACCAGGCTGGAGCCATCCTGGTTTATATCACACACTACTTTTCCTCAAAATACCCCACTTTTCAATCCAACACCCAACACAAACTTCCTCAACCCCTGGAGGTTGGCAAATACGGGGGTGCTTATGTGTAGATTAATGCTTCTAAGTCTTGTCCCTAGTTGTATTTAGTTATTTAAAACCTAAAAGTTAGGTTTCCCCATGGCAAGACCTCATAGGATCATGACTATCTGTCATTTTTAATGAAAATGTAGTATTAGATTTTATTGTAGAATATTTCAAGAACTCTCAAAAGAATGAACAGATTATCTATGTACTGTAATGTTTCATTACTGAATGAAGTATCTGAGGGTCTCTTGGTATCACTCGCGGCTGCCTGCTGTGTACACACACTGATTTAAGAAAGCTGCATGAAGGTGAAGGCTTCCCAGTGCAGTGCGGGGTGTCACAAGCACTGCTGATCACACAACGTATGCACAAGCTGTGGGGACATTTAAAATTCTCATTGGAAAGAGAGTCCATTCAAGGCCTTAAAAATCTAAGGTTCAGTGGAAAATGGTGGCAAAAAGTAGTTATTAAAAAGCTGCATTTTTCTATAATTTCTATATACTTTTAATAATTTTTACTAAGAGATTTTTTTACTATAATATTTTTATAGCCTGTTCAGATTCAGATGCCATACTTACTCTTCTTCAGGTCTATATGCATTTAAGCAAATTTCTCTATGCTACTTTAATGTATGATCATGTAGATTTTCTCTGGCAAGAATTAAAGTAAATTTTGATTTAATGTGATCTTCACCTTCCCCCCCGCCAGGTAAAAACTGTTTTATTTGATGTGTTGGCTACCAGGATATTCTAAGCTGCTGAGATCATGTGTGAAAAATCCCAGGTCAATAACCCTGCCAAACGCATGCTCCTTTCTCCAGTTTTCCAGCAATTAAATCTATTTGGAGCGCCGAAAAATTCACTCTGCATCTCACTCTCATTTGCTGTCAGCTATTCAACCGCCAATTCTTCCGTTTATTTGATCAAATACATTCTAGAGGGGTTTTTTGGTTTGGTTTGGTTTTTACATGCCAATCTTTCTTACATGCTGAGTAGCTTAACCACTTCACTCTTAATTTTCTTGGTAATACTATCCAGTCCTCCTGACCTGCTGAAATTTTAGTGAAGATATACCTTTCAGTTAGTTGACGCTTCAGTCTTTGAAGGAATTTTATTTTTATTAATCATGGGCTACTAATTCACCTGGTTTACACAACTGGCTTTAAGCAGACAATTAGCTCATGGGAAAGCCCATGCCAATTAGAAGTATCGGCCATCTGCAATGAGATGACTGCTGATCACATAAGAATTTTTTAAAAAGTATTACCCAAGAAGAGTTCAACATAATTAGGGGCAACATACCTTTTCTTTGTTTAGTGTTTTAATGAAGGTCTTTGTTTGGAAAAGCTGAGTGAATTGTGTCCAGCGCGTATTCTGCACGCTGCAAAGAAGAAACTCTTTGAAACCATCAAATTGTAACACCAGGTAGCCCCAAAAGTGCTTAGTCTTTGGATGAGCCCACCAGCAGCATAAATGGGGAAGAAAATTTCTACTTTTCATTAGAAGCAAAGATCAGCCTGCAAGACTGAAATCTATAAAAGGAAATTTTACCAACTATTTTTAAAGACAGTAGCTTCCTTACTTTTCAAACAAAAGGAAAAAAAAAAAAAAGGAACCCTGGACAAGAAAGCCATGGGAAAGAGCATAATGCTAATATACAGTTAGAAATGTACAATACACAGTGAACCATTAATTATACCCAATTCCACTAACTGGTCTCATTGAAGAAATCCACCTTGATAAGACTGAAATAGCCTTACAGCAGTCAGAAGTAAAAGCCAAAACGCACTTAAATCACTTCCTTTTTTCCTAAACTGTTTTTCTTGTCTTTGCATCTTCAAACAACAGACAAGGAAGGAGTTGTGGAAGAAGGAAAAATCAAGCAGATAAAATTTCTCCCTTCTTAGAAACAGTGTCTTTCAAAGTATCCCCCTTGCTTTTGTTCTAATTAGACCATAATTATAATAGTCACTGTCATGACAATAGATTTATTTTTATTGCTACCTAAATTTGTGCATGACATTTTTATTTTCTATGGATGCCTCAGGGAAAGATAGAAAGGTGGAGAATTCAGCATAGGACAGTATTTCCAGCTGCACCTTCCCATCCTTGGAGAGCAAAAAGAAGAAAAGTGGCATCCCTCCAGCGCACAGGATGGAAGAGAAAAGTAGTTCAGAGCAGTGATTCTCTTGCCCCTTGGTGGACACCGGTGGGTTTACTCTTTACATGGAAAATGTTCAAAATTTGTGTGACCAAGGCCCTGAGCAGCCTGGTCTAACTCTGAATTTAAATCTAACTTTGAAGCCAGCCCGGGTTTGGCCAGAAGTCCTCCAGAGGTCCCTTACAACTGAAGTTATTCTATGCACCTAGGAGTAGTTCATAGTGTCATGGCATTAAGATTAGAACTGATTTGTTAAATTTTTTTTACAGTTTTATCATGTTGTTTTGTTTTTATGTTTAAATTAGTATCGCTATGACTACCATAACAGAATTATTAAGCAGAATAAACTAAAACCCATGCTCTAACCCTTGTTGTTCCAAGCTTATGTTTTGACATAGCCCCAGCACTTTCGGGAGAGGGAACAGTAGCAAGTCAAAGATTACCATAGTCATTATAACCTTTACACAAAAGCAGTATATCAAAATGTAAACTGTGCCTGTGCCAAGTAAATGTTAATGAGTAGTATCTGGAAAGGTTAAATATAAATACATATAATTACAGCTTGCTAGTGACAAGAAATTATTAGTTTCTTTCTTCCTCAGAAGTCATTGCTCCAAAATACTAAACTGAAATAAAAGTATGTATCTAATCCTGCAATCACAATAGGACTTGGAGAGCTACAATTATATCAGTCAGTCAGAAATAAGTTGAATACATATCACTGCTAATGTCCTCAGTCAGTTCTATAGTCCCCCCTTCCAGATAAATGTATAAAGATTAGTCAGAAAACTGCTCTGAAAACTGGAATTTAAAAATTGCATTGAGAAATCACTTCAGTTCATTTATATTTTAAAAGTATAAGCTCATAATTGTAGAAGAAAAAACTACAAATCAAGCACAGAGAATAAATCTCTGTTTTCATTCATAGGCAGGACAGAAAAATGTGTTTGCTAAAGAAATTATTTAAATGCTCTATATTGGCATTTGATTGGAAGGGGAAAATTCATTTCTTCCCCTGGAGGGAAAAAAACTAATACGCTACTAACTGCACTAAAAACAGAGCCATTCCAAGCTGACATTTGCAATTAAAAAGAGAAAATATTTAATGGAAGCTTGTGAGTACTTTGCAATGGCAAAATTGCTTTTAGCCTTTAGAAAATTCTCTTTATTACAATTTGCTTAAACTACCAATGCACAGTCTCTGCATCACATGTAAAGTGAACACTGTTACTCTGTGAAATAGGGATGGACTGGCCAAAGTAGTGTTTAAAGATGCTTTAGGCTGGCAGCTAATTGAAGGAATGAAAATTTCATCCAATCGCTCCAGTCCATGCATAGGCATCGACTGACACCTGTGGGTATCCCCAAACAGATCCAAGCCATCTATTCCAGTTTAAAGTGAAGGTATGGTTTACCACCTCCTGAACTTTTTCAAAAGCATCTTTTTTCAAAAGATCTTGGTATTTTCATTTGTGGTGCAAGTGGGTTGCACCTGTTATGGTCATGTCTCCCTACGCAACAGTTTAAGTGGAAAGCTAGGAATTCCACTAATTTCAGCCTTTACAGGTACCACACTGTTTTAAGATGCGAACTTCTCCTATAGGCTACCATTCCAAAGATATTTTTGCACGGCATATTTTTTCTGTCTGTTTAAAATGTGGTCATTCTTACCAGAAGGATATACTTTTTTTGTATGTAGAGGTTCACAAGGGATAAAAGATATATTTGAATTAAGCTGATTGGAGGTAATTATGCAGTATTCCGTTACCTGAATGTTTTACTCCAGTTATGTTTTTTTGGTAAAACATAATTAATGCATTTTTACATTTCTACAGCTTCTACATTTGCTTCCTCACAACAGTCACATCAGCTTTAACTGATCCCACGAGTGTATGAAGGCAGCAGGGCATGAAACAGGGGTGAAGTCCAGCCGCTACAAATCTGTTTGAATCTTGAGTAAATCTAAATGGGGAATGAAAAACTGAACGCGTTTCACAACCTCTGTTCACCAGAACAGGAGCTAATTGATCAGAAGTATGAAACCAGTAGAAGTGAATCCTACTCTGCCTGTATGGCAGTAATGGATTTATGGGGATTTTTCCTGAAGTGGTAGCAAACACGTGAAACCCCAGCAATATTAATTCTCTTTTTTTCTCTTCTTTTTTTCTGTTTTGGAAAAACAGTAAATCTTTGTCAACCACATTTATTTAACTACGAATGTTCTGATTAACTATCTAATGGTTTTAAGAGATGAAAAGCATTAATTCTGATTATAAGGCCTTAAAGCAGGCACTAACTCCTACTTTAATCCTGATAGCATTGGCTTAATGAAACAAAGGTGGTTGAAAACACAGTCCATCACAGTGAGACACTGCAAGCTTCTTACACTGTGAGTGGTCGTTGCAGTAACTACCCACTTCTGCTGCTTTTCAAAGCTGGGTGCCCCTCAGTTGGCAAGAAGCTCAGCCCTGGTGCAGGATGCCCAAGGATGCAGGGACAGTGATGGGATGCGGGGTGAGTGGTGGGGAGTCTTGCAGAGGTTCCCTGTCCCCTCTTGTCCACTCCCACACTAACACTCCTCTACCTGTATGCAATAAAATGACCACAATTTTTAAAAGACTGTCAGGCCAGTAATAAAAGACCATTTCTATTTTGACCTTTCAGTAGCAGGTAACATGTTTATAGTGAAATAAACCTTCATTTTGAGTATAGCTGGACAAGAAATATATTTCTAGTGCTGATATTTGGGACCTTGCATGTTTTTTCTCCCAAATTAGGATTAAAAAGAAAAATTTATCAATTTATTGAAAATGATAATCAATAAACAAACTTATATCAAGTCTGGTAAAATATTTTCTTCCATTATCTTCAACATTATTCAGTGTTGACTTTTTTGTTTTTTGTATCAATTGGTACAAAATAACTGAATTACAAAACAAAAATAAGTTGCCTCGAACTAAGAAAACTAAAGTTTTCATATAACATATCAAAAGAATCATTAAGATAAATTTTGCTAATTTTCCAATACTACTTCTTTTTCTTAACCTGAACATTCATCAGATTTGACCTTTACGTTATTTGTAGGGAATAGCCACAACTGTTATCATGAGCCCAACAGCAGACCAGGAACTGTTGTACTTTTAAACAACTACTCTGTGTTTTCCCGTTTAGAAAAGAGCATCCATACACACTTGATCGATCTTTATGCCAGCACGACTGTCAAGTGCAGTTCCTGCCCAACAGCTGACAGATGTGGTGAGAGGGCTCTGAACACCACACAAATGCCAGGCATGAGCTGTCTCTGGTGCTCTGTCTTTCAGACCTACAACTCTAAGCCAAGCAACGGGTAAAGACCTCATTGGATCCTAAAATATGCACCATTTTAATGATAATTTATGAGTCAGATGCTTAAACTGTTAACCAAGTGACAGTATTTATATAATTTCTATTGTGATTTTGCATTGTGCATAACACTAGCAGTAATTTGCAAGGTCACAATACATTTCTTTAAAATGTTTCTTATTCTGAAACCTGTTTAAGTTCTCTGCTTTAAAACTGTAATTAAATCTTCCAGGGAAATCCTTTCTTACTGCCTTTATATTCAATCCCTCCTCTCACTCCTCAGTTGCCTACACCATATCCCATGTAAGAACCCTAAACACAGGTTTGTCTCCTACCGCTGCAGCACAGCAAATCTGGAACAGAGTCCAGCTTGTAATTGTCCTGTGCCAACCTACGTGTCAAGTCAGTATTTTCTTTTTATGGTACACCCATGTTCATTCCAAGCTTTTCACACTTTTTCACTCATTTGATCAAACGGGTAGCCTACAAATGTACATTGGAGAGCTCGTTTGTGTGACGGAGCCACAGAGGTACAGTGAAAAGATGCTGGTGGAGAAGGGGCTACCTGGGACTTGGCACACTGGAGAGCGATGAGATGGGAACGGCAAGTAATGGGAGCTGTTGCTACCTGATCTAACGGAGCTTTTGTAGAAAGAGATTCATTTTTTTGTAATAAGAACTGAACTATGAAAGATGTGCCAACAGTATATGTATGCTAATTACTCTTTTTTATCAATTATTTCCATCATTTTTATGAAGTTCTGTCTTCTATGTGTAATAGGAAAGAAACAAATGAAAATTCATTTTTAATGGGTTTTCTCTCTCAAAGTTGTTGTGAAGATCGTTGAGCATCTTCACTTTTTTTTTCTGGTTTCTTAAAATTTTCGCTTCCTGAAGAACATACTGCTGCAGGTTAAATTCAAGCCATTTATTTTTGTGGACATAACTAAATGTTGAATGGTCCTATGGGGGGTACCTCTCTCTTTCTCTTCTCCTTATTTTGGTCTTTGTCATTTGCTGTACCCACAGGCTGCATGGCATCCATTTCTGGCGTTCCTCATGAAGTTGAGGATACAGGGGACAGTTTGCTAAGTCTGTAACACGACAGGGCCTTCGTTTTGCTTCTTTTAAATAATCTGGTCCCTTTAAGTCTAAAGCCATTGCTCAGCTTCTACTCCAGACCAAACATTTCTCTCTCCAAAGAATAAGAACCTGAAAAACCACCACACCCCGTACCCTGAAAGCCAAGGTAAAGGCAGTGATTTATTTTAGTTCTTACAAAGCATGTTTGTAAAAAATGGTCCCCTCCCCAACTCTTCTTTATATGGTCTGGTAATTGAATTAAAGCAAAGTTCTCCAAAATAAATGAATTTAGTGTAGCAGATGGCTGTCTAAAATAGCATGTATTTTAGCTTCCTGTGTAGCAGCCAAGTTGATTTAAATCAACTAGAAGAGAAGTACGCTTTAATCAGGTCAGCTGACAGTTATTAGATCAAACCTGATTGAAATTCAGAAATTTAGTGAAAATAAATCTGCTACGAATCCAACATTTTCCTCCCACAGGGACCCAATGGATAAAACTTTTATGACATTAAAATTATTCTGGTTTGGGGAATAAGATTTAGTAGAGCATGTCAGGCTTTTATTTTACTGTTTAGGCTCCTCCGTGACTTTGGTTTAGTGTAAAAGGTACCACATAAAACCAAGCACCACAGAACAAGCAGAAGACAGAAAAGGTCCAATTCTTGGCTGCCTTGCACCAGTCTTTTATGACTGTTCAAACTAGACATAAAATACTACAAAGTCAAAATAGCTGCACTTTATACTTGGCTTGCACAGCTGTAAATTAAAACAAAGCTGAAAGGGGAGAATTTGTGCAGCAAATAAGACATATTTCCTTCTGGAGCTTGAGCAACCTGTATTATCATTAATTTCCCCATTCTTTTTATAAAAAAAATCTGTTTGCTAAATATAGAGGTAAGTTACAGGTGAGTTTATTGTGCCACCTGAGATGCCCCTGTCAGTGCCTTTTAATTATGATATTTTTCATGGCTCTGAACCGTGGAACAACAGCTGGGCTTTATCCTCCAGGTAGGGAATGAGATCTCTCTACTGCTCTCTCTTATTTTGCAGGTGTTGTGTACAAAACTGGTTCAGAAATAGATTTTCCAGCCTGTGGGACAATTCCAAAACTTTAATGCTTATTTTCATCTCAAAATCAAGATGAGAAGGTACGCTTCAGCAGTATTTTGAGGAAAACATATTCAGGAAGGAGACCATTTTGGAAATAATGCATTTTTCCAATCCAAATGGGATGTTTAAACATTTTCCTGTTAAAAAACTACAGCCATACTCAGAAGTGAGACCATTTGGATAACCTGAGACTCTTAACTTGGTGTCCCCGCAGTCCAGAGAGAAGTTTGTCTCTGTCCCAGTAACTTCCAGTAGCTCCATCACCAGGAAATACTTGTGATTTCTCTTCCTCTAAGTTTCTTTAACCATGCCTAGGCAACCTGGGACAAATCAGCCTGACTGGGAGCCTGGAATCAACAGGGCCCAATTTGATCTTGTTCTTCTAGTCCAACATGGGGCAGAAAATATATGCAACGTTTCTCAAAAGACATATCTAATGGCAGTATTGTTTTTAAAATTCTGTATTTACCTGAGCCTTAATTTGTCTTAGTCTAAGCTGTATTAGAAAATAGAGCAGGGCTGGGATAGATTTATTCATTAGCACTGGAGATGAAGCTACCATTTCTCTTGAAGCAGACTAGACTAAAAAAAAGTTTCTTACATTTGATTTGGTTTACTGTAGCATGTCCTTATTAAAAATACTTTCATCGGATAAGCTTATGTTACAGACTGCCATTAAACCACACTTACAAACTTCCTTGTCTAGACAGAAAAGAAAAAAATATCTGAAATTGTGGTGTGTGGAATTGATCACTAGTAGATTTTTCTCCTTTTTTTCTGTCAGCACCAAGCAAGTACCTGTGCGTGCTCCCGCCGCTCCTCAAGGTCATCCCACCCCTCCTCTCCCCGCACAGCTGAACCTTGCCCTACTTGGATGAGCTATGAAATGAGGACTGTAAGCAGAGGGTGCATCTGTGGATGCAGGTGCCAGGGTCGTTCTCTGCACCAAATACCCAAAAGAGCTGAGCATGGAGCACGTAAAAAACGTGGCACCAGTGTCTGGCAAGTCTGCATTTGTATCGCACAAATGTGCAACATTTAAAAAAGCACCAGCTCATTGGAAACCCCGATGTTTTTCCCTCCAGTTCTTCAAGTTAAGTGTTGCTATTGTGTGCACAGAGTTGTGATAGCAGGAATGAGAATCCAAATACTCCTTTATGTTTTTTCTATTTACTTCTCTTTCCATTTTTAGCTGCACTTGTACTTGCAATTCACAACGTTCCAGCCACTTGTAAGTCAAAGGGAGCTGAAAGCTGTAGCACAAAACAGCATCTTGCAGAATCAAACGCTTCAAGTGGGTCGTAATCATTAAACTACATTGAACTTTGGACTATTCATATGCAGAAAAGACTACAAAATCAAAGCCTCATATAGCATTGCTTAATTAATGTCATAAGTGGCCACAATCATTGGGCTGTTGTTTCTAAGAATAAGCTTAGTCTGCTTAGAAATACAGGGAAACGAGCACAGTAACCTTACTTATTGGGTAGTATCTTTGAAATGTCATCTGTGATGCAACTTTTTTTTAGACAGCTCAGAAAGCTGTTCCCAGGCCTTTGGAGGGCGGAAAAATCAGAAAAATCTAGCAATTATTATACTGACACGAATGACAACTATGTATCCAGAAACGTTCAGTGAGTGTTTGTTGGGATGGGGGTTTTATTTGTCCTTTTTGTTAATGTTTATATATACTATGTCTAAATAAGGTGAATACGAATAAAATGAGTTAACACGCTATTTGTTACAATCGATATGTCTCTGTGCGAATGGGATTTCCAGGTACTAGAAAGTACAATTTCAGATTCTCAGTGCTGAAATGACTAGAAATACCTTCTGGGCTGCTTACTTTAAACCAGACTCTCCTATGATACCACAGCCAGCCACTTTTCCTGTCAAGGGTGAAAATTAGATCTAACGATATACATCCTCCATAATGTACCATTTCCATACTGGCCTTATTTAGGAAAAGCACCTGAAAACTAGCAGGAGATAAATCTGTGCAGCAATACCTATACTGAATATTATAAATGTCCCACACAAGAATACATCCAGAGTGCAGAAGAACATAACTTATATGTTACAGAGACAGGTTTACTATAATTACTACTTATATATGATCATTTCACTTTCTCTCTGATATTTAGGGTCTAAGCCAGGACTAAAGTATTGAGGTCACCACTAATTTATCTAGGGTGAAAATCATGAGCTTCTGAGCTCCCCAAGACCAGAATTTCACCCTGTTTTTAACAATTGATTATGAGAAAAAAAGAAACAACCACCCAAACATTTGTGTCTTCTCTAGGAAGATATTTTATTGTGTATTTACTTTAACTTGGACATTTCCGGTAGTTATGTGCATGCCTGAATGGTTCCGTGAGCTCCTGCCTAAACACTTTGTACCTCCTGATTAGCTGAGATTTGGGCCAATGGAAAGAGCCAGCACAAGGTCCGTGCGCTGCTTAAGACTCCCAAGTCTGTAAATTAAGTCTGAGATAGCATTAGGCTGATGGCAGCTCTGTCCAAGGCTCTATTTCACTACTCAGTGATCTTGAAGCTATTTCTGCTAAATATTTTGGTTCTCCAGGCTGTTTTAGTAGGATTAGAATGGTCAAAAAAATTATTCCCTCCCTCCCCCCAATTATAGAAATTTTGCTAATGGCAATATGAAGAGATGAAATTTGTTTGCTACAAATGATGGTTAGTTTTATGGTAGAATGTTTAGGATATTTTGGTAAACTATTTTGTTTGGCAAGTCTAATTAGATTAGTGCTCATCATTTTTTTCTTCACTTTTGATGTTAAAAGCCAAGAACTCTTAAAATAACCCCAAAACTCTAAACCTCATGCAATGGAAATGTGTTTGTACAGAGTAAGTTTCTTGAATAGCTATAGGGCTTCTTTTATTTACTGTAAATTACATTGCTTACAGGGTATTTTCAGTGTCAAGGATTTGCATACATACACACATACATAAATAAATCACTTCTATAAAGAAAGCAGACTAGCAGGCTTGTATCAACTGTTCTGCTCTTCCCAAAATGGTTGCTCATTTTTTTCATACATTTTTTAAAAAACAACACTTCCAATTTTCCTGGAAGAATTATAACTTGAACATGTTACCATTCAGAGAATCATCTTATGGATGAGGGTATCAGTGTGATTGTGAAGCATTTCAGGTACTTTACAAAGGAACACAGTAGAAAAGTAGTCTTTACTGTCCTCAGTGATTTCCCTCAATTACAATTAGATTGGGGTGATGAGGGGGATGCTGTTGCTGCATACTAACAAACAAATTATTTCATTTATCTGATATTGGGGGGGCACTCATTTCTCTCATATTTACTATCCAGGTTCTTCTTGTAAAAAAGATAGAAGACTTCAACTTATTAAATGGTTTTAAAACGAAAAAGAGAGGTTGCATTAAGTATCCTGTATCAAACGCAGTACTACATGAAGTATCATACGGTGGGTTTACCTGACTCCACCACATTAGAAAGTTCGTAAAATATTCTGCTTTGCCTATAAATAGGGATTTCTGTACTTCATAAATATTCTTTTTCATGGAAGCAATTTTTTCCTTTTAATCAAAGCGATTTCAAAGTACAAGCAAGAGGAAAACACTTGCCTTGTTGCTTAATAATATCATGCTTCATATCCTTTAATTTTATGTTCCACTTTCTGGAAGAAAATGAGAGTTAACATGAAAGATTCTTCCACCCCAAAATGTAATTATTTCATTCCTAAAAATAAACAAGTAGAGCAACTAGCTAAAGAAATCAATGTGATACTCGGATCTAGAAATGATCAATTACATGCAAAAGTTAGTCAAGCAGAAACAAAAAGAAAACAGTAGGATATCATTGCACAAACTTAATTGCTTAGATTTCTTAAATTTCTGAAGTGAAAGGTAATACATTAAGCAACCTAATTAGATATTGATTTAAATAAATTTAGCCTCCTGGTGACTAAGCAGTGTTTACTAAGGGTTCTGATGTAAATTAAAAGCAACAAGGGAAAAAAAACCAAACATTTTTGTACCCCTGGCTATAAAAAAGCTGAACTAAAATTAAAGTCTCATTCACACAGCAGTTACATTATTTTGGAACATGATCCTGTTATTGCACTGAGACCCTCGTGCTATTCAGTGGGAAATAACTGGTTGTTGACATGAAGCCAAGGACGGTAAACATCCAGGTTGAAGTGTAATTAGGAGTTACGTGCTTTCACAGTGTCAAAACACCAAGACTTAAGAAAGTATAGCTCCTTGAAATAATGGAAACAAACATAAAGAGCTCCACAACAGTGAGGTGCAATTTCCTGGAGATGAGAGTAAAGCTCCTACATTTCTTTTTCCTGGAAAGCAGAAACGTGCACCAGCAGAAAGGTCCCTGATCAGGTGCCCTGCTCCTCCCCTCCTGCGTGGCTCTGCACAGAGCCCTTAGCAGCTTCATGAGCATTTGTTCAGGCTCAGTGTGCTTTAGCCAGCATGCCAACAGCAGGTCAAGGGGTGAAGTTGTTCCCCTCTACAGGGAACCATGAGACCCTGGCTGGACTATCGTCTCCAGCTCTGGGATGTAAAAGGACAAGAGGCAGTGTACACAAAGTTTCCATTCTCATGATCTCCATCCCCTCCTTCGATAAGGTGATGAGCAATACGGTCAAATTTTGGAGTTAGGCCTGCATTGGGTGGGGTGTTGGGCTCACCTACAAACGTTCCTTGGGAAGGATTCTATCCTTCCAGAGTGAAAACCTGGCAAGCAACGCTGTAAAAAGCAGGGCTGAACCTCTACTAATTAAATGGGAAAAAAAATCAATAATTAAAATAAATAAATTCTAAATAATTTTAAAATAAATATTAAAATAAAATAATAATATAGGGAAAACAACTTGTAAAAAATTTCTTTTCCCTCCACCTCTCTCAGTTCTCAGTCCCCAGAGTCCAGCACTCTTTTTGACATTTCTGTTACATATTTTGTGCTTTCCCTCTAATGTGCGGTTTGACTGTGCCCTATACTTTGGGTGCTTCTTTGATGGTAGGAGGGTTCAATATTGTAACAAGCTTACTATTAAAAAATAAGCGTTGGACTTTATTTGTCATGGAATCATTTTACAGGTGTATTCAGTTGTGAAGGGGGAAGTTACTGTAAATCACTATCACCAAACCAATGTGAATTGCTACCAACAAATTGAAGTGACAGTTGCCAAAGAGACAGCTATTTTCTGCACCAATCATTTCTTTGTGCATAGTTTTTCCATGCTACAGCTTTGAACAGCACTGGAACAGTTGTTGTTTCCATTATGGAGAGGAGCTTGGAACCTCCTTCTTGGTTAAAGTTTATTTTATGTGTTACCTGAATAAAACAGCTGAAATGTAGAAACTAAAAGAAATAAGTTTATATACAGAAGTTGGACAATATCTTCATTGGGTAGCAGTTGTTTTTACAAATGTTTGGATTGCTCCTTTCAGCACTCCGAATCAATCGTTAATTTCAACATTTTTGATTGACTTGTTCTAAAATAAATTAAAAATTTATTTTTTGTTTCAATATTTGAAAATACTTCATGATTTCTCCTCTTTTCAGTGCATGACACTCATGCATTTCACAAGATTAGATGGAATTGCAAACATGGTGTTACCCTCGTTTGTACACAGCAAGCACTACGTACTGTCATGCTAATCACAAGATCAGAGAAGCTAATAGTTGCTTTGGATTGACTTCCAGGAGTTGTTAGTGCTGTTCTTCTCTGTAGAAGTGCTATTGAGGTGCTAATGGTATTAGTTTTCTCTGATTTAAGGATCCCCACAGCTCTTAGCCAATGTTTCGGTCCTTATTGACATTGTTCTGTGAACTACGACTCATTAAATCAGCCAGAAGTTTGTTTTAGATTAATTACGATATGAGGAGCTTGACATTCTCCATCTGGAGCAGAGTTTTCAGTTGTCGCCTGCTGGGGGATGAACCATTCGATTCACAAAAAGGCACTTCATTTACTAAAACATATCATTTCCAGATTCAGCTTTTCCGATTAGGGCTGCTACTGTAAGGGCTAAATGATGCTCCTGAATTGCATCCTGTGCAACCCACAGACTTCACTGCAGGAAAGGGGATGACAGCATAGCATTGGCGTGGTTCTGCGGCTAAGCACTTGAGGAGCAATTAAACTCCGTTGTTTCTTTTCCCTTTCCTTCCCCCACCCTGTTAAACATGAAAACTCAAAAAAAAAAAAAAAAAAAAAAAAAGAACCACTTAGAAAGACCAAGAACTCCCTGCAAGGGAACTACAGGCAGCAACCCCATGTTATTGTGATCAAAGAGTATCTGTGTCCAAAGCAGAAAATATAAAAATACATACTATGGGCTAGGCTAAAACGTTAGCAAAAAAGATTTATGGGAGTACAGGCACTGGGAGACTCGTAAACCAGGTGTATTTCAAACTTTAATGAGGGCAGTGGCTCGGAAATGTAGCTCTGTGAATCCTGAATCACGCTGCGTATATGAAACATCTTAGCCGGGAACTCTTCACAGCCAGTTCAGTGCACTTTTTGCAAGATGCTACCTTGCTAATGCCCCTGCTACTCTTAAACGTGCTGCCGTGGAGGATCAGCCCTTCCTCCTCTCCCAGCAACTCAAA
The DNA here is from genome assembly GCF_949628215.1 of Phalacrocorax aristotelis. NCBI lineage: Eukaryota > Metazoa > Chordata > Aves > Suliformes > Phalacrocoracidae > Phalacrocorax > Phalacrocorax aristotelis. Next base: position 7,155,909 of record NC_134282.1, read on the forward strand.
CCGAGCAGGCCAACATGAATAGTGCACTGTATTCTTTTAGAATGGATATGATTACAGCTTTCATAGAAAATGTGTTAATTTTCTAACCTTATTATACTATCCTTTCACTTTAGTAGAACAACTGAATTTTCTCCTAGAGGATTTTTCCAGAATCAGAAATGCCAGGGCCATCAGAAATACTGTGAGCATTTCTTCTGCACCACAGTTCGGGATTTTATTTCCTGGTCCCTTCATCTAACCCTTTAACTTATGCTGAAATTAGACCATACGTTTTAGGAAGAGATGCAATCTTATTTTAAAGCTCCTCATTGATGGTGCATGAACCACATCCATTATTAATCTGTTCCAAATCTTAATTACCGTTGTTAAGAAAACAATTAAGAACTTTTCTGATTTCTGTTTGACCTTTCCTGCGTTCAATTTCCTTCCATTTCTGTCAGAAATTTCTGATAATGTTTCTCCCTGATTCTCTCTGTTCTAGAATAAGGGAGTTTCTAGGTTTAATACCTAAGACTGTAATAGTCTAATACAAGGTCTCCTCTTTCTTGCCTAGAGTGAAAGTGGCCTATGTAGATGACAAATCAAAAAAAAAAAAAAAAAGAAAACCAAAGAACAGAAAGGACAAAGAAACATAATAGGCACCATTTTAAAAATCTATGAAATATATGTGGTTTATTATCTAGCAACTGAGCGGCTCAGCTTGCATCATGGCTATATATAGGCAAAAGTCTAGCATTTAAAGTTCAATATAAAGGTGTTTGCTAATGCCCAAAATTTATTATTGCAGCTCTCAGTACTGTGCTGCAGTGCATCCAAGGTGCTCAACTGCTAAATCTATCATCCTTTTGGATAAGGTATGATCACTAACAGTGGGAATATATGTAGGAATAAAGGCCAACATTTCCTTAGGTACTACAGTATTTTCCTGCTTTGGTCTTTATCTCATCACGAGCACCACAATAAGCATATTTTTTAGAAAACAAAACACTTTTGGTTGAAAACTCCAAGTTTTCCACGTTCTCTCAAAAGGCAAAACTCTTCCTGCTGTTTTAATACTCCTTCTTGGGTCTCAGGATTTCAACAAGGCTAGAAAGTCAGCTCATTTGCTTTGAGCATCTCGTACGTGTCTGTGTACCCACGCACAGCACTCTGGACTGTCTCCAGCTTTCATTCAAGCCAACAGCAGAGCCCTGAAGAATTATGACCAGCTGATTCAGGCTATGGGTGTGCAAGACTGACTTCTGCTCCTGCTGAAGCTGTCATTATTGTTGGATTATTGATCCCTCCCAATGTGCACACTTGCTCTAGTATGGGTGAATACATATGAACAACCCCAAACCCTTTATGACACTACATGAGTGATAGTCAGAGCACATTTTGTTGTATATATGTGTATCTTCCTGACTCCTACATATAGTTTCCATGGGAAAATCGCAGAATGCCTACGCATGTTAATTTTTAGTGCAGCAGGACGCTAAACCTATCATCTCACAAAAATGTCCTTTTATAGCCTTGTCAATCAGTGTATAATTAGCTGAATTTACATGCAGAACAGATGGGAATTTTGGAAATGTTGCTTCTACTAAATGCATTTGAGGAGGGGGAGGAAAAAAAGAACCATGACTTAGGGATTTAATATATATCTATTCCTAATATGATGTTGCATTAAATTAAGTTCTAAAAATATATGCAATAAAATGTTCAGCAAAACATGGCAAGCATTATTAATTACGAACAACAGCAACCACAAATGCTTTCCTGGTGTTCAGGAGAGAAAGTAAACAAATAACATATTCAATGTGAAAAGTAAATATCAAGTTTATGCTGATGAGTGCAGTAGATGTCCTCTTTAAGAGGAATTTTCAAAAGGTTTAGGGATGTGAAGGCTCTGTTGTTTACAAACATGACTGGAAAGAGCAAGAAGATCAGAAATCATAAGAAAGCAGTACTTCCAGGCAGTCCTCAAAGAGAAGCTCCCCTTACCTTGCTGTGCTGATCATTATCTACCTCAGAGGAAGTGTATTATTTTCTCTGGATTCAAAAAACTTACCCACACCTTTGCCTATGCCTGTTGGGGTGCAGGACAATACATCACCATACTAACTTCTGCAAGATATACAAATTTCCAGAGGGACAAAATAAAGCAGGAGAAAGGAAGCCACAAAAGGAGCTGGACTTTCAGAAGGCATCCTCAATTCCCTACATATGGTGTGTGCCAAGCTGCAACGTCCTGACAACGCTGGTTTTCAGAAATATCCTGTGTTTATGGCCTATACTACCATCCATGCATCCAGCATTCCACTTTACGAGTCACTACTAACTCTAATTCATGGATGAAGTGGGATTGTATAATCTGCCATTCATTTTTCTAATTCCAGTTACCTTATAATGGCATTGCAAACATGCTATACAGAACATTTCTCCAAACAAGCTCACAGAATATTTCACATACATGCCAAGCCGCTGAATCTCGTATTACCAGTGATGGAGTCAATGTGACTTTGGTCTCAAAGAGGATAATTGCCTAACATACCCATTCATTTTGTGAGACATTCACACCCCACGCTTATAGCACCCTGGTTTTGGAACAGGGATTTCTGTAACCCCTTCACCACCTTGCCACTGTTTACCAGCACTCAGCTACTTAACATTTCTGATGGAATGTAAAGTTTGATATATGTAATTCAAGAATCATTACTGCTTTGTGCATGTGCTAATCCAACAGAATATCACATTTAATAGCTATTTACCATTTTCTTTCCTTTCATGTGCTGTTCTATAGTTGGATTTTCTCCTTATTGAAGTCCTGGGTCAGACTGAGTTCTCTTGGTAAGTTAAGGAGATAAAAGAACATAGAAATGTGACATTATTTTCTTCTTCTTTCTCTCTGCACACATCCTAGATACTATAACCTAGGTTTTTGACAGCTCAGTTTAGAACTGGAAGAGAAAATAAAGTGCCTAATTTGAAGGTAATAAAAAGAATAAAAATCTCCAGATGAAAGTTGTACCAACATTCACAATTTTGGAAAAAGACATCCTTTCCATTCCAGCACAATTACAATTACTTAAAAACTTAGGGTTTTTTCCCCATTACACTGCTAAGAAATAATGCAGATTCATTCTTGTCACTTAGAACAGGAGCTCCTGGCCATGGGCATTTTGCTCTGCCAGTGACCACAAAGACTGAAGATTTGTTTATTATGGGTATTCAAATAAACACTAATAAGATCCCAGCTAGTGTTAGAACATACAGGCTGATGAACATTCAGCTGTTTCTCCTTGGGGTACAAAGTATAAATTAATTATACCTTAGCAGGCAGCTTGACTGCAGAGTCCTTGGAGATGAGTAGAAAAAGATGGAAGAGACTTATTTGGCTCTTGGGTGTATCAAAGCAATGACAGGGGGATTATTTTTACTACCAATATAAGCAAGTAGCCCAGAGTAAAAAGCCCCTAAAAACATAATTAAGAAAAATTATCAGGAAAATTGAACCTCCTGGCTTATCAAGTCCAGTCACTTGTTATACTGAGCATATTCTCATATGATTTCCTTCATAGAGGTATCAAGCTCCATCAGCCTCACTCTTAAAAATAGTTAGGCTTGGAGTTTTAACACATTTAGATAATTCCTAAAGAGAATCCTAAAGAGGATATACTTTCTTCCAACCAGTATCTTATTCTTGAAATAAATTGGATCAGATCTATATAGGATATCCACGATCTTATCTTGGGAGTTGAATACAATGTAATGTGAAGGAGAGAGGAACTTTTTAAGTCAATAATGCTGCCGAAGCCTATGTATCACAAAACTTCAGGTATTATTGTGACAAGCAGAGTAGAAAGATAATATTCAATAAACAGAGAAAGAGAAAAGGGATCTTTAAATTGGAAGTACCAAAAATTGCAACATGTTAAAGTTATTTAGTTTATTTACAGAAATGTCATGCTATTCCTACTTCAAACCTGAACTCTTGATTTGTCTTTTTAGACTAAAGACCCCAATCTGAATGATGAATTTTTGGGTAGAGTATCTCAATGAGCCATAAGTTAACAAGATGTTTTTGGTGAAATGTCTAGAGCACAAGTGTGACAGGGAGCGGCTGAGGGGGCTGGGGGGGTTTAGCCTGGAGAAGAGGAGGCTGCGGGGAAGACCTTATCGCTCTCTGCAGCTGCCTGACAGGAGGCTGTAGCGAGGTGAGTGTTGGTCTCTTCTCCCAAGTCACTAGTGATAGGATGAGAGGAAACGGCCTCAAGCTGCCTCAGGGAGGTTTAGATTGGATATTAGGAAAAATTTCTTCACTGAAAGGGTTGTCAGGGATTGATCATAGCAACATGAAGCTTAAGATTTTGATTCAGAAAATTATCATAACTTTACAGAGAAGCAGGGAAAAAAAATAAATCTTGTACATGAATTACTCTGTACATATTTGATTTGTCTCAGTCAACAGGCTTTCCTCTACTTCTTTACATTTTTTGTATTTAAACAGACAAAAGCAAAGAAAAAAATCTATCCATAATGAGCAGAAATGTTATTTTGTGTCTAACAAAATACTGGATTAAGAGAGAAATATTTTTCCAAAATGTGATTAAAATTTGCACCACTCATTACTGGAATCCAGGTGCCTATCTAAAATTAAATACTTATGTATGTATTGCAGGGAGTTATTCCACCTGTAAGAACAAATGCTAATTATATGGGGTATTAGCAATACAGCCAGGGAATTATTATTATAAGTTGCTTGGATGGATACTGTCTTTCCACTCCTGATTCTGGAAGGGGCTGGTAGTAAAAGTGAAAGATGAAGTGGAGATGCGACGGCTCCTCTCTGTCTGTTTGTGGGTTCTCCACAACGATTTATTACGGATCAGGGGAGCACTAGTTCTTCAGCAGAGACTGAACTGCAGTACGCTGACACACATCACATCAAATGAGAAATTTGGATCTATTGATATTTTCACAGCGTTATATCCAGATCTTATTAATACACAATATAGGTTTAACCACACCAATTCTCGAAACAAACGTCCCCCCAGATAAGACTTGCAATGCTTTGCTGAGGTGTTGGAGAAGTCTAGGAGGACTTATCTAATTACAATAGTCTACCTATGGCATCTGGTTCTGCCCTACAGTGGTTTCGCACTGAGTCCTGCTTCTCCTCGTATCTCTCTCATTAACCCATACCTTTCTTCTCCCACTTTAGCAATGCTTTGACAGCATGTCAGCGTGGGATCCCCTCAAATCTGCATCAAAGCAGAAGTGGATACATTTCAAAGTATGAGGCACCGCCATTAAAGAGTGCTCTGTGTTCCAGATTATTGTGGTTTAACCTGGTGCAGCTAAGCACCATACAGCCATTTACTCACTCCCCCCGAGTGGGAGAGAATCGGAAAAAAAAGGTAAAACTTGTGAGTTGAGATAAAGACAATGGAATAGGGCAGATAAGAAAGGAAAAATAATAATGATAAAAGAGTTTACAAATCAAGTGATGCACACAGTGCAATTGCTCACCACCCGCTGACCAATGCCCGGTTAATTCCCAAGCAGCAGCACCCCGGCCAGGTTTCCCCTAGTTTATATACTGAGCATGACGCCATATGGTGTGGGACATCCCTGGGGTCAGTCGGGGTCAGCTGTCCCAGCTGTGTCCCCTCCCAACCCCTTGTGCCCCCCCAGCCCCTCACTGCTGGAGTGGGTGAGAGGCAGAAAAGACCTTGACTCTGTGTAAGCCCTGCTCAGCAGGAGCGAAAACATCCCAGGGTTATCAACATTATCCTCATCCTAAATTCAAAACGCAAGACTACACCAGCTACTAGAAAGAATCGCAGAATCGCAGAATGGTAGGGGTCGGAAGGGACCTCTAGAGATCATCTTGTCCAATCCCCAGCCCCAGAAAATTAACTCTATCCCAGCTGAAACCAGGACACAGATGAAACCAGCACTCGAGATTGCAAGTTAACAGTAATATACTCTGTCATAGCTGTCTACTCTAAGCAGTAAGACAAAAACATGTGATAGTAATCTACTCGTGGATTTAGCAACAGTCAATTTTGCACAGTTAGCAGAAGCGATCATCTGCATTCTTTCCCTCCTCCAGCTTGGTAACCAAATTCAGTTTGAAAGACAATGTCGTTATGATGCCCTGTTGGATTCTGATGATTAAAAGTTGTTTTCAAGATGTAACAAACAGAATGAAAGTCTCCTGTCTTTTTGCAGTAACAGAATGTGTAACCAATTCTCTGGTGGTTCACGGTGGTGTGTCAGACACACTTACTGCAGCTGAAGGCAGGATTCTTAAAAGCAATATTTTACTGCAATTATGCTCACTTGTACCATGAAGAAAGGCATGGTACAGATTTTTGTTTATAAAAATTGCTGTTTTATTTTATCAGATAAAATGATACTATTCTGAACTTCTTCATGAAATACAATGCGTGTGCACATGAAATCAGATTTTAAAAATAGTGAAAAATAAATGATAAAGAATGTTTCAATATAAACATTCTTATTTTGATATGGCGATGGAATATTACTCACCCAAAGACCACACAGTGCGTTGCATAATACAGATTTGAACTTTGGGGGATCAGCACCGAGCCTTTTTTTAGCTTGGAGAACACCTCCTAAAGTAATGAAATTCCTTTTAATCTGTCAGCTTTTATGTTTGTTAATGAAGTCTGTAAACATCTTTAACTAAAAGGTTGAGCACGGGAAGCTAAATGTTCTCCAGATACATTGGAGTTATATTGGACTTGATCTGAAGTTTGTTAACAACAGCTGCGTAAAGGCGGATCTGCCGCTGGCCCTGGCTCATTGCCATGAGATTGGGATTTTCTGTCAATGGGTATTGGAGCGAGCCCAAAAGGTCTGCAAAGAGAGTTTCCTACTCTTTCATAAAAGTGAAAAGGGGGAAGAAGAGTGCCAGCATACCGTTGTCATCCTGGTCTTGACATGTCCCAACACAGCAGGGAGTGTTCTCCGTTACGCTTGGCACATGCCGTCTTGTATCAGCGCAACAGCTGATTTTTGTCAGTGCCCATTACCTAGCTGTAGCATCAGGGACACCTACTCATGAATGCATTCAGAGAGGTTCCAGCTATGCAGGTATTCCAATGCAACCAGACGCTGAATCCTTTTAAACAACAATCATGGTTTGAAAGGTTCATTCTTGACTCGTTTTGGATCATTTGCATAATGAAGTCTTGTGAAGAGGTACGGTAATTCAAAAGGAGGTGGGAAGGAGACTGAAGGTTGCAGTTTTAGCAGGACACCTTAAGGCTATCAAAATGCGTCATGAAATCACCAAGGATGAAATCCATATTTCCCTACTGAGTTAAACACGACTTGACAATGCCAATGAACTTTCAGAGAAATGACAGACAAATTACAGCGTGTGTGTGCTAAGCCACGTTGAAACCCTCATTTCTAAAAGGCATCCTGTCAGGAGTTGTAAATACTGTAGACTAACACCAAAAGATTTTCTTCCTACTTCCTATGGCATGTACTTTCTGCTCTCAGACAGCTTATAGGCTGTGCAGAGTATTCAGTGGACTCAGATTAAAATCATTTTGGACAGGAAGCAAGTGAGGAATACAAAGGTATTTTTGGCCACAGTTGTATAGCTTTTGTTGTTTGTCTCTCGGGATCTCCACCATCAGACTATCCCTTCCCAGACTGTCCCAGACTAAGTCTTCCATATTTTATATATTTGAGAATTCATTTTGTTTTGTGCGGGTTTTGTTTGTTTGTTTATTGCTTTTAGTCCTTATTCTCTAAAAGCCATGCAAAAATGAAGGTAGCCCACAATTAACTTGTATATATATATAAAGGCTGCTCAGATAGGATGCATGACAAGAACATGATTTGTTTTCTACCCTCTGAAGCCGAAGCTGGAAGAGCCTGCGGCACATCAGGCTGAGTTACACTACCACCTTCCACAGCATCTTTTACCATATGGTCATAAACTCTTACTGCAGAGAGAAGAAATGAGGAAAGGTGTTGAAGGCTGAGCTTCCAAAAGGCCTTTTAGCACCTGTATCATCCTTTGTCCTGTGAGTATTCGTCCTCTGCTTCCTGCCCAGTTGCTGTCCCTTACCATTTTCCACCCCACAGTTGTCTATTTCCATACCCCCTGGAGCATTGCTGAAACACCCTGGTCTTGAGCGGGAGTACTTGAAAGGCTGCCATTCCCAGGTCTGAGCCAGATCCACTACAAGTCACCTCAGCTAATGCTGAAAATAACATCAACAATACTTGCGCCTTTTTTTTTATTCCTACTTAAAAACAGCTCAATGCATAACATCTAATTCTGCAATTGTTATTCATGTTGCATATGTTTTAGTCACATGCCTAGCTCCTGTCAGACCAAATAAGACTGTTCAAAAGAACAAATGCCATTTCGGTGAACAAAGTCCAGGGAGCTGGGCTCACAATACTTCGTGAAACATTTGTATTGGCTGGCTGACACAGCAGCGTTAGGATTCGGCTAGGGCTCATCAAAAATGGGTTTGCGTTTTGGAAAAGTTTCACAGATTCATTGTTTCTCCAGGAAAGTGAGAAATCCTGCTGGAAAAATGAACATTTTCCATTAAAAGCTCCTCAAGTGAACAAGCAAAAGATGATGATTTTCTGCAAGACCGGGAAATAATTTTCAGACCAATTTTGTTGTTGTTGCTGCTGTACTTTTGGTAGCAAGAAACCTTTGTTTAGTTACCAACCTAATTCTCAGGATGTTTCTAAAAAACTCTGGTTTGGGTTTTCCTCTTGCATTTTTCCTCCTTTCACCATGTGCTGTTCTGACATGCCAATACATCACTGAGCAAGGTTGTCAGATCCTCCCTCTAGAGTTTTTACTAAATACTACTAAAAACAGCTGTAGAGCTCCATCTCTCTTACAAAAAAAAAAAAAAAAGCTACTAAGAAAACAATTTTCCAGTGAAGGCCTTGAAAACATTCCTCTTTAATATTAGAGTAATCCAAGTCATTAACAGCACTAATTTCTATGCCAATGTGAGGTCAGTTCAAATTTTGGCCCAATGTAGGACAAGTAAAACATCTGCAGGAAACACGTCTGTTACATCCCGCTTGATGTGGGAATTAATGGGTGCAATTCTACGGCCTGTGTTATGCAGGAGATAAGACAAGATGATCATAGTGGTACCATCTGGCCTTAAAAATCTATGAATCTACATTTACATTCTCACTTGAACTTAGGTAACCTCTCTCTAAGCCCATCTGCACATTGAATATTCCCGTTAAAAGGCAACAGCTAGCAAGCCAAGTATACTTTACTAGCCTCAATTAGTTTTATTTCATGTAGCCAATGACATTGTATTTTGGCAATAAAAGCACAGAAGAAAACTCAATACAAAACAAAGCATTTGTACCTATGAATATAAACAACAGAAGAATAATAAATTAACAGTCCCTACAGCCACCACACCATTTCATGGAGAACCACCCAGTGCTGAGCAACTGCTGGCATCAAGCTCTGAAGAGTAACTTGATCAACCAAGTGGTTGATGTTTGTGTGAGGCAAAACCCAGGAATTAATTTGACTGGAGCAGTAGATGAAGACTTGCACAGAAAGTGGTCTTTGGGACCACAGAAAGCTAAGGAAGAGAAATCAAGCAAGTTTTAAGTGAGACAAGTGTAGAGGAACACACAAGGGTGCAAATCTTGTGCCTCAAGGTAAAGAGATTTCTTTTTTTTCCCCTCTAATATTTTTTCACCCAAAGCCTTGTTAAAATGACTGGCTTAAAATCAGGATTGAAAAAGACAACAGAATTGGGTTTTAGAAGTGAGTCTGTGTCAAGGAGGGAGATGGAATCCCTTCTCCATGGCCTGACAGCTCCCTGCTGTAGGCTCCAGTGCCCTGTGACCACCCAGGCCTCTCAGGTTTCCAAAGACATTTTCTTCCATGTTTTACTCTTAATAACCATGGGATTTAGATAGTCTCTAAATTATGTATGTATATGAAGGGGAAGATGATGTTATTTAGGTACTTCAGTTGTTTCAATCTTGTATACATATTTTGTAAGTTGGTCGAAGGCCCACAGTACAGCAGCAGAATGTGGATGATACAGTAACTTTTTAATGGGTCTCGAAGCAATTTGGAGATGCCGTATTGTTATCCTGATGTACCTAGGCTCTGAGAGGCGGAGGCTTGCCTGCAGCTACACAGACATAGCTGGGTCAGGCCTTTCATTCCCTCTCCACAGAATATCCTCTTGATTAACTTGGTAGGATTTAATGAGCTTTCCTTGCTAGAAAGCTAGAACAGCACTGTGAAATTTTTGAAACAAATTATTGATGGTTATAAAGGAACAGCGGGAGCCTGATCCAGAATTTTTTAAAACAGTTTTGCTGCTTGAATTTAGAAACAACCAAGAGTAGAGGAAGAAAGAAGGGGTATAAACAGAGTATCAGCAGAAAGTTTTTTTCCTGAGGGTTGCGTTTATTGTGGGGGTGGGGAGGGGACAGGTTGTTTTTTAGTTTATATAGTTTTGTTTTTAAATATATGTACTTTGGATCTAAGGTTCTTCACTCAGTTGGCTTTTGTTTCCCATGAAAACCTGTTCTCTATGATCAAATGTGGGTTATTTCTAGTGAGGTTACTTGAGGAAATATATTCACAAAAAGACTGCATCCTGCTGATGCAAAACAAACACAAATAAAGAGACAAGCCAGGAAAGAGATCTGAAGAGAAGCAAGTAATGAAAGGAATGTTTTGGGCACAATCTGTTATTTGTTATTATTATACTATGTCCATACTCTTCTCCCTTATTCTCAGCACTGTACGTTTTAATTGTCCCCTGAAGAAACAGTTCTGTAGATGCATCCACAGGGAGCAAAGGCTCTGTCGGTGACAATCAAATTAATTTCTCTGTTGGAAGCATGAATGTGACTTAAAACCCCAGAACAATGTGATTTTAGCAGTTTGAACCATCTTCCTTTAGAGTAACTATTATACTTCGGAGGCTGGGAGCCCTGGTAGCACAACACCTATTTAGAAAGACACTGGTAATAAGGAGTTAGTAGGTCTGACTGCAACATTGCCTCAGTTTTGTCAAATCAGTATACAGATTAAATGTTCTTTGAACAGAGAATGAGGCCTTGCCTTAAGATGTAGCATTCATAAAAGCATACTCCTTCCTACTTACAAGCCACATCACAACTGTGGTTGCTTAACATACGCAAGCCACCTTGGAGTCACTTCTGGGTTCAGGTTTTCAATGCACTTTGCCTCAAAGTCCAGCATGGCTGGGATCAACCCATCGCTCTTCAGTTCAAACCAGAGAACAAAACCAGAGCTTAACGTGTGGGAGAAAAGCAGTATTTTCTTTTATATCTGTGATTATGGCAAAAAACCCTCTATGAGATTCTATATGCACCTATGCCTAAAAAACATCAATGGAGAACACAGCAATGACAAAATATAATCTGCTGTACCTCATTCCTGTCAAATGAGTCCCTTCATATATTCGTGCTCCTTCCTCACAGTAAGTATTCTTTTTTCCTTTCAAAAGAAACAGTTGTTTTATGTCTACTTATAAGTGACAAAGCATATAGATTTATTGTTAAAAAAATTCTCCACTGGCCTTTAAAACATTAAGCCTTTCCTCTCCCTGGAGCACTAGCCAATACTGCCACACAATAGAAACACTATGTAAGGGAACTCATCCAGCGCTTCGCATCGTGGTCATGAACACTTTTCAGACACAGCTTTGGACTCCAGTACTGAAGTATTTTGTTGAGTGTTTTGATTTATTGATTCACACTGGTAACACTAGAACAACTTTAACTTCAGGGAGGCTGTGAGGCTGGGTTTTCATGCATGACAACCTCCACAAGTACATATATATATATATATATATATGTGTGTGTGTGAAACATTTTAAACCATATTAGAAGAATGCTTTTGGTGTGCCATTACCCAGCATTAAAGATGAAGACATTTCTGATTTAGGACTGCTCATTCAAGTCACTGCATCTTGTTGTGCAAGGGCACAACGAGGCAAGCTTTGCAGCAGGAAGGTCCGCTGAGGGCTGTTAGATGCAGTGATGCAGCTGCTACTTCCAGGTCAGTAAGTCCTTAAGTAGCGGATTACTGGAAGCTGGGAGAGGGTATCCAGAGGAGTTATCTCTCAGTGTTTGTCCAGTTCCTGTACTCCGGCCCTGGGCGTCTGCTCCTGGCCACTGCCAGAGGCAGGACACGACGGGCAGACATTCTTAGGGCTGTTCCCCCACTAGGCTGGGACTCTCCAACACAGGCTGCTGCAACTGGGTGTGAGAGGTCTCACTGCTGCTTCAGATCATTTTGAGCAAGGAGCTTGTAAAACCCTGTGAAAAACATTGATCACCCCCCTGATGTTATATATAAATACGTGTTTAGCTGAAAATGTCCTCTGCCACTCCCCCCTCCCACAGCTGAATACAGAAGACCATCAAGGAGGAAGAGGAGCTACTACTTCTCCTGCCCCACTGTCCCAGAACAAAGGCCCTCTTCTTAAACAAGGCAAACTTTCTCTTTTTCTAAGACAACACTTTGTAAAACCTTTACCTTCTATAAAAAGGGCTTTAATTCCCATGCAATGGGCAAGAGCTGGCTCAGCCATCTTGACCAGAGACACTATCCAAAACTGTAATGCGTTACACAGATGCTGTGCGCTCCACAGATGGCTGGTGTATCATTTTCCTGTGATCTCAAAAGCCCCGAGACGGGCAAATGTCAAAACACTTATTGGCAGGAAGCACTAGGAAGAGAAACGAAGTATCCTTAGTGAAACCAGGTACTGCCATCAGAGAAGAGCTGAAACCATTTTTCTTTTCAGAGGAACGTACCTGTGTCTATCTTTACATGGCATTCTTTCCCATACCTGATCCTTTCCTGCAAATACTAGTGAGAAAACGTGGCAAAGGAAGCCTAGCTGTCTTGGGGTCTGTGTGTATTTTCTTCTTAGTTCTATATATTTCTGCATTATCAGAACTTTACTTTTTGTATGTGCCTGTATAGATCAACAGGCCATGGAAATACGTGACTAGTAACACTTTCAATGGCATTTCAGATGACATCACTTTCATTCCCAATAGAATATAAATTTGGACTGCACATTTTTCAAAAGCTCTGTCTTGTACCTGTTGCCTTGTGTTTATTCTACTTTAAATTGTTGTTCTCAAAAAACATAATCCCTTGCAAAAATGCAGGAAGTATAATCCTTTAGGCACTCAAGCTTTTATTGAATTGTCCAGTGCAGTTTGTGAAGTCAGAGAACAAAGTTGGGCTGTGCCTGCCTGCCACCTCTACTTGTAAAACAGCTTTTATGTTTAAAACAATATCAGTGAGTTCAGGCCACTCAGTAAAATCCCTAATTATGTCAAAAATTTCTGTTTAGTTGGCACAAACTTGTTAAATCAGCTGAAGAGAGTGACAGTAGTTGCAACTGGCTAAGGGTTGATAAGAAAACTCAGTCTACTAATTTGAAAGAGAATTTCCAGACTGGCAAAGCCATGTCAGACAAGAGAACCAAAGGTAGCTACACTCCGTGTTTTCTAAGTTAAGAAAAAATTAATTCATAATATTTGTGCTACAATAAGAGGCTTTCAAAAGTTATAACTATGTAACCCTTTGCATCTTATTCCATCAATGTCCACTCACAGAAAATTTAACTGTCACAGACCAAAATTGACACTTATTGCTCAGTTATAAAATAAACATAAATAGAGGACATCAGGTTTGACCTAGTAACACTGGCATAGATTTGTGCTGCAGGTGCTGAAGCTGTGGTTCTTAAAATAATTGAGGTTTGTAATTGAAGAGAGTGCAGAATTTAACTATCCAAATGGAAAATAAAAATCCCTTACTTGGCCTCGCAGTGTTCGACCAGCAGGAGAAGGCACTAAGTACCCCTCCCCACCCGCAACAGGGCTGGCACGGCGTCACTGTCCAAATTAGCACCCCAACAGGGAGGGCTGCACACCCAAGGGTTTGTGATAAGCCCTTTCATTATCCAGGCTGGAGTGTGAACACGCATATAAGTTATATTTGTGCCACGTTGCTTCTTTAAAAAAAAAAAAAATAAAAAAGTCTAAGTCTACAAAAGCTACAATTTACTTTATGTAAGGCTTTGTACCACATTTTTGGAATAGAACAGTTCTTCCTCAGCATCACCACGTTTGCGCAATTTCCCCCTATCAACACCCAAGAAAATCATCACAGCCCTTTTCCCTGTGCTGACAGGTTGGCTTCGGCTGCCCAACGCAGGCAGCTCGAGGTGCCACCAGCACCTTCTCTTCCAGCACAAAAACTTGGTGTGGGCAGGCAAGTCTCTGTGTGGTCTGTGGCTGAGAAGTCCCCTGGAAAGACTCTGTTTTATGGGATTGAATTAAAGCGTCTAATGCTGCTCTACAATGGGATTATCATTGTTCTTTTATCTGAGTTTCAAAGAAGCTCAGTAGAGAGACCTTTCCTCAAGTATATTTCTCTGATTCTTTCTGATCTGAATTTTCTGCAGAGAAAGAACTAGAAGAGAAAGAAATATGCTTTTCTTTCCCTTTGTACTGTGGGAACATTGCAAGGTGTATCTGTTTCCTCAGGTTTTTGGAAGGTCTGAGATTTTTGCATTACCTAGGATAAAAATAATTGTATCAAAGATACAAAGCCCTGTGCTTCAGGCCAGAGGTCAGCCGCTAACTGATGGAGTAAGGAAAACAAAAAACATTTGCCTGTGAGAAAAATCATTCCCCAGTTGTCCATGATGGGTTTCTCCCACCTTCCTAAGGAACGACTGTTCCTTAACCTCTGAAATAGACGTTAAAATAAGGGCATTTCCAGCCTGGTCCAGCCTGGAATGGCAATTCCTCAAATCAAACGCAGGGTATTTTTTTCTTTCAACACTCATGCAATTGATATATAGACTTGGATAGATGAGGTTTGATGGTATTTTTATACATATATATATAGGTATTAAATGAGAAAGTACTTCTCTTTGTGAATTTATTTTCAAATGCCTACGGACAGGGCTACTTTGTTATGTCACATAAGGGTACATTGTTAAAACCTAACTCACACTTCCATGCCAGTAACGTTGTTGGCTTACATTTGCATGAATAAGAAAATCCCTGGGACTACCTGTGCTACCCGCTTCCTTGCTCAGGCAATAGAGAAGAAAGAGATTGCACACATCTAATTCATCCCCTTTTAATTCCATGTCTCGTGACTCAGTTTCCCTGATATTCATTTCACAACTTCTTATGCCTTGTCACACACACACACAGTTCGTGTTCACAGCTACTGCAGGCTGTGATGAAATGCTTTTTCTTTGAGCACTGCCCTACAGATCCAGCTGCGTCTCCCGCCTGTAGAGTGTTTGAATTTCCAGGTTTATTCAGTACTATGATTTCCAGTGAGATTTTATTCTCTCAAGGATATCTCAAGTATCAGTTTGATGGCTTGGAGGGGCTCATTTTCAGTTTGAGTCTAAAAAACATCTTATTAGTCCAACCTTTTATGGGCTATAATAATATACAAATGAATAAAACCTATGATGTATTCACGGTCAATGACTCATATATCTCTAGAAAGAGAGAAAGTAACTTACAGGTACAGATAGAAACCTTTAAAAATTTATCTATATGCAGCAGCAAAAAAATAAAGGAAGGAAGTTTCTAATGTATATTTAAAATTCTAAGTGACATTCACAGATCGACAGCAAAAGAATAGGAAAGACCTGTACCAAAACAGAGTAATCACTCCCATTTGATAACAATTGCCATTAGAACAACTCAGCTGACAGAGCAGGAGTTACAGGTTTTGATTTGAATGCAACAGCTCATTCTGGTGAGCACTCAGGAAGAAAAAAAAAAATCTAAAAATACCAGGAGAAGCCTGCAGTTATGTCAGTCTGGCTTATAAGGCACTTTTACAGTGCAGCATTCAAGACATTGTAACTGAGGTTATACACCAGTTATATGGTAATAAGGACAAGTCAGGGTGTACACACTAAATGCTGTGAAGCAGCCTTGTGTCATTGTGGATAAAATTGAACGGATGGAGTCTGAGAGTTAAAGTGACTGAAATGAAAAGGAATAAAACCTGAGAAATAAGCAAGCTGTGCAAGTCTAGACTGGCTATACAAAGTGTGATCTAAGTAAACAAGTCTATAGAAAACCGATGCAAGAACCCCAGAAAAAATAGCTCTTCCTGTAAAGGCAAAGATTGACCTGGAATGCTTACAGCTGTTGCAGAACGTCCTTCCTAGATGCTGTCAGGCAACACTTGATAGAAAGTTTATTGGCCAATGCTCCAAGATGTCCAGAAAATGTAAACAAATAGGTGCTTCCTCCTTCAGTCACAGGTACCTGGTGTGTCCTCACACACCTACCTGGCCTGTTTGAAGACAAGCTCACCACCTTAGATGCAGCCATTAATCTGGGTAGGCGGTGGTGGCAGCTTGGTTCTGCCCCATCACCTGGATTGATGCATGGCAAGACACAGGCTCAGGGCAGCCAAGCAGCACCGCTAGCCCTCACCCAGAGAAGAAACTATTGCCATGTGCAAATCCTTCCTGAATACCTAGACAGTCATTGAACTGTAAAACACATCTTAAGTAACCTGTAAACCATGCATTAGCTGCTTGCTGGGGTGAAACCCAACTAGGCGGGAGCTCCAACCCTAGTCCCATGTTCCCTGGGCACATCCCACCAAAATAAACCCTCCAGGAGAGCAACGGTGCTGCCACTCCCATGGATTTTACTTTGGCTCATTTCATGAATCATATTCCTCAAACACAGACAATGTCAACAGTATATGTATTTGCAGACAAGCAAAACCTAATCCACCCTCACACCTCAAAGTCTGGGGCAAAATCCACACAGGGCCCAGCTGAGAGCATGGGGGACTGCCATGAGTCTGCGTGGCGGTTGACTTCACAAGTCGTCCATCCAGCACTCACTCCTCTGACTGCCCCACCGCTCTCCCATCTGCTGGTGGGTGCAAGGGGAGACATTGTCAGTATTGAGACTGTAGCTGCTACACCAGACTTCACTCATTCTGGAAGAGGTGGAGGAACACAGCAGAGAGACTGTCTTTGGTAGAAAACACTCTGCAGGAACCTCCTCCCCTCACCTGCAACACAGTGAAGAAACCAGCTTTGGATTTTTAATGTATAACAACCACAAAACCCAGCTAGCATTCATTGTCTTTAATGCAATCACTAGTAGTGGCACATTTCAGTAATGAAATTTAATTCATTTTCCCAACCTGGTTAAAGAAGCTCCACTGTCTGATGAAGGAGTCAAGGAGCCCAGGCACAATGCAGAAGAGGGGTTTGGGGGGGGGATACAGAGGGAAAAGGAGGCAGGGAAAGGGGTAAATCAAGGCACTTCCAAACAAGCAGTGCAGAGAAGTAGTAAAAATATCTGAACATGACGACAACAACAAAAATCCTTCCAACCCATCCTAATGCAAGTCCCTATAGGTGACCACAGCACAGGATACCTATGGCTCATATAAAATCTTCTTGAAATTTCTAGGCACTATAGCTTCCTTACATGACTATGAAAGGCAGTCTCAGCTTATCCTTGACCAGGCACAATAATGAATTTTAATCACTCACTAAGAATTTAATAGCTTGCAGAGAGGAGAGTTTTTGTAATAAGGTTTGATAAAACATCACCCTTGGGAGAGGTTGTACATAAACACCTCAAAAGAGTTATGCAACCCTAGTATACAGCTTTCATGACAACAAATCTATCCAGCATCAGGAGCACAACCCGAGACTTAAAAAGGTTATATCTCTGCATAGCAATGATCTCTTCCTCAGAGCAATATTCATTCTCAACAGGGTATGCAAAGGGAAGCAGAGATTTGCTCCTCCCTATCCTAAATCTTGACTGAAATTCTTGTTTTCAGGAAGAGGACTAAACCCAAGATTTTTGCCAGCAGTAAAAAACACATTGTTTGCACAATAATCACCTCCCCCAAATGACAGCTCGGTGTCATTTCATATTTTTATGATGCCACCTGACAGCCAGGGTTTCTAAGGAAACACCAATATTGGGGGAGCTGGAGGGAACAGAAGAAAAGGACAGAACCTAAAAATAAGTCACACGCCTCTTCCAGACATTAAAACTGCCTGGTAGAAAATTGTAAACGTCTCCTTTGAATGGTAACATTTCTAAGACACCCATAAGACTCTGTCCAAGTGGAATCATTTTGCACTGAACAATATTTTGCTAAGAGAGGGTTATATTTATGAAATTCAGCATATTTTTCTGAACATTTTTTAAAATAATGCAATGGATTATTTTTTAAATTACCCCAGAATAAATGGAAAATATATAATTTTGTACCACTGCAGCCCCCAGTAGGACTCAAAGTCTTACATGGAGCATGAACAGAAGAATAGATTTCACCTATTTTAAGTATTGGTGGTTTTCATGCTGAAATATAGGATTTTTTTTTTTTTTTAAATTAAATTGATATGGGTGTGGGAACAGAAGATAGTATCCCTCCCCTTGAGCATTGACAGGGCGTACTGGAATCAGACGTGCAAAGCACTCCCAACTCACCTGCACTAAATGTGCCGCAAGAAATGACATCGCAACACAGCACGTTAAGCGCTTTTTAGGTCAAGCTGCAGCTGAGTTAGGAGGAAGCAAAAATATACACTAGGAATATTTTTGGAATGTTCAAAACCTCTAATTTATCAAAATGTCATTGTTTGTCCAATTAGACCAGAAAAAAATATCTCCTCTTGGAGGGTTACACATCAGAGAGATTTCTTCATCTGTGAAGAAATAAGGGCTGCTCTCTCAAAAGGGACACTAGCCCCATCCGTAACAGCACATAGCACAACGCTGAAGACAAATTTATTATAAAACAACTTTGACACGAAGCTTACTAGAAGCACTTAAATATTTTACCATCTCTCCCAGTTACGTAGGCAGCCACAACCAGTGCACAGTTCCGCAGATGATTTCACCAAATATGACTACTGGGCTCTAGGCTATGTACAAATATGCGGAGCTTTACTCCCAGGCAGTCACTAATACGCTCCGTGTACAGATCAGGAGGGAAATGTTTGTGGAACTGAAGTCAGAATGTTTCAATGTGTTTTTAGAAATGTTTACATGTTTTTAGAAATACCTGTTTGGGGTATAACTTTGATGTTTCGTGCTGCTAGTGTTCAGACAGAGATCCAGAGGACATCGGTTTAGCAGTATGTACGGACCCCTAACACTGAGTACCAAGATTTACCATGAAAACTCTCTCTGCATCAGGGTTAGGATAGTTCTTATGCTATATATCTGAGAGAAACAGACAGCCTCTATATTAGAGCTGTAAAATATATATATACACACACACATATAATGCTGATTGTTTCCATGCATCATTATTTAAAGGAACCTTTAGTCACTAGCTCCTAAGTATGCAAGTATATTTATAAGTACATAAGAATCACCAAATATTATTCTCAAAGGAGCACTGGGACATATCCCCAGAATACAAGCAAAGCTGGGCTGCTCAGTCAGTTGGGAGGAGAGTGGTCCCTTGCCTCACCCAGAGCATCTCCCCAGCCTTGCCCGCTTCAGCAAGCAACTTCCTTTCCTTCCTTCAGCTGATGGGGGCAGCGAGATACAGCCAAGCTTAAATCACCAAGGTTCGTAAGCTACACTGAAAGATGGTTGGTACGTCTTCTTGTCTGATAAAATGCAAGAGTCTCATACCCATTTTCTTTAGCAGCCAAGCAGTTCTCCTCTGCACGGCTCCGAGGTTGGAGAGGTGGGAATGCCCAGGGCTTTCCAGATTGCTTTAATCAGTACCTTAGTCCATCTCTTTCAATACATTGAAAGAGTATTCTGGAGTGTGGAAATTCATTTTTAAGTGTGCCCATGGATCATATGGTATAAAAGAATTCATCTGGCATCTGAGGTAGGTTAAACCTTTTCAAATTCAAACAGACATTACCTTAGCCACCGGGCTGAAGGAGCCCTCCTCCCGTTTGTAACACCACCAGCTGGAGCCCAGGAGACAGGTTTCAATTAACAGCATACACACACCTGAAATATAAAGCAGAGAAAAGAAAGGCACCCCTCACTAGTTCTCTCTCTTGTTACAGTCAGAACCACACAAATTGATTTGTGCTGTTCCTGAGTTTGGTCTTTTTCAAGTTTGAGTCATGACGATAAAACAACAGAACAAAGATCTTTGTGCCTGATTTTGCAAGTGGGCAGAACAAAACCCCAGCCCGGCTAACTGCACTAACCTTTTAAAATGCTGTATTTTCATCGACAGGCCATTTGCCTTCCTTGCAGGCTGCTGAGGCTACACAAGAGGAGAACAACGGTTGCCTGTTAATCCAATTACAGAACACTCTAAAGGTTGGGGAGATGGAGTAGCTTGCCATTTGATATACGATTATGGGGGATTAAACTCTTCATTTATGTGACCAAATTTTAATAAGGATAGTAAATGACTCTGGGAACAATGCGGAATATCTGCAATTATTTAGGGATTCTTGGTGAATAAAAAGGAAATGAGAAAACATGAGAGAAAAAAAGGAACATTTCTAATCATGTTATAAAGCACTCAACAGATTTACAAACCTTTTTCATGACATTCCTTCAAGTGACACTTTGGAAACTTGCTATAAACTATAATCAAAAGCTGCCCTGAAGCAAGGTCTTGAAGGATATTTGTGAAGCAGTGACACAGATGAAACCCAGAGCAGCTTTCTGCTAACCAGAGCTCATGCTGAAAAGGAGATACTTAGTACCAGGAAGCTTATATTGGCCTAAGAGAAAACACGGGTAACAAGCAGAAGCACCTGGGTAACTTCCACAGCAGTTAATGTTGTTCATTTTTCTCTTGGTTCCAACAGCACCCTGAGTAGTTCTTCAGCATCTCATGGCGCTGCTTATTTCATAGCAACATAAAACCAGAGAATGGTTTTGGTTGGAAGGTGTCTTTGGATCATCTAGTTATGCATTAAAAAGTAATAAATAAGCTCTTAATAATAAATATTTACTTGTTAATTTGCTGACCACCATGTTCTAAATTAAAACTCCACACAGCCATAATAAGGAGGGTGGCCGAGTGTGTAACTCCATCATTGGAGGTTAGGTTAGGCTGTCATTTCCACTAGTAGTGTAAGAGGGGACTTCAGATTCCTGTGCCCACTTTACAACTGATGAGTATTTTGTTTTTCTTTTTTATTGTTCTGTGGCAGATGCAAAAACATGGAGACTCTTCAGAGCATCAGAACCAATGGACATGATCATAGCTCCATTGCTGAGGTGTTCCATGGTAGCTTCCTGTTCTCTGAGCTGCTTTAGTACCCAGCAAATTAGTTCAGAACAAAACAAATTGTAATTGTTAAAGAACTGGACCTTGCAATTTTGCAGCCCTGGCTTGCAGGACTGGCTCTGGCAATGAGAAGGAAGGGACAGAGAGCAGCCTCAGGTACACAAGCAATTTCCAAAGCGCAACAGGGATGCTGGTGATGAGTTACACCTCCAATTTCACATTGTAACTGATGGAGGGAAAAAAAAAGCAATATATCCAGGGTAATATTTTTGTATTTTATCTGAAGAATGAAAATCCTATTTTCAAAATTACTTAAGGATCAGAAGCTTAAAAGTCATTTTGGTACCTAAACAGGATGCTGGTAGATTTGAAGATTTTCAAAAGCTATACTTGAAAGACAGGGACCAACACAGAAGGCAGCTGTTGAGCAGATTACTCATAATTGTAACCCTATACTGTAGAAAAAGGGACAGGTAAAGCTGCAGACAACATATCTTCCTGAAGACACCCTAGATCCAGAAGGTAGAGCTTGGAAAAAAAATAGAGGTTGTCCTAAATTGCCCAGGCACCTTGGCAAACCCATGTAAGCTCAGCTCTATTTCTCTGAGTGCCCAAAGGCACTGGGAAACATGGCCTAAAGGAACAAGCCCCATTGGGTTTCTAAGGCCTTACAGTCCTCAGCATGTTCAAAGGTATCTTTCCACAAAAGGACTTTGCTTCTTGCGTCGTGAGAGTGATATATGAACATGGGTCTAATTTATCTCAGGCAATTTTATTGTATGAAATCTGAAACTGATGTGGATCACACCTTCAAATGAGTTAGCTTACCAGAGGCCACAGGAGGAGAGCTGAGGATACCTGTACAGTCAGATATTTATGGATTCGGGACTCTTGATTAGGAGCCCACCATTCCTTTAAAAGTAAAATACAAAAGAGCAATGTATATGAAATCTTGTTCAATTTTGAAATAATTGAATTTTCATAACTGATATATAACTGATATATAACATTTTGCTTTAAATTCTAAAAAATAAGAAATATCTTCAGACTATTAATTGGGAGATGGTAGAACTAAAGTATACATGATCTTCTCCCCTCCCATTTTCCTGGAAAAGCTTTGCATATCTTCTGGTCTCTAAAAATCCCTTGTATGTTTCTTACAAAAAATAAGGAATATGACTCCTTTTATCTTTTAGCACATTTCCCAAGGGAACAGTTCCAGCTTCAGTCTCAGCTAGCTGTCCACAGTGACTGCAAATTGATTTATTCCTTGTAATGGTCAAACTTTGTCATCAAAATGCTGGGAAATGCTTTAATTCAATCTTTGCATGCCCTTTAACTTTCTTTTATCTCTTTCACTGCTTTAACGACTGTTAAAATGTTAAAGGCAATCTGTTATTTATTTATGAAGCAGTCAAAATCAAGGCATTAGAAGAAACCTTTATGCTTTACTTAGAGTAGCAAATATGCAAGGCAATGTTTTTACTTCAGTATTTTGAGCCCAGATTGAAGACTAACAATAAGGTAGCAACAGTAAAAAAATCCAGGGTTTTTTAAAAAAGAATTTTAAAAAATTAAAAAAAAAAAAAGAAAGAAGAACTTAGCATTATTTTGGACGAGTATTACAGCTGTAGTAAACACCACACCTTTATCCACGTGCATATGTTTGTCATTGCATGTGTTTGATCTCGAACAACATCACAATGATATAAAATGTGAAGTTCATAAAGTCATTCTTAGTTTAATTGTGAGGGAGTCCCAGTCAAATGTGAGCATAAAGGTTTTCTTAGCTTCAGTTTCAGGTATCTGTATGTTACATGAATACTTTAAGACACACAGGATCCTCCAAGCTATCACTAATAAAACCTTTGGTTAAAAGCATGGTCCAACTAAAGTCAGCCAGGAATTTTAAAAAGCCCAAAATGTCAGTGTTTGTTTTTTCCCAGTCTGATATGTTCTGTTTCTGTGTTTCTGCCATACAAACTGGGGGGGGGGTGGGGGGTGGGGTGGGGGTAGGGGTGTACATGTGCAAGTGTGTATGTGTACATGTGTGTAATAAATGTGTAAATTTAGTGCTGTAGATTTTAAAATTAAGAGGGACAGTCCTGCACAGGTTAAACAACATTCCTCTTTTTAACTCTAAAAGGTTGCTAACCATCTGTTCATGTTTTATGTAACACACTAACCTGTCTTTCACTTTTTTGTATTCCCAGGTCTCATCACTTATATATATTTAGTGTTCTACTCTCAACTTGTAGGCTTCATTTCTTATGCTGAAAAGCATATTCAGCAAAATCTGGTTTTCATAGAATCATAGAATGGTTTAGGTTGGAGGGGATATTTAGACCGCATCTAGTCCAACCCCCCTGCAGTGACCAGGGACATCTTGAACTGCATCAGGTTGCTCAGAGCCCCATCCAACCAAACCTTGAATGTCTCTAGGGATGGGGCATCGACCACCTCCCTGGGCAACCCGGGCCAGTGCTTCACCACCCTCATTGTAAAAAATTTTTTCCTTATATCCAGTCAAAATCTACCCTCCTTTAGTTTAAAACCATCACCCCTTGTCCTGTCACAACAGGACTTGCTGAAGAGGTTGTCCCCATCTTTCCTCTAGTCTCCCTTTAAGTACTGAAAGGCCGCAATAAGGTCTCCCCAGAGCCTTCTCTTCTGCAGGCTGAACAACCCCAACTCTCTCAGCCTTTACTCACAGGGGATGTGTTCCATCCCTAGGATCATTTTTGTGGCCTCCTCTGGACCCGCTCCAACAGGTCCCTGTCCTTCCTGTGCTGAGGGCTCCAGAGCTGGATGCAGCACCCCAGGTGGGGTCTCACCAGAGCAGAGCAGAGGGGCAGAATCCCCTCCCTCAACCTGTTGGTCATGCTGCTTTTGATGCAGCCCAGGATACAGTTTGCCTCTGGGCTGTGAGCACACATTGTTGGCTCATGTCCAGCTTTTCATTCACCAGTATCCCCAAGACTTTCTCTGCAGGGCTGCTCTCAATCTCTTCATCCCCCAGCCTGTATTGATACTGGGGATTGCCCTGACCCAGGTGCAGGACCTCATGACGTTCTTACAGGCCCACCTCTCCAGCTTGTCTAGGTCTCTCCGGATGACATCCCGTCCTTCTCCTGTGTCAACTGCACCACTCAGCTTGGTGTCATCTGCAAACTTGCTGAGGGTGCACTTGATCGCACTATGTCATTGATGAACATATTAAACACTACTGGTCCCAGTACAGACCCCTGAGGGACACCACTCATTACTTGTCTTCATCTGGACATTGACCACTGCCCTCTGGATGTGACCATCCAGGCAGTTTGTTATCCACCAAAGACTCCACCCATCAAATCTGTATCTTTCCAGATTAGAGAGAAGGATGTCATGGGGAACCCCGTCAAAGGCCTCACAGAAATCCAGATAGATGACATCCATAGCTCTTCCCTTGTCCACTGATGTAGTCACTCTATCATAAAAGGCCACCAGGTTGGTCAGGTAGAACCTGCCCTTTGTGAAGCCATGCTGGCTGCGAAACTCTTGAAACTCTGTCATTATTTACTGTACTTTAAGATAATTGATCAACTTCTCCCCTTCTGTATTGACTTTTAGACTTCAAGTCCAAATCTGTCATTCTGCCACCTTATATTGGTGAAAGTATCTGGTTTTTGGGGGGTGGGGGGGTGGGGGGGTGGGGGGGGTGTTGTGTGTGGTTATTCTCCTGTCACGCAAAAACTGGTTCTTTACTGAGATTTTAGGCATCAGCTAACAAGGGAATGGCTTCTTTCCTCCAAGATGAGTGTCTGCAAGCCAAGTGCAAAACCGGGTGCAGCCTCAGATACCTGTGTTAATCTAGCACTCTGTGCATCAAGGATCTGAATTTTACTAGTAGGGTTTTATACTGAAATACTTTAGGTGTGGGGATTTGGGGGTTGTTTTGGGTTTGGGGTGGGTTGTTTTGGATCCTTAGAATCTCAGTAGTTACCTTTTATCATCTAACTATGAAAATGTGGGCCTGTGCATACTGTGTATGACTCATTGTGGTCCTTATGTTACTTGGAACTGGGATGGAGGGTAAATACCCTGTAGAAAGCAGCCTGTCCTCTCCAAAGAAAAAAAACTCACAACCTTGCTCATGTGAAGTATGCTTATGAGCCCCAGTGAGAAGTCACTCTAGCAGAAAGGAGTTAACAGGGTGATTTATTCATATTCAGGAGCATGGAAATCTAAATTGCTCCCATCTCCTCCCTGAGCTAGTGGCAGGGTTTTAACAGCTGGCCCTCCAGCACAGTTCTGGTAACACATTAATGGAAATAAGATCCTTACAGAAGGTTTGACTGTAATTCAAGTTTAAAACACCAAGTTCAAAATTTCCAGACAATTCTGTACTTGGATAGCTTACCACTTACCATTATCTCTAAATGTGAATACAAAGAAGAAATAAAAGATATTTGAATACATGCACATCTTCACAATATCAGTTCTCTTTCCATTACAGTCTATACTAGTTATTAGTTGATTGAACATGATGTGTAAGCCTGTGTATAAACTAAATCTACAGTTCCTTTTCAAGAAATATATCCCAGGATAAAAGAATTTCCTTACTACAGCAGATTCATGGCCACCTCGCTCTATTCCTGCCAGTGGGTAGCAACAAATCCATCATAGAAAATTATAAGAAACCTGTCATAGGCAAATGCACTCAAAAGAATGATTTTTTTTTCCCCTCGGAGGAAATTAGCCTCTAACCCAATGCTAAAGGGTGAAATATGCCTAGAAGAATGCTGATGTATATTTCTTCAGAAGAGCTGAGGGTGGATCCAGATCCAGGCACCCAGGTACCACTTTCTGCCCCAGTTAAACTTTGGGTCTTAATACACGTAAACTTACAGCAATGGTTTCCACTGATATTGTATGTTTTTATTAATACATAAGTATTTCTTATGTAGTAAATTGTGTGATTGATGACTTATTGTTCTTATTGTATTATTAAGACAGCAAGTAGCAGCAGCTAGTTTACTCTCACTACATCGTTAATTATTTACTGGAAAATATAAATTACACATATCTCCTTTGATTTGTTCCTTGTCTTGAGCATCTTCTCTCAATCTTTTGACTCTCAGCTCTTACAGCAATCTTCCAAGAAATCCACTGCTTCACATTGCTTGCTGCAGTATTTCTGAAATACCTCCATATTTTTTTCCCTATATCTTTTCCTTCTGACAGACTGACTAGATACTAACATAATAATCTGGTTGAGCATTCAGCTTTCAGCAGCAGAATAACATCTATTCCCTGGTCTGTATTGTAGTGCTTATACTTTGTGCACATTAGGGCTTTGATTACTAGTTTTAAAACTGATGCATATTAAATTAAAATCTTGTAGTGATGCCAAAATCGTGGTTAGGTAGATTTGTCAGCAATGGATGTATCAGCCTCTGTGCTACCATTTTACTTGTATTTTTTAATTCCTCTGATGTCTAGCTTTGTCAAATATTAAGAGATTGGTATGCTACAAATATTATGGTCTCACTATTCATGCTGGAACCTCTTCACTGCCTCTTGCTATGAGGATCATTTTTCCCTTTCTTTCACCTGATGTCTCTTAGCCAGTTTTTAATCCACAAAGAAACTTTACCTTGCATCTCAGTGGCTTCCATACTGTCATCTTCTGAAGGACTTCTAATAACAGCTTTCTCTGAAGCCCAACAAAATAATTTTTAATATCTTTGCCAATACTCCCAATGGGAGCTGTTGGAGCAGAAAACCCTTACCAGGAGAATCTTTAGGAAGGACTTCAGGGAGATTTTAATAACGTACATCAATGTACAAATCTCTGATTAAAATCAACATCATTGCACAAGTAGATAACTTTTTGGATCAGATTCCATATCAGTAAAAACACTAAATGATAACACTAATGTGATAATTTTCTAGCCAGCAATATTTATTTTACGCTTGTATTATTTCTGAAGGATATTTAAAAATATGAGTATAAAGTTTCTGGGTACTTAATTGCAGAAGCCACCTCAATTATTGTATGAGATAAGATTTTGAATTGTTTATTTTTATTTCACGTTCTCTGCTTCTGTGTTAATGGGTTGACGTATTTAATATACACCAGGTATTAATGTTATACAGAGAGGGCTTGTAGCAAAACTAGCATACTTTTGGTATTACTGGATTTAATATAAATTATTACTTCTGCTTTAATTTACTACTTTAGTTTTACTTACTGAACCATATAAAGAAATATCTTTCCTTCCCAGGAACAATGATCAAAAGGGTTACATTATAACCTAATACATATGACTTTACCCAGCAAACTGCTATCACAGTACAGATCCACTCCCAAATGTGAACAGCAAAAGTAGTACTTCTCTTGTTTTGTTTCCTTCTGAAAAATACCAGATATCCACAAGGTTGTTCTGGATTAATTATTTTTTTCTTTTTCTTATTTAGTTGCTGTTGCTGTTTCAGGCATACAAGACTCAGAAGCACTTCAGGACAAATTATATTTCATACATATGATTTTTCCTGAATAAGGACTTTTTCTCTGAGTTAGAGACGTAGCCTAACCTAAGGGCATGTGCTTAGTTTTGATTCATTCAGTAGCGTATTTATGAAAGTAATACTATAGCAGCCTTAAAATGTTTAAGTGTTCCAGGGCAGAGGTATTTATTAGGGACTTCATAGACCGTCCTTCAAACCTTAACAAAATTCTCCAAACTGACAGAAATAATACACTTCCAGGGTTTCTTACTGAAATACCTTAATACCTAAAGATGAGTCTACCTCTGCTTCCCTGGATCATTTCAGTAAATTAGTATTGAGTTATACAACCTAATGAGGCAAATTAATTTCCTAAAATTACCTTCCGTGAATGAAACCAAGCATAAGGTATATAATCAGGTGGATTTTTTTTTTCTTCAGAGGAAAGAGAATCACAGTGAACGGAATAAACTGGGATGTCTTAGGTAGAAAACAACTCTTCTTTTCTTTCCGAAACAATTTTACATAATTATTCTATTTTTACCCTCCCACTGCCTTATATCCAATCTCTCTTAATTTTGAAAATATACAATGATTGCACAGATAAAGCTTTTTAGCTCCTTAAGTACCAATTCCATAATAATTAACAATAAATCTAAAGATTACGTACACAGGATTTCTTTCAGAATCTTTGAATCATTTCAGAAATACTTCTTCAGATAGGAGTTTTCAATATGTGTTACTCAAATGGGATACATTTTACTCCCCCTGCATTATCAGCAACTCTTCCAAAAGTCCACAGTTTTCTAGTTTTATTCTAGAAGGCACCTCCAAATCCAGGATTAAGGCATTAATATTAATAACCAGAAGATGACCCTATTGCATTAAATTCCTGAAGCATCTTTCTACAAATTCATGAAAAGAGATTTTATTTTCTCTGTGATAAAACAATCAGTCTGAAAAAACCCACCCTGACCAAAAAATATCCACCCCAAAACCCATCTGAATATCTTCACCACTGGCCAACTCTGACTTCCTTCCTGACAAAGAACGGGGAGTCCTGCAGGACAGGAGACCTCCCTGCCCATCTTTCAGCATCCCTTCACTGGGATGGATCAGCTCAGTTTCTCTAGGGTCGTGACGACGGCACTCACAGCAGCCCCTCGCACCCCAGCGGCGGGTCCCTCCTGCACTCCCCTCTGCACCATAGGACATCTCAGCCTTCTCAGATCCTTTATAAGGGTCTAAGGCTTGAGGTCATGATGGGCTGCATCTTCAGAGGAGTCAAAGGTCTCTGTACTTTTGCTTTTAAACACCATGGGGTGAAGAACCACGTGCGATGGGTCTGCCTCCCCCCCGAGTGAAGCAGGAGTTACAGATCCTTCCCATGGTGCTGCAGGGTGGTGTCAGCTGAGGGGCTGCTTGGAGCTCCCATGAGGGAAACCACTATATAAATGCTAAAAATTATTAATGCTTGCAACAG
Source organism: Phalacrocorax aristotelis (assembly GCF_949628215.1). Classification (NCBI taxonomy): domain Eukaryota; kingdom Metazoa; phylum Chordata; class Aves; order Suliformes; family Phalacrocoracidae; genus Phalacrocorax; species Phalacrocorax aristotelis. Next base: position 7,185,188 of record NC_134282.1, read on the forward strand.
CTGCCAGAAAGCTCCAGTGTAGCCAGGGAGGGCTGGAGAGGTGGAACAGCACCGTCCTCCCAGTTTGTGCAGCAGGATTTCAGTGCACTCCTGAAACAGCACGGCAGTTGCCGTAGCACATTGCATTAGTTTTACCAGTTAATGAAAGACCTAAGGCAATCTAATTCAAGCTCCTTTCTGGGGAAGCATGCCAGCTATATTCCCAGGCCAATTATTGCTTTCACAAAGTGCTCTAAATCTGTCAACAAGCAAAAGTGTGAACTGCAGTATAAAAACACAGTTAAGAAGGTGACCCAGTTGTTATAAGAGGAGCATTTCTTCTTGCAGTGAGAGCAATGAAAGTTGGCTGCCTAAGAGCCAGCCAGCCCACAGCACCAGATCATGATTAAGTGATATGCTTATATACTATTAGGACATACCAAAAAGTTTTTACTTTTATTTTTTTTCCTTTTGTAAAGCCCTATGGCTTGATAGTAAAGAGATGTTTATTCTCCTACACATCAATATGATAAATACTTTGCAAGCCATTGTGGGAACACTCAGGAAGCTTCAAATAACTTGTCGGACTTGCTACTTGGAGTATGACCAAAGGTAGATAATACATTTTTAGCTACAGAAGTAACAACCTCTCAATGTACATGGATATATTTTTCTAAAATAAAAATAAAGAAATTACCGAAATAAGAGTTGCAAGCAATTTCCCTAATAAACCCACACCTGTATCTTCCTCCAATATTCAACATTATTGCTTGGTAGATGGTTTTCATGTAAAGAAGTGAGAAAGCTTCTTTGCAATGTTTATTTCGATTCGGTGTCATACAGGACAACATTTGAGAAATCACTCACCTGTCTTATCTAGAACACATGAAAGCTTCCTGCCACATATTAGGTGATTTCTTTTCTTCAAATGTACGTGCAGTAATTAAATGGAGTGTAAAGTTACCTCCGCCCCCTTGAGGGTTGCTGGCATATGCACAACAAGTGCAAGTGCTTTGGCTGTGCTCAGTTCCTCTGGGAGAGACCGATTTGCATCTGAACCTTCCTATGTTTAACTCTTTTACAAAAATAGGCATGATCTCCAAGGCCAAAAGCTACTCCAGACCGGCAATATTCCTCAAGCTTTGCCTCCAGCCTGAATCCCAGGGCTGGGTGCTGACCCGCCACGGCTGTAGCTCTGTAATCACAGAAGTTATTCCGAGGACTCTCCAAGAAAAGCCCCAGCAAGTACGTCATATTTCATGGGGTGTAATTTGGTAAGATGTTATATGGCAAAAGGAGACAAGATTTTATAATCAGATGAACTAAAACTACAGGATTGATGGTGACTGTCAACCTAATTATGAGAATGAATCATATCCGGCTCTACAGTTATTAGTCAAAGTAATTCATTACTTGCTTAAAAATAACATTAAAATTTAACCAATAAAACCACTTATTGATGGCTGGTCTTACTTTTTTTTTCCTAGTCTAAATGTCATCCTTGTTAAGAAAACGTAAAAGAAAAAAAGTCAGAAAATTATCTTAGTCATAATAAACCATCTTTCATCATTTAAATAAATAGAAAAGTGAGACATTATCTGATATAGATTTAGGTATACCATTCATGCAGTGAAATATTACAGCTTTTTTTGCAAGGGCCCTGGGGGACTTACAATTAAATAAGACATTATTGTTTTACTAAAAACTTGGCCTTATTTAAAGGTTAAAAAAATATCTGAAGCCATGAAGTCTCCCCATATTCTTGCCATTTACATACCTTAACCTTCTCCCTCTGCCAGCAATGATTTCTGCCCCGGACAGAGGTGCCTTGATTGTTTTCTCCTATTGACTCTGCCTTCGTTATTCAGTAATTTCTGTCTTTCCTGAAGAGGTAAACACCAAACTGGGTGGGCTTTCAGGGCAGCTGGCATGGGATGCGAGAGCGTCATCCCAGTGGACAGCCCACATGCACACCTGGTCCCCACCCACCCCCCAAACTCTGCACCTACAGTTTGTCTCACCTTCGCTGCTTCTCAGCAAATCTGCAAGGAGCCACGGACAAAACAACATCTGGATCTGGAGTAGGGAAGAGGAAATAACAGAAGGGGAGACAAGGAAAGCAAATGGAAAGCAGTCAGAAAGTTTGCCTTTTGGACCCAGTTTGGAAGGAAAGGAAGACTTTCTGATTGCTTTTGAACTGGGTCCATCAAGATTTGCCACACAGTATTGATGATAGCCGTGCCTGCTGCTAAGGAAACACACGTTCAGAAAGATATATGGATGTTTTTTTGCCAGTTACACTGGGAAAATAGACCAAAAGAGAAGCAAAAGAAGGAAGAAAAACAGGCAAATACACAGACACTAACAGCCCAAATTTAGTCCAGTTGCTGGGCTAGGGCTCATCGTAGCTGGATGGATTTTTGACTCAGTTGTCAGTTGTCTGTATGATGCCTTTACTTAGAAACAATCAGAGCTATTTGATTGCACATCAGACAATAAATAAACCTTTCCTCCAAATGAGTTAAATGTCTTGAAAACTGAACTCTTCAGATTTTATTAGTGATTTAATAGCTCTAGGTGTTTTGAAGCAAAAATCAATAAAGAGATTAGCTGCAACAGCCTGCCAAGAGATTATGGACAAGATGTCCTTTGAACAGAGAGCCGATGTATTCAGTGACCAAACACTGCCCTTTGGGTCGGGGACCAGGTGCACAGGAGCTGATTCCTCACCTTTCACTCTGCTGGAGCACCGCGGTGAGGACCATCGATCACCGGCTCTCTGCAGCACGTGGAGCACCATCTGACAAGGCCATGTCGATGATTAGTGACTGCAGTGCCCAGGCATGGCTCACACCATGGGGTATTCCGGCAGCATTTGATCAGGTCAACAGCTTACCCCATCATCAGTCAGGATTTCATTGCTGGAGCCACTGTTTCTGCCAGGGCTGTGTCTATATTCTCCGCAGCTGAGCAGCTCGGATGGAAACACACCAGGCAGCTCCTCCCATCACCCTCGTGGGGCACCTGATGCAGAGCCAGCACCTTAGTAACTGTTTGATTTTATCCAGGTTGATAAGACTCTTCCTTTGACAACCCAAAGGTCTCTGGCTCCTTGTGGATGAAACAGGGCCATTCAGCCTGGGCACAAGAGAAAGTCATAAGTCTAAAGCCACAAGTTTTAATATTTGTCCTTGCAAACAGAGATCTCTTCACCAGGCTCCAATCACCAGCTGGGTTAAACCTGATGAAATTCCTCTTAATTTCCAAGAATAAAATTCCATGACAAAAGTAGTTGAGAAATACATTTGGTGAAACTGTGTTTTCACAATTGCTCTATCTTTGGGTACAAGCAGACCTGCAGCCCCTGCACCCCTGTATCCTTAAGGGGATTTTAATATACTTCCATTGCAAATACTTGCACAATTTACACATGAAATATTTCCATGGCTGGGAGAAGTTACAGCCTGCCATTCAATTTGATTTAAGTATTGATATTATTCTTTCACTAGTGTGCCAGTCAATGCCTGGCATTAGGAAGTAAAATCCACTGTACATTTTCAAACTATGTTACAGGTTTTTAACATGTTTTTAAGCATTTTACACCAAATATCTTATTTTCAGATGAAATTCAATTTTTGAATATTTTTAATGATCTCATTAATGGCTTGTCAGGTATCTGTGTTTCTACGAGTACTTTTACACATCTCTAATCGTGTCATTTCAGACATTTCCCTTTTATATTGTTTTGTGAAGGCTAATAAGGCTTCACCTCTAAGCTGAAATGATCTGAATGCAACAGCAAGACACTGAAAATAATTGCTTGGAAATGTGTCTGAACTTGTGAAATTAAATATGAAACAGGCTCACAACAATACAAAAAAGGAGAATTACCATGCAAAGTTAAAGTGCTGGTTTTCCTCTTTCAGAGTCACCTCTGCTGTGTCACTGTTGTCTTGCACCTTGATCTCCCCAGGGGAGAGGCAAAAGGGACAAGTAGCCTTTTGGAGAGAGATCACCTCCTCTTCCCCATTCAGGTCTGTGGTGTCTGCAAGTCTGATGGCTAGTTAGGGGCATAAACTAGATTAATTGGGGGTGTCAGGCTAGTGGCTGGTGGACAAGAGGCCATACGATGATTGACAGTATCATCAAGGATAGCAAGAAGTCAGGAGAACTGAAATATTTACTTGCTTTGAAAAGATGCACTGAAATATTAAAAAGCAAACTTGAGATATAATCAGAACAGTAATGCTGGGGTTTTCTTTGCTGCTTTCCCATCCTTCTAACTACACGTAGAACACAACTGGTATGCTTTTAAGTTAAACTAAATATCGAAGCTGAATTTAAGATTTAACTAAATATTAAGCATAAACTAAAAAAGGAGGTAAAATGAAATGTCCATTCTTCAACACTGATAAAAATCACATCAGATGCAGGATGGCACCCTTGTGTGGCACTTAAAGTGAGTATGACCACAGATCAACCTTGGAAAAGTATATATAATTTACCAATAACTTATTCAATGTGATTAAATTCATATGTTCATAAAGTAATAGTTACATCTGGGAATTGAAAACATAATTGTAAAGCTGATTCCATGTGAAAATTAATCTTAAAAACTTAATATAAGTATCAACTTAATATGAACAAGAAAGGTGTCAGTCTGTTCTCTCATCTCTCCTAACATGTAGATGCCTTTTATTAATTATTTAAATAAATAAATAATAATTTATTTATACTCATAAAGCATTTATCTGCTCGTTATATGTAACAGAACTGGACCTTTATTTAATCTTTACCAGGAACTACTTCAAGACAGGGAATTTCTAGGAATACTTAAAAAAATACTTTGCATTAGATAAAAAGAAAATTCATAGAGTTACCAAAATTCTTGGCCTTGGTGAAATCATATGAGTTTATAGATACTGTTAACATTATTGTTAAAAATCCTAGGTAAAGTTAAAATTTTAGGTTAAATTCCTCCAATAGCATACCCATAACGATGTGAGCCATGTGGACAAGTAGCCCAGTCCAGTCAAGAAGGGCATTGTCTCCATGTACAAATACCTTGCACAAGCCTGAAAAGTTACATGCATTTACTTTTATTTCACCAACATCCTCTTGTTCAGCCTGTGAGTGCACTGTAACTTAATCACTGTGATTTGAAGCTACCTTTGAAGAGGACTGTCTTCCTTTCCTTACCTCTTCTTGCAATGATGGACTCTGTATTTACATGCACAAAAATATTTGTTTTGGAGCTGCCTTTTCTGTAAGCACTCACAGCTTCCCTGCTTTTATCAGAGATCCTAGATCTGAAATTATGTGACAAGAATCTGCTGCTGTGGGTATATAAAGTGAAGTGTCTGGCTCCACAGTAACATTTTCAGAAAGCATGTCTGTTCCCTAGTCCACTCACCCTCTAGGGAATCTGGAAACTCCACAAATTAACTCTACAAAGCAGTGTGCCATATCAGGGTTTCGCTTTGTTTTCAGCATTTAAAACAATGTCCTAAGGTTTTGTTTGACGGATTCAGATTTCCAAAGGAAGAAGCTCTCCTCTGGTGTCCCACCTGCTCCTCATTTCACCAGACTCCAAACATCAAATGCAAGGCAGCTTTGCACAGAAGTGAGGTGTTGCCCTGGGGTTAAATAGTGTTAACTTCCCCATACGCTAATCCAAGAGCTTTCATCCACTCTGTAGAGAGCGGACATTTAAAAAGGAAGAAATAACAAGAAAGAAAACAACCATTCACCAACGTACTTCGATGCCTTCTCCAAAATATTATGGCAACCAATATGTCAACCTGCCATTTCTAGACTCATATGCAAGTTCAGAAACTCAGCCTCTAAAAACCCAGGTCAAAGCTGTCTAAGATGGAGAACATTTTGTATGGTAGAAGGACCAGGATTCAACAATCTACAAGCATTAAGTGATACCAATGATCTAATCCTGCACAAGACCAGCTAGTCCTTCCCTGGTCCCCTGGCTCAGCGGAGCAGACCACAGGTTGGTGCTCCCCCTCTGGCACTGGATGAAGCTGAGGTCCAAAATGGGTGCGGAAATGGCCAAACAGCAGTGCCGGCCTTGGGCAGCAGGTCACCACGGGGTGGGTAATGTTTCTGGCTCCAGAGCTGTTGAACTGCATTGCCTATGCAGAGCCAGCTCCAAAACCACAGTGTGACACTGCCTGCCTGATGTGGCTCCATCCCTGGTGGCTGCGGGGCTGTTTGCTGCCGCACAAGGCCCTTACTCCGCTGCAGTGACCTACTTTCATATTCTGGTTTGATAAAGTTTAAGGAAAAAAAAAAAAAAAAACCAGCAAAAACCTCCAAGCTGCTCAACAACAAAACCATCAACAAAGAAACAAGTGACTACTTTTTAACTTGTTCTTTAACATCCTTAAGCTGTTACGGAAAATAAATAAGACTCAAATCTGGTAAATCATTCTTATATACCTGAGGCAATACAATATGCATTTTAGTATGGTGGATTTTTCTTTCAAATAGCTTTGTAATAATCTTACCCAAAAGAGGAACTGCAAATGTTTTGGGGTGGTTTGTGTTTTTTTTGGCATGAGACACTTTCCTCTATTGAAAACAAAGATTTAAGAAGCAAAGATTTTGTTTTAAGATCCACAGCAAACAGGACTTATATTTGAATATTTACATTTCAATATTAGAGACTTTAAATAATCTATCTGTGAAAGACAAATAAATAAAGCCTTCAGAACAGTGACAACATAGTTTCAATCATGTTTTCTGAGAGTAAAAAAACATAAATTCTAAAATGTAGGTTGTTAGTTCTGTTCTCCAAAATGCCATCACAGTTACAGAGTGAGAAGATGTAATAGTCTGACAAATACTGGGGCATTTGAAGAAAAAGTTAAAAATTTGTAAAGTACCAAATAAACTGAAGGCTTACAGCATAACCTACTCTAGAGAATAAAGGATGCTATAATTGCCTGGATGAGTCCCATAATGACAGGACGTGTCCGTACAAGGCAAAGGAGGTGTCTACACCTGCAGGGACCTGAGTCAGCAAACGCTGTTGGGATTATACTGGCTGAGGTGCATAGCCCAAACTAGTAATAAACTGTAGACTCAAAGAATAGTTCATTCTTTGAATTCAAAGCAATCCTGGCTTTCCAATAAAGTAGTTCAACTAACTATTAATGAATAATGCTCTACCATGGAACTAATTCCTGCATCCCACAGATCAGCCGTGTGGAACTTCACCAGTTTTAGTGGCTTTGCATCAAGGTAAGAGAAAAATCTACCCTGCAGAGCAATGCAGTGGGAACATTTTCAGTCACAGGACATCTGGATCATCTTTGCATAGTACCATTTCATACTGGTTTAGTGCTGACCAGATCAACAGAGGTGCTCTTCTGAATGTAAATGATACAGAATTTACTTCTGTTCTTCAGTATCACTTATGCGCTTTATCAGGCTGTTGGCTGGTTAGTATTTTATATTAGTTCTTATTGCATCACCAGAGTACCCAATTATGTAAAGTGAATCTATTGACAACTGCCATTCCTCCATGGGAATTCTCCATTTTATAGACTGGAAATGGAGACATGGAAATGCTAAAGTCATATTCACAGTGCAGATCTCTGTGCAGTTATACCAGCACAGACTTCCTAGTGTCCTGCAAACTGATTATATCGTTATCCTATTAATCATTATTTTGATTGGGGGAGTTACCAATTCTGTCAAAAGAACTTTTTGCTATTGCAGCAGGATGCCTTAGTGTTTGACCATCATGGCTATGACCTAAAAATCATTTTATCTTGAGATGCTTGAGAAAACTTATTGTGTTTAGAACAAACCTGAGATATTCAAGATCACAGTGAATCCAAGGTCAGACTTCAAAATTAGGTATCTCTCATCCCAGTCTGCTAAAAACAACCTCCACGAGTTTATTCACAAGAAAAGATTTTAGGAAACTCTGGACAAAGAAAGTATGCAAAACCCCCAAATATTTCTAATACTCTCAGCCATGATAAGAGAAGATGTAAAAACTTGACAAATCGTACCTCAGAGGAATCCATCATGTTCCAGGAGAAACAATACCCAGCAATCAGAAAATTTGTTTGACATTATTCCGTGAAGAAAAGAACATTTACAAAGGGATTCATAGGAATTAGAACAGAAATCCAAAAAACAAATAGGATTTGATGATGAAGCTCCTACACATAACTTACAAAATGCTCTCACAGTTTATTAGAATGCATTATATAAGGACATATGACAGATCATCTATAATCTGTATAAATACAGTGCCTGGAGCTCTGTTCATGGAGTAGGGACATGAGGAATTAGATCTCTTACAAGGGAAGATCCCCAGCCCAGAAATGTGCCACCAAGATAGAACACAAAGGACAAGACAGGAGTACACCAAAACAAGAAAATAAAGGCCCCAAGGACAAGCAAGTGGTCAGAGTGCATCATCACCCAGGCTCCTCTTTTATATATAAATATTATAGTAAAAAATTTAAGGGTTTTGGGAGAAGATAAAGAAGTAGGTTTGCACATGAGCAAAGAATTGCATGGCTTGATTTCATCGCCAAACGTCTATTTAGCTGCACATTGGAGATGTCCTGGTGGGATCATGGCAGAAATCACACTTGGAAATTTGTTGAGAAATAATAAAGTCAAGGACATGTACGCTGTTAATAACACTAGAAATTAAGAACCCTATTTCTGAAACAATTTAAAACAGAAAACCTAGCTAAAAATTCATAGAAATAAATTACATGCTCTAAGAAATGGACTAGGAAAGTCATTGTCATCAGGATTTTTTTAGTGGGTAACATAGTACTTGTCGAGGTTGGGGAAAAAGAAGTGACTGGAGCAAAAGATGCGATGTGGACAATATTTACATTTGGACATGTGTTTAGAAAGTATGCAAGTGAAGCCTGAATAGTTGATAACTTTTGATTAATGTCTTTTTTGTACTGTCCTTCCATCTTTGCATTTAATTTCTGAATTAAAATTTTTTTTATAGTAGATCCTGCCATTCACCAGCACAGACATTGTGCTGAACTTTACATTGCAAGAAATATCTTCAACTTGAATGTGTCCCAATATCCTTTAAATGCATTTCCACTATTCCCTGAAAGCACTGTTAATTGTTCTATTGATTTCAATAGTCTTCAGATCAGACCCATGGGACTGAAATATAAATACATTTGTGCTGGTTTTGGCTGGGATAGAGTTAATTTGCTTCCCAGCAGCTGGTATGGGGCTCTGTTTTGGATTTGTGCTGGAAACAGTGTTGATCACACAGGGATGTTTTCGCTCCTGCCGAGCAGGGCTTGCACAGAGCCAAGGCCTTTCCTGCCCCTCACCCCACCCCACCAGCGAGGGGCTGGGGGGCCACAAGGGGTTGGGAGGGGACACGGCCAGGACAGATGACCCCAACTGACCCCAGGGATGTCCCACACCACATGGCGTCATGCTCAGCACATAGAGCTGGGGGAAGGAGAAGGAAGGGGCGACGTTGGGAGCGATGGTGTTTGTCTTCCCAAGTCACCGTTACCCGTGATGGAGCCCTGCTGTCCTGGGGACGGCTGAGCACCCGCCTGCCCGTGGGAAGGGGTGAATGAAGCCCTTGGTTTGCTTTGCTTACGTGTGCAGCTTTTGCTTTACCTGTTAAACTGTCTTTATCTCAACACACGAATTTTCTCACTTTTACTCTTCCATTTCCCTCCCCATCCCACCAGGTGGAAGTGAGCGAGTGGCTGTGTGGGCTTAGTTGCCAGCTGGGGTTAAACCACAACAATACTCCAAACTGAATGGCTGAAAGAGAGTGTAGTAAGATTAATGCATTTGTAACTATTGTTTCCACAGTGCCAATAACAAGTAGGATAACAGATTACTACTCAAGACAAAATATCCTTAGAATATATAACTTCAGAAGGGCTGCATTGTTCTTAATTACATGGATATTTTTTCCATTCATATGACACTCTTCAAGAAAGCATATACAAGCTCTGAAGGCCCCAGGAAGAGATACTTTCTGATGCCCTAAACAGCTATCCTTCTCATAAATGTGATGTATGTAACTTGGCAAAATATAATACTTGAATATGCTCCATATCAAGCACTAACACCATTAACAACGCTTTGATTCCAGGCCTTCATTCTCCTTTTCCATTATGCATTTGCATTTAGTAGACAAACTGAATATTTCTTTACCCTTTCACCCACCCATTGGCTGCCCAGCAGAGGCAGAGAACGGACATCCTACCTCAGCCAAAGTGCCACCACCACCCTGCAGTCAGGCAGGGGTTTAGTGAGAGGATGGACGGACCCCTTCTTCACAGAGCAAACACGGTAATTACAACATTGCTGTCAGCGGCCTTTTTTGCCTTTTTTTGAAAAATATTTTTGTGGGATTACACATATTTCTCCAAACCATGGTACAAAAAATGTTACACTTCATGCTCTTCTGGAGAGCATGCTTTGCTAGTCATTTTACTTCAGTTGTCAGAGAAACAGTGTGTTGTGGTTCTGACACAGAGCATTGGTGTTGGGTTACAGATGAAAAAACAAATCACTGAATGAAAATTCCTCAAATAATTCCATTCAGACTCATCACACTCACACACACATATGTAATGCATCTTCAGCTGATAATGTCTGAAATGCAAAAATACTCCTTAGTTCTTAACTTGAATCATCTTATGAGTAGTGCTGCAGCACTGGTTCTGCATGCTTTGGAGCACCCTATCTCAATTAAACATCGAGTCCCACATAAACTTAATTGCCTTACCAGGATGTGTAGAAAGCCCCTATGTTGTCCAGACAGGTCCAATCATTCCACAGATGTGGTAGGAATTAACCCCAAGTAATACTATTCTGGGCACAATCAGATGCAGGAATTGGAAAGAAACAAGTCTTGTTGGAGTGTCTCAAACCTACCTTCGAGCCTGGTCTAAAAGCTCACGTGCTTTTACCCTGCTGCTTTACCTGGCACTATTCAATGGGAATCCATGTTTTTCTGTTTTGCACAAAAATCATCAACATCTTGGGAAACTCCAGCTTGGAGTTGCAATCCATCAAGAACAAGATTAATACAAGGATACATTTATATGTGCTGTTCATATATGTGCCCTACCACCAAGGCACCACTTAAGCGGGTGGCACAAATCTGTCCTCAGCAGCCCCAGAAAGTAAAATTTGGAGATGTAAATGTCAGAAGGATTGCAACATGACAGAAGCAGATCCATGAACTGATGCAGCAAGGGGCTATTTTGGATTCTATATTTTCATCCAGCTCTAACCTGGTCCCATGGGCTGAGTGTCCGGGAGAGGCTGCCATGCTCCAGGAATGATGCCAGCACCAGAGGAGCATGCATGTGTGGCAACCACTGGACTGTTCATCCAGAGCTGGATGAATAGTGGACAATCTCTAGTTGAAATCAGTTCACTTCAGGTAAGTTTTAACCCACTTTGCTTTCCTCCTGCGACCAGAAACAAGAACTATTTTTTTTTTTTTTAAGGCTTATTCACGCTTATTCATCAAGTATTTGCAGGGGAAGAGCTGTGTGGCTGATCCAATCAGCCAGGCAGCACGAGGTGACTCAGACCTGGCAGGTCACAAGTAGCAGAGCACAAATAGCAAGTGCTTGTTTAAAATTAGTTCTGGTCAATAAAAGGACTTAAAAATTTACCCAAGACAACAGTCAGATTATTTCAAATAATGGGTATATCTGAGAAAATTGTTCTCCACTGGTGGATATTCTCTGAAGTTGCATTGATCAAATGACTTATTTATTCAGCTGTGCTCTTAACCTTAAAAGCAAGCATTATTGATTTTGCTTCATATATCATATTATGGAATCAAAACATAGCAAAAAAATACCATGACTAAAGTAGCACAGAAACACCCCATCAGCGTGTGTTCTTCTGGCCTGTAACTCAGAGAGGGGTGCACAGAGGTTGCAACTGCAAAGGTAGGGAGTGATTCTGGCTTCACCGGCGTCTGCGAAACCCTGTAAAGATCTTCCTTTAGCTATGAAATGCAGCACGGCGTTTGAATAGCAAAAACATACATTTTTATTTAGAATCCCAGTATAAGTATTTTACTCTCATATTGCTGCTTTCAGACAAAGCCACTGTTTGTGTATGTATCAAAGTTGAGAATTGAATATCCAAGGTGAACAGTAGCAAAATGAAGTCTTTACATCACTGGAATAAGAGAGACAGTCTGAGGGAGAACACTCAAAACTGAAAGAGAATTTCCTAGGAAGAGCTGAAGATTTTGTTTCTTTTTTTTTAGCACTGAACTACACAGAGAATGGTAGACTTTGCAAGGGGAAGAAATAACAGTATCATAAATAAAACTTACAGTGAAGAAAAATAATAAATATTAAGTGCTTTGCTGGACACATGAGTTAAAGTTTAACAAACACTTCTATTGTTTTTTTTTCCCTCCTTCTCATTAGTACTTTATTGCAAAGAAAACATGGCAACCTAAGGTGGACAACACCATCTCCCTTCGTGAGGCTAGGTACAAAATTATTGTTAAGCCCTTGAAGTAAAACAGCTAGAGATGTCCCATGGGTTTCTTGGTCCATTAATCTCCCTGTCTTTCCAATCCAGCTTTTTCATATCTTCCTTGGACTTGGTGACAACAGAAGGCTTGCGAGGCTCCAAAGTACCATCGTTAAAATAACAGATTACAAGGACAAAGCTTAGCATCACCTTGCCCTGAATGATATCTGATTAGAAGAGCTTCTTAAAAACCGCACTTCAAAATATCATGCAAGAAAAAAAATCTTACTTTAAGTTATGCTACTTGTTTTTGCTTCAGAGAGAATCACAGGACCTGTGACAAACACATGCGCTTTTTGGTTTTAGAGGATTCACATAGTAAAATTTGGGACTCACCACTCTGAAAGTGTTCCCGTGTCCAGTTATCAATGCAACTGGAAAATACAGAAAAAAAAAATGAAGAAAAACTGTTCATCAGTGGTTTCTTTCAAATATTTCCGTTGTGCTTCATATTAGTACTTTAGTTAACTCAAAGTAAGTCTCAGTGGTCCTGAAGGAAGGACTCCTCACTGCATGACACCCTACAAAAATTTGCTATCTTCTTCTCATGTTAACATGTTATGCAGATGAACTACACAGTGGCTGGGTCTTACAACGTACTCACTATATGGAGAAAAATGGTGAAACATTTGGCAAGATGTTATTCTCTTACCAGCTCATTTTAAGAACTCCACCTTTAAAAAGAAAATTTAAAATTAATCTGTAATGAAGCTAACTGACTGGATAGTACAGAAGCCTGTAGCTATGGTCAGGTTTTGTTAGGAGATAGTTCATGACATATAATATTATACGGGGTTTAAAAATAAACCATTTGGCAATGTATGGAGTTGTTGCATCGATGGAGGGGAACAGCTCTGTTTACAGGGAGCTTTCGATGAAGTGTTAATATGGCAGAACTGAGTACTTTTGCCCCCTCTCCCCCTCCTCTGTTCTGAGGTAAAATTTATCCTGTGTGTGGGGAAAAAAAAATATCAACATATCGATATATTTCTTCTCTCAAATCAGAGTTGGCAAATTAGATCCACATTTCTTTGAGAGAAATTGCTTTAGTGAGAAGCGTCTCTATCAAATGAGATTTCAAATATCTTGTGTTCCAAAGTTTTTCATGGCTGCTTATATAATACATTTACTATATAGAAAGAGTTATCCCCTGTACTATATTTGTTGACATAATCTAGAGGTACCTTAGTAGCGTATTTCACATTTTGAAAGATATTTTGACCACATGTGCTTCTCTGGTGGAGCTTGGGGACTTCAGATGTTGTATTTGACATGTAAACAGCCATGACTGATGACCAACCTCTCAAATGAGATACACAAAATTACTTACATTTTCCATAGCCCTTGATAACGATAGACAGCAGGATATGAGAACTTTTAACTGAACTCAACGATATTTGAGAAGATGCAGGCACCTCGTGTCACAAAGATGGGGAAACTACTAGAAAAAGGCTTCATATTTTAAGCATTGGGTGAAATTACCTCATATAGAAAATACTTGGTTCTGTCCTCCAACCTAGACACACTTGGAAAGTGTCACAGGGACATAGCAGAGAAGCAGCAGAATTAAGCTGGCCAGACAAAGTAATACTTCCATCACTTATAATGGGATCTCTTAGCATACAGGCACTGAATTTCACAGGTATGGGTCAGTAATTTAAGACTAAGTATCATTTTGGACATATTTTCTTATGATGTGAGATCATTTTCAGCAGGTATGTGTCTATGCAGTTATTGCATTTAATAGGTTTATATCTTAAAAATGCTTCCTTTATTTTTCTTTTGGTAAGTGGGTAGGAAGGCACCATGCAGAATAGCCTAAGGGAAGCTTTAATTTTGCACATCTAGTGGCAGAGTAGTCGCAGCAACTAATTGCAGTGATTTAAATGAGCCCTACAAAATTGGAATGCATCCTGAAGAAGACCTTAGCAACATATTTAATTATAGAAGTCTTCCTTTCTCACCATTGCCATGAAGGGCCATGGTGGTGGCATGCTATCTCCATCTCCAGTGCGCCCCCACTTACTGAAGATGAGCATCTGCACTGACAGTGGAGTGCTTTGGTAGTTTGGGTTTAACATGTGAGATGAGAGGTAGGAGAAGGCTCAGACAATTTTGGAGCTTGTTCAGTGGACCTGAAATTGTACCTGCTCATCAATTTCCCAGGTGTTCAGCTGGTAGGTGACTGCTATTAGTCCCATGGCCTGTCCCCACAGTACAGGGCCAGCATAAGGAATTTATTCAGAGAGAGAATTAAGACACTTCCTCCATGAGGAGAAGGTGCAAACAGCTGCCTCGTTACTGCTAACGGAGCCTGCGGATGAGCAGGGAGGACAGCACGCTCAGCCAGGGAAAAGTGGGTCCTCAGTCTGCATGGCACTCAAGGGCCAAATTCATAAAAGCAATGGAAGGTATGGAGGTAAGTGCCATGGTTTGGAGCTGCAGTTAATGACCTGAGCAATTCTCACTCGCTGAGGGCTGTGAGGAACATTCATTGCTGAAGGAAGTTGGCAGTACTTTGATTTTGATGTCCTGCCTCTGTTCCAGCCTGTGCTCCTTGGTCTTTTGCATAAATAACACTACCAATACACTGTTAGATTCAATTTACTAGAGAGAGCAGATAAAGTCAGTTATAGTTACATCATTAACTACCAACAAGTTAGCATCCTGTGTCTATAAAGACCTGTCAGTGAAGGAAGGGGCTAAACTTCATCTTATTTATAAAAAGAATTAGTTTTATTTTTAATATCAAAATAATAGAGGAATTAATATCCTTTGATAAAAAATTCTCCACTGATGTCTTAGGCTACAATGCACATTTGCTGACAGTCAATCTATTTCATGTTGGGTTTTATTAAAATGATTTCACATCATTTGGAGGCAAGAAAGATAACTGAGTAAAAGGCTAGCAGCCTAGCTGTGCTGCCTTCTGTGGGATGTATTGGGAGCAACTTCCTGAACCATCAAGTAATGGTTTATAGCTTCCGAGATTATATTACTTCTGCTTGTCAGTCACAAGTACAGGGAAAAAATGGAGCACTAGTAAACAGAGATAACGGAGATTTATAGGGACATGCAATGAATATAAGCACAGGGAATGAGGGACTATACATGCGTATACCAATTTTTCAGAAAATGCTTTTAGATATTTTAATAGTATCTCCAAGTACTGTTTACTAGCATCCCCCTAAATATTCTACTTATCTTTTCTAATATCTCCTCTTCTCTTGTTTTTATCTCTTTTGGGTTGTTTCTTAATACAGTGTTTGACTAAAAAGCCACATGTCCTTCTCCTGTCATTACACCATTTCCTTTTTACCTGTATATTATATTTCAAACCTTTTTGGGAAAATTGTTTTCAGATAATCCTGCAGTTGCTGTAAGAGAGAAGATGCCTACAAATAATGACAAGCTTTGTAATATGTGTTAATAGAAAAATCTGACCTCCCCTGAAGTCTACAAACAGAAAGATTTCTAATCAAGGCACCCTGTTTTAGATAAAAAATTTTGCAGCATGTTGAAAAGAGGCTGCATAATTTCAAACAAACACAAGCGTAAACCAAAAAAGTTAACATTTCTTATTGTTTTTCTCAATTTTAATTACAAAAATCTTTATATAAAAAGTAGAATTTTCAAAAGCACTCACCTTTGGTGATTTTCAATATTCCTTAATTTGTGGGCATCTATATAGACATCTTCCAGTGGAAGTGCTCTAGAAGGAGTACAAACATACTGTCAATGGGTTTTCAAGGTCCTTTAAAAGTAGCCTGCAAATACCCAAGCAATAACAGGTCCCTGGCTGCAAATTACCGGTGTAATTCTTTTCCCTGCTATAACAAACCTTTTTAGTCTTAAAAACTAGCAATACTTTGTTTCCAAATAGTATTTAACACAAATGCAGACTATTTCACTGATTATCATATACCATAATTTAGTGGCTTCCTTATTAATGTGGACTTATTAGCACAGTAAGGAACATAACTTCAAAATGCTTTTGATAATGACTGCCAGTGCATAAACATATCAGCAGCATAAAACCAGCCATAAATAAAGCAAAAAAAGTCTTATCTGATCCACAAATATACCAAACCAAGTTGCTCCACTTGACTACTTCAGTTAACAGTGGTCGCTTCACAATTTAATTTGCCGTTACAAGATCTCTTCCTTGAATTCATCCATAAAACAATTCCGATTGCTTTCTGAGGAGCAAATAGGACATTCAGCCTTGAACTTAACAGAAATAAAGGACAGAGAAGCTGGAGTTCAGGCTCAAGGTCAACATATATTAACAGTCAGAAAGCCAAAAAAAATGCCTGAGAAATGAAATTTCTAATAACTTTCAATTGGCAAGCCAATTATGAAACGGGAACAACTTACAAAAAAAAAAGATGGCAATTATAATGCATTTTGAAAATTTTAAATGTTATAATTTTACTATTGTATTTTCTTCTTGTGAAGAAAAAAGATTCCATAGACTGGCAATTCCATGACTATTTTGCATACAAAAAGACAGCAGGACTTAATTTTTATTTTTCCAGATTGTTATAAATATGAAGAGAATATTTTTTCTGCTAAAACAGGAATTATCCCTAAGGGGAAATGAACACATTTTAAAATTTATGATGCACCAATATTTGAGCAGTTTTGCTTCTGAATCAAAACTTAGCTGTTTTGAGCTGAATGTTCCTTTGCTTCATTTAAAATCACTTTGTCTCTGTAACATGAATTACTTTCCTTCCTCTCCTATGGGTGGAATGCAGGCTGCCAAAAAAAATTCATCTATTCAACAGTAGCAGAATTTGTCAAAGCTCGATCTATGGCTTACTCTCCCTCTAAAAAACATTGGTTCATAGAAAGTTGATGTGATTTTTCGTTTACTGAGGCACTGCTATATTTAATAACAGCATTCCAACATGTGTTATTGATCTCTGTATTGTAACAATTCTTACAGTTCACTCTGTCACATGGATATAATATACATTTACTGACTTTGCTGTGATGGTTTATGGGGCCCAGGTCTGGACACATTCCCCACAAGGGCAAGGCCACGTACATACATAGATTAACCAAATGAAATGTAAGGAGAACTTTTATGTTCTTCTATATTACTCATATCTGAGGAATATTTAAAAACCAAAAGAATATATTTATTGAGCAAATGTACTTATTTAAATCACTTTTCATTTGGGTTGTGTTTATACACGAACATAAATTCAAATTCAGATTTAGAATTTTAAGGCAGAAAAAAATCTGAAATGTCTTATTGGCTTCAGTCTGACTCCTCTGGATACACCCATGCAACTGAGAAGAGAATTTGCCCAACTGAAAACCCTGCAAGGTTTTTATGTGAAAGGTTCCAGGGCCTCCACCATGAACAAATTGAGACTAAGTATGATGATAGCTCTGGGAACAAAAAAACTTCAGTGAAGGACAGACACTTCTATTACCGGTGCGGGATTGCAAAAAAAAAAAAAATCATGAAAACACCCCAAAAACACCCACACAGCAGATTCACTTCAATTCAGAAAGATAAGACACTCTGCCAGGCTGCTCAGCAAAACAGAAAAGAGTAGTGAGGTATGTCACATAGCCAGAATGCGTCCCCAGACTCCTGAGAGAAATAAAACCTGCCAGCTCAGTTTGGTTGGCAGAGGTGGAATTGCACTATAAAAATCACTACTGCATTTTCTTAAGGATATACATGTCAGACTCATTAATCCTTACCCGCCCTGTGTCTCAGCAGCTGAGCAATGCTCACTCAGGTGCCCAGGATGTACTTTGGCTCACTCCAAGGCAAAGGGAGACAAGGAGATGCTTTGGCTCTATGGACATCTTTGGAGCATCTCCTGCTTCCTCTCACATGAGCACTTCGTGCTTCTGAGCTGCACCGTTTGTTGTCATCTTATTCCCTCGTGAGTGCTACTATAATTTCCTGGCCTGTACGTAAAACTGGTCTGATATCAACGGGGACCTAGAAAGTAGGAAAGCAGCGGTGGTTCAAAGCCATCTTCCACCTACCCCATCCTTTCATGGGTGCATGAATATGGAATAATTGTTACAGGAAAAAAACCTCAGAATTTTGCAGGTCAGCTTGGCAGATGTTTCTTGTTCTTGTAAACAATTTTGGAGGCACATGCTGCTTGTAAAGAGCTGTATATGCCTCTGCTGTGAATCGATGACTCTCAGGCATAAAAAGATATATTGTCACAGGATAATCTCTTTCCTTTTTTCTGTTTTTTGCAATACTGTCAAAACAAATGCTTTGCTTGAAAATAATTCTTGCAATATTTTGGATTCCCACTTGTTTGACAAATATGAGCAAGTCAAAATTAAAGGGATTTGTCATCAAAGAATCAACTCCAGAAAATAAACCTGAGCCACATCCAATAAGAGTGGGTTTTGTGCCAGAGTATCATTTCCTAGTTGGAGAAAAATTGCTCATTTGGGAATGCTGCGGGTGACACATTAGACATAAGCACTCAGACTGGGTACAATAACAGAATCCCTGCTAAGTATGAAAATATTTTTTGTTGCTTGTAGAAGTTAAGGAGCATCAATATCGAAAAGCTTTATTACTATGATTCCGTTTCCTGGTATGATTCAAGGTCCCTCCTACCCCACCTTGTGAGGCCAGTCTCCCAGATGGTAATGAGCCCGTTACCTCTCCAGCATGATGCCGGCAGTGGGGATTTTTACAGGGTCTGCTTCTTCCACTGCCTTTTTCCCCCACATAGATGTGAAATGCAGAATTCTCAGGCTTCCCTGTACAGGAACTGCTTGAAAAAGGGAACAGATTTATTTCAAAATCAAAGTACAATCCAAGAGTCTAGCCTAGTGCATTAAACAACAGTCCGCTGTAAGGGAAGATTGCTGGCCTTTCATGATTAATAAATTAATTTTAAGAAGTGCCAAGGAAAACGGATGTACGCATCTCGGAGTTCAGAGGAAGGTTTAAGCATGAGTGATAACAAGGAATCAAAGCAGGAAGTATAAGAAAGTAGAAAAGCAGAGACCTGCAGAAATTACGTTGCTGTAAAAAGTCTAAAATATTAAGAGAGGCCTGCCAAAAGTTTGAAAACAGTCATTCAGTGCAAAAGCAAGCTGCAAACTAAAGAAAATGCTTAACCAAATTTGCCTACACAGGGTCATTTTTTAAATGGTATTAAAATAGATGAATCATAACAGAAATGAAAGTCTGTAATTTTAGCAGATGATTACTAACTGCACTAATTAAGTGGCTTTAATTGACTCCATCGAAGTCAAGAGACATTTCATATGTATATTGCTGCAAGACTCAGTAATCATAATTTCTGCAAAGTAACTTTTAAATGAGTTATCCTGCAGCTTTTATTATCTAGATAGCTGTTTTCAGCTCATGATTTGCAGATCCCCAGAGGCCATGGATTACTACTGAGGCACCAAAGGTAACTAAGAAAAGCATGTTTACTGTCAATACACTTCCCCTGGAAGCTTTGAAGGATCCCAAAATTGAGAAGGATAAAGAAGAGAAGGGGTGAAGAGGGAATAATTTTTTTCTGCTTTGTTACTGCTTCCTAACTTTCTGAGTACTTTCAAAATATGGAAAGAAATGTTCTTGCTTTCTCCCGAAGAACTGCAATTTTCTTGCCCTTTTTAATTAAAAAGAAAGAATATTTAAAAAATAATGTTAAGACACATGACTAAAACATTTTAACACGTGCAACTATTGCTTCTAAAAATAGTTTCTACTCCTTATAACTTTACCTAATCTTATTATTGAAAGGTGGCAATTTCAACTAAAATTAGGTTTTTTAGATAGTCTGAACCCTACAAGTCCATCAAAATATAATTTAACCCATGGCATCACTATTCAGCAAAACTTTTAGTAGCTGAAAACACAGTCCTATAGCAGGAGACATCAAGGCCTCCTGTTTTATGTTGTCTCATTTAGCCCCATAACTCCTTCGTTTAACCTTGAAGACTGACAAGACCAATTAGTCCCTCTACTTCCCGTGAAATCACTTTATGGATTTGCAGCCTGTTGCTTTATTGTCATTCCTTTCCTCCAAATTGAATATGTTCGGCTCTCCTACAGTCCAACATTATAAACCTTTCACTATTTTATTTGCACTCTTCCCAACTCTCTTATTTATCTCTCTTTTTAGAAATACCATGCTCAAAAGTTTAATGTAGCATTTTAAATGTTACCTTCCCAGTTCAAAATCGAAAGGACTATATTTATTCATTTATAGCTAGTGTTTTACAGGTGATCAAAACCTCAGAAAGTGGAGAACTGATCTAAAGATGTATAAAAGCCTTTGTACTAGAGAGCAACTACTTTAAGGCTATTTCATCTCAAACATATGAAAAATCTGAATTAAAAGTATGCGTATATAAAAGTAGCTCAGCCATTTCTAAGCCTTTGAACATTTAGCATGACTACCTTAGAATTTTTTTTAAACATACTTATTTATATTCATTTCTTGCAATCTCCCTTAGAAAAAGAAACCCTTTTTTTCTAAACCATAGCCGTAATTTGTTCTCAGTTACATTTTAACACCTTTGCTCCATTTTTTCCTGAAGATACCCAAGAAAACAGTTTGTAGCCAACTTCCTATGATAGGTTTCACTTGTACTCTCCTAAATAGATGGAGGAAATAGTGTAATCTGAAGTCTACTTTTCCACCCCTGGAGAATGTTCTCTTGTTCAACTCCACAGTATCCTTTCTCTTTAATAATTTTTTCTGTTGGGAAAAACAAAGTCATGAAATTACAAGCACATCATTTTTAGCTTAAAGGTCAGCATCTCTCTTGTTTTCTTCTTTAGTTATGGTGGTAAAATTTACATGGGTCAAGACTGACAAAGCTGACAGCATTTTCTCATTTTTATTTACTGCTTCTGTGAAGGTAATCGTTACAAAGTCAGCTGTGAACTTGGCAGCGTAGTTGCCGTTTTGAAAAGAAAGAAATAAATGAGAGCACTGCCCAAATCTGTACTCAAGCTTTCAGGCGTGGTGTGTCTGTACCAGAAGCATGAAACTTTGCACCCTCCTCTCTCTCTCCTTACCTTATTTCTGCCCAACTTGGCCTGGATGAGTGGTGCAGTGGTGACAGAGCAGCAGGTGATGCTTCCTGCTTCCTTCAGCACAAGGAACTGCACAGAAAAAAAAAACCAACTAAAACTACAGGGAAAAACAGCGCAGCGCAAAACTGAAACAAGATAGAGACAGACAGAAAAACTACTGAAGCAATGAAGACTTGCAACAACAGCAAGAAGGAATAAATCCATATAGGCAACACACAGATATCTGTTTGAATTATGCCAGCCCCATGGAAATTAATATAAAGTGACACTGCAAGAGGTAACACTGCAGTTTAAAAACAAGACAAGGAAAGAGAGCAGCCCTTGTGCAGCACAGAGCCTGGGGTAGGGAGATGACCTCCAGCCAGGCGATGACGACAGCAGCCCCGCTCCCAGCACCAAAGCAGAGAAGCAGGAACAGCAAAACCTTTTTAGTCCCTCCATCCACACTAGCTGCTCCCACTTCTGTCTTGCAAAACATGATACAAACCCTTCTCCTGGCAGTGGGAGAGGCACATCCACTGTGTGGTTAGCAGGAGCGTATACAACCTCTTTGATGAATGTATATAATCCAGGCATAGGAATTATGAGCTCTCTTCACACCACTTAAACGTGAGCAAAATGATGCTAATATGTGTATCCTCCCGTCTACATCTACCCCTATCTGCAGCCTCTTTCCAGCTCAGCTAGTACAGTACCAAGTAGTTAGACAGCCTCAGATAGACATTTTCTGCCAGGACCTGGTGAAGGAGAAATAAATAGATAGCTAAAGAGTAAAATAAAAAAATAAATCACATTTAGAAATTGCAGCTTACAGAAATGCTCACGGGTTTCACCTCTTTCAACACATCACCCTGGTTCCTATGGGAGAACAGCCGAATGACCACCATCATCACCACCCTGGCAGCATAAGACAACACAAGCCCCTCCAGGTCTTCCCCTTCTGCATGTAGAGATGAGGGTTCAGGTGGTAGCATTTAAGTAAATCTGTCGGCAGATAAATTCTCTTTGAGCATCTACTAACATGGATTTAGCTGTGACAGGAAAGGGAAAGTTGAGCCAAGTCCATAAAATGTAGCCTAATGTAAAATAAAAACAAAACCAGGAACAGAGTACACATCAAAATACCCTCCTAAAGCAGAGGGGTGAAGACTTTACGTAGCATGGGAACACTTGATATGCTTATAAACCTGATTATCAATGAGGACCCACAGACTGGAGGCTGTGAAAGGCTACCAGGACCTGCTGGGCTCTATCCAGAGCTACTAAATGTGATTTATTACACGTGGGAAGGACAACATGATGTTGCAGAAACCCAACGACGAGGCAACATTTGTAGTAGCTCTATTTGCCTAGTAAGCTATAATGTTGTATGCCCCATAATACACTTTCCAGCCCTTTCTACTAGATATCTTCAGAGAAATATTAAAAATGCTGCACGCCCGAAAAAAGTTATTGATTTAAAAATGGAAATAACTGACAGAGGTTTCTTCCCTTCACCCTGAGACTCAGACTGGGGATTCAGCAACAGGCATTGCTGGCAGATGACCTACACACCACTTTCCCCAAACGCTATTTTATAGGCAAACATTAAGTTTTTCAAAGTTCCAGAGAAATAAAACTTTTACTTCCCTAATCAAAAACAAGATTATTAGACCTGAGAATTGTACATGCCCCCTTCACCAGGCACCTACAAAAAGGCCCCACCATGTCAAGGATGTGAATAACTTCCTTGGGCTTGAACTGCTCAGCACAACCCTGTGTGCAGCTCACGTGCCTCTGAAGTCAATAAGAAAGATTTCCTCTAATAGGTTTTGAATGGGACCGGAGCACAGCGCCAGGCTGGCATGCTCGGAATGTGGGGTATGCACCAACAGAACATTTTTAGCACCTATAAAATCAGAAAACAATACAGAATGCATGCTTTCCCTAACTGCAACAAAAAATAACACAAAATATTAATGTAATGGTATGAAAACCACTGTTACTAATTTCTCCTTTGTGCTTGATCCATCCTCTCAGCAAGCAGCTCTGTTGCTCTATACCATCCATTTCTCCATACGTGCATATACGCAGAGACACATACAAACACACACGCACTTTTTTACTTCTGTGCCACAGACCAACGTTACTTCTCTGCCTCTTCAATAACTGGATGATGAAGAAAGAAATATGTCTTTGCAAAGGCACTGTGTCCCAGCTCACCGCTCTTTGCTATTATTCAGCTGGATGTCGCTTCAGATTACCAAGTGCTGTCCAAAGTGCAACACAAGCCCAACAGACCAATTTCTGTACTTATTTAATATTTCTGTATTCACTGACACTGCATAAGGTAAAAATAAGTACAAATATTGCCCTAATATATTTAGAGTAATATAAAGCTGAAAAAATAATCTTTCTTCTGCACTAGCAACCAAATCACATTCTGAGCTAAAATAAACCTTTAGGGAAAATACTTAAAGACTGGGGGATGAGCTAAGTATGTAAAATTTGGCAAAGTAATGAGTAAATAGTACATGAACTACATATAAATATTTGATGAATGAGCTCAAGCAGGAAAAAATTATGTAGGGTAACCAAAGGAGGCATAGCTTAAAGCAATGTGAAGAAATCTGCTTGACAGTGAGACAAATTAGATTGTGGAATAGTGTCTCAAGGGAAGAAGTATAAACCTTATCGTTTAGATAACAAGATATGATTGGAGAAAACACCAGAAAACTACAACATGCAGCAAATATTCCAGGATCTGAAAGGACAATCTAGAAGACAAAAGGTGGGAGGGGTCCCATCTCTACTTTCAGCTCACATTTTTTAAGCTCTTGCCAAATAAGCACGGGACAAGAGCTTTCCTACCATGGAGACCAAAGGGGGTACCTGGGAAGTGCGAAGGACCCTGCCACCAGCAGTCAACGGGACATCAAGCTTTGCTAGAGGTGCACAGAGACTGCCTGGTGTAAGGGCATGGAGATGCAACAAGGGAGAACACTTAGGGTCCACCAGTGAGGTCACGCTTTGAGGTTGGACCACAGCTCTGCAGAGATCCCCTCCAACCACCATTGGTATGGCTCTGTAATTTTAGAAGAATCCGCATTTAGAGTATGTGCTCTACAGCTCTCTTTCCACATCGGTGATATTTATAAAGGATGACCTGCTTAAACAAGCCATGCAAAGTTGTCTGCTGCTTCTGATCTGTGTGTC
This sequence comes from Phalacrocorax aristotelis, assembly GCF_949628215.1. Classification (NCBI taxonomy): domain Eukaryota; kingdom Metazoa; phylum Chordata; class Aves; order Suliformes; family Phalacrocoracidae; genus Phalacrocorax; species Phalacrocorax aristotelis. The sequence continues at coordinate 7,209,987 of NC_134282.1, forward strand.
CTTTTTTGGTTTTCCCCAACAATAGAAGATGCCATTCATGTTCAGGTCTAGTTAAGCTGATCTCACCAGTATAGAAAGTTCACTGCTTCAACAATAATAATCCCAGCCTGTGAATCATTTCTTTAACCAGAAAACGCCTACTGAAATAAAAAAAAAGGGTTTTACATATCCATCACACAGCAGCAAACAGCAAATATTGTCTAAGGCCTTAATTGTTCTTCCCGTGCTATACGTGCCTCATCATGAGAGGCTTATGTGACTTTTCCCTTAAGTGGATAGGCTATGTTTATGCAGTGTAGATTCATGACTGAAGTGAAAATTAGTGTTTGTCCTTGGCTAACATCCCTGTTTTCCCCAAATGCAAAATTTTATGTGATGTATCTTTTTTACAATTTAGAGATGTATACAAGACTACATAACTAAATATATAAAAATAAATAGGTGTTATATTTACATTTAAAATATATAATTTGTATACATACATTCATGTATGTATATAACTGGGCATGTGCAGAGGAGAGGGTTCTGAAGCTGAGCTTATTGAGATTCAAAGTACAGCAGACCTTTTTCTCATCATATGAACAAGAATATTTTGAATCAATTTGCATTTCATAGCTAGGGGCATCATTTGCAGGTGACTGAACGATCAATTAAAATAACTTGAGTAGCTTTTTCTTTAGGTTTTTCCATATAACCAGGTCTCTAGTTAAGGGCATTTTAGACATTAATACACAAAGTTTTCCTGAAGATTTCTGGTACTGTCTTATGGTACTATCTTGTCCCCATGCTGATGGAGGACTGACCATGGGGCTTTTAACACATTGTAACATTGGCCAGCTTTAGCAGTATTACAGGTCTAGGCTGCTATAACAGTTTTTCTACCTTACTAATCAAAATTTACAAATTCAATGCAGACAACATCGCCATCACAAAATGCATCAGTTACTCTTCCATCACCTTAGACCTTTGAGTCTTTGGGCTTTGAATGGAGCAAAGAAGTCTGCAGAACCGAACTGAATTAAGGATCAGTAGCTTGAAGAGGATTAGGATAGCCCTGTTTACCTTTCACTGTTACAAAAACAATCAAATCTTGGTCTACATGTTGTTTATAGACAGTTTCCTGTGGTTATTTGCAATTTCTCTGTGCTGCTCAGTTACATGTTTTGATCAGCTCCAGCCTCGTGTTTCAGTCTCAAACTGCTGTTCAGTGTGAGCACGTCCAAATAGGTCATGAAGTCCATAACCACGACTGCCGTGGATCTTTATTTCCAGTAGTGATTGATAATTGTTTTTCTTAGGATAAATATTTTGAGTTGTCTGAACAAATAGGCTTCTGCATAGCAGGGTTCAGCACTTCTATGATTAAGCTGTTTTTTGTTGGGTTTTTTTTTGCTTTGTGTTGGGTTTTTTTTTTAAGGTTAGTTATTCACTCATGGAAAAACAATTTTGTCACTGGTGGTGAGTCAATCATCCTACAAAATGCATAGTTAATGTTTGGGTTGGGTTTTTTTTTCATAAACTGTTCATCAAACACTTGTGAATAATAAATGCATAACTTAAGATCAGAAATGATATGTAAATCTAGGGCTCAATTAATCCAATAATTTATTTATCAAGAACAATTTAAGTAGTACTATCTAAAAGCATCAAAGTAGCTGCTCTATTAATAGCCAATTGAACTTTTTGACTTTGTGCATGTGTACGCAGAACATGGGCATGCACACACAGACCTACCCTAAACCTGCTGCTGAGCTAGACTGTGCCTTGTGCTCACCTTCACCAGCCTCAGGGAAAGCAAAGGGTTCCCAGCCTCCCTCATATTTCCATTCAAAACTTGTCCAAAAATAATAATGTTACAGCTAGTACAAGTGAAATGGCACACTTTGTGTACCCCTTATGACTTTGTTCAGTATGCATATGGTTTTCTTGACTTAAGATATAATCTATCGCAGTATATTTGTACCACCACCTCCAGTGTTGCGGCACTATACCTAAGGTTCAGTTACAGTTTTCATTATAAACATTTGCAGTGGGTTGGAATAATTTGTTGTAGAACGTACCAAGCTATCTGCTTGGATGCATTGGGTTTTTCCTCCATACACTGGATTTAAACCATATGAGACATTTTGGTAGATAGGCCAAACAATAAAATTGCACTTTTCTCAAGAGTTTTTTCTTTTTTTTTTCTTTTTTTAATAATTACATTTCAGAAGAGAAAACAAAAAGGTTTTGTGCATCAATTATTATCCGGCAGTTCTCAAAAATCAATGCAAAACCCAATACTGACTATGTAAGTTGTATTAGAAAATATTTCAGGTTTTAGATAGGGTGACTGTAAAGTGTCTCACAATGGGTAAAAATGTGAAATCACCAAAGTCACCATAACATAGCTTCTCCAGAAATGTAAGGGTATGCAATCTACTTTGCTTTTTAAATGAGATTGACCTAACTCAAAGAGAATATATTTCATATACAATAAAAAAGACCAAGTAATTCAGGCTCAAAAGACTACAGTTCAAGTCCTGAATGTGCAAACCTTTACTTAATCCCTTTGAAGCTGATTGGGCTGCCTGTGCATTTAGGGATACCTCACATGAAGGAAGGATTTCTTTCTTAAGACGTGGTCAGGAATAGGGATAGAGTGAAACAACAAATTTAACTTTTAGATAGAAAATCCAAACAGCGGAGTTTGTTCAGCTGATTCCAGGAAAATTGCCAGATGTCTGAATTTTGTATTGCAGATGTTCTGCACTGCTTTAATAATTTCAATTTAATAATTACAATCTTATCCTTGCATTTACAAAATATAAGCAATTAAAGCCACATGATTTGGATATGTCATATATTGTATGTGTAAAGCGATCAAATGGATCACTGGTCACTTAGATATGCAATGATATGCTTAAAACTATTCCCTTCATAAGGGAATTCATAAGAAATTAACAAGAAAATTCATAATTCATAAGAAAAATCTGGAATTGAGAACATTTTTACAAATCAAACATCTTGGTTAAAAATGTCAGTCTGTATCAACTGAAATATTTTATCCAGGGTTTGACAAGTTTAAGTAAGATTTGTATGTCTGTTGAGTCATATTTGAAACCAAAATTAATTTTGAACAAGAAAATCAGGTTACAGTTCTTTGCAGAATGTCAGAGTACCACTCTATTGCAACCGTGCTGCCAAAAAAAACCCCACCCTAGAGAAACTGCCAAAGCAGACTCTTTTGGCAAAGAGTCCATAGATTTGAATTTTTTAAATGAAAAGAGGAGTATCTATTTGAAGTGTTTCACCTGAGTACATTGAATTACTTTTAAAGACTCAGCAAAGTGCCTGATGGTCCCCTCAGCCCTGTCTGTGGAGCCACCTCAGGTACCCAGCTCAAAGAAAGCATCACCTCTCCACATTATATGACCTATGTTCAAAGCACAATATGTAGCTACACGAAGTGGGAACTAATACTGCTGCAAGCTGTTATAGGCAACATTACCTCAGTCTTTCTTTGGGTGGAAGAAGGAAAGCTTCGGAGTTAAAGTTGCTATAATTAATTTTCTGTGTGTGTGCACTTTACTCATACAGTCAATTTGTCATTGAAGGGTATAATTTACTCCTCTCTCCACAGACTTTTGAACAGCAAAGTAAAAGACTTTGGATATTGCAAAGTGTGCAATACTGATGATAAGGCAGAAAAATCAGTGCTCTTGCAAACCCTCCCATCACTTTGAGTCCTTTCTTCCAGCTGGGCTCTAAAGGAACTTTCCATCAAAGCCAAAAGAAAATGATGTACAATTTTAAACCTTTATCTGACCTCTTGTTTCCAAAGGGTTATGCCTTAAACCTCTGGGCCCTTCCAGCTTTCTTTTTTGCCTTTAGAACTTCCCCCGTAACCCCACGCGACTCGGAGCAGGCTTTCACGTCAGCTGTCTCCTGCTCTGCTGGGAGCCCACGCAGATGAGCAGCTCTCTGACCTTGCCTTCAAACACAAAAGACAAAAGGGAAAGGGTGAAACCAACTGAAGCAAGAGAAAGAGTTGTACTAAGCAGCAGAGAGAGAAAGACCGCGATGACGGAGTATCGGTGGCAATTGCAAGATTCAGCAAAAACCATTGGACAAAATGCTTTTTAACCCTATCTCTGCAATACAAGTCAGAGGAGCTTTTGTCCTTGGCACATCTTGTAATAGATTTCTTAGCCTAAAGTACCTGTATTATAAAGTCAAAAAATTATAAAGGCAATAAATTATAAAGGCAATTTTTTATAATTATAAAAAGTTATAAAGGCAAAACTATATTAAACAAGGAGAAAAACAACCAAAATCCCAAGTCACTGGTCTATTAAGAGGGGCTTTATGAAGTTTGTTTCTTTACGTAAGGAGTGATTTGACCTTGGAAGTAATAGAATCAAAGAAGATTGCTAGAAGTACTGCCAGAAAGAGATATCAGTAGAAGTATGTTCATATCTATTCAGCCTTATTGCATGAACCAGGTGACAAATTTTTGACCCATTCTTTAAAAAAAGCAGAGCTTCTTGGAAACAAGACAAAATACAAATACCAACTACAATATTAAAATCGATATAATATTTAACATAAAAGCATCTCTGGTATATCTCAGAAGGCATAAAAAAAGATCTTATGAATAAATATCTTAACGTTCAAAGATAATAAGAGGGTAGGAGAGAAAAGATCAAGAAGAGTTGTTGAATATTTGTGGGGATATACACATTGTAGTGTCTTCTAAATATGAATCCATTTCTAAGAGCATAGGATTACGGGCATGTTTAAAAATCACATCTCACTTCTGAACACTTGTTAGTGGTCAAATACGAGCATAATAACCCAGCTCACAATGATGAGTTCTCTCTGCTGTTGACTGTCTTTTCATTTTACAGACCGAGTAAAGCACTGTTTCTTGGATCTGAATGCACTTTGATGTTTCTCTGCAGAGTTTATTTTCACAGCTATAATCCAAGTTTTCATTTGTAACATCAGTCCGTTGCTGATTAAGCATTATAATAAAATAGGATGTGTGGAGGTGAATTTTAGTTTCCAATTTATTTGTTAGCTTTTTTTTTCTCAGAAACTTGTCACGAGACAAGATTGTTGTGGGAAAACCTGCTTTTCCAGTTGTACAGCAGTTTTGAATAGGGTCACTTTGAGTTTGAAGTCTGCATTTTTTTTCCCCATCATTTGAACCATAGTAGTCACGTTCTGATTTCCAGAGTCACTCTTGCTGAAGGAGCAAACACTGGCACCATGAGAAGCCCTGAGAAGGGTGAAAAGGGCTTTGCCTCACTCAGCCCAGCAGAGCTGTGGGTGAAAGCACCCGTGGTTAAAACTACAGATTTGTCTGGAAGAGCTCACTGGCTGCACAGGTGTGCATATATATGTGCACATGCATGCAAGCATCTAATTGTCTGTTTGCTAGCCATAAGCATGCAAATCTTCCATGGTTTTTATTGAACACAGATGTTGGTTAGTCATCAAAAAACTTTTTAAATCAACAGAAGTCTTGATTCAAACTAATATTTGCACTTAAAATAGAATGGCGTACATTTAGGGCTTTTATTGAAAAGTAAGAAAGACCATTCAGAGAGAAAATGAGCTTAAGCTCAAGTAAATAAATTTACAAAAGACAAAAGTGAACAAAGTTGTAGAGCATGTAAGAATTCAGTTAAAGTTTTCTAACCTCCTTGAATGCTGGTCTTCGAAACTGCATGTAACTCTCTGCTCATGAAATCTATATGTTTCTTACGATCAGGGAACAGGAGTGCAGAGCATGAATTTCCTGAGGGCTGGATTCTTGAGGGAAATGCAACTGGGGAAGGATAACTGGGAAGCATAACTACGGAAAGCATGACTCATAATTTCCCAGCCTGAAAATCTATGGAGCTATCAGCAAAGATAGTGAGGGGAGGCTTTATGATGTGGAGGGCATAGCTGATTAGAAACCTTGCTTTAAATGGATGCTAAAATGGAGAGAAGGATCTTGGCTGGCACTCAAAATTTAAATGGAGCATAAAAAGCTGTTACTTTATTATTTCATGAGGAACTAAAGAAAAGTAATCAAGAATACTTGTATACAACTTATTGTAGTAAAGAAAAACAGAGGGACTGCAATTCAGATTTTGGAATCCAGCAGTTTTATGAACTAAAGCAGTAATAAATCCAAAAATAACAAAATGAAGTAGAATTTAGGAAGCTATTTTAAAACAATTTGAATTAAACAGTGTATTAGTGAGCATGTGAACAAATCTATGTATTTTTATATTGCTACAGCTCTTGGTTGGGTATAAACAGCAGGATAAAATAGGAAAGTAAAACTCCTGGAAATCACAATTACAGCATTTCATAATGGCAATTTACATTTACAGTATTCATTGCTCAAAGGTGAAATTGTGGTAGCTCTGTAACTACTGTGTCTTTGAAACTTGTTTTCTATAAGACACATTTCCTAATATACCCAGTCCCCAGTAAATGTATCGCACATGGATGGCCCTGGCATTTTATCAAGACACAAAGGTTTCTCCCTCTTCTCCAAACACAATGCTGTATATTGCTATCCCTGCTTCTAGCGCTGCAGGTTATTTTCAAAGGGGAAGTGTTTTATATGGGATTATCTTTGTTATTATTTATTATTTATGCAGAAGAACAGGCAGGCGTAAAGAGCAGTTAAATGAGAGGTCCCTCTCAGAGGAACGTATGAGCCAGAGTCCCAAGGTTCCTGAATGTGCTTACCCTTAACCGCTGCAAACAGGTCGATGAGTGAGTCCCCACAGACTGCACATTAAAGAGAAAGCAGGGGAAAGAAATGCAGGGAAGGACAATAGCAGAGCAAGAGGGCATTTAAATCTGCTCTAGAGCGCTGAACACTAGCTAACGCATCATGTCACGGAGGGGCAAGATGATTGCAACTGTTTACTTTAGTTACTGAAGGAAATAGATCATTAGGAAGGTTTTATGGAAAAAAAAAAGAGTATTATTTTTAATCAATGGAAACAATCATCAAGCTTACCTTAAATATCAATTATTTCTCTATCACATCTACCACAGGAATAAAACAGCGTATCACAACTCTTATTGAACTAAGCTTGCAAACTGCCCTTAAGTAAATGCTGTGTGTGCATCTGACCACACTCCACAGAGGCAGACTGGAACAGGAATGGTTAATTGACTTGCCTAACTTTTTAAAAGCTGCATGTCAGAAGCAAAGAGTGTATTCCAAGTGCACCATTTCACTCCCATATTTTAATCAAAAAGATTTCGTGATAAACAGGATAAACAGGAAAAATAAACAGGTACATGGATAGGCAGGTAGGTATTAATATGTCTTGCACCTCTGACAATGAATTCAGTCTCTGAAGGGAAAGTGTAAGACATCAAACAAAACTCCTCTCTGATGTTGGTAGTAGCAGTCCACACCTAGTTTGACATGTGTAATTAGTATCTCAAGGTGCAAGGTAGCAAAGAATCTTAGCTGCCACCTTTGTAGGAGAGAACAAAGAGCTGGAGATATGCTTATATTTAGCCTTGATGTACTTTCAGTTTTTAAAGCAAGCAGAAGTGTTAAATCGCTATGAACAGATTTGAAAAAACAGTGGGAGGCCAACAAGAGCTAGCAGCTCTAAGCCAAAGGACTGAAAGAGACTGAGGTTTGGGGGCAGAGGGGGGATTTGTGCTTTAATTCCTTATTCCTTCCCCTCTCACTACTTACTAACCCCTTCCTACCTCCCATTTCACCCACATTTCCACAGTACTGCTGTCCATGCACACAGCTTGGCTTTTCAAGCTGCCATAAGTGGCCTGTTATCTGCCATTTCCTCCTGGGCTGGAGGACCACATTCTTGGAAGGCAGCTCTCCTGTTCAGAAAGGGACTCAGCTGGAAGGCTCATGGTTGAGAGCATGTCCTAGAACACCATTTTCCAGAAACACTAATGTTCATTCCCTTTCCACATGATAAGCACCCATCCTGTCTTGTATGTGGGCTTGGCAGCTGTTAACCCTATGAATGACAGCAAAAGGAACAAGCAGAATTGTCTAAATTTCTCCTCCACTTCATGCTTTTATACTGTATCACTAGATTTGCTAAAAGTAGTGGACAACCAATGTTTATCATACACAAATAGAAGAAGAACCCTACAAAACCCATCGAGAAACCACGAGTTGTCAGATTAATTTTTTTGGCATTGCTGACCCAGACATAGTGCCTTAGATTAGTTCAAGGGGCAACAGGATTGTAAGTCTGCTCTTTTCCTCCAGCCGTCTTTATGTTTCATACCTAGGCAGAAGTTTTTTGTGTCTTAACAAATAGAACTTTATAAACTTTACATGAGACTTCCACAATTAGTTCTCTTCTTTCCAGAAATACTTCTTTCTTGTAAGTATTAATGGTGTTTCATTCTCTACTTTCAAGCTGCAAGAAAGTGGAAACAGCAGGGAGGGAAAAAGGTGACGAAATAGGGACAATGAAAATTTAGGGTGAATAACAGAAGAACCTTCTATCTCTTAACAGACAGCTACAATAAACTTTGAAATAACAGACTGGTCAAAACACTGGATATAAGCTGTAGAGAACAACTTTTGCTCTGACAGGAGATGAACTTGTAACCGAGTAGCTTTTATCCATTTCTACCTTCTGATTGTGCCAAAAGAACAAGGAGAGGGTGTGGATATCAAAGAAAATTGCTTTAGGGAATTTAGTCTCACTATTAGCTCTTTGTCCCCAGGGATGTTGTTATGAAATGAAAAACACCTCCTCCTAAAGCTGCCATAATGGTAAAATGAAAAAGAAATCCTTTTGTGGAAGAAAATGCATGTCAGATGTTTATAGGATAGGAGTAGGCAATAACGTAAGAAAGTCAGATTTTAGCAGATAGATGGTCTCCAGTTACACAAGAGCCATTTCAGGAACTGATGACAAGCAATATATCTTTGTTTAAGGATTAATTGCCACCTTTCAGCAACACAGGATTTCCATCAGGAGGAAGCTTCAAGACAGATTTCTTGAAAAGGAGCATTATCCTTGTGGTGTCCCCATGGTTTCAGAAAGGTAATTGAGCCTTCTTAAAAGAGAAGGAGCTTCTGTAAGTGGCACTGTACTGCCAGTAACAACCTTTTATGCACCAGTAGTTCATTTCTGTTTAAGGATGGTGTCATTAGCATATGGGGATATTTATTATGTACAGAATATCAGACCAAGGCTACTTCTAAGAACTTACCTTGGAAAAATGGAGCTCAGTTTGTCTGGAAGGGAAAAGCAGTGTTGGCTTATGTATTAAAGTGCATACTAAAATGTTATGGTGTTTGGAGAAAGGCAGGAAATCACTGAGGAAATGTTCCTGCACCTCTTCTGGCTATTCTGTTTTCCCCCGCTATCTTAGGGCTAGCTTGTACTGCCTGGGGAGAGGCCTTTGTAAGGGATGATACCATTTTTCCCAGGCTTCCAGTGTGCGGCTGTACAATAAACAGGCTCGTAACACTGACACCTTTGCAACGACAGTCTGGTCCCCTGGAAGGACTATGTCAGCACATCTTTTCCGTGTACGTGTTCCTGGTAGGCAGGGGGAGCAGATCCTGACGTTGCAGGACAGCAGGAACAAACTCTCGTGCAAAAGTCAGCAAAAATCTTTCTTCTCTTGAGCACAAATATTTTTGAAGAAACAGACCTCCCACAAAGGCGAGGCAGAAGACAGGAACTTCAAACACAGTTTACCTAAGCCAAAGCCAGCAACCTTAAAGTTAAAGAAGTAACTAGAGACAAAATCTATTTTTAGCACTTCACAGTTAGACTGTTTCATTTAGAAGAATGTCCCTTTCAGAAACACCTCTAAGATTTCTCATGACTAAGGAGTGAAGTCACTCAGGCATCCGGGGACTTTTACATCAATGAAACAAGTCCTGCCTCTCCTGCAACTTTTATGACTAGCACCATCTCTTTTTCACCTTCTTTTTATTCTTTTCTGCTCTCCCATCGACATCAACTGAGTAATTATTTGAGACAGAACAAAACCATGAAGATTATACAGGTCTGAGCTCCACAAGATCCTTTTTCTCCCTGCTGTCCCCAGTATTCTTGCTACTGGGGCCTCGACTCTTGAGAATATTCTTTAGATTAATTTTAAGTGTCAACTCCCTCAACTTCCTAGACCTTGAAAACACAGTATGTGTTGGGCTGAGATTAATATCTCTCACTTGACTCCCCAGGGAAGGCAATTTAAACCTTGCATCACAACAGATGTGTATTACATTCGTCACTGGTCATGCCAGCTTCCTATAGAAGTACCTTGATTCACTTTCCACACACCTTCTTCCCTGCTGAAATGAAAGACAAGATAAAAGGCACAGAGCTGGCGTGAGGGTTGGTGACCCAGGCCCCATCAAGAGCTAAGAAGTGGACCAAGACCACAAACTCATTTCACATAACCAACTGAACAGCAGTAATATTATCACGATTTTCACAGCTGCTAAGAGCCCTGGTCTTCAGGTGGTATATACTGAATTTAAAATTCCCTTATGCAGATACACAATAAATTTTTAAGCTCAGAAATTTTATCTCTCTCAACACTAGAATAAATTTCTTGTACTGCAAACACTGCAAGGATCAAACCTGCAGCTTGTATTCCAGGTGCTCTGCTGTCATTCTGTGGCCCATTTTGAGTTTTACATATACCCAAATTGAACCAAAGTCTGATACCCAGTGGCTTTTAGTATTCTCTTGACTGTGAAGCTGAATTTTTCCATTACTGTAATCTTAAACGGAAATACCGTATTTATAAGGTGATATACATCTATAAAAATAGTAAAATATTAACACTGACTTCTTTAGCAAGTTAAACTCATACCCTCAAGCAGTGAAGTAATCAGTTTGCCATTCCATACAAAGCCAAGATGCAATAATTGTGCTCACGCCCTGAGAAGTCAAAGAGCTACTAAATTCCTCAGCTTTCCTACACAAAACGATATTCTGGAAATGTGCATGAAGGCTCTACACAAGTCTTGTGAGTATTCCAATTATTACACATCATTTCAACAAAAAATAAACTATTACCCTCCCATTTTTAGTTCTTACAGGTTTCATCAAAATAGTGATTTGCAGTGAAACAGTGAACAGCGATACAGGTCCTATGGAAAGAGAGTTTTCAAAAATACATTGTGGAGAACCAAAGCATAAGATATAAACCACTAAAGCTGTGAAATATTATACCATATCTTTAGCATATAGAACAATGAAGCAGTGATTTTCAATTAAATACCACATTTAGCATGCTGTGTATTCAGAATAACAACTCAATAATATAATGCAATAATAACTCAATAATATATCCAATACATTCCTCTGCAATGAATGTTAATGATTAGCCTGTTTATTAATGGCTAAAAATGAAACTGCTATGAACTTTCACTGTGGTAGTCAGTAATGATGCATTACTCATATTATTTCCCATTAAAAAAAATTAATTGTTATTTTGCGTTGTACCTGAAGTCCCCAGAGGTGTATTTTTGTCCTCAAATGTATGACTAGAAATTTTTTTGGGGGGAAAAAAACCAAAACAAACCCCAAACAAAAAACAACCACCTTTGCTGTATTCTGAATTCACATACTGCACTGCTCTGTTTTAGAGAGGTTATTTCTGGAACAGCTCATCACCCACATGGGAACCAACTGTTTAAAATAGCTCCCTGGTTGCTTCCAGCCTGTTTCTGCTCCCACCTCTGAAACCCTCATCGTACCCAGATTTTCAAAAAGTGTTTTTGAAAAGCATTTTAAAGTATTTAAATTTCAGATCCTGTTTATATCCTCATTGTCAGAACACCCAACAGCCAGAGATTTTATCAATGACTAACATCTGTCCAGTGCCATCATACATCACGTAGAGCCTTTGTTTCTGCAGCTGACTGTGTACTTGCTGTATACGGTAACATTTGTGAGGTTTGCTGTAAAATCTGTTTTGGTTTAAGAGGAGCAACTGTTAAGTTTTGTAGTCATTTTCCAGCCCTGTTTCTTAACATGTACGTTTTCATACCTAGTCTGTCTATATCATATCCCATTGCCTGCAGATCTTCCTGCCCACACCTTTACAACTGTGAAGATTTGACTTATTTCAACCGCACTGATTGCTAAAGAGCAGAGAGAAATCCTGAAAAAGATCCTGCTAAGTTAAAGACTGGAACCATGAGAAAATTCATATAAGTCCATAAGGTTTTTCCAACCATGGAATAAAAATTAATTGAGTTGTACAATTACACTCTGCTTGATATTGAAATCAGGTGCAAGAAAGTCTTTCCTAGCCTAGTTTTTGTTTATTGAAGAGCAAGGGATATTTGGGGGGAGGAGGAGAGGGAGAGTTTGGATTTGTCTATTTTTTCTAAATCTGATGTTTTCATTTTGACAAATTACTAAATTCTCATGCTTAATACCCTTTTAATTTTTTTCCAAATAATGAAGACAAATTGTCATCTTAAAAGTCAACTCCTGAAAGGTGCAGTTGGAATTAAAAGCACAGCTGCAAAACTGATGGAAATATTCCATGGCACAAATAAGGGATATACACCACCGATTTCAAGATACCTCTCCTATATGCTTGTATCTCTTCAGTAAACGGGAACTTCAATAGAACCTTCTGTTTGAACCGACCAGGATGATCCCCTCCGGGTGTGGGCATGCAGCACGATGAGGGGAGATGCAGAATGCACTACTCTTCCCCAGTACCACAAAACGAGGTTCAAATCTGGGCTCCTCTGCAGCTTTGGAGCATATTCCTACTTAGGAAAACAGAGTTTGTAGTTGTGGTGGATCACTGTGTCCAAGGTACACTGGCATCTTTCCTCCCATTCCTTGTCTATATCACAGCCACTCTCATATCAAAAAGTCGTTTGAATTTTACGGCCTGTGTATTTTGCTCATTTCTTGAGTTATCCCTGCTTTGAGTTTGCTACAAATCAGCCTGTGCCCTTCATGTGAGATATGTGAAAATCAGGCACAAGGCTGCAATGCCACATTTCTTCAAGCTCCTGAAAATTAAAACTTTTTCTATTACAATTTTTTTCTTACATTTTCTACAACAGTAGATTTATTTCTTAGGGAGAAACTGAAGGGGAACCTGAAAACATTTTTGGTCTTTAGACTAGTTCATTACATCAAAAATAAAACCCATAAGCTAAAGCTAACAAGGGAAATACCTGTATTATCAAAAGTACAATTTTTCTAAAATGGGTGATTCTACTTAGAAAAATGTTGAAAATGTCATAAATCCAAAACTGAATTTACTACAGAGACATTAAGTTCAATGCAAAGCTGCAGTTAAGAACACTTTTTCCACAGCTATGTTGCTTCTTGAAATCCTATGAAATGCATAAAGAAATACAAGGATATAAAGAAATCCAGCCTAAAAGAAAATCTACTGACTGTGTGTGTTACTTTGCTTGATCCAAAATGAAATTTGAAGATCTGACTCTAAAAGGCAAGCACAATTATTTCAATTACTAGGAATTAGACCCTCCCCTTTGCTTTCGAGCAAAGCTTCTTCTTGCCCCAATTTTCTCCTCCATTTTTTAATAGACAAGATGAAAGAGGTTTTCACAGATGTCCAGATACTCCCCAGAACGAAGTCAATTCTCTTGTGTGACAGAGACCTTGCAGTGCCAAAGCTGGCCAGAACAAAAGTCTATGAGGAAGGTGTAGTCACGGCTGATAGAACGCATGTAGGGACTAGCAAGCTTCCAAGGAATTTTCTTTGTATGTGTATTTGGGGTGCGGGGGGTGTGTCAGAGTGACCTCCTCCCCCTTGCATCAGCTTGCACAGCTATACCAGCCCAGAAGGAAAAATCTGCTGTTGTTGTGACCCTAAGGGAAATCAAGGGACCCCTTATGACATGTGGCGGCTCTTCTGTTCTGTTGCGACATAACAATTTCTTGCCTCTTTCAGAACAATGGCTCGCAGCGTAGACCAAAGAGGAAAATATTCACAATAACTGTCCTGAAAATACAGCTTTATGCATTTTAATACAAGTATCTTGGAGCTCAAAACTGTGACTGTTACACTGTATTCACTTACCTACAAGACCATTTCCATTGGCTCGCCCATGGGAACATGAGCACCATGGCTGTACACCACGGGTGCAGAGGCTTTGCTTCTCCTGCCAGTAACACCAATACTTTCTAGTTAGCTAGGAAAAGCGCATCAGCCCTCTCCCTCTAGGTGCTGCACTTTTCGTTCCTAGAAGTACCCATACTGAAATACCACATTTGCTGAAAGTTGTTCTGTAATAGAAATCCTTATTTCCGTGAGCCTATTCAGGTTTTCCTTTTATAGCCTGGCATTTAAATAAAGTCCTCAGATTATTCCACTGCAATAGTCTCACACTTCTCACTTCATCCCTTGTCTTCCTTCTGACTGCTGCACAGGAAAAAGTATTTGGAATTCATTCTTTAATTTTTTATTTCCACAACCCCTTTTTTTTTTGCTGAGCATGCCATTCCATTGCTTCCAACTCACTGTGCTATTTCTGCAGTTGGCAATATCCATGTTTCTCAATAAAGTCATGGTTTCTCTACAAATAACCAAGCACAATTCCAATGTTAATGTTTTCCTCATGCCATTTCTCACTTGTGGTGAAGGTGAACATGTAAATCAGATGTTTCAGGCAAAAACAAATTCCTAAACTCATGACCTAGCAAAAGCTACTTGAATATCTTAGAAGCTGGAGGAACACCCTGCATGATTTATAATAGCAGATACAGAACAACAAACAGAACATTATATAAGAAAACAGGTTATCATTAATTTAATATTGTTATTTATGAATACCTATACAATATTCACAAGTGTTTCTCCATCTACTCAAAACAATAGCTCTAATTACTTTAACTGCTCCATAGTTGTTGTTATTTTTTTTTAATTCAGACATGCATTGCAATTCAATCTGGTCTTGTGATTCAAGTAGGGGAGGCGGAAAATAGATAAATGGTCATTTTTTATATGTTATTTATGCAAATGTGTTCCTTCAACCAGCAGACCAACTCTTTACAGAAAATGCCTGTTCTTGCAAGTAAGAATGTAGTCAAAATGCGAGGAGATGCTTGTTTATCTCATCTGCAAGTCAGATCAAATCATCAGCTGTTTGAAGCAGCTTACTTAGCTCAATGAAATAAATTACATGTACTGTTTCTGAACTGTTCTGATCCGTGCTAAAATATAATAGCTTTTTACATGGGAGTGTATAGAAAACACATCTAAGTGCAACAAAAACCACTGCCTTTTAAAGGATTGTAGTAATCCCTTTCTCTGTGCCCAGGGATCAAAAAAGAAAGGATTAAAATACTCTCAGTGCTCCCTTTCACACAGAAAGAAGTAAGGAAACATCATTGCAAATGACAGCAAGTCCAACACAAGCCCTTAAGGCACTGTTTCATACCTGGCCAACGATTTTTTCCCCTCATTTTTTTCCAGCACAGTGCTGTCTCTTCCTCAGACCGCTTGTAGGATTTGTTTATACTCATTTAGACATTTTAAAGGAGGTAAGCAGTTTTCAGCAGTAATACAAAATCAAACTGCTCTTTTGAATAGTTTATAATTTCAGGTCTTAATCATGTAAGACTAAATGCACATAAATAAGTGATAACCCTTATATTTTAAAACACTGGAAATCACCACGTGAGAAATGAGTTTGTAGGTTGTGGCCTTTGAGAAACCGAGGCAGATGCGCGCATCCGAAGTACACGTCTAAACAGTGACGTTACTGCTGGTGGCAGCCATCCAATGCGTTCAGGAGAGTTCACAGATTTGCAGAAACTAAAGCAGAAGGTGGCCTTGAAGTAGAATTTTTTTCTGACTGTCATCATCTACCTACAAAATGACCATTTTGGGAATCATTTTGGTGACAAGCGCACAAAGATATGGGTAAGCAAAAAGGGAACCAATCATGAAAGAAATTTGTAGAAATAATAATTCCTGCCATTTAAAAGCACTGAAAATAATCAGTTGTACTGTCTAGGAAAAACAACTCCACCCCTAGCAGTAGATGTAAACTAATTACTAAGGAACCTGAGATAAAAGAAGTTTCTCCAGAAAAATAAGAGGTCTCATGTGACAAGCCGTTCTTACTTAATCAAAATTCTTCTGAGTTGTGTGTGATGTAGGAAATGCAAACGTGATTTGCTGATGTTGCCAGAGGACAATCAAAGGTTGTAATTTATTTCCCCCTTCATCCCCATTACAGAAATTACACCAGTACCCCTAGGAAAAAAATGTCTATCCTGATCTCTTCTGCTGATTGAAGGGACTCCTGAAACCTGCCTGAGAGGATTAAAAAAAACCCTTATCTAATTCAGATGATGTGTTCTCATACTCAGAAAGGTCCAATTCTTGCCTTGAACATCAAAACCACCAAGGAGAAATGGCCTTAGAGGGCAAACAGTCATGCACACCAGGACATAAACTTTTTTAAAGTTCAGAAAATAATCAGAGAGCCAGCTATCAAAGAGAGGCCTTGCTGGAGGCGGGTGGGGGTGGGGGGAAATGAGCCATCATTTCAATACATTTGTAATTTGTGCCCAAAACCTAACTGTATTCAAAATGCTTTTATTCTCTTGGGGTTTCGGGACAGCTCTGCCCACAGAAGGCAAGCAGCACACCTTAACTGTAATCTGTAAGAAGGTCAAGATACCCTCTAGACGTGTAGCTCTGTATTACATCCCCTATTTCCCAGACTGAATGCCTCATTTAATTCCAGAAGAGATCTAGGACTGCACAGTTCAGCAAATATCCCAGATTATCTGTCCCTTTTCTGTTTTCAAATTCTATACAAATGAGGTATGGAACAGTTTCTCAGTTACTGACACTACAACAGACTTAGAGGCTTTTAGTTCTATTTTTCTACCCCTCAGAAAAGATGAACAGTTGCCTTACTTTTATGATGCCAGAGAATAAGATGATTAACTGAATCAAAACATGTTTCATCAGGTGAGTCTTGGCAGCTGTAACAACAAGGGTCATTTAGCAGCATCTGAAAGTAACATCATGGAACAATAAAATTCAGGTTTTTTTTTTTGTCAGGTGTGTTACTTTACTATAGACAAGATGAATGACTGACACACAAAGGGGTCAAAACACTTATTTTTATGCAGCTGCATATTTGTCTTCACCCGTTAGGTCCCTCTCTCTCAGACTGGTGACATTCCAGACCTGAATTACAATCCCTCATAAGCTCTTTTTCTGTCTCGTACATTCCAAAGATTACAGAAATACAATGGGTAATCCACATTTTTAAAGAAGCATTTCAAAGAAAATGTTTATATACTGTAAAATATATATAATAGTTTTATGCTTTCCTTTGGTTATGCTGTATTGTGCACGACTATATTTATAGCAATTTTCCAGAATTTATAAAGCCATAGTATGCAGTACAAAACAAAAAGGGTTTGCATTCAAGGTATCAGTTGTCATCATTACTGAGCCCCATGGAAAGCCCAAACTTGTTTCACTACTTCAGAAGCATGGCATTCTGCTAAATATAACTTGGTGAGTTGATTTAGCTGGGAGGAGACACCAGAATGAAATTCATTCTACAGTTTTACATTTCTCCTGAAACACAGGATGTCTTTGAATGGAGATCAAAAATTCAGTGAAATAAATGAGATCAATTCCTTTTGAAAGACAGCTCAAGGGGAAAGAGTATATCCCAGCATCAGGATGGTCAAGGGGCCTGTGAAACTTGACTGGTATTTATTATTTCATTGTTTGTATTAAGTTTTCACTTTCAAATCCTCAAACATGACAGAAGACTTAGATCTACTACAACAATGCAACATGAACCCATTGATTCAATACCCATATTCAGAACCCTACGTGTTGGTTCATATTCCAAAGGGGTCTGCAAGTATACAGAACAACACTATATATATATTTTGATAGTTTTTACGACACTGATTTAATGTAATTTAAATTTGATTGGCAAGAAGTGGGATGACAAGAGGCCAAGGAGAATATAACTAATGGTAGAAGTTCTAGTGTGCATCCATTCCCTTTACCTTGTTCTAAAATGAGTCAATTCTGCAACAATAAACAAAGCATCTAACAGTAGCTGCCCAAGTAACAATCAGGTGTTCGTAAGAGCTTCCCCCTTAGGAAAGATGCCAGGGAATGTGTAAACCCATACAGTTTTTCACCAGCATTAAAGACAATCCACTCAACCCAGTCAAAATTAATAGCAACATTATCTGATCAAGATCTGTCACTGAAAAAAAGTATCCTCAGTGTATTAAATGTAGCTTTTCCTGCTACTGACAGATTAAATTTTTGGTTTGAAACATACTTCTAGTCTACATTTATAAAACACATACTGGCATTTTCTGTTTTTACTTTACCGAATCTCTAGGGATGTTCCAGGATGAACCCTAAAGTCTTTGAGAACAGTCTGATAATAGCAGCTGAATATATTGTAAGATCACAAGTTGCAGTATATCAGTAAAGCATTTTTCACTTGGAGTTTAAACCTGATTTCTTTCAAGGGCTGATCTCAAATAGCAATGTTCACCCCAACCACTTCAAGAAATGGCTTTTGAAAAAGCCAATTTTTTAAGTGCAGTATGAAAAATTACAGTTCTGAAATACTAGAAAGAAGTCAGGAAAACACCAAGACATGAGTCATGACTCTTATTGATTGTTAAGTCTAGAAATCTGGTAAGCAAGATCATACAGAACAATTGACCACAACGGCTGTTAGTAAGTCTTCAGAAATCACAGCACCTCTTTATCCATTTTCACCAGCTCACTGAAGGAGCAATTGTACCTTGAGATCAATTGCCACCACTGGACCAAAGAACAGGAATATCTGTAGCACCTCAAGAAATGCGGTATCTTTGCATTCTCATCAAAACTAAGGGTTTGGTTTTTTGGGGGTTGTTTTTTTTTCCCCCTCAAAATAGAACATTAAGAAGTTTAAGAAATAGCCATACCCACAACATCTGATATAAACACGTGTCTTCATGGAGAAGCTTGATCCAATCAGCATCTCTTCCGACTGGATTTCAGAATGACCTGGTGTGCATGTGGGAGTCACTTGCTCAAGCAAGGATGTCATGACAACTCCCAGAAACGACAACTGAGGCTGGGAAAAAAAAACCCAAACCGAACCAAAAACCCAAATCAACCCACAAAAAAACCCAAACAAAAAACCCACCACCAAACAACAACAACAAAAAAAAAAAACAACACAAAAAAACCCACACCATGCAAAAAAAAACCCACAAAACCACAACAGAGCCTTTCCCTGACCATCTGTGATGTTGCACGTGGTCCTGAGAATGTTTGCCTGTCCTAGATTCAACGATGGTTTTACACACTAGGATTATGAATTTCTTTCTGACCTAAATCTGTAATATTTCCTACTGCCGTAGCACAAGTATATCCTTTAATCAATTTTACTTTGCTGCCGTTCAGCCAGGGTCTCTCTTGACTCCTGAATTATGAAATATAGCAAGTGTGAGAAACTTCACTTTATACTGTAGATACCACCAAAATCATTTTTCTCATCTTTCTTAGTTGTTTCTGGTTTAAACAGGTCCAATCATTGATTCACAAGTTCTGCCATAATAATTGAGGTATTATTTCCTTTCTGTAATTTAAAAACACTTAATCCTTTGTTTGTTTTTCTGAGCAGCACTAAAATAGGCAAAAATCCTTGTTTGGTTTTGCATCCAGCACTTTTGAATCATTTTCCCTTTCCAGATTCATCAATCATTTGATAACCTTAATAATGCACCTACGTGTTTTACCTTTTTTCCTCCTACCATTTCATCTACCTCTTCTAGATTCCTCCAACGTCTTTTCCTATTTAGCCAAATAAATCTGAATAGTTTTATAAAATCTGCCTATTTTTACTCCTATTGTTTAGCACTCTCCCTTAGCTCATTAAAAACACATTTATAACCAGCTGCCCTGGAATAAAACTGGAAGCTATCTCTCTGAGAAACCTTCACCATGTAGAAAAATGATCACTTCATTCCTAACTTGTTCAGTCTTTTAGTAGTTTCTTAATCAATATTTTTCTTTAACCATCTTTGACATGTTGCACTGAACACCTGGAAGCTTGGCTGAATAGAACAAACAAATGCAACAGCAGGAGGAAAAAAAAAAAACAACAAAACACCCACCAGGCATTTGTTACACAATCTTTTTTTTTTTTCCACAGTCAACTAAAATGGATATATAAGGAGAATTGAAACACATTAATATTTTCTATGACTAATTAAGAGGGTTTCATATGAAAAATATGTAATATTTCAATAAAAATAACTGGCTTTAGTATTCCCATTAAATAAATGAGATCCTTTGGCCTTTTGGGATGTAACCCAAGTGAAGTTTTCTGAGGATAAAAATGGTCATTTACTTTAAATACACCACTGTACAGCCACCAGCTACCAAGGAAAAATATTATTTTGACTGGTTTTAAATACTTTGGGCATCTGCATGCAAATAAAGATTCAGACCTTCTAGACCATATATTATATTCTGACATAAGACTGAAATCTGCTGAGATCCAGTAGTAACTGTCAAATTTATGCTTCCAATTCATATGACTTTGCATTATTTTGAATAATTTTTTTAAACTGAAGTTTTGAAAGCCATATACTCTTAGCTTTCCATTTTTCAACACTTACATAAAATTTTTCTTCTTCCATCCTCAGAACTATTATTCCTATTATTGAGGCAATTATTTTGTTCCGAATGCAATAGCCAGACTTTTCTATGTTTCACATTTCAAATAGTCCCTAAACATTACCTTTAGATTGCTTAGAATTTTTTGTTGGTGGAGGTAGTGGTTTGTTTGGGTGTTTTTCTTTAATTTTGTTTTCCTTTTCTTTTTTTTTTCCCTATTTTAGGTACTATAATATTTAGTTATTTCTTAACCTTTCTTTCGTTGCCGTTAACTCAGTGAAAAAATAAAAAACCACAAACCATTAATTACATGTCCAGGCCCAACTCTTACTGAAATATAAATATGACACTACCTCAGTTCTCTTAGGCTGACGCCACATTCCTTGCCAGTATTCAGTGTTTTACCTGAAGTTTGGAAAACTTTAAGCTGAAAATGAAAAATTGCAGGAAAGCTGCTGTTCAGAGGGTCTAATCCTGATCTTCTGAACAGACCAGATTCCCTGCTCAGAAAGTAATGCTTAATAATAATACTCCTGACATCAGCTGACACTTTGGGTGATGTGCTTCAAGTT
The DNA here is from genome assembly GCF_949628215.1 of Phalacrocorax aristotelis. Classification (NCBI taxonomy): domain Eukaryota; kingdom Metazoa; phylum Chordata; class Aves; order Suliformes; family Phalacrocoracidae; genus Phalacrocorax; species Phalacrocorax aristotelis. The sequence goes on from NC_134282.1 coordinate 7,231,214, forward strand.
AAAAAAAAAAAAACAAACCACCAGCATTTTTTCATAAAGGTTGATTTATGCCCACCCACCAAGGTGTAAAGCAACCCATTATTTTCCTTGATCTGTTATGGTAGCTTCAAAAGATTAACGCCTCAAAACCTGTAGAAAAAACTGGAATGCTTTAAAGCCAGGCAGAAACATCATCTAGGTACCACCATTTAGGATGTAAAGGTACATATAATTTATTCAAAGTACACATAAAGTAAGGATGAACATGAAATGGAGGCTAAGACAATTTTCCTGCTATTCCTATGTGGACTCTTTTGGTCTCTTCAACTTTCAATGGTTTAAATGAATTGTCTTTGTATTTCACTGGAGCCAGAAGCGTGAAGTCCATTCTGTTTGCTGCTTCTTACCCAGCTGCTTTAACACTAAGATCAAGCTCAAATATCTCACAAAACAGAGGTCAGAGTTTTGGGTGAATTTCTAAAACATTTTTTAAGCCATGCATACTATGGCTGGTAAGTACTTCTGAAATTTCAGAACAGTACAATTTTCAGTAAAAGCCGTCTTCTCTGAGCCAGCAGAAACTGAAAGTCCTTGAGAGCTGAGCTCGATCAAGAAAAGAAGCTTAACTGAAAAGCTCCCTTTCAAAATGAACTCCTTCTTCCCATACCATAGGTATTTTTAAAGGCTTGCAAAAGGCAAAATTAAAAGCAGGCTGGGGGCAAATGCAACACTATATTTTTTTGACTGAATAGTCATACATTTTTTTACCACACATTTCTCATACAGAGGGAAGTAAAATTACCCAGCTTTCTAGCAAAAGAGAGAAAGAAGTTTACAACACAATAAAATCAGATAAAAAAGCTAAAATAGCAAAGGTAGCTGCAAAAGTAAGTTAAACACATACACACACACACACACAAGTCCAAGATGGATAGACAAGCAAAAGCCTTCCAAGAATATTATGGAGTAACTTGAGCACTTATGTGCCACAGATACTGCACTGTATATCTTTTTTTATAGAATGGATATTTATGGACTGGAGGTAGGAACAAACTTTTCTACAGTTTTATGCATTCTCTGAACATCATAACCCATTGCACTTTCCACAGATGTTAAGATCAAATTCACATATAACATTGACTGATATATAAAACTATTTTTATGGGAGAGCAAAGCCAGTCTTTCCTGCTCATGAAAAAGAAGGGTAGAGAGGCTAGCAAGATAGAAAAAATTACAAGAGATGAAAGTACATCAATCAAGGCAGGCAGCAGTACGCTGATGACTGACAAATACAAGGTATGGATGGTACTACTACCTCAGCGCCAGAAAACTCTAAAATATAAAGTGGAAAGTTGCTATCTTATGGAATATGACAAAGTTAACCCTGGCAAAACTTGAAACTGGTAGAAATAATCAACTAGGAAAGGAATAATGAAACCCCGTATTGGAGGAAATACTGGTATCTAAGACGGCAGGTGCAAGAGGAGACGGGGATTGGTATTTGCTGATAAAGTAGAAAAAAATATATCAAACCCACCATCACCTGTCTTGCAGGAGTAACTCACTGTTATATCATTAGTTTTGTCGGAGGCATCACATGGAATCAGAGCACCAGTCTGCAAGGCACCAATACAGATACACACACTGAGAAACGGATGAGGAAGAGCAATAGGGAGAGAATCACAGTCACTGGCAAGCCACACAGCAGAAAGTCACTTTACAATTACATTTGAAGAAAACTTCCTCTTCCCACTGCACCATTTTTATTCCCCTGTAGTTAGCTTGAACCCCTACACTCTATTCCTTCAGAAAAATCCTCAGGAGAGCTCTGCTGCAAATGAGATGAAGATGTCTCCTTTTAAAGTCAATATTACCTCTGTTACAGAAAGATCACGTAATATCCCAGAGTTACTAACATCAATTGCTTACATTGCGAATTCTGAAATATGAAATTGCACAGGTAAGCTACATCATTGGTGCAAATGAGCTCACGCCTGGGCCATTTCAAGCTCCCTGCTCTATTACCATAATTAATACATGCATGCAGACATCATTTCAGCCTTCATGCTATGCTTTTTGAGACATTCAAAAGCATGTGCTCGGTTGCACGTTATGCATTGAAATGAGAATCGGAAGCATTCCAAAATACATGCCTGACCAAGTTATCTCAGATCGTACGAAGCAACAAAGATACTTAAGTCATGGGAAGACTGCATCATCTCAAGTTGAGTCACTTCAGGACGTCCTGAAGCTCACCCATGTCTAAGACAAGCATGTGTGCTCCAGAGAGGACATCCTGGCCTCACTGAAACAGAGAATAGAAATTTTATCAACTTCAGTGGGGAGAAAATTTTCTCAGTAATTTCTGGGCCATTTGCATTTGTGGCATCTGAGGAAAGCATGAATACTTCATATGCATTTTTAGACAGATGAATCTGATTTTCTTCCAAACAGGAAGTATTAAAGTCTACTTAAAGTCACTGTTAATGCCATACCTGCATAAAGCTTCGTACACTCTTCCCCATTTAAAAACAAAAAAGCAGTAGAAGTTACCGTCTTAGTAAGAGAAACAACTTGTATTGCTTAACACATACTCACATCCACTATCAATTTCATTAATCTTAACTATTTTACAGAGTGAAAGGTAGCTATTCTTTCCTGTTCTTTCAAACGTTCCCTAACGATCAGTAAAATTGTTTGGGTTTTTCCTTCTTTTCATTATGGACCTCAACACTTGTCCTGTGAGACCAATTTGCCGTTTGTAATTAATAACTTGTTGCTGATCGTCAGAGCAATGCCCCTGTCTTGAGAGGGCCACTTGTGTGCTCCCAGTGCTTGGCAGACCCTTCCCTCCTCCTCCGTCTGCGGGAACATTCTGCTCACTTTGGTGCATTTCGAAACCTAGCGTAAACAGAGATACCATTTTCTGTCCTGGCAAAATTAGATTTCACGGTCCAGTTGTCAAAGGAATAACAGGAACCCATTTGGCACATGCGAAGACCTGCCGGTGTGGGAATTACCTGTGACTGCCTCAGAGGACAAGTGTTAATTAATCGTTTTTTCTGAAGGAACTGTCATACTGAATGGACGCTGTAACTGTCAGCTTTATGAGAAAACCCTTTTCACTCCTGACAGGTCTCTCCCAGTCTTCAGCTCCTTCTTGGTCTGTAGGAGTCCTGCTTCCAGCCTCAACGGCTATGACTTCAAAGAGAAATTAAATAAAAAATACTACACTTAAAAAAAAAAACACCAAGAAAGCCGTTCAATGCACCTTTATAAAACACATTGGCAGTGAAACAGAATTGAAATGAGAAGTACCATGGGATGTGTAACAGTTCAAAGGACAGAGCACAATGCAATTGCATTTAAAGATGTGCTGAACATCCTGCGTTAAAGCACCGACTAAACGCCTTTGCAGCCTCAACGTCTCCCAGTCAAGCCCAGAGAGATGATTGATACATGAAAACAATGTATTGCCCCCGTTGCCATGGCAGCTTTCCTATCAACCCGCTGATCAATGCGGGGAGTCCAATTTACCCACGCTGTTAATCTTGTCAGAAGCGTTAGCATCCCTCAGGTTTGGCAGCACATCACACGCTATAGCTTTTTAATGGCATCTAAGCTATGCTGACATGTTATATTAAGTAGATGCACCTACGTGGGTTATACAGCCCTGGGGTAAGAAAGGGTCACTCTTACATGCACACTTCTGTAATAAATGTGGGGTTCATTCTAGGAATGACTTAAACGCAATTTCCACATTATGAACTTACAGCTGGGTGTGTTCCCTCACACATTTTATATTGGTCCAAAAGCATCACAGGCCGGTGCTCAGTAAATGGGTCTAATTCCTAGGAAAAGCCCAAGTGAACAGAACTGGGGTCTTGAGGAGCAGAGAGTCCGTACTGGTTTGCACAGGCCCCTCTTACTGACACGTGAGAGCTGGAGAAGGCACAGACAGCAAAGGGCTGCAATAGCCAATGGTATTACACATAAAGGGGAAAACTTTGGACACAAAACCAATGGCAATATTCCTGTTAAATTCATAAATGCAAAATTTTCACCTATAGAATTAAATCCTTAAAAGTGCTTCTCTGACTAAAGGTTTTATTTCAAAGCCACTGAGGAGTTTGAGGTACCCATTAGTTGTCTAGGGAGCTTTCCAGTAAAGTGTTGGCATCTTTTAGATGCAAGGTTTAATTTCTGTTATAATAAAAGTCACAAGTTTCTGACTTTGCTTCAAGTGGAGCCCAAATTAGTACTCACTGGTCTAACAGATGCTTATGCGTCGCATCCACTGGTTAAAACAAATAATTGTGAATTATAACCAGCACTTTTAGAGTCAGTTCAAAACTTCTTTTCCTTTATAGCCAAAGATCAAGATGCATATGCTCGTTTTCATTGCAAGAGGCATATGGTACGTGGGCACGATCAAATGAACTTCGAGTAAAGTTATTTAAATTCAGGTGTAGCTCCCTGTGTAACCGTAGCATACAATTTACTTATACGTGCATTTATTTATGTAGTATTTAGCTATAAAAATACCATATATAATACAGGCTGCAAAACTGCATCTTGTAACGTACTTTGGGAACAATGCCAGTCACGTTATTTAGTAGTACTTCAGAGTTCAAAATGCGTATTTTGCCTTTTCAAAGTTTCTCCAAAAATACTTCTATGAATATATCAGAGATTCTAAATTCTGAGTTGAACAATGTTGAATGCTTGATTTAACCCTTTCTACACTGTCTCTCTTCACCAGTTGCAGTATAGCAAATTAATGAGACCTAGGGTATTTCCCCATTAAATGCCAGCTTTGGTTACCTTTTGAAGAAGCTACAGCTGTTTTGAAAAGAACAAAGGAAAAATAAGAATTAAATTGGAGGACTAAGAACAGACATAATACAAACTTAAGAAAAAAATACTGAAAAGCAACTTTTTTTGAGAAAAAAACATAAACAGGAAGTCTTCAACTTTAAGAAAAGGGTAACTTTTTAAATGACTTTTCAAGCAAACATAAAAATAGATTTTTGCTTATAATTTGTGAAAATAGCTGTCATTAGCATACATGACGGAATGAACGCCTACCAAGCACTGACTCAGCATCCTGTACGTGGGACAGCGTCACACTCCCTTATGCACTGAACGAACACACCTTCAACCCCTGTATGACCAAAATTACAGCAGCAGATAATTCAAAGACAGAAAAGGCACGTACTTAAATGAAAAATTAGAGAGAAACATTACAGTTGGTTACGGCAAGTGGCCTGCATGCCCTTCACAAATTAATGCTTGTAGTGGGTGATACAACATACGTGAGCAAACTCAGCAGAGGAGCCTAAAGCCCACTGAGGACATGGCAGCAACGAAGATAACAAGATGCTCGTTCTGTTAACAAGATACCATTAAATAAAAAGATTTGTCATGGTAATAAAAAATATAAGCAAGAATAGACACGGCTTCAAAACTGTAACCAAAATGAGCAATTCTTCTTCAGCAAAATGAGATAAAGGCAGGCTTGTAAGTGAAGACACATATAACAACAAGCTGAAATAGCAAAGGCAACAACAAAACATAAGAAAGAAAACAAGAAGATTAGCTTAGGAAAACAATAGACAAGGAAATAAAACCAGATATAACAACTCTCTTGGGGAAAAGAATATATAATCAGAACAAAAGGAAGTGCCTTACCAAGCACAGAAAAGAGATGGATGGAAGACAACAACAAGAAAAAAGACTGCAGACATGGAAATATTAGACAGTTCCACATAGCCACCCAGTCAATATAATTCCAAGAGGTACTTAAAGAGAAAGTATTATTTTGCACGAATAAGGACAAGAGCAAAACGTGTCTCTCTCTTGCAAAAGTAGTTAGCCAGTTCCTGTGTCCTTTACCAAACTTTTATAAGGGGATTTGAATGTACAGCTTTATTTTCCAGACGCATCAATATCATTAGTCACAATGCTTTTGTATTTTTCCCTGCAATGGCATTTTGTGAGTCAGCCAACACAGCGGCCCAGAGATAATTGACAGGCATCGCTCAGAAAGCACATTCCAGACTCAGAAATAGCAAAGCAGACCACACAGATGAGTGCATGAGCAGGCAGACGTTATGTTCTACCCTTTGTAATGATATAATAAGAAGATTGACTTAATATTTAAAAACAGGTCATTTCTTTTTGTCTGAAAGAATTATGAAAGTTGGTTTCCTGATCTGGAAGCGTAAGGGTCTAAATCTAACATCTGTTGAAATCAGTAGGAAAAGATAAGGGAAGTGGAATTTTCCGGGTTGATTTCAGAAACCTATGAATAACTTCCCACACACATTAACACATTAGTTGTAAAGCACAAATACAAGCAAAATTTCTTTGTTGTATTAGTATTTTTTCTGGACAGTTACACAAAAGCCAAACGACAGGCTAGCAACAACATAAAGTTAACCTTCCAGAATAATTATCTTTCTCCTTTGTCCTAACCAGATATATGTAAAAAGATGGCTCATAAAATATTAAAGCAGACCAAAACAATAACTATAGTTTGTGCCAATCCCCATTGCTTGAGCAAAATTTGGTTTTATTCAATGCTATATTTGAAATATTTTCATGGAGGAATCAATGTCTACACACACACACAGAGTTATAAAGAAAATTACCTTAGTTAGTTAGCAGTTCAAGAAAGTGCTGTCCTGATGGCTAAATTGGGACAAGACAGAAGAAAAAGTAGCAATTCCTTTATTCATTGACTGTTAGACACCTACACGCACATGCTGCACAGAGCCGTGCATGAGAAATGGCTGCTACAAGGACGGGCGCAGGATTTGTCCCTTGCACCTCTCTGGAGCCGGCCCAATCAGTTACGCTTCTTACACCCCTTCTGTGTGCAAATACCAGGAATGTATAGATGTTCTTACTGCCGTGTAGAAAGGCAAGAAATTAAAGTACCCAAAACTTCAAGCATTTGCATGAGTTGAACTGAGATTTAAAAACAAACAAAAAACCCCCACCAAAACCAAATCATACACACACCCAAAAAAAAGCCCACAAAAAAGGTAGAATTCTAAGAGCAGATTATAAGCTTTCTTGAATCTCTCTATAGGTTTCCACAGCAGGCATCTCGTTTCTCCAAGAGTTTATCAAAAAAAAAGGCATTTTTCCTACCAGACTAACAACATGAAGTATATCTTCATAAGTATCTTCCCAAAGTACCTTAAAGAAAGCTTTCTAGTGTTTATTTTCTGTGGATTTTTTATTGGGCAAAAAAATGTTTTCGATTGCTGAAGGCAATGTATATTGTAATAAAATAGATATTCATAAACATCAGGAGAGAAAGTGCCTGTGGTGGGAACACTCTGAGCAACTGATGCCAAACTCAGCTGCTGTCTCCAGACAAACAATTCCCTTCCAGGACAATGGGGAAATGGACTTTCCTTGGATATATTTTTGGTGCCAAATTCCTTTCATAAGCCTAGCACTTTAATTCCTTTGAGGCTGCCAATTCTAAACAGCTGGACAGTCCTAGTTTAAAGGCTTTAGTTTCAGCTGCTCAGCCTTCTCCTCCTCGGACTCAGGAGGACAGAGGTTTCCCAGCCCCTCTGTGAGGCTCTCTGACATCTGCTCCTCAGCTTGAGGCTCTTCATGTCCTTTCTCATCTCTTTCTGGATGGCCAGTGAACCATCTCCTCTCAAACAGATGCATGCAAGAATCAGGGCTGTTAACTTTTGTTCAGCCACCTATTTTTGCATGGAACAATAGCTGAAATACTTTACATTTACAAAAATAAAACATGGAGAGGCACACAAATCCTATATTTAAGCACCTTCTGTCATATGTAAAATAAATTTACCAAAAATATTCTTCTGCAGAGCAGACAAGTGAACTGAAAGTGTTCCCAGATTTGAAGAGAAAGCCCTGGGACTAGAACCATGTGAATAATTGATTGTTTTGGTTCACTGCCCATCCTGAATTTTAGCAGGTGTTTTGATGAACATCCCTACCTCTCCAGTTTTGCTTTCTGTTGCAAGAAAAAAAAATCTCCTGTTCTTATAAACATTGGTGCAACTGAAAGCATGGCATTGCCTCAAGTTACTGCAAGGGATGCACAACCCCAGAAGCTGCTGCTGACATCTTCCCAGCCTCATTTCTAAACTCTAATGACCATGACAACCTGCTTTTGAATTTTGATTCTTACTTGATAGCGAGAAAGGACGTTGTATAGGGAAGACACATGGTGAACACCCTACCACCTTAATGACCTTGTGATGGGGAAGGAGGCAGCAGAAAAGTGATTCCAGGAAAAGGGATTGCTGTGAAAGAGGGCTCTGAGGGAAACCTTGCCTCTTTCATGCCGATGCAGATAACCTGTACCAGTGGCAGGTGCAAGGAAAAGAGGAGAGGTGTTGTTTTAATTGGTAAACCTTGGTTTATAATACAAAAAAGCACAGCTGCTAAGCTAGGGGGTTTTTGGAGGGGTGGGGTTGGTGTGGATTTGGGTTTTTTTGGGTGGTGTTTTTGTTTTGGGGGGTATTTTTGTGTGGTTTTTTTTTTCTTGCCCACTAAATAGCTATCATTTAATGCAAGTCATAGGACACAGGTCCTGCTTACATCCAACAAATACATCCATTTAAAATTCAGGAGTTACTCACTCCTCGCACACAGTTCTCCCTTCCTTCTTCTCAAAACAGCAGTTTTGTCCTGTGCAAGGACATCTTCCTCTGAGCAACTGCTTCATCCATTCTGAAGGTGGTTAATTTTAATTACCATGTTTGATAGATTATATATTACATGTTCTTAATGACTAGTACACAAAACCTACAGAAAACTCACCATCCCTTCTTGGGTTATTCATTGAGTAGCTTCTGTATGTAGTGGATGCAATACTCCATGAACACATGCAGTCCACTGGGATTGTGACTGTTCTGTTACGTGGTTGAAAAATATATGAATTAAAAAAAAAAAAAAAGACCAATACTCCTGAAAGTCGCTTTAGGTCATAAAAAGGAATGCGTACTTATCAGAATGAACATCAGGAAAAAGATAGGGAGGAGCTGAGTTATCTTTAGAGTGATAACAGCAATGGAAAAACATTATCTGTTGGATTTCAAACCGTGCACCAGGCATTCTTCATGCACTGAAAAAGCCTCAGGGTATCCTAAATATACTGGGTTTATTCTGTCCTACATTGATCTCAGAGTGAGAGCTAAAATTAGACACTTTTTTCTTTATTAAAATGTAGTTGCTCAGTATCTTTCTCAGTTATGGTGATGACAATAAGTGTGCAGTAACATGGTGTTTCTGTGTTGGCTACTTTTAGGCCCCTGACGGGCACTTCTTCCTACTATGCTATGGTAGGTAGTGGCATATCAAGGTATGCAGGAGCAACACCTCTTGGTCCAGAAAACTCTCTCTCTGCCATCTTACAGTGGGAGGTCTTGGAAAACAGTCCTGTTTTAATGGTTATCTCTGAAATAACCTCAATTCTCTCCTCACCTACTTTTCTATTCCTCCTCCCTCCCTCAGCCATCTCCTTCCTTCCAGGCTTATCTGTTTTACCACATTTTCCAGGAACATCTGTATAATCCATCCTAAGTGGTTTTTCTCCAGTCTATTACTTGTACAGGCAGCACCTTGTCTCAGTCAAATGTCAGACCCCTCCTTATTAGGGACAATTTTGTTGATAGCATTCGCTTCTACTACGTTCTTGCATCACCCCAAATTACAGCTTCCACCCGCAGCAATCTCTAGAAGTATCTTCATTCCCAACCTCTTTTAAAGGTTGCCTAAAACAAGTAAATGAAAAGCCTGCTGGTTGACCTAATTGGCTACTGTTAGGTTGTCACTCAGCTCCACCTCCCACTCGCCGTTAAGCTACAGGGCATCATTTCCTGTTAATTATTAGGCTCAATTACAGTATTTTTTAATCTGAGCTCCTTTCCACTGCGTTACAACCAAGCGAAACACACTGACAGACCCAAACACAGACTCTTGGCCAAATCATGATAATCAGTTTAGTTTACTTCATAGCCTCTTCTTGCTTACGGAGATCTGTTTCTCAACATGTGATTTCCTTCCATATGGCTTGCAAAAAACTCGGGGGAGCTGTTCACACAGAACTGCTTGGTCAACACATTTGTTACTTCCATTGCTGTTGCCCAAAGCACTGATTCATCACGAAATTAGACAAGCAAGGAATCAGCCAGCCAAAAAATAAAACTGGAAATACGAACAATGGAAGAAACCTTAAAAGACTGTTAAGCAAATTAAATTGAAGATCTGCTTTGATTTTGTTTCTTAATTTTGACGTCCTAAGCTAAGTTGCAAACTATGTAACAAATTATTTTTTTATTAGTGGTGCTGAGAAAACCTTAAGAGAAAAAATCTTCCTGGGTAGAGCTCCTGCTTTCTAAGGGTTATTGAGCACTATCCTTTTTGCATGTGTAGACTTGATTTGTCTGCCTTCCCTGATGCCCTCTTACCTCCACCTTCAATCAAAAGCCGAAAAGCTGTTGAGGCAGGCCTAAGAATAGGCTGCAATTAAATCTTGACAATGCTCTATTCACACACAACTTTTCAGGACAAAGAATAGGCTGCCACATACCACAAACCATACTCCCCAGTATTAATTCCTGAGAGGAAATAACTCATCAGTGAATCAGTGTAAGAAAAGGTGCTTATTCTTTGTTGTGGAAACAGATGAAGGGAAGTATTACAGAAGAAATTGTTTCACTGGAAAGGCTACAGAGAGCTGGCAAAAGCAACAGACTGGTTTGAAGACTGAAGGTGAGCAAACTTGAGAAAAATGCCATGTTTTGGAAGAGTCACATGCAGTAGGAAAAAAAATGCCAGCTCCCTTAGTAGCTCTTCTCTGAAGATGCTCACACCATGTACAATTGTTTTGGCCTGAATGCCATTAGCAAAATACATATAAAGGAATTTTCTTAACCTTGAGTTTTTGCTTTCATTATTAGTCTGTATCTTTAAAGAGGTGAATTCATATTACAACAGAAGCGTCCACCAGGCTGAAGTCCCACACACAGGCCGTGCTCTGCCCATGCGAAGGACCATCAGCAGTCCTAAGGTCTGAAGTACAGGGGCCAGGAGGTGTATTTCTGCAAGTGGGTAGACAGAAGAGCAGCATTCAGAAACATATCAGAAAAGTTGAAATTAAATCACACTAATAGGACTGTGCTGAGCCACCAAGAAGGGGAAGCGTTGGGTCCAGCTGGACAGAGGCCGGCTAGCACAGCCTGGAGACTAGCTGGGCACCATGCTCCTTGACATGGTGCAGTGGCACCTCTCCAGGCATCAGGCGGTGGGCATTAGTTATTGGGGCAGTTTCCCTGCTGGAGAGAGAGATCGTAGCCTCTGTAACATAATGATGTTGGAGACCATCTTTCCAATAAATAGGCCCTCAACTGGAAGCAAGGCATTTTAAGTGCAAGACCACTTTGTTCTTCTACCCAGAAAGAAAAAGCACCAGCAGTATGGGGAAGACATGTACTCTGTGGTCTGGGTGTGATGGGAGCAGAAAGAAAAAAAAAAAGAACCAAACACCCACACAACAAAACCGACAAAACAAACCCACCCAAAACAAGCCAAAACAGAAAAGCCTTTGGGAGGCTTTGTTTTCCCTAAGCACCAAGCTGGCTGGATTCACAGACCATGACTGCATCTAAGCCAGGGCAGGGAGTGCAGGGGGCAGGTTTCTTTATGCTCTTCTCTTACGTGCTCAGCCCCAACTTGGCAAAATCAAGCTGAAGGTATATCTCCTCGTTATGGCTAAGTAACTGTAATGCACATATGCTCACTCTGTAGGGGAAAAAAAAGATGTAAGAAACTGCATATAGCATTAGCCCATTTGTTGCTTTTCTCAGAAGCCAACCCCATCTATCATTTTGTTCACTTACCGTGCAGCTTCAACCTGGTTTTGATTTTCTGTGTCTGTTCTTAGTGCACGTTTTAACACAATTTGCCCCCCCCTTTTTTTTTACTGTATCATTTAACTCAAAAACTTTATACATCAAGAGCAAATGCAGTTGATCACTGTGCTTAGTTTTATAGTAGAAACAAAACATTGGGTCAAGGGTATATCTGAATTAATGGATAGGAGAGACTTTCATCCCAAAGGTATCTAAAAATGCTATTCCAATGCATTTGCAAGGATTGCCTTGAGAGCGTTTGCCTTGAAGATGACAGAAGGAAACGCACATGCACAACATGCACAGTCTGACTAGCAAGCAGTGCTAATAATCTACATATTAACAGGGGTGAATATGGAGCAGGGAACATTAAATGCCATATTTGCAGCAAGCCTCAACTCATAATATATAGGTGGCTGCAAAAATCAGTACTGCTGATTTTATCTGTGCTTCATTCCCAGAACAAAACCTGTGTGATCAGGAATCATGACACAGTGGAGCTGTGAACAGCCTTATGCCCAGCAGCATAAACTTATGGTTATTACCCTTAGCTTCGCCCCTTCCCCCCCTCCCAACAGCACATGAGCTTCATAGGCAGAAAAACTATCACTGAGATAGGTACCGTGTTCAGCAAATCCTCACATGCTTTCAGTCATCTGTCACACTATGGTGTTATTCAGCATTTTGATGGGCAGCGACCGCATGTGCTATTGCTGCATCCATGATGCAGTCGCCTCGTCTCCAGCTGGAGCTGCTGGGTGCTGCCATCAATTCAAATGAATGATGCTACTGTACACAAGAGCTGGCTGAGTCAATTGGAAGAAAGAACATCACTGAAATAATTCAATCTGCATAAAACACCTTTTCTGGAACAGCAATATACCCACTTGTAGTTAATTATGACATCTTCAGCAATTCCTTCATTGATTTGAAGGGCATCATACATTTGGGGTTCTCGATCAATTGTTCTCCTTTTGGTACATTTAACTGCTGCAGAATGCAGCAGTATTTTGTACAGCTATTTTGTTGTTCACAGAGAAACGCTCCTTGAAAAACACCTCAGACTCCAATTTATTTCAAGTCATTAGAGCAAAATCTTTCAAATGGACAATACGATTTATAGAGTCACAGAAATACTTTTATGAAATATCTTATGAATTCTAAACCTTCAATATTTGTTATAGTTCTTTATTCATTTGGTCTCTGAAAAGAAAGAAAGAAAAAAGCTCACCACTGAATAAAGAGGAAAATTATTCTCAGATTTCAAACAATAAGCACATCAAATTAAAAAATCATTTATTTCAGTGCCTCTCATGCAGCTTAGTCACAAATGCACACAATTGTCTAGCCAGGCTTTTCAGCCCACACACAGCTATTCTGTGTCTTTGAGGCATAAATTGAAAGTGAGCAACTCTGACAGAGCCGAGAGGAATACACAAACTCTGAAGTGGAACTGCAACAGCAAACTACACCTTTTTTTGTTCAAGACCCCTTCTCAAATGTATGCGGTTTTCATTTGGCTACCTCCATACTCTTAAGAGACACTAAAATCTTTACCCATTCGGGTAAACAAAATGAAGGAGGGAGTCTCACATATACACAAACAGTTCTATCCCTCTGAACGCACAGTATCCATCAGCCCTTAATGATAGATGCTGACCGCCTAATTGCACTGACACTTGTCTTTCGGCACAAAGCTCGAGGAGCGCAGCTCCATGCCCTGAGACGTGCCACCCTGCAAAGACAACTGTTCAGTCCCACCAGCCCCGAGCTATTGCTGCTGAAGAAATAGCACGGCCTGTTTAACCCTCAGCTGATCTGGCCTTCTACAGGAATCTCTGCTGCTGGGCTAGATAATCCCATAGCACGTATGGCTTGCAAACAGCCCAAGGACACCCTATTCTAGAGCCTCAGAGCACGGGGAGAGACATCACACAAGCCAAGGAGATGAAAAGTCTCTTACCACTTCCCATTGTATTACCACTGGGTTGCCCACTGGAAGAGGCAAAATAATAGGAAAAAGCAGAATAAAGGCAAGGATGGAAAGGAATATTGAGCAAAAAAAATATGTAATCTCATAAATGCAAGCTCTGCATTCAATACATTGTAGCCAATGTTTTCAGACGCCAAACATCTCCAAAATGCTAAACCGTGACCACATTCTCCAGGAAAGGGAGCACAGTTGGACAGCATGCTTTGGTACTCAAATTCACATATTTACTTTGACTCCTTACAGACCCAAACATCCCAACCTCATCCATATTTCTCCAGAGACCTGCAACAACTTGTTAAGTTGTCACACACAGACGCAATTCATTCTCCGCCTCCAAGCTCCTGGACAGGTAATACTGCTGCTGCGTGAGCCTAACAGCTCCAAATCCAGCTGGTTCTTTGCTGTTTACTTTTTGTTCTTTGCCATTCATCCTGTTTCCTATTTCGCCCCTTTCATTTACCAGGTAACTTTTACTCATCCTTTTTCATCTATCCACAGTCATGACTTTTTCTAGTGTTTTCTAAGCTATTTTAATCTAATCTTTCACGGGACTGCTGGCTCAGAATGATAGCTCTCCTTTCAGACCTCATTTATCATGTTACCATATGGCAGTATTACTCGATTACTGGTAAGGATTCAAATTTTCTCTTTATTGTTATAAAAACCTATTATGAACCTCTGGACTCTCCTGTTCTGGACAGAGAAATAATTATAAAAAGTACCTGCTGTCTCTAATACCGATAATTTGTCATCTACTGAGCATTTTTTCTAGGTATAATAGTAGTGTGGCTAACTCATACTAAATACAGCAATTTCGTTGTCGCCTAGCCAAATATTTCTAATATTAATGATGCAGTTTAGATAAAATGATTTAGAGTTGTACATACAACCATTTCTGTGTGCTTATGCAATGATAATTAATTATCTTGAAGTTTTTAACTCCAATCTTTCACTTCCAATTATATTTTAATACTTCTGATGATCATTCCATAACAGTTTTCTTAAATTTCATAATCTAGTTTGACATTAAACCACTATTGACTGGAAGGAAGAAGAAAGGAGATGCGTGCCTGGGAGCACATTCACCTCTCAGCAGACCAAAGCAGCAAGTTGCAATGTGGAAATAGGTTAAGAGCCTCGCTGTCTTCACAGAGAGCGTCAGGAAAAAAAATTATATATACTGTTTGCACAACAGCAGTACTTCAGGTGCTAACACAGGGGAAAAATAAATAAAAAGATACAGCTGCACACAAGCACGGGGAAATCCATTCCCTGCTGATTGCAAGGGGCTGGGGGATGCTCCCAGGCAGGGAAAGGCCCTTGGCCACATCCCCACCCCTGCATATCTTGCTGTCTGGGCCACATCAGCAGGGCCAGGAAGGCCATCTTTTCATCTCAAAGCTCTTGCTTTCCTTTGTTGGGCAAAGTTAGAGGCCTCTTGTCCTCCTACATTTATGAGCTGGTGTTATTTTAGGTCTTCCTCGCTTGTCAGCTCCTTGGAATGCCGAGCCGGGAGAGCACCGGGCACTGTCAGCCACTCCGTCCCGCTTCAGAGAGGCTGTGTGCAAACCTAATGGCAGCAACACACCTTCATAACGCACATGGGCACACTACAGGTGTTTCAAGATGTTGGCTTCATAACGTAATACTTTTAAAACAACTATATGTTATCAAGGAAAATGCATTCCTAAATACTTTTTTTCCCCTCATGGTCTGATTCAAACACAGCTGAAACCAGGGCATTCCCCTTTGCCTTCACTAATAATTTGTCTAAAATCTCTGCAGCTCTTCTCTTTTTATGAAAATTGTGTGAGCCCTCCTACCAAAGATGACAGCATGGTCTGGAGCTGTTTGCTCACCTGGGAACGGGGTCTGGGACGCTGGCAGGAGTCTCTGGAAAGGGTCATTTTATCTCAGAAGTAAACTGCTTTTACTTCTTTGCAAACATTTATGGCCATAAGAATCACAGAAACAAGAAGAAAAATCTGCAAAATCCTTGACAACCCTTTCTGCTGAAAAATAAAATTTTTAAATGATTAAATTTCCTGAGACGGTCTTAAACCTTACAAATACACCCCCACAAAATCAAAACCTTCAAGAGCAAATCACCACAGACAAACTCCAAGCTGTATTCATCTCCAGGGACTCTCCCACACATATTATCAACAGTTGAACAAGACCAGGACAATTGTACAATATTCAGAAGTTATTCTAGACTTTACTCAGCACTCAACAGGGATGACTGTTTACAGCACTGTGGATTTGTTTTAAAAGGTGAAATTATCTAGCACATTTTGCATATGAAGTAAAATTTAAAAAGCGCCAATAAGTGCAGATGATGAGCACTAATCTTAGCCCTGAGCCTCAGTATCACTGGAAGTTTTTCCCTCCTGCCTGAACAACACATGTTCAGAACAGATCCATTTTTTCCATCTTTTATTTGCATAGGTGGGGACAGTTTATTCAAGCCAATTATCTCAGCACGATTCATCATCATGATGCTCTAAAATAAAAGCAATCATGCCTGATTGGTCGCAATTAAAAAGGTATTTTTACATTTGGAGGAAAATTACCTGTTGAACCGACAACTTTTTCCCAAACAAAATCAGGATACCTGTTGAACTGGTATGCTGTGGTTCTCCCTCTCTCTGAAGCTCAAATGCATAGCCCCCTGCTCTATGTTTTCCCTTGACTAAATGTCTTCAAAAATCAAGTGAAAAAGCTGTGGTCCATCCACAAAGTGAGTATAAATTTTAATTGACCCATTTTAATCAGTAAAGCTACCCTTGTTTTGCAGCATCACGAAGCAGTGCTCACACACAGCGTTGCCTGCAAAGATACTAAAGGAGTCGGGATTCAGGGACCCATAAACCACTCCAGGGAAGACAAAGGGAATGACTTTCATCCAGTGAGATTTTTCCCAGGGCCTCTCTCAGGTCATGCACTTCCAACTGCTAATTAAATATTGCCTAATTGATGCACACAACCTCTGGCAGACTGGAAGAAGTGTGTTTATAGGTGGAGACTCTGCTTGGCACTGAAACCTACTTTTATATTTAAGTGTATGACTGTTGGTCTCCCCTCTTACCCATCTGAAACAGCAGTGTGACACTCTGCATCACACCCTGTGCACTTGTAACGGCAGCTGCTCACCCGCTCACCTCTTTTGAATAGGAAATATTCAAATCTTGAAGAAATAGTCTAAAGACTTAATTTCTACCAACCTCAATCAGAGCATATAGAATTACTGATAAAGATTAACTACAGAAATTAGGAGTGGCTGCTTTTAAAGTTTATGGCCATAAAAATAAACCTCATCTTTATTCTTAGTGGTGGGACAGGGAATATATGTGTATATACACATATGCATATATAAATACATACATATTATCGGCAGCTCCCTGTTGCTACAGACAAGTACTTCTGCATTCTTCACTAAAAAGACTTTGCAAGCACAACTTCCAGAGAAGGCCACAAACCTTATGGCTGTGAACAGAATAAGAAGAAAATCATTGCTCGACTATTTCTTTGATTAACAGTGAAAGCAATTTGTACAGGCACTGGGCAGAAGGAAACAGAGACAGCAGCCTGTACAAACTGAAGTGTGAGCCTCTGACTACAGAGCAGTGTGCAGCACACCCAGCAATACAAATAGCAGCTTATGTAAAATTCCCTGAGTGGCACAAACATATTTATGGACGGGACAATATGCTTCAAACTGGAATTGATGTTCTGGTTGCAAAGAAATGAGACTGTCTCCAAACTGAGCTACCGCTGCATCATCTTCAAATACCTGAAATGTTCCGAGACCCAGTGTTTTTTAAGTGTCACTCCGTCTTTGATCTTTGCAGAATATGAAACATTATCGTTCCCACAGCTGATCCTTCGCTTTATTTCTTCTTTTAAAGTCCTGTTTTCTAGCAGAGCTGAAATAACCTTGAAAACAGGATAAAAGCCCAAATTTTGCAGACTGCTGTATCCACACAAAGGAAGGTACCGTAGTGCTCTGGAGAGCAGACGGGTGCTGCTCCAGCGCTGTCCTGACGCAGCACAGCAGGCTGCTGCATCAGCGAGCATCCCTGGTGCACTCAGCTTGGGGGGACAGAGCCATCCATCCAAACTGCTGCCACTGCACAACGTGCAAAAAGACTTTTTCTGCTTAACATTAAAGAAGAGTTTCAATGGTGGGTAAAGTAACAAACCACTTCATTCTGTGTGGCACTCACACAGGCTGGATCCAGTTTTTATATTTGCTTGCTCTTCTTTTGATCAGAAAGTGGATTCAGGACATTTCCACATGGCAGCTTGTGCCCTTCACTTGTGTCAATCTTCACCTGGAAGCACTGAGGGGATCCATGCAGAAGAGCTGAGCAAGGTGAGCTCAAGTCTAGAAGCCATACAGCCACTTGGAAGCAATTAGCACATTCAAGCCCTACCTCTGAAGGCTTCTTTCTCCCACCACAGCACCACGTTACCAGAACAATTCGGGTTCCCTGTCCCACGTGGCAAATCCATGCTTTCAAACTCTGGACATCATCAGCTATGACCCATAGCACTGCGAGCAACTGTCAGGCATTCAGAGACCCAGACAAAGAAGTTGCCCAGAGAGGTGGTCAATGCCCCATCCCTGGAAACACCCAAGGTCAGGCTGGACGGGGCTCTGAGCAGCCTGATCTAGTTGAAGATGCCCCCACTTACTGGGGACACTAGCTGACCCCTAAAGGTCCCTTCCAACCTAAATCATTCTATGATTCTATGATAGTGTCCCTATTTCCTATTTATAGTATATGTACAGCATCAGATTCAAAGGTGGTCTAAGCAGAGACAAATCCAATGAAAATCAATGTCATAGATATGCTCTTTAAGCAGCAGCTGAGGCAGAACTCTCCAGAGGGACATGAGTCATGGAGGTTTTTTACCTCAGGGGAGGAAAAGCAGGAAAAGCCTGAAAGAATTTCAGTTTTTCATTCTTGGGACAAGGTCTAACTCACAGTTTCCTTTTGCTACGTTAGCTCAAGGTAGGTTGAACTTGGCTTTACATCCTTCTCTGAAAAAGAACATAACACAGGTACTGAAAACGGAGACTTTTTTCCCCACCCAAATAGCTCTGAAGGAGTACTTTTGGAAGCCCAGTTGCATGGCTGCAGGCTGGGCAAGGAGTGTCCTGAGCTTCACCAGAGCACTGTGCAGGACTTCTCACAGGAGAAGCATGCAGAAGCACCATCTCTTTACCAAGCTCTTTGGATTTCTCCTTCATCTCCTGCAGGCAGAGCAAGAAAAGGAATAGCTTAAAAAATGTTCTTGTTTCCCCTCTCCCCACCCTTGCCTTGTTTTTCTTTGGCACTGGAGAGAAAACAAAGGTATTTCATTATTTACTGCCACCTTAAATTTTTGATAGTAAAGTCAGATGCACCACATTAAAAGGTACCAGCCTCCATTATCTAACAGTAAAGCTAATAGCAGGAACACTGCAGTGTGTCAGATTCGCATGTAAGCATATGGACACACTTGGGTTTCTGAGATGAATCTTCTGTCACAGTAAAGGCTGAGCTTGTCAAATGAATTATTGAGGCAGTAACTGCAAATTAACACAAATTACACACAGTTATCAGAAGGAAACTTTCTAATTTTTCTCCCTCAAAGCTTCTAGAACAAAAGTGGGAAAAGCTTCAGAAATTGTACCTCCCAAGAAGGAAACACCAGCACATGTTCTTACATAGCTTTGCAAGCAGTGAGTTAAAAGACAGCTAAAAGGAAAACATACTTCAAGGCTAAAACTATCAAGCAGTATTATACAGAAGGGCAGATACACACTGGCTTTGGGTACCGTGCTGTGCTAAGCTCAGTTACAGCTCCTGCCTCTCCCTGAAAGTACAAGGTTGCACTTTTTACAACAGAATTGCAGTTCCTGAAGAACGATGCCTACCCAACCCCAAATGCAACTCTACCCATGTTTGCATTCTCCCATATGGATGTTGGAAAAAGCAGAGGAGTCCAAGCTGAGTTCACCAAGAACAGAGATGCTTCCTAAAACCCACCTGGAAATGAGTGGCTGAATCTGCAAACGAATTAAGGTTACTGTCTCTACTTTTAATTATATCACTGGGCTTGCAGGATTCATCCTTTCTGACTACCACTTTAAAAATAAGCAATGAAAATTTGTTAGTGAAGACAATGTGGTTTTATTATTATCATTTTTATTCTTATCCTGGAATGCAAGATTCCCCAAAGGTGCTCAGACTAACAGGCAAGAGCCACCTGCTTCCCAAACTGCTAGTCATTACAAAATCAGGTTTACAAACAAAAGGTGCTTGGTAGCAATTCCCCTATATGAGTTAAAATATAAATTTATTTTTGTCTGCCCTATGTAGGTCACCTGGGGAAACCAGAGAACGTATATTTTTCACATTAATGAATCCCCCCACTTCTGGTAGAACAATTTCTTCTAGGTGAACTTCTCAGAACTACCTTCAGAGTCTCACGAGAGAGGTTTCTGTTCCAGCCCAAGAAATAGCCTCTGAATTTTCATTTATTTCTTCCAATGAAAGCTCATGACTTTCTCACATCACGTCATACACAATTTGCTCTATATTCACCTGGCCAGTGTTTTTTCCCCTAATTTCACTGGCACAAAACCTGTCACCTTGTGAAGAAGTTGGAAGGTTACAGTCCTATCTGGGGTGCTGCAGGTAACCCTTTCATTTGCAGAATGAAACCCTTCCTCTGGGGGTTCTTTTCAATGTCCACAGATTTTGATGCCCGAGCGTGATGTGATTGATGTAGACATCCAAGCCTTGTGTTATAGTAATTGCCATTTCCGTCACTGCATCTGCAGGGTTTCCTCTCTATTTTCTCAAAGAGCTCTGGATGCCTGAGACTGTAGGACTGTTAACAAAAAAAATATACAAAACCAAAGCAAACACACACCACACCACCCCTGCCACCCCCAAAAGAGGGAAAAAAAATCTGTTCACCTCTAGGGACAGAGGTTGCTTCTTATTGGTCTGTTGAAAACAGTTCAAGATTACATCGCTCTCTTTAATAGTAAAACCTCAAGAAAATGTTTCCCAATCCTTTTCATGGGGCCTCTTGCTTTCTTTGAAAGATAAAAACTTGTCCAGAAAAGCCAGCTGCAAACCCAGCGGCTCAAACCCTGCAGCTCTAACGCTTTCCACAACTGGACTTTGCAAAATTACTTATTTTTTGTCACTGTGGAAAATCAAGGATCACTAGAAATCAGCGCACCCAGGTTTGGTGAAAAACTGAATACAAGAAGCCCCTCTTCAGCAACTAAGCATGATGTCATCTCTTTCATTAAAAAATTACAGTGAACTACTGCTTTCAGCTTTACCTTCAATTTTTTCAGAGCCTTTCCTAACACTGCCTCAACTCTAAGGTGTCTGCAGCTTGTACTGTTCGTTTTTGCTTCAACCTAAAACTTCATATTTTCTGTGATGATGAGCTAGTTTAATTTTATTAAGAAAAAATATAAAGAAAACCACCAAGATATAGGTTATAATTTACAGTTTTCTTCCTGACATGTCTTCAATAATATTAACAAAACAACATATAAACAGAGAAATGTTTTCCAAAAAAAAAAAATATCTTATAGCAAGGACAAGTGTCTGCTCATATTTTTTTACATGGAACTCTTTTCGCTGGTAACAGGGTGAGTAAATTGCTAGCAACAATCCCAGCACTTAAAACTGCACATATCACATATATTTCTGCCACAAAGAAAAATAGTGTTTCCTGAACCTGTTTCCACCTAGCCCTAGATCTTGTGCAAAACTTGACTAAAGATTTATTAATCATTTAAGCACCAAAATTAAGAAGATTTTTCTATTTCTTTCCCCAGTCTTTCCATGACTAGGAAGATGTATTTAATCTTACTTTACACTTTATATTAACTTTACAACCATAATTACCCCTGCCCAGAGCATTCCTTTCAGCAAAGTGTCCCCTGACTCCTCTCCCCCCTCCAGTTTGTCTCTTGCTTTTTCCAGTATAGCACAACTTTAATTTAAAATTTAACAGTTTTAAGGAGATCCTTGAAATTCATTTCACAACTGCTTCGATTTGTTATTATTGCCTTTAGAGTGATTTTAAGAGAAAAGGAGTACAGCAGTGGATGCTTTTAAATCAATCTTCGTGGCTCAAGAGAAAGGACAGGCCCTTATAAACACAGGTGCCAAAAGTCTTTTTTGTACCATTGTACTTCCAGTCACCATTGGATTTGAGTATAGATTTTGTAAGTTATTTCCTACTTTTTTAAGAAAAGTATATCTATAAAGAGAAACTGAAGAAATAAAGCCTTTAATATGGTTTCAGAAATCACTGCCTATGTGATTTTAGCCACTTATTCAGTGGCGGCAAACATCATGACCCCATGTCAGTAAACTGCCTGGTGGATTGGCGACACCAGAGGGTACCCCCCTGGCTGGTAGCGTCTGGCTGTAGAACTGTTCACTTTTTTGTGCAATCCCCTTTTGAACATCCCAGAGCAACGAACCTCCACAGCCTCCCGCAGCAGCAAATTACGATGCTGACTTTGCACACTGGTGCCGTTTTAAACCTTACCCTTCAATTTTATTGCATTTATGGCTTCCTGGTTCTTAATGGCAGAATTTGGTGAAAAGCAGACTGTGCACCATTGCCTGGTAGAACAAAGTCTCTGCTACAATAATGACAAATCACAGCAATTAGTTAGTGTGGATCCCAGCAGTGCTTATGATGCGACCGGATCAGGTCACTAATGTGCTTCAGGCACTACCTGACCTCTGCCTATCTACCCACTGTTTCAGGAGAATTACATTTGAAATCACCATAATTGCCTGGATAACACGAGGATCTCATCTGAAATCAATTCATTCGGTTTCCCCTTCCGTGTTTCTAATATTGTTTCTGAAGTATCATGACAATTTAAAATAATTATATTTTAATTAGCACTGATTTTCAGTGGAAGTCATGCACAGCCACTTAACAACTTCCACTTTAGTACCCAAATAAGTTCCCTGTGATTATGTGGAGACTCAAAAGCAGAAATAATGAGATATTGGTATAATCTTTGTTAAGTTCTTTACAAAAAGATCTCTAACAGACTGCATAAGCAGCACATATATGTCAGAGCTAGAGAAATAAGCAAAATTAGCACAGAACACACAAAAAAAACCCCATGCAAACTAGACTTCAGTTGTCTAAAACATCTACTTTAAATTTACTTTATCGTTTTTAGGAAGAAATAACAACACTTTAAAGGGTAGCAAAGTACAGTCAAATATTTCAGCTCTTTTTGTGAAACACACACTTAAAGGATGGGTTTTTTTCAATTTTCGAGGAGTTATTTAGAGAATACACCTATTCAATACCTTCTTTTTTTTAACATTGTCTATCACCCATTAGTCCCCACACACCCGGTGGGATTACGGCTCCTGCCTTCGGCGCTGAAGCAGCGCTGGGACACGGGGTGAGTTAGCACAGCAGATGGGGGCCTTGGGTAACAAGTGGCTCGGAACAGAAAACGGTATTGCTGCAACTTGGGACAGATAATGTATTGCCAGATTTTCTGAAGATCACTCTGAAAATTTATGAAACAGTCCTTGTAATTGTTTTCCTCCCTCCTGTGTGGTGCGCTAAGTCCTCTCTACCCAAGCATGACAGCGAATCCCAGCAGCAGCCTTAGTTCCTTGCAGATCAGGATTTCCAGCCCCAAACCCCACCGGAGCTAATTCTGCTTTGCTCCTTTGAAGTGTTGTTAACAAGGGATCCCAAAGCATTTTTAGCACCTCCTTTATGACTTACTTGGATATAGCTGCATGCATTTCACAGATGCAGAGATTCACCAGTCATGGGTATTCACTGGGAATGAAAGCCAAATGTCCTAATTAGTCACATAGTCCACTAATCACTTGATTATCTTCATTTCCTGAAGCCAAAACAATTTAATTTTAAGTTTTGGAGATATTTGTGCACAGCAAGATATTAGCCTGAATTAGGATATGTAGTTAAAAAGGAAGCGCATTAATTTCCCTTTTTGTTTTGAACACAATGGCATCGAAAAAACCCATAACTAAGTAGCAGTGGTACATTGTCAACATACCTACATCTTTTTTTTGACAGCCTAAATTATGGAAGTGCTTTTTCACCCAAAAGGAAGAACAGTCATGTTGCTCCTAGACTGAAATTGCCTGCGAGCAATACATTTTGCAGAAACAGAGCAGAGCTTTAGACAGTGAGTATTTAAATGACATGGCATTACTCCTAAAGGAAATATTACTGACAACAGCATGCAAATGTTTGGTATAGTGTTTGGCACAAAGAGAGAACATATGGTATTTAATGCAAGCAAATTAAACAGCTCTACGCTACAGTCAACTAGAGATGCATCCTACTGCAGCAGTCCTAAAGCCGGTATAAACAATTTCCCTCCAGATTTGCACCTGTATGAAATTGGTTGAACATATGCATGGTTCAACCAAGTATGCATTGTTAAATTTCATCCAGGCTTTGCAGATGCATACAAATGATGGATTCTAGGTAAAATTTATGGTAAAATATTTCAGTAATTCAGAGTTTCTCCATTTCGGTTCCTGTACTCAAGTGGCTGATGTGTAATCTCAGATTGGCCATCTGCACTTGTGATCAACTGTCTCCTCTTCCATCATCAGTGGGTTTTTCTATTCTTTATTTAATCTCAGTTGAATGCATTTAAATTACCCTCATTCAAATGCACCAGCAACTATCTACAGACCAGAACTAACTATCCAAAACCATATGCTGCCAAAGAAAGAGAAGTCTGTAAGAGCCTCCCCAACCATGGCGACTTGTATCACATCAAGGTCAAGGTTGCTTGACAAAATGCTGTGCCCTGAGTTACCAGGATGATCCAATCCTGCCCAAAACTCTTGGGCGTTTAGGCAATGCAGGCTGCTGCCTCGCAGCCCTCTGACCCTCAGCTGGGAAAGACTTCCCACTCCCTGAGCACAACCCAAAACCCAGGCATGGGATGATTTGCATTGACCACAGCCCAGCTCTTACCTTGCAATGGCATCACCATGCTGCAGGCAGCATTTCTTCCTCTACTAAAATGGAGGCATTCTTTATCCTGTAATTTTAACTCTGTATTTCCTTCAGCTGCTAGTCCAGCTCTATCTTGCTAAAATTTACCATGCAATGCAAATAACCCAAACTAAATTTCCTGTGTAATGTTATTATAATCACTGAATCTTCAGTTTCACCACTGTTCATCAGATTTGCCTCCTTTACTAGGATGAAACCCAAAAAACCCCTCTGTTCACATCAGCTGCTCAGTAGGCTATTCAGGGAGATAATTTTGTTTCACCTCTAGAAACACTTTTGGTTTTACTGAAAATACTCCTGCAGTCATTACCAGTAAAGTAACCTAATCAAAACCAACGCCTCTGACCTTTTCCACAAAATTCAAACATCTATGTTAACTTACATTTTATCTTCCTTTGCCCTGTCCTACAGACCTAAAAAGATCTAACATATTTGTGGAAATTTACATTACAATATTCATTTTAACCCATCCTTGATGAACAAGCTAAGTTACGTATTACAATTCATAGAGAGGTTGTCTTTTATTATTTTAAATTAAAGACAAATTTTGTTACCTTCACATACTTCATTACACAAGTTGTCCTATTGAAATGAAGGATTTATTTCCATACTTTAATATTGCTGAGGGTTAGTAATATTATTAAAATAATATGTTATGAACTATAGTCTCAAAATCAGTGTCAAAATGTTTCAGCTATTTTTACGCTAACCATCATCTCTATGGAAACACAGCAATTAAGTTTAATACGAATTATCATAGATTTTTCTAGTAATACATATGAACATTAAAGAGTCCAGACTAGTTTTAAGGGGAACAAACTAAGAATTTACGTGTCTGAACTGACTTACTGGATACCTTAACGATAATCATTTTTACCTCTGCGCATTAACTTTCTCTCCTAGAAAAAGAACTGCCTTTATGGTTATAATATAAATTATCTGTTGACATCTGAGGTCTCTACAAAAAAAAATCTCAGAAAATATTAACAGAGCCCCATCTATACTCTGATTAATGAATTAACTGCTCCTACAGGCACGTTCATCTTTAACTCTGAAAGGCATCTCATAAGAGCAAATATTATTTCTAGCTTTCATTATTTAAATAAAAGAAGAAATAATCTTTTAACATAAATGTATGTGGAGAGTTTGGGAAACACAGCAAAGTGAAAGGATGGTGCCACACGCTCTTACTATCTTTGCCTTAAAGAAGGAATATGTATAACAAGTTATTTTTTAACCTATCTGGCCTCAAAACCTATAAACAAAAGTTTTGCCCAGTACAAATTCTGTGGAAGTTGGGCTGTTTCCATTTACAAGTTCATGCTAGTCATAGCCTCAGTCACAGGTGATGGTAAATGGGTCACACGGGTCTCTGCTCACATGAAGTTTTAGTCCAGTTTAGTAAATTCTTCCCCTCCCTGGGAAAAGCGGCGCCTTCCCAAGGACGCCTTAGCACAGGGTACGAGCGGGTCTCCCTTGGCCACTGGGAATTCAGCTGCGCGAGCTGGTCAGACTGCAAACATTTACCAGAGAAATGGGAAGGGGATGTAACATAGTGTTGTCATTTTATGTACTCGGTGAACTTATTGATATGTTAAAGACGTGCCCCTTAATAAATATGTATCTCCTTTTTATGCTTTTACTGTTGCGGTTTCATAATTTTTTATTATGTTTAGTCTATTTTAGTGTTAAGGACTAAGTTAAAGTCACACAAACTTAGGTCTTAGTTAAAGGACGTAACTGTTAGTCCTTTAATAAAAGATGACAAATTAATTCTGCTGAGAGCATTCATCACAGAGCATCCAGGGCAATCCTGAGCACCACTCAGAGTCAGCATAGGAGAATGCAGGTTATTCATGCATTTCAAGCTGGGAGACAGTTCACACCAGGATATGCTACTGAAAAAAAAAATGTATCACGAAGCAAAAGGCACATTTCAGTCTAAAATATTTCTAAAAGTTTAAACTGGCTTGAGAATTGAACAGGCCCCCACCTTTTGGGCTGCCTGACAAATGAGATTATCCAAGCTTGCAATGAACAGCCAGCTCAGTGCTCAATTAAGAGCAGGCCAACCCACTTTTCTTGTTGCTTTAGAATATTATTGGATTACTGTGCCCAGAAATAGAGGTTGCTCTCAGCACGTTATCACAGCACATGCTAGTAAGATGTATAGCAAAACCTAGAAAATACATTCAAATGCCCTTAAAATTAAAATGCACAGAAATCGTGCGTGTAGTCTGGACACACGCCCTGGAAAACTGTGCTCACTGGGTCCAGGGTTTTCACGTGTCAAGGTGAAGCTCGGCATTTTTGGTCCTTATTTTACAGGTTAATTTGTATTTCAGTATTTTGAAAACGCCTAGGGAGTGTGGGGAATGCAGGTAAGCGTAGCAGCTCTAGCCCATCCTGGGGGAACTTCTATTTTTTCATTATCACCTGTGTCTTCTCTCACCTGATTTAATCAATACGCATATTATATGTCGACAGTCAGCACCTCTGTGTCAGAACTAACAATAAATCAAATCAGCACTACAAATATGCTGAAGATTATACAGGTCTGCCCAGTTTCTGGCTGCCAAGATAAAAATCACACCAGTGACAGCTAAGGTGCCGCAGTTTGCCAGAGGCACCGTATCAGCAATGCGAGTCCTGGGGAATAGAATTAGCAAGACTTTAAAAAAAGAAATATCTGGGGATTGGAAAGGGGAAAAAAAAATCTTGGCCTGTTAATTTATAGGTATATCAACTATTCTGAAAACATTGGTGCCTGGTGTAAGAGTGGAAGGTTTCAGGACAGGAAAATACACTTTGGACAAAGCAGCATCAAAACCAAGAGATTCAAGAAAAAAATATATAGGCAATTTGTACACTGGCATAACAGTTGTTATTAATGTGTGTATTTAAAGATATCAATAGCTCTACATAACATTTTCATGAGATATCACTATATGAACCATCAGACATTACACCCTGAGACGAAGAACAAAAGCTCAATGTAAAGAAAGTTAACATGTTTTTTTCTGCCATAAGCAACAGTAAGTTCTATAGAAACTTTTTTTTTGTCATAAATCATATTAGTGGAAAGTCTCTAAAAATCCCCATTCTCTGCCTGAAAACTTTCTACTCCGACACTTCTTGTCACTCAATAAATAATAATAAATATTTATATCAAGGATCAGCAATCGTGGCAAAACCAGAAAAGTACATTTAAAAATGTAATCCAACCTGTAAGGCCCAATTCCGAAATCTGCATCTCTGCAGAGCAGCAGCACCGCGCGCGCCGCACGCCTGCACCCAAGCAGAAGCGGGGGAAAAGCATTATTTGTTCGACATATGAGCCGTTTGCACACCTTGGAGTTATTTAGGGTCAAACTTTATTTGCCATTTCTCACATAGGGTGTCTCAGTAGCAGTTCATAGGGATAAGACTTGTTTGATAGAAACCATCTATCAAGTTAATTACTGAAAGTAGCTTTCTTTAAGACCATGCCAATGCTTGCTGGAAGGAACCCCAGGTGAGGGTGACACAGCCGCAGTGGGAGCCTGAACAAGCCAAGCAGCAACAGCGACAATGCTTTGCCTTCAGCTGAGCGTGTTAACTGGAGGGCATAGAGAGCACAGTGCATTTCCCTCCATTAAATTTGGAATTATGTAAGTTTGCTGCTGTTATGAGGTTAAAAAAAAAGAGTGGAAAAGCACTACAGCTTACTGACAAATCTTGTACTTCTACTACATGCTTTTGCAAATATTTTATGCAGTTTAGGTTTTCAGATTATAAAAACAAGTATATCTCCTCCCCCCAGGACTATTCATTGCATGTGTTATTTTTAAAAGTGACTGTTACTGTTCACCTAATAAGACACCTACACATCCAGCTAATGCAAGAAGCCTGGTGACATAAGATTATAACATTAGCATACAAGGCTTCTCATGTATAATTTATAGGTACCATGGTTTAAGCTATTTTTTCCCCTTCTTGGACGCTAGGCGTAGTGTTCAATTTCAGCTAATCCTTTCATCTTTTTCAATCTAGATTGTGAAGGTCAAACCGAATGCAATATTCCTTATATAACCCAAACCAAGGTCAGCCTTTGAATTTTATGATCAAAATTTCCCTCAGGAGGATAAAGTAGGAGGCAGCAATCAGTTCACCTCCAGAAACTAACCCTGGCTAATTATTGAACCCTTCCATACTAAAATGCCTATGCTGGAAAAGAAAATAGCGCTCGGACCATATTTTTTATGGGCTCAAGGGCAAAGCTGAAGGAATTGCACAGAACACATGATGGGACCTTCCCTTTAAACTGCCTCCTGGATGATTTGAAACAGTAGCTATGGGTGCTATAAAACTAGTCCTTTTGCCTTTGATTGCTTTTTCCCCTAGAGAGATTTGTACACTTATGGGGCACACACGGCAATACATTTGCAGCTTTACTTTGTGTATAAATTCAACATTTGTAGTTTCTTCGGGGAGGAAAGCATCCTCCCTACTTATGTTCTCTTGCTCATAGCTGACAAAGTTTGAGAGGTGAAGGATCAAAGTCCTTGACATTTGAAAACTTCACTCCAATTGCTTCTTTTAATTCGCAGCCTGCAGGTACAAGCGTATGCAAAGGCAATGGAAGGGAAGAGTCCCCCTAGGGTGGCTGGTGCCAGTCTGCAGCCCCGGCTGCTTGCCAGGCTGTGCCAGGCAGGGAGGTGGCACTGGTGCCACTCCGGGAAAACTCACATTTTCCTGCACCGAGCTGCTCTTTTCTTAATAATTATTTTCCTGCATAACTGCAATTCCTGCATGAAAACAGAAGGGTTTCCACGTGCATGCTCATCCTGGAGAGGAGCTGCTCAATCAGCCCCTGAACACTTGGCTTGGTCATGCTTACCATGCCCTCTGGTATTAAAAATTCTCCGAGTAGCAGCAAGCATAGTCAACAAGCTATTATCTGAAAATTAAAGCTAGCACTGCTCAGAAGTATTTGTCTTCCTCCTCTTAAAGCACCGTCTAAAGGAACAGGATGCAGCTATTTAGCATGGGCAGGTCTGGGGGAGTCCTAAAAAGCTGCCCAAATTTCCAGGGGTTCTGCATTTTGTGAGCCTTAAAGCTCTTAACATCACTCATAACAGGGAAGTTTTTGCCAAGTTCCTTGCTGTTGCAAGCACACACCATCACACCTTCACTTCTTAACCACCTTCATTTAACAGACACGTAATTAGGAAAACAGCATGCTAGTCAAGTGATATGTTAGCGCTCAACAGAGGATTTCATGGTTGTTTTGTTTTCCCCCTTCAGTGAACACTGGATGCATAGTTACTTTTTCATATTACCTTGACTCAATACTTTCCATGTCTCGGGCTCAAATCACAAATACCAGAGTAAAGATTATTTCACGTATCTTGTATCAAGCATAAAATGTTTCAGGCTTCTAAACAGGAGCAAATAGAGGCGAGAGAAACCTTTGTCATTTTCAGTAAATCTTTTCTTCACTTTTTCTTTTTTAAAACTTAGTACAGGATAAATAATTTGTAAGCATCCGCAAAATGTCCATACAGCGAAAGTAAAAAGGAAGGTGGCTTTTTTTGTCTTTTGTTTGTTTGTTTGTTTATTTTTGGTTGTTTTTTTCTGTTTGGGTTTTTTTTTTTTTAAGGTGTTCTCAAGAAAGCATTTGTATAAACTGTTGTTAGACATGGTGGCGTAGGAGGACTGGAAGAACATTTCTATTTGGAAATACTCTTTGCATATCACGAATGAATAAAACATAGCCCTTTGTGTGCACATTATATCATGTAGCATGACTAATCTTGGAATACTTTCTGGCTTTTCTAAATTCCAGAAAATTAGCGGATTAGCTCAGGATGCCATAAATAAGAGATAGACTGTCACCTTAAGACTTAGTTAGAAAGAAATAAAACAACATAGAGGCTTCTGAAAACTACTCCTGTTGGTTGCCCAGTCCCTGTCAGCAATAATACTGTCTGTAAACTTACTGGCTTCATACAACTAGACCGGGGTTTTTTTTGTGCTATCATTTACCACTATCTTTGCTGGTAGTCTAAGACAGACAGGATTCAGATCTTCTTGCAATGCTTTTCCATCCTCCGCTCCTTAAATAATACTTACCTAAATGGATCTTCAAGGTAAGTATGACTTCTAAAGGATGTAGTCCTAGATCTTTCTTTTCTGATTGGAAAGATTGACAGGCTACAATTTAAAGAGAAGGGACAAGCCACAGGCATGGTTCTGCTTTATCATCTCCAAGGCTGAATATTTCATAAACTTAATTTGTAAAGCCTCTGTGGAAGGGACTGTATTTGGGTGAGCAGTTGCATGCTGTCCACCATGAGTCCTCCTGGTGAATGCTCAGGGTGTGGGGCACAGCAACATGGGCAAGGAGCAGCAGCAAACCTCAGCACCCAGCGACAAATAAAAATAGAAACATCACAGCCACCTGCTCTGCACTCTCCCTGGGAAGCAGGGAAACCACACCGCAGGTACCAGTGCAAATATTACAGTTTAGTTGCCAAGCAACCCCCTTATCCTCCAAAATTCATGTTCAAGTAGCTATAAAATCACTTTTTCAAAGAAACCGGAAAACAGAAACAAGTTGTATTTGTGGCATCCCATTTTGCTAAGCAAAGTGCAAGAGAAGCAAAATCTGACCCCCAGCCAAGGCTTTCTGAATGTAAGCAAATGGAAATCACAACATTAGCTTCAGGATGCCAAAACTGTGTTTTTCTCATCATGCAAACAAATAAGTGGAGTCCTGTTGGGATTAGAGCTCTCCAAAATGGGCTTTCAAAAGGGGGGGCCCACTCACGCACCAGCACCCGATATGACCCACCTCGTCTCCAGTGCACCAGGTCATCTTGCCAAGCTGCAAAATATTATTTTACTGTAGGCTGTAGGGCAGAAAGAGTCAGA
Organism: Phalacrocorax aristotelis; assembly: GCF_949628215.1. Taxonomy (NCBI): domain Eukaryota; kingdom Metazoa; phylum Chordata; class Aves; order Suliformes; family Phalacrocoracidae; genus Phalacrocorax; species Phalacrocorax aristotelis. The sequence continues at coordinate 7,263,095 of NC_134282.1, forward strand.
AATATTAGCAATAGTGATCAAAGCCAGTGACATACTGCGGCAAACAGCCACACACTTGCATAGGTGTTTCTAATTATTCAGATAAACTTGATCATAAGCACGATACCCAAACATCACACATCGTAAAAGATGTTTGGGGGCGGGGGTGGAGGGGGTGCCATTTTTTTTTTTCTTTCGTTACTATAATGAATGAACAGAAGTTAATTACATCCGTCCAAATACAGTCTGATATGAAATCAAGCAATGGGTTTTTAATCCACTCATGTTTGTTCGGCCATCCACCACAAGAGCTGAACAGAAATGCCAGCCAAGGACAACAAGTTTCAGTGAACTATTTGCAGACTTTTCCCATTATTCTGTAGTATTTCTTTCACAAACACAGATAAGATTTATGTGCATATATACTTCTGCATGCATAGCTGTCTATACACATACATATATCTGAATTTAGATATAAAAGGGTCAATGTTAGCACCCTTCTACTTGTAACACTTTCAAAATTGAGGCGGTTCCTTTAGACACTCTGGACATTTGGGGACAGAAAACTTTACCGATAAGGAAAAAATAAAAATTTTCAGTTTGAATCAAGTGTTTTCCTTTACCCAGTATATTCATTTTTCTGTCCAGACAGATTTGGAAAAAATAATTCAATAAGCTTTTATTTAAAACCAATTAATGAAGTAACAATAAATATTTTATTTCTTTCTTTTTGGTTGCTGTGTGAGGGTCTAACCAGGCTCCACCAAGGCTTATAACAGTCTTACTGTTATCTTTAGTTGCCATGTTATACCATGCCCTTTGAAGCCTTGGTCAGGAGGCTAGTCCTCCCCTTGTCCCCTTGATATCTCCTTTTGGACACCGAGAACTACAGTTCTGGGTAGTGCAGCTGCAGGTGGGTCGGTGTGGGCATCCTCTCCAGAAACAGGATCCCTGGAGAGACAGCTCTTTACTATACACAGATACAGCAAATAGAAATTGAGGTGGGGAAAAAAGCCATCCACAACAACAACAAAAATTATTTTCATTTTACGAAGACTTTTAATCAAAACCAAAATTGACTACAGATTAGAGGCGACATGGGGAGCGCAAGAGCTTCAGGTAGTGGGTAAATTATTGTATAATATTTCTGAAATGCTCTGATTGAAGGGCTTGAATTTTTTTCTTCCTTTTAAGGACAGAATCTTTTAAACTATAATCAGTCTCTGTCACTGTGCTGGTCCATAATACTGTGTCTTTCACTAATCTTATTTTTCTGTCTCCCTGTTTCACCTTGCTTTTGAAATGTTATCTCCTCCCGGATAATAAAGATATACCTCCTGAAGGACTTTTTCCTGTTTTTCAAACATATAGTTTATAGAAAAGGTCTGGAATGGGAAAATAATTGTGTGAGGGTGAGCTGGGGATGAAAGACATGCAGAGAGCACAAAACTGGGACGACGGCTGAATGTACCACATTCCTCCACCCACAGCATCTCTGCCTGGGGAGCTGCAGGCATTGGACAAAAGTGTTCATCTTTACAACCCATGAAAAGCAAGTCAGGTGGAGAGTTAAATATTTTTGGGGAAGATTTTTCCTGAAGATCAAGAGATCCCCAGTTTCCTTGCAAAAACTCAGCCTAAGGGACCCGACACTTAAGTCTGAGGAGTCAAACCTAAAATTAGCAACGAGTGTCTGGGTGCAAACCAAAGAGTGAGTCTGCTCTGACCTTCAGCAGGGAGCTGCCAGCTGAGGCCAGGCTCCCACATCTGAGCAAAGCTTTGTCATTAGCATGACAAATTTCATTATTTACAATTTTGCTCGGTACAAACAACCTCTGTGTGGCTCCTTTTTTATTTTTTTTTTTGGGGGGGGGGCTGTGGGTGGGGGTGGAGGGAAGGTAAGGTTGGTGATAACCATTGAAAAACAAGACAGAAGCTCCAGGCTTTAGTTGCAAATTCAATTGGCCATGAAGGATGACTGTTGTCCATAAAACATGGTCAACAAACTTACGTAGTTAACTGCAAACAAAAGTTTAAAAGTTTGAGCAGTGGATCTATGGATATGATTGTTCATGAGGAGGCAGATAATGGACTCCTGCATAAGTCCTACTTTTTACATATATATATGAAGAGATATAGATAAGATATATAAGACATGTATCCAGATACATATTTTTATATATGAATTTTCAGGAAGTTTGAAGTCCCGTGTTTTCTGTTCTTAAACCCTCCCCATTTCAGAGTTCTTAGGAAATCAGCTCACACCAGTACATACTTCTTCCTCTCCAGGTTCTCCTGCATTTGGGTTATAAGCCAGGACCTTCTCTAACCCAAAATAATCAGTATCATCACTCTGGTTTTAACTAACTCCACTTTCTATGCATAGAATCCATTCATAATAAACGTTTTAGCTACTTACTTTCTGTGGTTCTGCAGTCCTATTTTTTGGAAACATATACAGGCCAGTTTAATGTATTTAAAAGTTCATTTATCTATACAAAAAGTTACTGCCCTTGCCCATGCTAAATAGTGGAATCCTGACCATAGATTTATGTTTTATAGCTTCTGTAATAATACACTGAAGTAGTTTAATTTGCAAGTCCCAGCCCTGAAGGAGAGGGATGAAGATGGGACCAGGAGGAACCACATCTCTCAAATCTTGATGTTCAGAGCATAGGATCGCCTATAACCTCCACACTGCCCACACATTTCACTCCTGCTCCCTTCCAATATACAGAGGAAAGACCTATTGTAACAGATTTTTAAAGCCACAGGCACTTTACATCCCTCCCAAGTCTAGGTGGTTTCTGCCTAGGAAGGAAAATGCTAAAGGTTTTATATGTTCTCATTTGCTTAATGTGTCCCTTTATTGCTGCACTTGAACTAAGCATCATCCTTACACCTTCTGAAGCTCAGAAACCCTCCACTTCCTATTGACTCGCTACCACCACCTGCCTACCATCATCTTATTTTCTTTTTTCCTCCCTTATTCTTTTCCTGCTTGTTTGGGTTGGTTGTTTTCTGCCATCTCTGTAGCCACTAGAGAAGTTCCACAGTCTTCAACAGCAAAGACTTCAAGGTGAAGTCTTGTGTGGGTGGGGTTGGTTTTCCCCAACAGCCAAACCCTGGTTTTCATAATTAACTATTTTGCACATGTTTGTGTTCCTACATAATTTTTATTTACTGCTAGAAGAAATGTTTCAAGCAGAAAATCCTAAACATGTCAAAATTTTTCACTTTTAATCTAATACACTTTTCTATGAAACGGAGTTACCAATGTCATCAGCAGGTCCCATGAACTCAAAGACCAATACAGATTGCAATAAATTTTAGAAGTCCCTGCTTCCTGCCTTACACCAGCTTAGATTGTTACATTCAAAATACTTTCCCCAGCTAAAAAAATATTGAAGTCTAATCTGATGAAACAGTAAGAGTGTTAATACTAAATGCTGCTTTTTTCTCACAAGCTTATGGATCTTGGATTTTTTTCCCCAAACACAAGGTACACCATCAGACACCATCAGGCACAGAAGTGCCTGAAGATCACAGGCTCACAGGAGCCTGTAGAGCAGATTTCTCTACTACTCACTCAGGCACCACAGCACTGCCATAGCTCAGGTACTGCGGATTATGACTGAAAAGACATTATTGAGACTAATGAAATAATCTAGATAAGATCCCCAGTATAAACAGAATATTAGGCTAAAAATCACTCCAGCTGAAAAAGCTGCCTTCCGTGCACCACAAAGAGCAGCCAGCTATGGCTAGAAGAAAAAACACAGGGAACTGCTATGCATAACTCAGTTTAAGCACACTATTACTCTGCAATACTTCTCACAAGGTGCCTGTGCACATTCTCATTACATATTTACTTGTTATTCTCCTTAATAAAACAAGTAATTTAAGAAATGGCAGTGTAGTAAACGAGATGAAAGGAAAGCTCATTTACAGTAGGTCTATGTTCCTTTCAAGTACAATTGTCATTAATGATCTATTATATTATTAATAAAATCAATTTAGTTGCAGTGTTCTGTCAGGATGTTTAGCATTAATATAAATACTATCAGTACTAAGGTTATTTTTATGAGCTAAGGACATTACTAACCAAGATCATGCCATCAAACAGTATAGCCCATTGATAACACATGCTGATAGTATCTACCTCACACCAGGTTTTCAAATACTCATTTTCCAAGGCAATATACGCAACTTTCACTTAGACAAAACTGGAAAACATAATTTGTCATTTCTGCAATAAATGTAGATGATGATACATTATTCTTATATTGCAAATGTGCAGTACTCCATTATGCAGAACATGGAGAGGAAGGAATCACAAGTAGTTATTACTCCTCAATGTTTTAATGAGCAGTTCTTTCATGGGGTAAAATATAGCTGTTGCTATTTTTGTATACGTGTTTTATCCTTTAATACCTGTATGATGAAGCCATGAATATACATGCGGTAAATATATTTAGCATTAACCTGCATTTGCTTTATGCCAGAAGTTATCTAGCGTGCTCGCTACCACCAAATGCTTAAACCCAAACAAAAGATATGAAGGATTTAAAAATCACAAATGTCTCAACAACATTTTAAACCATATGGCACAACTATATTTCTTACCAGCTATTTACTCCATGTGTCTCTACACTGACAATCAACCTTCGAAAACACAGAGCAAAGCATATGTTCTACCACAGAGGAGCTGGACAACACATATTTGCTTTGTGAAGAGGTGTGACAGAAGATTATTATTATAGGACCAATTATTATACACATTTCAAGGGAACCATGAAAAAGAGAAGACCACCAAGAGGTTTTCCAGACGACACATAGATTAGGAAAATAAAAGTCCCCTTGATAATTTAATGGGATGTCAGAACAACCAAGAAAGTCTTGCTAGTTGTTTGTCCTCATTGGTGGAAATTCAAGACTTTAAGAGAGGGGTGAAAGTAAAGGTGGAAAGAGATTCAAATGAAACCTTTCCATAACAGCAATATGTTTTTGAGGAAATAAATCTTTATCCAATTCTACATTAGGAACAAACAAACAAGAAAACCTGTGAAAACCAAATAATCCAAAGAACAAAGGAAAGTTGGTGCAGGAAGCTTGGTTGAAAAAAATTGGGTTTTTTCATATGTAATTGAGGGTGGGTAATATTTCCCAGTAGTTTCTCACACATATGAAGGTCTGAAAACATAAAAAGGGGAATCATGTTTCAGGCTTGTTGGTATTTTCAGGGGCAATAACAATAGTTCTGCTTCTGTTTTCACAATTTGCATTTTCTATGCTATCACTCAATTTTATAAGTAAACTGGGCACACACAGTAGTTATTCAAATACTGGGATAGAGATAACAAGACACATATGATAGTTATTCAAATACTAGGATAGGGATAACAAAGATCTAAAATGAAAGGGAAAAAAATCAAGCACTGGAATTTTATAAGTCATTTTTCAAAAACAAAGAGCAGAACAAATAATTTTTAAAAGTCTCTTTTCAACTGGGATAAAATATCTCAGTATACTGAAGTGTTTTAGAACCATTTAGGTCCAGACCCACACTTGGACACTGCATTCCCACCAAAATCCATTTGGGTATCAAAACAACTGGCAGCGCTGGCCACACAGCTCAGGGACACACTTTGTTTTATTGTAAAGAAGGACAGAAACATGCCTTAGAAGTTTGGCCCAAAACTGGAAGAGCTTCATCCCAAACAGCTAGAGCAACCTGAATAGGTACGAGCTTGGAGCCTTTTCCACCAAAGAATTACAGACCAGTTTCTACAGCATTTACTCCATTGCCTGTGTGACTGGCAGCAAGCAACACCTCTGGCTAATTTATGAGTGAGCAAATAAATGCTTTGACAATAAAACCCTCATGAGATCATTAAAAAAAGATTTATTCCCACCGGAAACTATTTTTAGAGACATTAGGGTTTTTAAATTTGCCCACTAAGTCATTCATTAGCCATTTCATAAGAACAGGTACTGGCCAGCAATGCTTTCTCCAGCTACATGCATGGAGCAGGGTTGGGTATGCCCCAGACTCCAGATCTCCTTTCCATCTGTCTTCTGATGAGCACAAATAGCTCTACCCTAAAGCACACTATTAAGATAACACAAAGGCGATTGTCTGTCTATTGGCACTGACAGTTTATCCTTTCCACAAGACCATGAGGTACAGATGCTGGAATGACACAAGAAAATCCCTCTATAAGGATTTTTAGGCAGGGAAGGAAACTATGAAACAAATTCTCCAGGAAAAAAAAAAGTACACAAACAAAAAAAAAATAAAAACAAAGCCACACCAAAACTTTGTGACTGCTCACTTTTCTGTCTAAATCCTTCATCCTTCATGATTTAATCAAATGTATATCTTGACCTCATGTGGTGAAATTGAACTTAACCAAGACCTGAAACAATTCAAACGTCACTTCCTTTGATTTAGCAAAAAGAACAGCTGCATGATGAATTGGAAATACCACATACACTCTACCTCAGAGCCAGATATAAAGCCACAGAAATGCCACAAATAATTTTATATTTGTGCTTAAGAGCTAATACAAAGATAAGGTCCCTAATGTTACTCAGGCTTCCACATGGCCCGCATAAACCATCCTACGGCACGTGAGCACAGCCTCGGTGGAAGCGAGTAGCACCGCAAACATCTCTCGGGCCAAGCAGAAAAGTCCTAAGGGGTGAAAGGCCATACAACCTGATTCTTCTCATTAGCACACGAACAAATCAAGGTTATCAAAGCCTTTATGCTCTGGTGCTTTTATGTTATACAAAGGAGGTCCAACACTTGCTGGGGATCCCATCTGGACACCGTTCAGATTATTTGCTAACCTATGTGCAGCTTTCTGTTATATTATCAGTTCTGTAGCAACGGATTTCTGGTTTCCATAGCTCAGTAAAGTGGAAACAGTTATTCTGATTGGCATTCAAAAATAATAATAATAATAAAAAAAGGAATTCACACACAAAATAAGGAGGAAACACAAAGAAGCTATTTTAGGAAATTACTATGGGGAAAATGCTAATCTGCATATAGCGCTGAAGTAAATTTGAATTATACACCATGGGCTTTGTTTAGATAAACACTGTTTTGAGAACTGTTGGATTTATTCTGGAATAAAAAAAAAAAGAGAGGGAGGGATGTGTCTGAAAAGCCTAGGAAAAAAATAGCTTTTGAGCTACAAGATACCTACAGTGCTGATTTCTGATGTTGACTCTTGTCTGTTAGCTGCCTGTTATCCCATCAAACTGCCCATGGGGCTAAGCCTCTCTAAAAATGAGTTGGATGCCTCTCAGAAAAATATATGCTGCAGTTAAGCAGAGTTGTTTATTTTCATTATGAATTATCTGGGGCCCTCATCTATTCCCAGTGATCCAGCCAAGATCTTGGCCATAGCTTCCATCAATGGGGACAGGAATTGACATTGTAGGTTAAGAACAGCCAAAATAGGGATATGAGGAAAAGATAGTATGAATATCAAAATAAGAGAAACAAGACATCGTTGTAATTTATTACTGATGTGAAAAAAGATAACTAGCGTACTTGTTCACAGACTCCTCTGGGACAATAGACAGAAGGGTAGAGAGACCAAATTATAATCTTTTTAGGAAGGATCCAAAACCAGATTTTGAGCATCTAGATTAGGGTTTTAAGTGCATTCAGCTCGGGCTGCAATGCTGAAAGCCCCCAACAGCTGCTGCCTCCCAAAGCCCAACTGTGGCTCCACAGCTTTCCAATCACCCAGAGCTCAACTTCCACCTACCCAAGGGACCTGCCCCAGTCCTACTAGGCTCAACACTCAGTTCAAGCACCAGGCCTATGCCTGGCCAAAGCCAGGGATTTGCAAGAATAAGTCTTCAAGAGAGCTCAGAATATCCAGCATTTTCAGACAGTGCCCAACAGGAGGAAAAAAAAAGCGTTTTCATTCTCCTTTAGGTGTTTGCTGGACAGGCCATATTAAAGTCATAATATATGCCCAGGCAAAAAGAAGAATGAAACCTGGGTCTTCAATAAACTGGGCACAGGTTTTAGCCATTAAGGTATAACACAGAACACAGCTCTTCCTCCAGCTTTAGTCACCCTTATCCCTTGGATGAGGGAAGAAAAATTACTGGTGATAATTCACATGGAGACCTACACTGATGACAAGCAGTAACATCTACCCTGTACTGTTTTTCTTTCCAGGGATCCAAGCCCACCAGTCTTCACCACCATCAAGACACCCAATTAACAGTGGTAAGAGAATCAACACAAGAAAAAAAGCACCAGATAAATTTTGGCCTCACTTTGTACGTGTGTACGCACACACAACTTGAGCTTCCTCAGTTTCACTCCTGCTACAGAAGAAAGCATGTAGAGTTTGAGTCTAACAAAATGACTGTGCTTTCAAATACTTACATTCTGCAGTGCATGACAAATGTGTGGTACCCCATGGAAAAAGGCTTGCCTTTTTTTTTTTTTTTTTTAAAATAAGCACTCTGCCTCAGAAACATTGAAGGTGCTCATGGCCAAAATCAGCCAAAGCAAAACAGCAGAACAGTTCATCAGTGGTCACAAAAGGCCAAAAGGGGTGTTTTGGCCATTTTGCTCATGAGAAAATTAAGTAATAAGATGATGCAGTTTGGTAAAGATAAATGAAAACGTTTACTGTATGCACATATTCAGAGAGGAAGAAATGAAAACAAGGACAAATTGGGTATCTAGGGCTGAACCTCCCCCTGCCGTCCCCTGTTGGAGGGCTTTCACTAAGTGCAGTCCTGCTGGAGCCCTTTACAGTAAACAGGCTGAATACAGATGCTGTCTTGGGCATCATGCTAAGTATTGCTTTTAGCCAGCTCCACTGAGTGGAAAAGGTCACCTTTGGTTTCCTTTTAAACAGTTTTTAAGTAGCAAGTTAATGGTTGCAACTAGGCTGAACTCCCTGGAAGAAGAAGAAAACCGGAGCTCTTGCCATGGGGGTGGGGTGGAGAGACAAGGTCAAAAGCTCCTGTATTCTCTTGCACTCTCTCATGGTGATATAGATTACTTCCCGCCCCCAGTCAAAAGCCAGCTTTAGGGGGATAATAAATAACATCATCAACAACATTACACTTTCCTAGCTATCTCTGTCTCTGAACGAGGTGCACAAGACCCAGCTACATGCCATTTTGATGCCAAGGGGAAAACTTTATCTCAAAAAGCCATAGCAAACCAATTTGTTTGTGAGAAATAAAGCAAGTCTACCCAAAAATCAAGAAAAACCCAAAAAGGCCACACAATTATCACAAGATTTTCAGCTTCTAAAGGATTGAGAAGAGCAGACACACCCTAGAACAGCTCGTGCAATAGCTGTTGGTAATGCATGTCTCTAATTCCTGTAGAAAGTCAAGGCAAGTGTGAAATATCATTCAGGAGGTTATCGTGTACCTGTGCTCAGATCCTGTTAAAAATTTACAGCAGGTAAAAAGATAGTTATTTGAATACGCCAACTTGACTCCAGCAGCTCACAGCACTACTCGTACAGACTGTATATAGAAGTAGGTATGAGTTTTGAATAAAGATGATATAAGGTGTAACAAGATTCAGATAGAATAAACAGATAATTCACTTGTGACCAAATCTTAAAAATGCCAATAGGAACAATTTTAGTAACTCTTTGACATAAATCATTTTAATGAAAATTCAGCGTGGACCGCAGCTATGTGAAAAGAAAATGAAGAAGCTTTGCAACCTCATTTCTATTAATAGTCTTACTGTGTATATTCACATAGAGATTGAATTACAGTTGAAACATAGATACATTAAGAAGTCCCCTTTCAGATATGTAAAGAATGTTATTCATAGGAAAAAAAGGTGAATTTAGCCAGGAGACACACACTAACATTTTTTTGCAGCTGGACCAAAAGCAAGTGAGAATAAAAAAAGTTATCTGTGAAGCATAACTGCCACCTTGTGATTGAACATTGCAATTCAGGTAGTTTTGGGGGGCACAAAGCATTTTTATTATAGTTGCCTCCCCCTCTCTAACCAATGGAGAAAAGATTTGAAGGTGAATCAGCGATTCTTTTTCACGGACCTTCACAAACAGGTGGCACAGGCTCCCAGATCAAACCAAGAAACCCATAAATATTACTGGCCCTTAGAATTCTTGTTAATCAAGAATTGTTCAATCATTAATCAAAATGAGGACTACATTTTCTATTACTTTCACTTTATTATTCTGTTATTTACTAGTAGCCATTAATTATCACCACATTAAAAAAGATATTTTCAGAATATTACTTTCCATAAGCAATTTCTGTCATTATTGGTAAATATTACATGGTTATGTGTGGGAAGGAATAGTCCTTCCACTTACAAATAAGAGTGTTAAGAGGATGTTGATATAGTCAAATATCGAATTTAAGAAAGATCATACTCCCAGCACCCATCATGAGAAATTTTACCAAAAGTTTAGGAAAGAGCTATCTCTGTATGTTCCTGTGTATTTTATTGGAAATTCCCTTTTCATATGAAGACAGTGAAATCCCAAAAGATGCATTAAATCGTTGTGAATGAAATCCTGAAGAACTTCTCATTTAAGCAACGTTTTTACTAAAGAGTTATGTGAGAATATGCTCAGGACACCTGGATTTCACACTTTTCATAGACATGTCAACAGTTCTGTCACCCAGCTTCAGATACCTGAATATGATTAATCAATACAAAAGTAGTCACAGCATGAAAACAGAAGGGAAGTAAGCTAAACACAAAAATAAAAAAGAACAAAAAAGGGAATAAATGGATAAAATTTTTAGGTCCTTAATTTCTTTTGAGTGAAACTTCTCTTACCCATACAAGAAATCTTTGGCTGTTAAGGTTTCTAAAAGTGTAACACTTATGACTCTAATATCAAAAGGGCACCATGCATAAAGGACGAGTAGAAAGGATTAGTATTAAAAACTGTAAGGTTACTTTGAGTAAAGTTAACTTATTTTAATAAACTTTGGTCATTCAGTTACAACCTAGAACTTCAAGCTGATTGGCAAGCACACGAAATACAGAAGTCTCTGATTTATCTCAGCAAGATATTCTTGGTGAAAACAGTCTTTATAAGCAGATTCTGGCTTTTTTTCCCTTGAAGACTGTAGTCATAAAACATCCTTGCAATATATGACATATCCATATCGTTTAACTTGACTTTGCAAAGATAAAAGAAAAAAAGCTTAATTAAAATGGAGGAGAAATCCGAACTGTATCTAGCACCAGTCCCTTGCCTGGTTTGTAACAAAGTCAATGTCGGGGTGCTTTTGGTGTTCCTGCTCTCTGTGTGCAGTCCACCACTGACTCAGAGCCTGAAGGTAGCAGGACTCTTTAGTTTTGAGGTGTCAGAGGCTCTTCAGCAAAGTTTACAACGGCAGAGGGCTACACGGGGACATCTCAGCCAGACAGGGCTTGCTAAACCTCTAAACAAATGGGAAAAGAGAAGGTGGAGGGAGACATCTTGTCCGAGTCAGTCCTGCCCTGTCCCAACAAGCACCCACCTCTGCCCAGGGTTTAACAGCAGGAAGGGGGCGGATGCTGAGGCCTGTCTTGCCTTAACATAGATGAGTGGAGGGAGAAGCCAGATACCAATGACTTGCTGAGGTAGTCCAAAGCCTAAAGGAAAATACCAGGCATTTTCAGGGCCTTTCAGAAGGATAAAGGTGAATTCTACACGCAAGAAGAACTGTATTGCAAAATGTATAATGAACTTTAATAAGATGCAAAAAATAGAAAAAATACACAAAATAAAAATAAATAAGAAAATATCTTAACGACCATGACAATGCAAGTCCTCTAATCTTTGCTGGGCAGAACTGGATGCCACTGCATTGCAAGAGAGTATTCTCCCTGTACCTGCTGCCTTTTCACCACTGATCACTTTTGCATCTTTTTTTATTCCTGGGAGTACAGTCTTGACATCGTTCCTGTGCTGGCCATAACGACCAATAACTTGGGGCAGAAAGTTACTTGTGCTCGATTTCTCCATTGCTCTCTGCTAGCTCTTGGAGTCAAGCACACCCTACACTCACCAAGGAATACCCCCATCCTCCACACTGCAAAGCACTGTGGAACCAGGACTAAGTCCAAGCCTGTTCAATTCACCAGCAAGACTCCTGTTCATTTCACTGGGAATTGAATCAGAAGTATTTTAGAAGTCAACTTGCGTAACTGAATAAATGAGTAGCCTAGAAACAAAGGCATAATGACTTTAGTAGGCCACGCATTTGGTGTGATGTTAGTGGTACATCTGATGGATGCTTCCTGACTGTCTGATTTTAAGTAGTATGATATTTAGTGGTTATTTCTGTCAATTAAGTCATTGCTAATTCAAACCATCTGTACTTTAAAATCCAAATTAAATACCTGTACAAGCTCATAAAAACCTCAAACTAATTCAATTATCATTCGAGACTTAAGACATAAAGCATGCTATCACCATGGCATTCAAATGTATCCTTTCACAATAGACATGCTCACATAGTATGTGCATCAAAATGCAACTTCTACATTTTGTCTGTACACAAGTTTTACTTGTCTGTTCACACATACATACATACGTGTACAGTTTTTTTCCTCTCAGGAAAAAATAGTGCATGGAAATATTTGAGAAACTGATTTCATGTGTGGTTTCATATGTATGTCTCTTTGGCACATTATTTTTTAAATTACTATCCTAAACCATGGACTGAGAGGAAGAAAAAACACAGAATTGTAATTCCTTTTGAAGACTTTTACACACTATGAAGAAGCATTAACTGCATGGCCATATATGATACCAAGGCTCCTTACGCTCAGGTTAAGGAAGCAGCAATGCCCGCCCCTCAGGCCTTACATTACCTCCTAGGGCTTGTTTTCTTGTATTCAAATCCATGGCCAAAGTGCAATTTATTGCACATTTTTAACATTATTATCCTAATGAAATGAATATTTTACTCCTAGAGTTCATCACAATAGCATCCGATTGCTTTGTAAACACACATTTGTTTTTGCAACACAGCTGTGTTATGAGCAGATACTTTACAAAGAGCTGAAACAGAGAGTTTAAAGTCAAAAGTACCTAAAAAAAATTGTAGGTGCCAGGTGGAACACAAACCTTTCAGAATATTTGGCACCGCATGTATCTAATATTGTTTCTACTGACTTGACCAGTGGCTCGTCTTGGATCTCTGGAAGGGCTGTTCAATGACTGGCACCCAGAGTAAATCTTCCCTTTCTGTGGGCAACAAAGGGATCCCATTAAAAAAAATAAATAATATCACTACAGACAGACACAGTCCAGCAGTAGCATTTCCTTATTTTTGACTTTGAAATTTAAGACAGCTATAAACCCTGGTGTTCTGTGTAGGATTTCTTAATAATTTCTTGAACAAAACCAAGCAAAAAAAAAACCACAACCCTCAACCTCAGTAAACAAAAAGAAATTCAGTGAAGGGTTATTAATGGGGCTGGAAGCCTGGTTCCCTGGTACAAAGGTCTGAGTATCAAATAATTGATGGTAGAGATATCTTCCCACATGGGGCACATCAGCAGCTATTCTATCAGAAGCAAACTAACAACAGGGTATAGAAATCTTGAATTTCTTGTCACATCTTTTAAGATCTACTAGGGCAAGATTTTTTCTGCTCATTTTCCCCATTTGTGTTTCCGGTACACTCTGACCCATCTCAACCTTCTCCCTTTCACAAATGCCTCATCTAACACCTTCCCCACCACTTTAACCTAGAGAGTCTCAGGAGTCTTTTGATCTCTGCATTTCAGCACCTGCTCCGAGCCTCCTTATCAGAGCTGCTGGGATACATCCTACCCCTTTTCTTAGGCCCCTCTTACAGACAGGGTCTTTTTCTCCCCACCCCCACCCCCCCAGTTCAAACTGCAGTTTTTCAAAGGTGCATGCTGCAGAAAACTCATTTTCTCAAAAGCATCAGGACACAAGATGGTTTGGTCTGTTAGCTTTGTTTGTTTGGGTTTTTTGGGGGTGGGGTTTTTTGTTTGTTTGTTCCTTGGTTTTAGTTTTTATATTCTTTTGGTTGGTTGGTTTTTTCCCCCCCCTTCCATCAACGATTGTCAGCACTTTGTTTAACAGGCAAAACAATGTGTTTTCTCACTTGGCATCCTCAGAAATGGCTGAAGTTTTCTAAAGAGGTTCCAGCAGATACCAACGACACAAAATTTTTGCTCAAGAGATAAAGTTTTTGCAGAGTCACCTGCCATTCAAAATAAATCCCAATAATTTAGAAACATTAAAACATTTGACAGTGTTGCTCCAGACCTACCCAGCTTGCAGAGCTGCCTGGAGCCGCACATGCCAAGGATGCGGCACCTCACTCCAGAACGGATCAGCCCAGAGCTGCCTTTTTTGCAAACGTGCAAGGCTGATGAAGGAATGACAAAGACGACAGAGGTACGGCACTGAATAACCCTTTGGCTTCTATCAGGATTGATGGCCAAGCATCAGGCACCACTTCCCCAGCTTCAGCAGGGGTAAGACATAGCTGGTACTGGAAACTGCGCTTTGTTAGCAACACAGTAAATCCTGAAAAATGGAAGTTACACACAGTAACATGCTGTGTAATATAGTCCCAGATGCTGAACACAATTCTTTTTCTGCTTCTTATTCATAATGATTAGGTGACATCTGGCAACTGGAGGCATCATCTTCTTTTTTTTGGCTACAGAGCATCAGCTAGCGAAGCTATCTTTTACACGAAGCTGTGTAAAACAGCCTTTGAAGTGAGCTTTTTAGAAACACAAAGCTGTAGTTTCAGCTGAACTGTGTGGTTCACAAAGACAAAGTCACACCTGTGTACAAGGCAATTAGCAATTAAAATGCTCCATCAATTGAAGATTGGATACATCCTTCGTACATATTCACAAACAACATAAAAAGGGGTTGAGATATCGACAACATGTTCTTAGTTTTCTTTCTTATGCAGAAATTGAGTTGAAAGCCAAGCCTATTACTGCAGGTTACAAGTTCCTTCCTCAATTCTGCCCACAAGTGCTGATAGCTGTGTCATTTCCAGGAATCTGGGCTCTTATCTTGGCATGTCTGTGTCGATCTAGATGTTCATAATTTTCAATTTCATAATGTCTGACAGCCAGAAGTAATATTGCTTTACTTCTAGTGCTGGGTGTTTTAGACTGTTGCAAATGCTTCTGAACACTCAGTGTACAAACACATGGAAGTGTAATTTTCACTTAAAGGTGGCAAAAAAGCCCAGCTATGGTTCAAATTTCAGATTGTCACCCCTGCCACAAGCACACCCCCACAGCAGTGTCATCTTCTCCCCAAACACAACAAAAAACCTGGTAGAAAGTGCAGACGGATCACATGTTTAAAATATATCCTAACAGCTCTTGGGTAAATACCAGGGTAAAAGTATATTGAAGACCACCTAACAGCCCCTTAGGGCCAAAGAGATGTTGTCTCACCTCCAGAATTAATTATATCCAGAGCTATAAGTTTAGGCTTTTTTGTTAGTACCATGCTGTACAAGATGCCAACAGTTAAAAAAAACAAAACACCATAAAAGTAGTTGAATGTTCTCATAATGTAACAAAACTCAAAAGCAGTTATGTGGTCACTTTTGTTGAGGGACTCAGGGCTGTAGCAGAGTTGTGTTTTCATAGGTGTTTTCTATAATGTTTTATCACAACAAAAACATCCTGAAAAACAAAAAGTGTGCAGAAGATGTACAAAGAAAGTTATTTTAAGTGCTAGAAGTAATACAGCTAATTAGGGTACAGACAGAAACATATTAATCCTTACCTTACCACATTTGTCTTCCTTAATTCCCCATAACAAAACAGAACATGGTTTAAGCAGCAGTACCTGAACATCTACTTAAGAATGATACTTACCAGAAACAATTATAAATGGTATTTAGAGCTACACAGTTTTGGGTCAAAATGCCAAGGCTGAAGACTACATGCAAATTAATCCAGAGATCTGAGTGAAAAAATAGGAAGTGAGACTTCTGAAATGCAAGAGAGAGCTAGTTGTACTTGCCAACAACGCTAGAGCACATGGATGTAAAAACACTGCAGTTCTCGTTGCCACTGTAGTGCAAGACCTGCGTAATAGCAAGACCCTTTTAGCAGATTAGAAGAGTCATTCCCCATTGAACAAAAATTTAATAAGCAAAACATACCTGAATTGGCCTCGTGTGAGTTTTGTCTGGTCTGTATTTCGTGACTCTGCACTTGCAGCACTATGTTGTTCAGCTGAGCATAGGCTCAATTTTTTAAAAGAAAAGTAATAGCAAGTTGATAAATACAGCCAATTTTTATACCTGTTAAAGTTTAGGCTGCCTCATAACTATATGTTTAAAAGGTGTACAAATGAGCGTCCTACGAGGCATAAGTTTCTAACCTAACATAGATCAATGGGATACAGACACAGCCAGCATTACAGCTACTATCAAGCTGGGCTTAAGAATAGATCAGTAACTCTCTCTAACCATCAGTATTTATTTGCAAAACTTGCTGGAGTGTAAAATGGATAAAGCTGAAGCTCACATAAAACTCGTGAGTTGAAGAAAGGAAGAATCAGAAAAATAATTGACTA
Source organism: Phalacrocorax aristotelis (assembly GCF_949628215.1). Classification (NCBI taxonomy): domain Eukaryota; kingdom Metazoa; phylum Chordata; class Aves; order Suliformes; family Phalacrocoracidae; genus Phalacrocorax; species Phalacrocorax aristotelis. The sequence continues at coordinate 7,279,669 of NC_134282.1, forward strand.
TAAATATCTCATATGGATTTTTCTCTTTTTTGAGGCTTTTATTTTTTTTTATGGGGTTTGTTGAGCTTTCATCATATAAAATTGAGAAATATTCCCCTTACACTTACTTTAAGGAAAAAAAATAAACCCAAAAATTGTTCAAGTAGTAAATAGAACCAATACCCAAAAGCCATAACATCAGAAGTATTGCTTAATAACATATATGGGGTTTAGATCTTTCCACATAACTTTGCCAGACAGCACAATTCCCAGCCTTGCTACACTGCTGATATCTCAGGCTGCATCTCTTCAACTGAGACAGCCTTTCATATCAAATTGTGTGGGCAGCTGAAGACAAAAATGATTTTGACGTGCAGGTAGACAGACGCAGTTTAAGCAATCACCGCTCCTCAGTACTTAATGATCCGGCATTGCCACCAGCCCCAATACTGCAGCACAAAGTTAGACAGCTCAAGGTAAACATGCTTCACCAACCCCAGTTTTAAAAATCATAATTCCAAGAAATTCTCATTTTTAACTAGACACAACCCCAATGATTATAATGACATAGGTTTTTTTTATACTTAGAAAATCCTCTAGCCTCACAGCCACGAATCGGTCTTTGGCAAAGCTGAAAGATTCACACATGAGGGTCAGCCCCAAAATCAATGAGTCAGCATCACAGCTGGTGATCCCAGTTAGGTATGGTGCTAATCAGTTTTAAGAGTGCCACTATAAGCAACTCTGATAAATCTTGCAAAGCTGAAGGAACAGCAGGCTTGTGCGGTATCCAATAAGAGAGCAATACAAAACACAAGGGACAACATATAGTAAAAACAGTATCTTGTTAACCATGCTTAATTAGCAGTCAGGTTAATCTACATTTTTTTACTCTAATTAGATCATTAGCTGTGTGTTTGCATGAAGAAAAAAAAACAAACACCAAAATTTCTGCAAGTCAGAGGGCAAAGGAAAAGTGTTTGCAGGATTTCCAACCCCTCAGAAAGACACTAATGATCTCTGACCACCAATTACCACTTCCTCTGAAATCCAAGAGCCAAGGTCGTGGGAGAGGTGATTGCTTCCGGTTTTCACTGAAGTTCGCTACATATTCCCTTCAAAAATAAACCACATTGGGAAACATAATAAAGCTGTGATATTTGGAATTCAGTCATTTTAATGTAGGAGTTACAACTTCAGCAGGTCAGTGTGCAGCATAATAAATATAAATGCCACAGCAAGCAGAAACCAGGGGCCTGATGTTACCATCATCTCCTTGCTATTATCTCAAAAGTATCATTTTGCCTATAAAGATTAACTACCCTAAAAACAACGACTCCACAAAACTCATTAAAGGGAGGAGAATGAGGCCTCCAGAAACATGCACGCCTTGGTACCCAAACACAGGCAAAGGCTGTAACAGATACTAACAGTAAAGTAAACCAGGCTTTAAATGCTCATCCAGGATAATTATTAGATTTGATCTTTACTTGAAGATTTGGCAAAAGGTAGGGATTATAAATAACAAAGCCAGAAAAGATTAATTATAGAGCAACATTGTTAGGGTATGTTTTTTCATAACAAAATTATGACCCTCTCTTTGCATTTTGGTGGAAGGATACCACAGAGTTCCAGGCTTCAGAAGTTCAGGAGGTAAGTATATCTATTTTTTAAACTATATTTTGTATAAATTAGTATAATCAGTACAAATTCGGCAAGGGTTATTAGCTAGAAAATAGTAACTCTACACCACTACTGAAAAAATTACTTCTATCATGCAAGGAATATATTTACATTTTATTTAAGTCTCAACCAAATTTTGTGACTGAGCTCTCTAAGCCATCATTTTTAATCCTGAAATGTATACAAACCATGGCTATAACATAAACACAAGATGTTACAAAAAAAACAAAACTGGGATTTAAACAAATTAAAAAAACAAGTCAAGCTACACCAGCCAAAAAAGATGAAGCCTTCTGGTCTTGAGGGCATAGAGGTCTACAAGGTGTTTGTAAGGTGTAAGTGCTACACATAATTAGGGTCTGGGCTCTTCACTGGTTTTGTTCACTTGAACTGATTTGCCTGGATTAAAACTAGTTTAAAAGTTGTAGTCTCTCCTACAGACCTCAGTTTAGACACGGACTAGAGTTATTAGTTTGAGATTATCATCAAAAGTAATTTTCCAAATGATACCACAAAACAGTGTTCAATACAACCAGCTGCTTTCTGTACAGCAAGCTAGAAATATCAGATGGTCTCTACTAGCTTCAATTATCGACACTCTGAAGTGGCAATCAATAGGAACACAACTGATCCATTCACTGCATTGAACCTGGCACTACCAAAACTATAGCGCAAAAAACAAGTTTACAGAACCTGCTAAGACAGAACCATCGGTTTCTTCTCCTGTTGTGGTCTCACTGGAGCTTGTGAGTCCCAAATAACCACAGAGGCACCCTGAAATGAGCCAGCCATGCAAGTCTGCAGGAATCTTCAGTTTGCAGGCCAAACAATTGTAACAAATTAAAAGTTCTCTGAAGTAATGCACTGTTTTACACACAGCAGAAGACAGGACTCTAGACCACAGGACACTGGGTGTTACGTATTGTACAAATACACTCCATGTTACATTAGATATCCTGTCAGGACAAAACTCTTCAAAGAGCTTTTTAATAGATTTGTCAAGGTCCCTTGGACAAGTGTTACAAAGACCCTCACAGTAAAGATTAATCCCAGGACCTCTGACCGAGGCAGCTCTAATAAATACCTGTAAAATTAGTCTCCTGCTCAGTACATGCCTCCAGCCCTGGAGTTCTAGTGCTCCGAAGCCATCAGAAGAAATTAATGGAGTAATAGGGTTAACTCTACCCTGTTCCTGCCCTTAGCATAACAGAGGTCCATAAAAACTTCAGACCCTCACCCAAGTGTAAATGTATGAGTTCAAATTAACTACAACGTCAAAAAATAGTAGGGAATTTCCCTCCCTACTCAAACATCCCCATCTCAGACAGCTCTGAGAATGGCAGCAAAGGGGAAACTGGTTGAGACTTAAATACTGGCTTGAAGGATGTTCAGGGCATCAGCATTGCATTGTCAGTCCACAAAAAGTCTCTGCAAGAGCAGCCTAGAAGCGGGTTGGAGTATCAGGGTGGTTGCACTAAAAATAGAGATCACACAAATAAAAATGAGCAACAGCTAGAAATCTGTCAATTTTATTTCATAGAGGTTTTTCCATTTATCTTATGGTAAATGAAGCATTTTCATCCTCTAAGGTTGTAGTTTCAACCACCTGTAGAGTAGTTAGAACAAGCCTAATCTGTAAATCTTCCCATATTGGGGAAAAAAAAAAGTAACAAAAACCCCAGCTGATCCAAGTTTTTCTGTGCAAACCTGAATCTCTGATATTCTGTGTAAGAAATCAATAGCAAGTCTGACTATCTCTCTGGAGCTCCTGCAGAGTCTTCTTCACATGAATGATTTTGGCAAGGTCGCTGCTAACACTGGCCCAACGCTTTCGAATGCACTTTGCTTCTTCCTTTCTGTTCAGAGGGAGAAGCAACATGGGTTTTTTGCTGCTTTGATTGTCTTTTTTTTTGCTCAGAAAAATTGAATTTCATGAAGTTCGTTCTTACAGATTGAACACTGTGCTAAACAAATGGTTATAGTCTTTCTGGTGCTTTCAATAAATTAGAACTAGATGTTCAAGCCAATATTGAACTGACAAATTAGATTTACCAAGCAAAATTTTCCAAAAATATAATCTTATCAAACAAGTCCTGTATTTTGCACCTGTCAGAAAATATTTATTGCTTTATTTCATTAGCATGTCCTGTCAACCTTTAATTTTAAATTGCCTAGTAGAACAGAAGAGGCATTTTGCTAAGAGAGAGCTAACTTTTCATGGTAGGAAACATCAGCTCGTATGGAGCAGAGTACCACTGTGTCTTTCAGGTAAATTTTCTACCAGCCACTTGGGCCACAGTTTTTCCAAATTATTTAAGTATTTAAAACACACAATACTACCAGCAGATTCCCCCTATCTGTAACAGACTTGTCAAGTCTGAGTCATTTTCATTAAAATAACAGTAATTATGTTTAAGCTACATGGATTTTTCAGTTCTTGCTCTGTTGCAAATACTAAATATTTTCCATTAAAAGGTGTGGGGTTTGTTAGCGTTCATTTAAAGGAAAGCTCAAAAGAGATCCATGAAAACATTTGTATACACTGCTACTACAGGAGATTTTTCATTTTAAGGGATAAAATAAAATCCTTTTTAAAGCAATTAAGAGTAGCAGTCTTTTCTCAAAACATATGCACAATTCTTATTATGGCTAAGGTAGTTCTGCAAGTGCCGAAGGAATATCGTACCTGCTCAGCACTTAGTGGCGGTGCTTTTGTGAAGGACAGTCAGACTTCAGGGAGCTGCCATCTAAAATCCACTTTAATGATTTTCAGTGTATCTTGCAAAGACTAGAGGAAAGAGACTATTTCTGGGGCACAGGTGACAGCATCCCACCTGGTCAGGTGCCTCCCTCTGCCACACGTGGGTGACTTTCAACAGCAAAGCTGGCATCCTGCCTCCAGAACCACTACACAGCATTTAACTAGAGCCTCTCAGAAACCTAAAGTATCCTTTGAACACCCTAGAGATCTGAAAACTTGAATTATTTTTAGGACTCTTGGCCAAAAGCTCCAACTGCTTGTGCTGTCCCCTATCAGGAGGGAAATGCATTTCTCCAGCATGGTGCCATTGACTTCAGTAATTTACATTGGCCAAATATGCAGCTCCTTTCTGTTTAAGCATAAAAATGGAAAAATTTGGGTTTTGTCAATAAAAATGTCTTTTACATTATCTGTGTATTGTAGACCACCAATATCTCATTTCCATGAACTAGTGACGGTCAACCACTGAAAAACAAGCCTGTTCTCCTGAATGTAACAGTTGATGAAAATACTATCAAAAGCCATCATTACCTCATAAGGTTTTGATTTCCTTGACAGCACCACATCAAGTGAGTTCTACTTTTTGCTGCTAATTTTAATTACTGCCTTTTTACATTTCTTTAAAGCATAGCCAGATCTGCCTCAGACACAGCATTCTCCAGGTTGTTGTCATTTGCTCATGTTAAAGTTAATTGGCAGCGGTTTCAGAAAAAAAAAAAATGCTCCTTACAAAAGCCCTTTAGGTATATGTTCTTAAAAGCACATAACCAGCTCCATACTCGTTAACTACCAGATGTTTTAGTATAAATAAAATAAATTGCATCTCTAGCAGGCTGTTAGACAGGACAGATCTCTCACATGCAAAACCAAAATCACATTATGCTCTTCCTAGATTTCAGGTTTTGAAGGCTGGAAAATATAGTCAAGCTTTTCAGCAAAGATAATAATGAGAGGGGGAAAGGATAAAAAGTAAAAAAAACCCCAACTTTCCAGGCTGGAGAAATATACCAAGGTGCCTGCTCCGAGATATTTGACTTCCCTATTACCACCCTGAGAGATCATTCACATGCAAACACCAATGCCCAAAATTAGAACCCCTCAGTCCTATCATAGTTGACTATTATCTATTCCTTCCCAGCACTTCCTCATCTGTATTTTTTGATACTGCATATTTTGATGTGCACAGCAGCATGTACTTATAATGCACACTTTTTTATACCGACTCGGATTTGGAAAGTTTAATCAAGCAACCAACAAACAGCAATGCCCATATTTTAATCACAAGGAAAAGAAAAAGAGTTCCTTCATATTTCTAAAGCTTAAAGGAGCCCCATTTCAAGGCTTTGCCATGCCGACACTAGTACCAGAAGCATATTTTTAATTATTGCTTAAACCAAGATTTTCATATTGTCTCCTTCATGCCAGGAGACAGGGCAGAAAAAAAAGAGCATTTGCAAGGAGTACTATAATTGTATTAGTTTTTTCTAATCACAGTTTATATATTAAAATATAATACTGGCTTGCCTCAACAGGTGGTCTACAGATTAAATTTTTTCACTCTCTTATTTAGCCAGCTCAACTTTGGAGTTCATAAAAAAAACCTGTGGCCTTTAATCTTTATCCAATACCCACACATGGCATCTCTTTTTGTAGTGTCTAGACCGATAAGGACTGATAGTAAAACAAGGGCTGTGCCTGACTTCAGGAGGATATATTCGCTATTGACTGCATTTGCTCAAAGTCGTCATCAAATATCCTTCCCAGTTAGTGCCGTCAAGCAGTGGCTGGCTCGAGGCACCAGCCATTACCTTTTCATCGAGTGCCGTGATGTATTCTAAGACCTACGACACAGGTCTAGTTTTACCTTAGTAAACAGTGTCCTCCCCGATTTGTCAATTTATTGTTGATACACCCTTCGCAAAGAGTTCAATTATTGAGTGGAGAACAAACAGGCAAAGTAAATGTGTTTTCCTCCAGAGGGAGCAGAAGACATACTGCTGGCCCTTTTAAGCACTATTCTGAGCTCTTTGGAAGGGAGATTGCTTAATTTAATGTTCAAACAAATGATACAGTCTGAGAGGGCTTCATGCATTCGGATAATAATTTCTCAGAAATTTAATTCACTAATTCCATTAGGTACCACATCAGCCAGTGTAGTTTTCAGGGACACATTTAGAGGGCAACTCATTTGAGTGCAATTTTAAAGAAACAGTTTTGACACAGTGTCAATCTATTGCCAAGCTGCATGGCATCTCCCAGGAAAACAATTGAATTTAGGAATACAGCCTGCTTATTTTAATCTCCTCTATCTCACTAGGATAAAGTAACTCTTTTACATAAGCAGCAAATATGTTCAATATTTGATGATGTATGACTTAAAGTTTGTCCTTCACCGAAGAAAATAATTCAAGTCTTAAAAATGAAGACTAAAAGCTCAACTATTTCCTCCCCTTCATTTTTCCAACAGTTTTTAATGAAAGGTCATACTAGTCACTGCCATTCTAAATTTGATTTATCTCCTTGATTTTATAAAAACACTTAACTTCACACAACATTTTGTGATAGGACACAAATCTAGACAGAGGTATTCCTCAGAGAAAGAAACACTCACCTTCAAGCGCTTCACACAAGAAGGATGGTTTGTGCCACGTTCTTTTCTGAAAAATTATAGGAGAGCAGGAGAACTTTGAAAATTGTGTAGTTAATGCTTCAGGACACTTTCAGAGTAGAAATTAACCCTTAAAAACTAGTTGGATGGATTGCAAGAAGAAATTAAGTCATTGTACAACTTCTGGGACTGACTGAAAGAGAGAAGAGTCCCATCATTTTTTCATATATACATAAAAATAAGTGTTCGACCAACCAATCAACAGGAAGGATCCAGGCCTGTGCAAATGATATCATCTAAGAGCACTTGATTACCAAACTTCCTCTTGTCCAAATGGTTTAAGAATATTTACTTTATATTATAGTCATTACACAGCAGTTGAACACAGTCTAATGTCTTTGCGCTGTAGTAAAGTGCCTCACCTGAATTAGCTAAGTAACTTTGTGGAAGGTGCAAAAATATTAGAAATTTTTCTTTTTTCCAAGCTTGGCTGTTATTTAAGTAACACAGCCTGACTTAACTAACCTAAATTATACACCTAGTATGAAATTACTTTCTACATCATGAAGGCCCTATATTTTGTACTCTTTAAGAGGTCATGGCCTCAGTCTGTGATGTGAGATGTTCAGTCAGACTGATGGGACATTGTGTGGCTCACCATTTCTATGTCAAGGGACGTGCCCAGGTACAGATATAGAAACATTTAACACTTGTGGCTCCCAGCTGAGACGCCATACAATGTCCTTGAAGAGCCTGCCAATAAGTTCAAACTCCATTGCCACCAGTTTACTATTTCTAGGAGTTCATAGTTTTAAAGGCAGATCTCCCCATAGCTCCCACCAAATCCCTGGAGAAGTTCTGATTATCTCTGGATAAAAGCTGCAGTACATCTTTGGAGAAGGTGTACTCGCATAGGTTCAGGAGGCTGAAGGTGGCACTGAGGAGACTATGGGGGGTTAGCAGGGAAGGACACCCCTTTGGGTGTGGCTTCTCTGTTGTCCACAATAGCCAACAGACACTGGGGACCTGTCCCAGCACGCACAGGAGGTGAAAAGAAAAACAGTAGAAGGCAATTCCCACGTACATGTTTCAATTGTGCAGCACACAGGGCTGCGTGCAACAAGTTTGGAGAGTTGGTAAAAGTAACTATATATATATTTAATTTTTTTTAAGCCACAAGGAGTCTAGTCACATTTAAATTCTGCTTCTAGCTTGTAGTGTGTCTGGACAGAGAGGTCATGGCTTGATGCTACTTCTTTTGATGATGGAAGAGAATTTTATATCTAACTCATCCAAGTTTTAACCAAACTTCTGGCTCTGCAAGTATATCAGTTTATATTTGTAGACACAGAAATACACTACTAGTATAATTTTCTGTTCTGAGAAGCATTGATGAGGGCAAAACAAGGAACATGACACAAAGTGCAGCACACAAGAACCTGCCTTACGAGCTTGGTTTTAGGGCACAGAAGATCCCCAAGAGGCTCAGTCCCACAGAGGGGTCACATGGAGCAAGTAGTAGCTGTAGAGGATAGCAAAACGTTCCTGTCCACTTCTTGCACCTTCACATAAGGGAAGTTGGCCCTCAGGGGCTTCTACAACAGAAGGTTACACTTCAGCTGAGCATTTAATTTAAGGTTGGATTTCATCAGAGAATAATCTAATGAAAACTAGTTAATCTTACAATGAGTTATGTTACCAGACTAAAGTTAAAAGAGACCACATCCCATCGTCAGACTTTCATTTTCTTCCCTGCTGCTTATGACCTCACTTACTGTTAATATTAACTGCCATCATATTTAGAAACTGTGACTCAGCCTTCCCCTGCCAGCCAGGAATGATGCACTGTGCCTGAGGGTGCTCACAAGCCCCATGTTTCCTATGCTCAAGTTACAAAATCCTCTCAGCAGATATACGGATATGTAGACAACAAGAACCTTGACATGACACCCGCCACTCTGAATTACTCCCTCAGAGGCAGAAGAGAATCCCTTATCCTGTAAAAAGTCCTTGGAAGAGGCTTGTACAACCTCTCCTAGGTGTAAGCATTGGAGAAGAGCCAACCAGAGGTCGTAGCATAGATTTCCTGAGGATGATGGGGGAGAACAAGCAGGTCTGGGATTTTGACTAGGAGAACAGGGACAAAGCATAACCATCTGTTCCAGCTGATCTTTTGCTATTTAAAATGGGTGAGAGAAGTAAACGTATTAATACTAACAGCCCTGTGAGATAGGGTGCATCTCAAATCCCCACAGAACACACATCACATATTGTTTCCAGCACTGTAATTATCTGATAAAGCTATTAACCATACCCCCGAGATGCCATAAAGCATTCATACGTCCCACCAAAGCAATCTGAACCATGGCCAGATATTAGTCAGCAAGTATATGTTACTTTTGGGGTGTGGGGGGGAATATCAGGAGAGTAATTTGTATTTCAGAGAAACTTAAGATTTACAATGGGAGGTTGAGTCAGCTGTGTATAGCTCTGCTGAAAAGCACAGTGCTTCTTTCTTTGCACACATTAGCAGAGAAGAGCAAAAACTTAATATGTATACAAGGGTGGGGGGGTCTCAGGCCACATTTGCCTCCACCTCACACTGAAGCCTCATTAAGTGAAATATAACCTAGCTACTACGGATTCACACCAAAATAAAAAGCTAGCAATATTAAAGAAGCTCAAGTGTAGATATAGAATCCCTATACATCAACTACCTTGTCAGTTAAATAAATAATGGGATATTATTAGTGGGACAAGAGTAAAAATTGCAACTGAGGCTACTTCAGACTTGAACAAAGCTATCCTAGAAAATAAACCAACACCACTTTAATAAAATTCACAACTGAGGAAGTTTCCAGACATCAGCAAGATATTCCTCGCTGAAGACTGATTGAGCTAACATGTTGATGACGGGCAGCCACTGCAACAGTTTCCCCACCTGACTTGTCTACCAAACAGCACAGCTCAAAGTGGACCTTTACTGCGGCTGCTGGCGTGGGTACAGAGAAACATACTTGGGACAATCAGCGTGGAGCACCTCATTGTTTATAAGATGGATCTGGAATGGTTCCCAGATTATACATCTGCCCCTGTAATTCACGTCCCATATAATGAGGCTAACACGGGAGATACTGGGAATGAGCACATTTAGTCACAGTGGGCACACTGCTGTCTGCCGGTGGAACATCCATGGGTGAACCCTTCCCAAAACTAGTTATCGTAACTACTAGCAAACCAAAGGGAAATACCTGTAGGTCAGTTTTGTTGTCCTCAATTTTAAATGTGCTAATATTAACACAGCTGCAAATATACATTTCCCTCCTCACCTTCAGCAGGTAGCTAATAAAAGGGGTGACACTGAGCCTTATTTACCAGTGAGAGCAGCTTCAATTCTCCTCTTCGTTCTCCTTTATCCCAGTTTCTTCCCTCACGTTTATATTTACTGTCTACTTTGTTATCACAATAATATGTTACTGTATAATTAATGTACCATTAAGAGTTTTCACAAGCATCACTTTGCAGGGCAAAAATAAAACCCCAAACCACCAAAACAACCCCAAACAAATACCCCACACCAACAAACCAACATTCATCAAAAATAAAACCACAAAACCACCCCTCCACCACGTACACAAAAACTAGAGCTGTAAAGGACTTAGTAGGAGGTCAGCCAATCCAGCTCCAGTCTCAAGGCAGGAGTAACTTATACCTGTGCCTGCTGGTAGAGCTTCCTCATGACCCATAATGACCGAAAAGAAGCTTTGTCCTCACTACTGCCAAAAATCCCCATTGCAACAACAAATTTGGATTTTACTTTCCTTCCTTATTTTTCTCTTTTGGTACTAGTAATTACCAGTCTAATAGTCTCTGGTTATTTTAAAGTGGTTCCTGTACCACATTACTAGTCTACCCCACCACATCTAGGGCCAGCAAGGCAGTATAACTGCAGCGCACTGGAAAAAAGAACTACAGAGCAACACTAAACCGTTTTGAACTATAATGTTTATACTTTCAGTTTTTAGTTTCACATATGGAGATATCACCTACTTGTCATTAGACTAAAACCAATTCTCATCAAGGGCTTAACCCAGAGTACTTCAGAGTCAATGAGACTGTTCTACTGCCTTCAAACGGCTTTGGATCACCCCCAAAAGAAAAAAAAAAAATTACAAATTGTCTCATTAACTTCTCCAAATGTCTTTTGAACCACTTCCAGAAAAATAAATGAAGAAAAAAAGTATTCAAGCACTCCAAGAACACAACTCAAGGAAAAAAAAAAGGATAGATACTGCCCAGACTGTTTTCAAAGTAATATGAGATAAAATATAATCACATATTGTAAATGACTCCTAAAGTCAGGGAGAAAAAAATTCCCCATAAGGCTGCCCTTCAATCCGTATGTGTCTCGTCATTCACCCTCTCCTTGCAATTCAATTGTGTCACGTGCAAAGCTTTCGCACAATCACTGTCAGAAATAACCACACTTTTCCCCATCTGCACTCACTCTGAGCTGAGCAGGGGAAAAAAAGACAACAAAAAAACCCACTCTCTCCACACTGCTGGCAAAGCAGTTACATCAACAGATGTGAATTCTGATTTAAACAACGATATTTCTTTCCCTAGAAGTCTTTGTGGTACTGAGAGCATGTGGACTTGCATAAAGTTTTCTTTAACTCAAGCACATAAAGAAATTCTTGCAAGCCAAACACAAAAAAAGTCCGTACTAGGTTCCCAATTCCACGTGTTTTCAGGTAGAAGGTGCCTAAATATCTTTAATAATCCTACCTTGAGCTTTAGAAATCATCATCTGGGGTGCAGCAAAACCTCTGTGCCACTGTCGTACTCCAGCTGTGATTTTCACTTCATCGTATGCCTATAATTGGTTAATTTGGACCTGCCTAGCAGGGCAATACAATTAATGCCACTGTCGTGAACGTTTCCTGTTCATTGCTGAAATAAAAGCCTCTGCTGGGTGGTGATTATGAAGCATGATTGCCCTTGTAATTCTCATATCTGCTTTCCTTAATTTACAACTCTCCCACCAAATAAAACCAAGGAAGAGATAGAAAGTTCATTAGCATTACAAAATTAACAATATTAAAATGATCTGCAATATCATCCTTCTGGATTTTGCATCAAATAAAGCTTTGTTCTACAGTGTTTTCCCTGTCTGAGAAACAGATTGCTGCCAACCTCACGTCACAGCTCACTAGAAGTGAAGTTCAGAGAGAGTATCAGTCTTCATTTTCAACTTAAATAGTTTTGATAGAAAATTGAGTTACACTATTTGGGGGTGGAGACGCTGCACAAATGCGACTAAAGCCCACGTATTCTTACTTCTGTATGTTGTGAATAGTCTCTGATCTTAAAAATATTACTGAATAAGTATGGAATAGGAAATGCAGCCATTTACACAACACATAGCAATTGCTTATAACTTGCACTCTGTCAACACAAAACAAGACACCATGATAACAAATAACACTCAGTTTAATCATGCATCCTAAGGTGATATCCCTGCATTTTCTGCGGTGTCAGGTTAGATAATTTTATTCCACCTAGATAAGATTTGCAATATATTTTGAGTTTCCCCAATAGATCATTCCTTTCTCTCCACATGACCACATTGTAGCCCAAAAATAGCTGTTAACCACTACACACAGAGCACCAAATTCAAGCAGCAAGATTCAAACCAAGCTGGTCAGATTTCTGAAATGTTTTGACAGAAAATTAAGCCAAATTTTTTTGTACCTTTACTTCTTCCAAAATTTATTCCAATATTTATCATCTAGAAAAATACACATCCTTGTTTTACTCTACCAGCACTTCTGCAGTAATCAAATTAAAAAAAGATTAATGAATCCTTACATGATCATTAAATCAAGTAGTAAATGCCCCAATCCTAGAAATATTCAGGAGGTAGACCTGGCACAAGTAAGCTGGTCCTGTGAAGGCTAGAGGCCACTGGAGACTTGACTGAAAGCATTTCCGAAGGACAGATTAAGCTTCCATCCAGAGCCTCCTCACCAATTCAGATTTCTCCTCAAAGAACTCGCTGCAGAATCAGGCCTATTATTAAAAGGCATTTTTAAACACAGAAAGCAACAAAAAGACAAGACAATGTCTGAAAGACTTTTCTTCTCCCCTAGAAACAATATTAAAACCTTCTTGTCTGTTTAAGCAGCAACAGAAAATAAGATTTTACCCACCAAAAAAAAATACACTATTCAGCCTGTCATTTTTCTTGAAGTTAATGAGACCTTCTAGTAGGAATGAATCATATAAGATACACACAAGATACACCATTTCCCACTTAAAACTGTGGCTACATTCCCTTGGTGTATTTCAGGGTTATCTTTAAAATATTGATTAAAGAAGGTGGCAGGACTAGCTGAAGGCTGCTCTGCTGTGAAGTTGTTACATCTGTCAGCAGCAGATGTTTTGAGAGGGATGGGCGAGGAAATCCAGGTAAGGCAGAGATGCTGTGGTCTCTTCCTTCTCCTTACTTGCTTCCAAAATAAAGCTTATACCCCCTCCCATGGATCTGCAAATCCCTCAGTGCCATCGCACTGAATTTGGCCTAATATTCAGTAGTGTCTAAGTTACATCCCTCCACAGTGACCCCACAGCTAACATACGTATGACTTCTTCCTTCAGCTCAAGGAAGGGAGAGGAAAAAACCCACCACCAAAAAAAAAAACCAACCCCAAAGAGATTCAGCCTTAAAATACTGGAAATAATTGCACATTTGATTTGACAAAAGCACTTGTTAAAATATTTTATCAGAAATATGCAGGAGGCGCACGCTGACGCCTGTGCTCCTCACGTAGCTGTCTGTGCGGTGGAGTGCCTTAGCACCAGATGAAAACCCAGATGCAATGTGTAAATCACAAGAAGGGACAGGTTGAGCAACATGAAGCAAATGCATTTTACATTTGTCCAGTCGTAATTGCTGTTGATCCATTTAGCATACAGCTCAATTGGTTTGTAAGCTAACAACAAATACAAGAAAAAAAACACGCTTTCAAAAGGTACAGTACAGAAGGCTCCAGAGAAGGATTTCAGCCTTTTTAGCATGTAATTACTCCTTTATTTTCTTGTTCCTTGCATGGAGTTTGGCCACAGTCTGGAGTCTATAAATTAAACATTCATAACCACGATAGCTGCACAATAATAATAATTATTTATTTTTTCCAGCATGTTTCATCTTGAAAGGCCCCCTGAAGTGCAGCCAGCTGTCCTAGAGAAAGGCACACAGAGCACAGCGAGCCACAGAATAAAGCATCTGCAAGACAAAATGCCAGCAAGACCTAGTGCCTCGACAGCTTCAATGTCCATTTCAGGCATTTTGTACCTGGTCTCTTTATACAGCCCCTGAAAGACAGGCTGGTGAACTCAGAGCGTTGGACTTGCTGCTGGGAAAGGACAATGAGCTAAATTAACCCTAAGCAGACAAATTCTTAGTGCATCTTGCAGCTCCCTTGTCCATAAGGACGTTTTCATGATGATCTCTAAAGCCTGTGTAACCCTCAGGTGTCTCCAGATTAAAATGATCTTCTCCTCCAAGGAGAAATATGGAGACTTCAGAGCATCATCAGAAAATTTATGAAGTTTTTTTAGTTTAGCAGTAAATAAAAAAGCTTAAGAAAGTAGTTTGACAGATATTGGCAAGGTCTCTAGTTTCTATGCCATGAGCTTCCCTGAGAAACCTAGATCATTGGCTGGAAAACAGAACTAATAGCATCTTCATGCTTAATAGATATGTTGCAAAACCAAAATACATGACAGAATGTCCAATCGTTTGGGTACTGCTGCAGTGGAGGAGCATGGACCCATTGGATGCTGTGCAGCTACTTCACTCACATTTTCACCACCCTTTGGCACGTGGGTGTTTTTATGTATCTAGGAACTAGGGTTACAAGAGAGATGGGATAAGTTGCAGAAGGGAGAATCTCCGGGTGGTATCTTCCTTTGAGCCACTAGAGAAACTGAGACCAAGGCAGAAGGTAAAAGAAGGGTTAAAGTTATCCATCACTTATGTGCAACTGTCACAAGACTTTAAAAAACACACTCTTAAAATTTAGCTGTTGTTTAGGCACTCGGAAGTTTAAGCTTCCAACTTTTCCAGACAACTTTCACTCCCCTTCTGTCATTTCTATGCTCTGGTTTCCCCAAACCAAAACAGCATTAACATTTATTTAGCCAGACACCTATTATAAACTCATTTAAGGAGCTTCTAGTTTGATATCCAGCACTTCTGGTCAACAATGTTACCAGAGCGCCTCCATTCTCCAAAACTTAAAATACATGCCTGGAAGCTCTATTTTCCATGCATTTGTCTTTGATTAAAGATGCATCCATCAGCTGTATTTTGAGGCTACGCTGTGCATCTCAGCGGTTTTTCCAAACCAAGTATTTTGTATATGCTACAAGGGAATCTCCTCTGCCATGTAAAAGAGGAAAACCCCAGAAATTCAGTAAATATAAATGACTAAATAAAAAAAATACCAGCAGAACTATGCAACCTGTAGCGAACCATACTCCAGGGAATGTCTACCTGCTTCTCAGAAGTACTGGGTAAAATATTTCTATGGATCACATCATGATGAACTACTGGCACTTTTTATATATGTCACCTGATTCTATCATTTATACACTTTACATTGCAGGTTCAGCTTTAATTTGATCATCCTCCCCATTTTCTCCACATCCTAAACACTCTTGGGACTTTTTCAGAGGGAAAAAAACAAACCAAACCAAACATAAAACCACACACACAGAGAAAACCCCCACATGTATTCAAGCTCAATTCACATGAAAATGCCACAATAAATCCAAGCCAACAATAAATAATGATTGGCTTCTCCCCTTAGATGCTAGAACAAGATGTACAGAGATGCAACAAAGTCCCAGGCTGTCTGTCCAATATCTACATTTTACACCCAGTCCCCGTGTCTGTATTCCCTTCTAATGGGCTTTATTTTTGCACTAATTTTGCACTAAAATTGCTCAATTTGATGGCGGGATCATTTGTGCTTAATCAGGATCCCAAAGAACAGCATGTTAAATCAATTATTTTTTTTTTGCTAAAGACTGAAGAACAGATGACAGATGTTCTTGAGAACTTGTTGAAGATGACGACTGCTTTGAGCAAGCAAGAGAAGATTTAACAAATAACATCTAAATCAGAGGATGACATCAAAATCATTTTCCACATGGGCAGCATTTTTGTTATAGCAGAATGAGCCACAGCAGTGGGCTCTGGTGCAAGGTCCAAGCCTGGCATAGTGGGCTTGATCCTGTACCACTTCAAATAAGAGGAAGTTTTGTTTTGAAGTTTAGTTCCTTCATACAGACGAGGGCAAGAACTCCCAGAGTACACATCTATCTCATCCATGGTTATTTCCCTGCCACAGAATAGTATCAGGTCATGCAAAGTTAATTCTCAGTGAACTTCTTGCGCTTTGCTATATTGGTTCCTGTTCACCCACACTGACCCATGGGTGCGTGCATGGCAGCTGTGCCCAGAAAATCCTCCATTTATGAGCCAAAGCACAGGAGTTTATGTGGGATAAACACAGTCAGTCCAGGGAAGTCCTGGTCCTCCCTGCACCACTCATGGCACGAGCACGTCTGACTGCGACAGCCAGGTGTCCATCAGGCTGGTACCCACCTCTCTGAAAACATAGTATTGTTCCATTTACCCTCTACAGCAGAGCACTTCTTATTGTCAAAGTGAGTTAAAGAGGTTGCATCTGATTTACCACACAGATAAAAGCTGTTTGCTAAAGGCTGGCAGGTGTATGCAAGGCCACAGCTCAGAACAGAGGGATGCCAGGGAGGATCTTTTGTCAATTTGCCCAATACTTACTTTCATTTTCTATCCAAATGGAAAAATTTTATAGTAAATTTAACTATAAGGCTCCCTTTTCTTCAAATTGACAGGTAGCCCTGTCTGCTTTTGGAAAAATCAGAGCTTAAAAAGTCAGCAGCAAACTGAAGGGAGTTGGGTGATGGACAGGGAGATGCCCTTGGAGTCCAGCACTGAGCAGAGAGAAGCTGCAGTCAGAAATGCTGTGCTGAGCTGATGGAAGGGGGAGGAAGAAGTAAGCTGGGGGTCGGTAGAACCAGATTTAATCACACCGAAATAGAGAAAAACTGTGTCCTCAACAACTGGCAGTCAGTCACAGGCTGACAGGAAAGATAGAATGGGGAACAGTGAATAAGAATAGATATTTTTATATTTGTAATGTTCAATTTTATGTTTACATCATAAATATTAATAAAGGGAATATTTATTATAGACATATTGGCTATTTTTCCAGGCTTTCTGCTAAGTGGGATTGTTTAAATTCGCTCCACTCATCAGGGTGAAATAGGGTCTTTGAAGGTTCACATGACGACAGAGATGGAACGAGCGACTGGGGGAGAGGGGTAGTTAGTTTGGGTTTTGTCTTTTTAAACTCAGACTTCATTGCAGCCTGTCACTTGCCCTTGAAGGGCATCAGCCCACTAATATAAGACCCAGCAAAACGTAATTCAGGTACATCACATCCTAAAAATGCATACTGTGTTCATCCTCTGCACGAATACGGGGATATATACACATTACTGTTATTTATAGACAAAATATATTTTTTAATAAGATTGCCTTTTCTCACTTGAAATGTTAATTACAATAATAGTGCCTTAAAAGCTACATAACAACATAACACAAGGAAATGTCCTTTCCCTATCAGGATCTTCACACAGAAAACCTTTTGGAAAATAATAGTTCCCAGGGAAGTTTGCTCACAGAGTTTTTTGAAGTATTTGCTAGACTTTTTATAACTTGTTTGGGAAATTTAGAAGAGCTCTGAGGATCAAAAGTCAAACTTCCACTGTAATTTTGAAATTTTACTATTTAAATTTAATTTCTTACTACCCATCCATATTGCTTGGAACAGACCCTCAAGATACAATAAAATTGCCTGCAGTAACACAAGGAATTAAAAATTATTACTGAAAGAAGTAAGAACTGTTGCGAGATGCCATGCATCCCAAGATACATATAGGTTATACAAAGCCTCTGTGCAGCTACAGAATTCAGGTTTTGAATAAGTTATTCTGCAATTCCAGAACTCCTTTCCAGCAGTAATGGGAACCAATGGCTATATTTTACTTAAACATTACTACATAACATTTACAGAATATGCTACAGACCACACTGCCCTATGCCCCAGAATACACCTTCTGAAGCTATTAGAAGTAAAAAGAAAAATAATAATTATTTTTTTCCCCCCAATTCCTCCTTGTATCTGCCCAAATTAAAAGTCCCAAAATCATATCACAGCAGAAGAATAAATGCTAGACGCTCGGACGCAGATGCGCCTTGCTCAGATCTCCCGCTTGTTTGGCTGCCTTGCTCCACAATCACACTGTTCAAGTGTGAGATTGCCTTACTTTTAAAAGTTTTTCCCAATATCTAGGTTCCTATCCAAATTACAGTTTAGTTTAACTGATAGCAGTATCCATCTCTCCTCCAGCAGCAAGCCCGAGGAAAGCAGTAACTGCAAGCCACGTGCTTCACGTACCCAACTTACTCCTCGTTTCTTACCCTAATGGATCAAAAGCTTTAGACATGAAAAGCTTGTTAGCAATGCCCTGCTCACCAGCCAATTTGCAGAGAGTTCAGCATATGTCTAATCAAAATATCATCCTTATAAATCAGACTTTCCTTTTTAATTGTAACATCTCACTGGGCCTTTCTAATAAATATTTTAAATTCATTAAACAAGTTTCATAAAAGTATCACCTTGGGCCTTTTAAACACTTCAGAATTTAAAATGTGAGCCTGGCTTAGAGCTAGAGCGCACTTGTGTTTTATGCTGGCATTTCTCTGTGTCGACATTTGAGACTTCAGCGGGTACAATGCTGCTTCAGCGCTCCCGGCTGCCTGCCGCGAGGCAGGATGCTCAACGGCAGCGATTACCATCCTTCTTTGAAGGAGAAGATACAGAGGCAATGGGTTGTTCCTGGTTTCAAACCATACCTAGGTAACTCTGGTGACTTCCCTGTTAACTGGTACCCGAACTATCTCTCTCGGGAAGGTTCAGACACCATGACAGCCGGGACAGGGCATCTCAGCTGTGTCAGTGTTGTTCAGACTGGGTTTTGCAAGGCTGCACATTCTTGTATGGGATGAGGGACAATAACAGTGTAAGATAACTTCTGCAAAGCCTGAGGGTACACAAAGTGTTATCTACAAATAGTGACCTTTTTGAGAAGTCTGACAATTTAATAACTCCTGGTCTAAAACCTGAGCATCACCAAGACTCTGTGTGTAAGGGAACAGAGCTCAGAAAGCAGAACCACATAAAATGATCATTTCTGGTGCAAGGAATTCCTGTAGACACCTTAGCCTCAGGCTATGACAACTGTAACTGGAAAGACACCTCAAATTCGGGGAGGAGGAGGAAAACAGGACTCATCCCAGGTTTTCTTCCTGCCTTGAGACAAAACCATTCATTTAAGCGCTGTGGCTTTCTTTTCTAACAGCTTCAAATGCAAGATCTCAAGAAAAAGGCATCAAGCTTACTTTATGTCTCCCTATCATTTGTGAAGCGTGTGGAAATTGTCAAGTAGATATTAATATCTTATACATATATTCTTGGACATTTTAAAGCTTCACTTCTTTTTCTAAGTGCCTTGAAATTATAATCCATTACATTACCTAGTCAGGCTCTTATACTTCTGAATTTGTGGAGTCTTGCTTATTCTGGAATACTATCATAAAATAAATGCATTTAAAGACAAACTTAATAATTAATGTAAAATATTATCCTTAAAGTAACATAGTAAAAATTACTCTGTAATAAACAACCTGGGGTATTTCCCATTTTCTTGTGATGAATCCCAGTTTTATATATCCAGTTTAGATCACAAACCTGACATCAGGGCACACAGGCCAAATTTTATGCTTCAGAATTACCAGAAACACCATATAGATTTGAGATAATTTGAGAACAAGATGACTTGTTGACATGGGATTCGGCAATTTTATTTCTTTAATGCAAAACTAAAGATCAGTCTCCACAGTTTCTATAAATACCCACAGCAACTGTTTTACTGTACATATCACTGAAAAAACAGTATTACTCTCTATTTCACTGACATTTTAACATAATAGCAGTATCCCCTGCACCTACTAGAAATAACAATTTGGGATGGGGGGGTTGGGGCAGCGGCTTCCCTTTCTTCCCCACAATTCCATTTCCCACCACAGTTTTGGGAACTGATTTTCCTAAGATCATATGAAGAAAGATTGAGCCAACAAGCAAATGCAACAAGCTGTCCAATGTTCCTATTCAACTTCCGTAAATACAGATCATGAATAAGCCAAAATGAAAGCAATAAAAAAAACTTCCTAGCTTATTTTACTGTTGAATTTATTTATTTAGTGAAAATCAGAAGGGTGGGGAGAGGGAGGCAAATGTTTTGTTATCCTAATAGCTATTGACATTCTGGATTCAGTACCTCATTCATAAAAATTAAGTAACCCAGACTGCAACTGTTAGAGAAGACACCATATTTTTCCCATGAGTTAAGATGTACCTCTGAATAACTTTTCACAAAAGTAGTGTAAGGAAGAGAACATCAGCAGAAGATAACTGGTTACAGCTGTCAACCCCACCACAGAGAGCGTGGCTTAATTCTTTTCCACACTGACATCCTTGTCAGCATTGCAGTAGTTATGACTTAGACCCTGAAATACTTCCAAAAAAGGATGGGGGTGGAAAAAGATTTGTTGACAATACCATTTACTTGCCAAAGTGAAACTTTATGGAAGTATACCATCCTGTCTCTGAGGACTCTCTACTTGCAGCGTGCATATAACGCATCCAAACAGAAATACCCTGAACTAGAGGATTTAACTCAAGGTCAGATATTTCTCTAGCACAAGGATACTGTGAGATAATGACAAGCCATATAAGAACACTTATCTAAGCGTTCAGTATAAATGACTTGCCTAACCTCTGCTGTTCTAACAGCTGCTCCCTCAACATTACTTTTAGGTGTAAAAAAAAAATGCTTTAATTAAAAGGACAACTGTTTTATATGGAGGGATTAGCATTTCTTATCTGATTAAGTCTATTTTAAGAAAGTTATCTGTACTGGTTAGCTGTTTTTTAGCCACCAGTTGCTAGTTATGCTTTATGCATCTGTCGTGGTTTAGCGGCAGCTCAGCCCCACACAGCCGCTCGCTCACTCCCCACCGGTAGATGGGGGAGAGAATCAGAAGGGTAACGCTCGTGGGTTGGGATAAGAACAGTTTAATAATTAAAATTAAAAGAAACAACAACAGAAATGCAATGTAAAGGAGAACAACGAGAGGCGCAAAGCCCCGGGGGAGGGGGGAAGGGAGGGGAGAGGGGGAACGAACCGCCGGAATGAACCACACGTGCTCCAGCCGCCCGCCGACCCGACGCCGCGCCGCTCTTGAGCTGCAACCTGCCCCTCCCAATATGGTGTCACGTGGTATGTGATGAACCTGCCATTGGCCAGTCGGGGTCAGCCGTCCCCACCATGGCCCCGCCCCTCCCAGCCCCCCCCCGCCACGCGGCAGAGCGCGGGAAGCTGCAAAGGTAGCCGACCCCCACAGTGAGGAGAATTAACCCCTTCTCAGCCAAAACCAGCACAGCATCTCATCCATACAAGTTTTAAATATTTGGAGACTCCTACAAGTCTGGCAGTAAAATACATCACAAAATTTGACATGAAAAGCAACACATCCAAGGTACATGAAAGGAAGGCCATGGGTGAAAAAAACTTAAGTAGGTTTTATTTAAGCAAACACTGAAGAAGCAGTGGAGTAATTTTGCTGCTCCATCACTTTTTACATCCAGCAGCCTCATTTGTGCTGACAATCCTTTGCTAGTATTTTCAGATAGAAAAAAGAAAAGAGAATGGATAGTTTCAGACAGGCTTCTTTACATCCTTTTATCTTACCAGTAGCAGAGATGTTCATCCTACACCTACTGCATTTCAAGCCATACAGCGTACGAAGGGTGAAGCCTTCACTCGACACTGGTTGCAGAGACGCACAGAAGCATCTGCTCTGTGCACTTCAGAGAAGAACTGTTCCTCTAGAAAGGCCTCAGCATATAATTGACATATATTATTTACTGCAAATGCTTCTGGCAGTCAGATAGTTTGTTTTTTAATTTGCTTATTATTTATTGCTTGGTGTACCTGTGGCCTGGAGACTCGATAGGCAAGTTCCCCTGTAATATCTAAATGGGATTTAGTAACAACATTATCTCAATATGACAAATTTACATTGCCGCTTCTTGAGAGAAAACCTTTGCACTAACCACCTTGTTAAATAAATTGAGAATATATTCCCTTTCCTGAGCCTCATAGTTGCAACCGTCATTTTCCTTGCAAACTCTTCACTTCAAAGCACACGCGCTATAAATTCCCAGCTGCCAGGCAGCGCCGCTGCACTTCCCGAGAAAGACACAGGGTGGGGCGGCGGGGGGAAGGCAGCTAGAAGTGCTTAATAATTATGACAAGAAGATATGTCCTTAATACTCCCAACATACAATGATGGCGTCCAAGCAGCTGTTGTCAGAAAACTGACTCATGCTCTGAGAGCTCGCTCAGTCCAGCTGCAGTCACTGATATGTAGTATACGTTTTTATGGTCTTAATTAAAGACTTTTCTTGATAAATTTAGAAATCAAATGGCATGCTTAAGTCACTCAGATCAAGATAGGCATCTGTGAAGTACTGAATACTGATATAGTTCTCCTCTTTCCAGGGACAGTGATATGTGGGTTTGGGGTTTTTTTTAGCAGTAAAGGAAAAACCAATTGAAAAAAATCAAGCAAGACCAAAAATCCAGTGCCAGCTTGTTAAATATTCAACCAGTCTGGAGCAGCTGTATGTAACTTACTTATTTTGGCAGGGTTATTACTGTCTGAAGACATATTTGTTTTTTTCATTGAATACACATTCAAAAAAGTAAGAAAAAGGTTTGACAGGTGAGTTCTGGTAGTTTCCCAGAGAATTTATCTTAAGTAGTTGGCATGTAACCCTGTACCATGGATATTTCTCACCCATTCTCCCCAGAGGGACATGCACTTTTTCCACACCTGATGTCCAGTGCACAAGGAACAGAGGCGGCTGCTCTCTCTAGAGTAGGTAATTTCCCAGGGTCTCTTTGCAACAAAGAGGCTATTATATTAAAGATTTGAAAAAAATTAAATGAAGTCTGTATTTTAAAGTATTCTTTTCTTTCAATAAGGTATGTAAAGATAGTTACATTGTACATTAACTGAGCTATAAAACAACCTGCTATCATTTCATAGGCTTTTATAACCTTCCTCCACACATAATATCACATTATGCAGATTATAATGAAACCTGATCACACTGAAACTTGTAAGACAGCTGGGTGGTGTTCTCTGAACAGGGGTCCCTCCCCACTCACACTCTTTTCCAACAGCCCTGTCTTCCTTGATTTCCCAAATAAAGCAGATGCTCAACAGTCTCATAACGAAAACCACATTAACCGAGTGAGACCTGTAGAAAAAGAATTTGTAAATAAACAAAATACTAATGGGGTTGGAGTCTGAGGTGTCATTCCTTGGGTTTGGCGTGGGTGTGTTAGGGATTTTTGGGTTTCTTTTTTGAATTGAGGATGGGGTATAAAGTGCTGCATTTGATTCATTTGCCCATCTAGCCTATAACAGCTTACTTTCTCAAAAAAAAACCAAACCCAACCACCAAATCATACTATTAAATTAAGCCTTAACTGATTGACAAAATCAGGCTACCTCGTTTAGCAAACTGACCATCCAGTGCTTAGGAATGAATATCTCTCCCGTTCAGTATTAATACACACTGTGACAGCACTGACATCTCAACAGCATGGAAAGTGGTTTCCTCGCATTGTTTGCTGCCTGGAAAGTGAAGACTGGCAGATGTTCAGTCCTTCACTTGCCAGGAAAATTAGCACTTTCCCAACAGATATGCATACTGAGTGAAGCATCCTGTAGTCATTGACAAAATAGATCTCAGCATGGCAATGGACTGCTTGGAGACAAGAGCTCTTCAAACTCAATATGTCAAGAAAGTACAGGCAAAGTTATTTGCAGCCACACAATCAAGACCTCAGAACTGTGTAATTACCATGACATCAGAACTAACACAATTTACCATCCACCCATAATATCTTTGCTGAGACAAACTAATTTACAAAGCTCTAGTGGTATAAATGTGTTTTATCATTTTGGATTTGATCATAAGGAAACTCAGATTACAATGGTTTGCATTTTGCAGTTTATTTGTATTACATATCAATTTTATTTCTATTTCCTACGGGGTTTTTGTATACTTATTTGTGGTGTGGTGAGAGAGATGCACAAACAATTTTTCTGAACTTTAGATTATTTCTTGAAAATTTTGAAATTATCAGTTTAAATTGTTAAGTTTTTTTCTTGCCTAATCCCTGTTAAACCATATGAGTGATTGCTATAGTAAGACTCAAGCCTACTAACATTAAATTGTTATCCAATGCTCTGCATTTTGTGTGATTTCACTTCTAAGACATGACAAAGATTCTTTCCATATATAAAGAATAGAAGAATTGTCATTAAGTGCCAAATGCTTTAGTACCCACACCCATGAAAACAGCTACAAAATCTGTGAATTCTGGATCTAAGATTGAAGGCATTAAAATACTTAATTCTGACAGAAGTATTTTATTCCCTAGTCTGTACTTCTCATACAGAGAGATGACGCCTCCCATGCAGCCCAGACCTGAGACTAATCCAGCTCGAGTTAGCGTTCCTTTGAGCAAAATCCTTGTTTGCTGGGGTAAGTGCTTGGGCACCAACTGGATTGGCCAGTGACCACAGACTGAGGGCAGTTTTCTGCTTTAAGTTTTTGTCTTTAGAAAATATTAACCTAGAGTCATATTTAACTTGCCCAGAATAAACTGCCCTGAAATCAGCTCAAGAAATCCAACAGTTCTTACAAGGGCTCCAGGTTTTCAGAGGATTAACTGATGCCAGCAGTCTTCTACTTCCATTATGCAGCATTGAAGAGGAAGAAATAATCAAGCAAGAGGCATTTGGGAATATTGACATGTCTTTGTTTTAGAAGACCTATAACAAAAAATTGATTGCAAAGCCCAAAGCCACCACAACCAGATACTGGTATCCTCAGCACCGCTGAGATGTCTGAAGCCTAAGGCACTACTAGTTGTGCTCATTGCTGGCACTGTTCTTACTGCTGTCCCCAGTCCCTGACCTAAGGAAGGAAAAAAAGAGCATTGGTCCCCTTACACTAGGGTCACCAGCCTTTTTGTCAACAGGGACTAAAAAAAGTTTAAAAAATGAATAGTTATGGAGCTTGTTTTGGGCAAAGTGTAGAACGTGGGGATTTACATCCCACTACAAAATACAAGATTAGAGATGCAGTCAGTACTTAGTGCAAGAACCTTCCGATGTTTAACTCTACACCCTTCCCCTTCAGGGTTTCCAGCACCATAGTGAGGACAGGTGCTTCTGCATGCTCAGAAGACAAGATCATTGATTAGATGAGCCCAGATGGGAATAGAGCTCTTCCTGGGCAGTTACACCAGTACCAGCAACAACTCCTGACATGCAGCAGCCCTTCAGCATAGAAACTGTAGTTCCCTGTACTTCACATGCAGAGCTCAACCACTCAAGTCAATCAAGGAGCGTCTCTAAGTTAAAGTTCTCAGCAAAGGCTGTAGTTGCAGAGTCCTCTGGAAAGACCATTTCAGCAATAATAACTGGGAACAGTTCATCTAACTACAGAGAAAGCACGAAAGGACTATTTGTTACTGTCACCCTGATTTTGTATTTCAAATAATCCTGATAGGTAGTCTTATTAGTCAGTATTTGATGTTATCTCCTACCATGCCACGTGAAACACACAGTCACTTGAAAAAGCATTTGCTTTTCTTGCTTCTCTGTTCAGTTGTCAGGTATGAAATACAGCTCGTCTTGGGCCAGTAAAGCATCAATATAGGATTGCAGTTACATTTGTTTCTTCTATAAATAACATTTCATACCAGACTGGGAGTGTTCACAGTGGGATTTATACCACTTTAGCAATAAAATGAAAGTCATGTTTTGGAAACAGCATAAAAATGCATATTTAATGACAAAATCTTGTAAACCTTAGCCTAGAATAGTGTTGAAGTCATCCTTTTCTTGCAAAAACACTGAAGAGCATATACCCTAACCAACTTAACACAAGTCAAATGTTTGAATGATTGGGATTTGTAAAGTGACTCAGAGCACATTTAGCTGTGTCAGCATCTTAGGGCTTAAGTTAAAAATAAAGTAATAAAATCCAAACGCAGTTATTCATTAGGTGCATCTGGTCACCACTGGAGAACAGCATTTGGGCAACACTGTTCGTCAGGCCATTCAAGTACGGTGTTTGTTCCTTGAATGAGGCAACCGTTTGCAACTCAAGCCACAGGTGCGAAGGAAGTGGCCTAACAGAATCTCCCTTGGACAAAAGTCATTACTCCCCACTGCTCTGAGAGCCCTGACCACCCCTGCTTATCATCAACCTCTGTCCTCCATGGGGTTTTGTCTCCAATACCAGGTTAACTGTAAATATTTGTCACAAAATTGAGCCTAGGTATTTTTGCACTAATCCGAGGGGTTTCAAAGTTCTGGTAGGTGAAGGAAGATGCCCAAGAACAGAAGAAAGGGCACATCAGGGTAAAGTAATAGAATTCAAATAAAACAAAACAAAAGAAAGAGCAAAAACCCAAACACACCAACCTCTTCCTTATTTATCCATGGAAAAAGGAAGGAACAAGCAAGACTTGACGATAAGTTACTATTTGTTTTCTGCCACCTTCTGGGAACAATAGAATAACAGGCAAATTTGTTTTCTTTTTTTTTCTCTAACTAGTGGAAGAAAACCCAGGGGAAGGGGAAAGCTTAAGGGAGAGGGAAGAGTATTGAAATGGTAAATAAAAAGTCTAGGACATAAGAAGAAGATAGGATGGGGAAAAAAGGAGAATGGGATGTAAAGCTTTGCTTCCAGAGTGTATTAAAGCTTCAAATTCACTGCCTTCATGTGAAAACTGAAAGAACGTAATTTTCAAATTAGATTTTGACCATCAGGATACTGCTTTTGCCTAGACATATACTTTCATTTCATATATAGATATTCCTAAGGGTGGAAAAAAAAATCTGAAATCCAAGAAATTCCCGCAGAGGTATTTTACTGCTCTTTTCTTCCCAAAGAGCAGGAAATTCAGCAGGAAAGTCTAAGTGAAGACATGCCAAAAAACACATTATAAACATCCCTGGGTTTGACTCCAGGGGAGTACTAAATGGTGGTGGGGATCCATGCAGATGAAGCAGATATCACTCTTCTGCTCACCTTCCTCACTTCATTTAAGAGGATTATGAGGACATGGACTGACAGCAGCTTTGCAATCATTTCTGAGCACTGGAAGCTGACCTGGCTCAAGAGGTCTGCTATAAATAACCTATTTGTTTTAATTTAATAGAAGGACTTTAGGAAAGAAACAAGGGAAAGATGATCCAAAACAAACCATTCCTCTAACTTATAAGAACCCTGAAAAGTGCCAAAAAAGAAGGTGCTGATCATACATAAAATCTAAAAGGTGATGTATATTTAAAAGAAAAAAAAAATCTTCTGTAAACAATGTAAGGGAAGGCTGGCACTGAATCAGGCAACTCTGCCTGAAGCAGGGAAACCAGGGTCTCATGGAGCCCAATGAACCTGAAGGAATCAGTGATGCCTTCAGGAAGGCAATGCTAAAATAAAACATTTAAGCTATAAATATGTCTTCCTCTGGCAGTGACCCGAGCCCCACAGTTAAGATAAGCAGACAAGTGTCTAAAGGCTTTTTGATCCCCTCACCGAACACTGACCATGTTCCAGACAGACATCAGTCACCAGCACATGGTGGAGCAATAACCACTATAAACTATCCACGGCCAGCAGGCTCAGATGGACCCAGCTGCAATGTCAACACTTCCGCAGGTGAACAGAGTCCAACACTAATGGGGGAACTAAATGGGAGAACCTGCCCAAAGAACATGAACATATTGCTGCAGCAATAAGTTCAAAAAGGTTGTAGGTCTATCAAGGAGGATTATGTGTTTTGATGAGCTTAGTATTGCTCTTCTGCTACACACAGGATTTAAAAAGTACAAGGTAACTTCTGACTCAATTAACATTTGCCTTACACTTTCAATAATAATTCACCTTACATTTCAAAGACAATTTGAACTGTAGTTTAAAATATGCTATATTTTACCCAAGTAACTGGAATTTTCAGTATGACCTTTCAGAAAGGGTTAACAACTGAGCTACCCATCTTGGAGTGGGGGAAATCACTTATTTAAGACTAAATAGACCAAAGGAATACATGTCTCAACACCACAGCTCCAAAGCCATTGAAAGCTCTTCCCAGAAGAAATTTATAAATTCATGAAAGAATCATTTAGTATCATCACAAGGACTAACATGAGTTTTGTAAATTATTTATTCAGTCCTCATACTGCAGGGGACAAGCGAAACCTTGCAGCAGCTGATACTCAGCACATTAGTCTTTCACTTCTGTTTTACCAGCCTGCTCATCTCCTCTCAAATTTGCTGACCCATGTTCCTGAGCTCACTGAAAAGATGGGACAGTCTTGTCTACATATAACCAAAACTGTAAAACTTGGGTCTCTTTTTAACAATATCCTTTCCTGTAGCCACTCCAAAGGTGACCCATAAAAAAGATCTGAGATTTAATTTTGGATCTTCCATGCAACAAGCTGTTAAATCATTGTTATTAGCAACAAATAAATGCTGCAGCTAAATGCATGTTTCAGTAAAATATTAGTGTC
Source organism: Phalacrocorax aristotelis (assembly GCF_949628215.1). NCBI lineage: Eukaryota > Metazoa > Chordata > Aves > Suliformes > Phalacrocoracidae > Phalacrocorax > Phalacrocorax aristotelis. The sequence continues at coordinate 7,308,610 of NC_134282.1, forward strand.
CTGTCACTCATTCCACTATAATATTTTCCATTTACCTGTTTCATCTAAGAAATTTTCAGACAGAAAATGTAATAACTCCCATCTCTTTGGGAAAGGTTTTATCAATAACTAAAGCAGCAAAACTCTTCCCTGCTCTCTCAGTTAGGGAAGATGCAGAAAGAATGAATGGTCCAACACCTTTCTCTCCACCTCTGGGAGACAGGAGGGAAGGGACCACATGAGAACACCTGTGAAATCAGGAAAAGCTGAGTGTGCACAATTTTTCCATGATTTCCCTATTGAAAATCCACTTTCTCACCAAGATAAGAATTTAAGAGTTCAGAAGGACAGCTGACTGACTACTAGCACTAGCAACCTTTTGTTTCTCTTACCATCATTCAGGCTATGTTGTGCCACCACCCACTTTAAGGCCCTCGGAGCAGGACAGAGAATTCAAGGACCTTTCCTTTTCATTACCATTTTGATATTTTTCCATGCTGGCATGAAATGCTTTTTTGATGTGTCACTATTTTCTTTCATTGTTGAATACAGTGGTTTTACAGATAAAAAAAGGTAAAAATTTCTTCCATTTCTGTAAAGACTTACACAGGTGCTCTGCACTTAAAATGGCAATGCTCCTACAGACCTCTGAAGAACCACAGAATTTTTTTCTTTGTATCTGTAAGCATGGACATCATCTCCTTCCTAGTCAGTTTTACTTCAAATAGACCGACATATCCTAATTTCACCAAATTTGAGGGTCTTATTAGGAAACATTATATAGAGAGAGACAAATGAAAGTCAGATACAGGAGGGAAGAAGAGAAAAAACAGAAAACATTTTTCTTGTGTTTTTAAGACTCTTTCATGATTAAACATAATTGACAACCCCATCAGGCCTGAACAGTTACCATGTCCCTGGTTCAGAGGGAAAAAACCACCATTAAAAAAAGGCTAGTTTGAATTAGGTATTAGGGCTATTGATATTTCCTAGACTGGATACAGAAAGAAGCCTATTTCAGCATCTCTCAGGTCACCAGCAAACATTACCATTATGTGTCTCCATACAATTGAGGCACAGATGTAGGAAGAATATTGAGCTTTGGGGGATAATCAGATTTATTTTTTTCAATAAGTAGAGCATATTATTTTCAAGTGGTTAACTGAGAATAACTCTTGCAGAAGTACAATATAACAGTAATTATTCTGAAATCAATGGCACAAAAGGGTTCATTTTAAATCATATTATGATTGCTGGATTAAAGTAGTTATTATATAATCGGATAGCAATTACTCCACCTTAATAATTTCTGGGTTTCTAAGGGTGAAAGTGATAATACAAGCTACAGCAGGTGTCAAATTTTAGACTTTGTGAAATGAATATGCTAAAGGCTGGAAAGAAGTAAACATATTAGCATATAAAAACCACAAGTGTAGAAAATAGCTAAAAATATAGAACTACTTCAACCCTCTTGCCTTGAGCAGACATTCAGAAGCAGTTCACTCATGACAAAGGACTTTCAATACGTTTTAAATCACAAGGAATATAAAGCTTCTCATCATCCCTTCTCGGAATAAAAGTATAATCAACTTCATTGTCTATGACTTGGCCACCTCCTTACCAGAGCAGAGAGACAAGCCTCTAACAGCTCACAGATTTGCAGGACACTGTAGAGACATGCTTAATGTCTTCATCACGCTTTGTTTAGCTCTGGTTCAAAGTTCTGCCAACTCATTTACTGCAAAGTCAGCCTCAACCATTTTGTTCTTCCTGGGTTTCTTGCTTCCTTATCTCATTTCACTTTAATCCAAAGCTCCCTCCCTGTTTCTTTAATCACCAAGTGCCTCCTGCTTTTTGATCACATCTCATTCAGACAGCAGCACTTTTCCAGATGACACCAAAAATCCAACTCTTCTGAGTTGGAAAGAATATAAATGAGAAAGAACCCTGTTAGCAACCTTCTCCAATTCCTCTGTTTTTCTGTGATGGTTTTCACTTATTCCCAGCTCCTGAAAGAAATCCATGCTAACAGACCAAAGCAATGAGGTTTTTCTCAGATTCAAGAGCCTGTCCATCAGGCCTTAGATACAGGAACAAGAGCTTTGTTTCTGGCTTCCTTAGAGAAACGATCTCATCCGTGCCTCCCTGGACACCATCAGTGCCTAACAGTTGTAGCAAAAGGTAGAACTAAATACACAACTTACTGATTATTCTTTAAAATACAGTTCTCTCTGTGGAAGAATATATTAGTTTGTATTACAAACTAAATGGCAAGCTAAAGTCCACTTAGTTTCTAAAAGCCAAATATTTGATACATACCATCAAAAGCAAGGTAAGTAGACACTGAGGTTCAATACGTGCTAAGGTAAATGTGTAAAGTTTAATACAGTTCAAGCAAGGGAAAAGGAAAGTCTCTTGAAAAAAGATACACCTATGTGTTGATTGTAGATTTACTAGATGTAGTTCAAAACTAATTTGTGCACAGTCCTATCAACATAGGGAAATGCCAAGGAAAAGTAGACCTTGAGACACAATCAGGCAATAACATAAGCAGATGAGTTTCTGTCACTGAATATTTCTATAAGATTGATTTTGTTGTGTGAGGATTTGCAGTAACCAAATAATTACAAGTGCTCCACAAAATCTAACCAGTTATGGAGTTTTGAAGTGAAAGGCATCAACACAGGAAAGATTCTATCAAAATCTAAAGAGAAACAACACTTGAGAACATTACAATCATAGGAATCAAAACGTGAAAGAGGGATGTCACAAAAAGTCATAGAGAAATAAAAAAAACTGTCTTCCATTTGAATTTTCTTATTCGGCCTACATACTCAACTCTTACAGAAGAAATCCAGCAATCTGCGTTAAGACAGTGTGGGACTGTCTCAAGAGTGCAAATGTGTACACGTGGCAAAACTGCTAACCAGCTCGGAAAGAAAACTGCATAGTCACAACCCTTCTCCTGACAGCACTCCTACCGGTGCCAAATAGACGTTGACCAGAAGTGGTCCTAACAACCCTGCAGACCTGCAGTGACTATCTTATCCCACCAAATACCTGCTCTTTGATCAGCAGCCACAATTAGACACCTGTTAACCAAGGACTGTTCCTTCCCTTACTGTATTCAGTAATCAGAGCGCACCCTTGCACGTGAGCAAGCAGGGAAGAAAAAAGTAATCCCCAAGTCTGTGACTAATTTATGATCCACAGTGTGAGACTTGCTTATGTTATGCTAGCTTGCATAATTAGAAACACTGTTACTGGTCATAAGGAGCTGGTTTTAGATTCTAGCAATGCTCATGAGCCACAGCGGGACTGAACATGCAGCACTGGATCTCAGCTCCAAAGCTACCACTGAGTTCAGCAGGCACAGGATAACCTCCACTGTCCATTACCATCATGGAAAAATCCACCATACTAAAAACTGTTCCTCAGTATGCTTTAAGCAGTGAGATACATAACATTAATGTTTTGTAACGTTAATGCGTGCTTTAAGGTAGCATAAATAAGCCGCTTATTGTTACAAGGACGTATTAACCATTCATCTCTCACCCAACACTTCAATCTCATCTTTCTGCCTACTTTCCATAAAGAAAGCTGTTATGTCTAATGTAGGCTACCTAATTCCTCCTTAAACTAGCCTTATGTTGAATTTACTGCTGAATCTCTACAAGCACGACATACAGATCTCTGGAGATCTATAAGTGCTATACAAAGCTGGGAAGTAAACTGTAAGGCTGTATTACAGACTGGTTCCCTCAACCTAAAGATTTGCATTATGTAATTATGTAAGGTAAAACATCAGCATATACAAGAGGACAAAGCAGAAAGACTTCCATTCCAATAATATTTCTCCATCACCACCACCCCAAGAAAAGCTTCATAATATATACAGTTACCAGAATACTTGGAAAAATCTGTTAAAGATGGTATGGAAATATCCACTCTACTGAAACAGTTTCACAGGGCAGGATATTTTAGCAGGTCTGCTCCAGGAAAATAGATTTCCAAAGATAAATGGCAGCAAGATGCATAAACTCTCTATTGCTGGTGATTTTTGAAACATTAAACCAAGTGCCTTAAATGAATACTTACATATTCTTCAGAAACTGAAAACACTGAACACAACCAATGCTCTTTCACTAGAAAGAGAAGCCAGTTATAAAAATAGTTAATACTGCAGTTCTTTAGCCTTTTTATCCATCTTATTTAGACACTCTGAGGAGTGCTGCTATGCCACTAACAAAAAGTTACTATTTCCATGTTAACAAAAATCTCATCTCGACAATTGTGCTGACTCATCCATCATGCCCTGTGATAAATGCATGTGAGACACTGCAAGAAAAGTTATTATGAAAAGAATGAAGTGTCGAGTGACTCCCATCCATGTGCAATTTTAAAACCAAAAACCCACAAGCTAGAGAAATTGGCAGCTGGCACTTTGGGTTGTCAGCTGCCAACGAACTGCATTGTTTTAATTGTTGGAAATGATTGATTATGCAGCTGAGCTATGAGGTAGCTGAACAATTTCATGACAACACAAACAATGGTAGTGTCACTCATTCTCCTCCAGATACATGGTCAGATGGAGAGAACAGTACTGTTTTGCCGTGCTAAATTACAGCATCTAGGAGAATAGCTACAATTATTTTCCCTGTCACTGAAGTTCAGTGTTGTTGCATCTATGTGGACACCTGTTGCCTGAACCAGCGTGTATCATCAGTTTGGAAGTGCAAGGAGAAAAACGTTTTATACTATATACACACATGAAGTTTTTTGTTCTTTGTGTCGCATACTTTTCCTCTTGCCATAAGGATTCTGCAGAACATTCGAAGTGCTTAAGACAGTATCAATTAAGAAAGCAGGTCTTGCATCACCTAGAACCGCATATAGAGGAATGTTTCCTTATATTAAACTAACAGGGGTGCGTTCTGTTTCTCCCATAGAATTAGTTTTGTTCAGATCAGTAGGAATTTGGAGGATCTGATAAGCAATAGGAAACCAAGCTGAACATCTTCATCTGATTGTCTTTCACTGCCATGCCTGTCCAATCGATTTATCTCCAGAAATCTTAATTTATTAGAAATACTGCTAGGGCATACACAATTTTTGTGGTACCACCGGATGGTCCATTCCAACTTAATCCAGTAACAGCAAACATTTCTCTGAACATCAGAGGAGAGAGGTTTGGCACTGTGATGTTCAGCCAGGAAAACTCCTCTGGGTTCAGCAGCCATAGACCAAGTTGATCTCCTGCTTTGAAGCCTACAAAACTATAAGGCTGGTCCACCAGGACTTAGAGTTGGCCTTAAGTAGTACTTCTTGACCACTTTTGGGACCTAAAGAAAGGAAATTGTACTGGGAACGAGTTGATTCTTCTATTTTGCACTACATGTAAGGTGCCCAAAATCTCCCAGCTGGGGACCAGGTATAAAGATCAGTGCAGAAGAAAAATAAAAGCAGTGGTCTTACTGCTATAGGATGTTTCTCATGAGAAGGTTCCAGCAAGAGACTACTTTCCATCTGACTGTATCCACACAGGTTTTCTTCCACACTGCATGTCCTGATCATGGGGTTTTTTTCTTGTTTACCCTTCATTGCCCCATCAAAATGCTGAATAACGATGGCACACTACACTGCTCTGCCCTAGGCACTCATTCACAGGTAATACATTTTACTACCAAGCAAGTGACCCACTCCCCTTCAGGTGATTAATGGCCAGAATCAGTCATCAGGACAGTACATTTTAGGAAACCTCGCTATAGCAGGATTTTGAGCTCTATTCTGTATGAATACAGAGGCAGCTAAAACCATGAAAATAGAGGTCCAAGAAGGACCTTACAGCTCCCTGCTACATCAGCCAGTCATACATACCTTCTCAAGAAAGCAAACAGCCAGCTCCCACCCTGACACCAGTACAAGGCACAGCTTCTGCTCACCTGTAGGCCCAGGAGGCTGCAGTATCTCATATCATAGACATAGGTCCTGGATATAGATGTATATAGCCACTGCAACTAAACTGAACTTACCAAGCCTGGGCAGATCACCTCTCCTACAGCAGCCGAAAGACAGTAACACCACAGGGGAGCAAATCCAGCCTCAGTCTCCTGTTCAGTGAGAGGTTTATTGCAACTCAAACTGCTTACCTTGAAAGCAACAACTGCCCCTTTCCCAGAAACAAACCATCAGTAACACCCAAACCTTCACTAAACCTTAGTTCATGAGCTCCACGCCAACAATGACTATCTGTACTTTACTTTTCACTACTTCCTCCCTTTGATAAACCTTCTCCCCAGAGCACCCTCCCTTCCTAAAGTGCTCTACTGGCAGCAGCTGTTTCTTGTCTGCAGCATGGTAAAAGCTGATAATGAGGGTGGATTTCCTCCAGCTGTAGGGAGTTCAGTCATGCACCTACCAGCAGCCCTCTGCAAAGGTCAGAGAGCAAGCACTACCCCACATCCCTCCTGAGACTCTGCAGGGTGTATTTAAAAATAAATGGTTTGACTCTAACTTGAATAACAGTAAACAGTGCATTGTACCTCCCTAGGTTTTTCTCAGGAGCTTAACTTCTGTAAGTGCAGTTGAGGTTAGTAAAGGCTTGTTAGGTAGGTAAGTGGTACATCTCCATCATAGAACTGGAGAGCACAGAGGTAGAAAAGTCTATTTTTTAGCTCTATTCTCAGTGTTTCCTTTCTTCAGGCAACAGGCCCAATCTTTACATCTTATTGCCTAAAGTCATTCACATAATGAATAAAGGATGCTTGGAAAGCAGAAGAACTGAACATAAGAAGCCATTTCTGAAAGTGCAGTTGTGTGTGATTTGCCAAAGGTCACACACAATGCACCAGGAGAAAGAGAGCCCAGGTCATCTCAGTTCCCAGCCCGCTGTTTTAATGTTTATACTGTACCTCATTGATGGGTAAGTGACCCAAAGAACATGGTTTACCTCAAAATGTGGTTACATTTAGATTTCATATCTTTACCTAGAGTAATGGCATGCATACGTAGCATTGACAAGGTAAGGTGACCTCGCTATCTCCCTCTAGCTGATTTCAACTTCATGAGGTTTTTAGTAAGATTGTTAGAATATTTTTACTCTGTTATGGACAGTGTATATTTATTTCTTCATATAATATAAATGGGATATTGACAAAGTCCAGGGAATTGTCAAGCAAACACAGCAATGTTCAAAATTTACAGCTTAAAAACAATTTATTCTATTAAAGAACCTGTCTCAAAGCTACAACTCTTCTCATCTTACATGGTGGTTCCATTGGGCCAAAGCATATTCCATTCTTTCTTGATTTGACCAATTTTAGCACTTTTTTTCAATTCACACATAGTTTTTAAGAGCACAGTCAGCCACAGCTTTGATTAGTGGAACCCTTCTGGAAAATATTCACTAGAAGTATTTGACACATTATAATAGTCTGTGGGGTTTTCACATTCAGGTCAATGAAGAATATGATCATCACCAAAGAGTGACTTAGGGGGCTATTACTAAGATGAAGAACTTCAGATGTAGAGATCACTTCTGCCTCAGCAATAAGACTGCATATTATGAGAAGAAAGTATTGAAAGCTTTACAACCATAATTAATTTTTAAGAGTACCTTTTCTGGGAGACATGCTTGTTGTGTTTTAGCCTGATACTTCAGAGCTAATTCCCATTTCATGAGTGCTGGACAGCTGCTGAAAGACCCCATGGCTTTAGAGAACCTGTTCCAATTTTGGTGAATGAGAAAGGCTATGAAATTTTCACAAAAACTTTAGTACATTGAAAATGTTTAGCACAAAGTCATGAAGACGCCAGCTTAGCTCCGGAAGCCGTGTAGCTGTACATGTTCCAGCTGCAGCACTGCAGCATTGTGCCCAAGCTAAATAACAAAGGAAAAACTAGTAATATACTGAAATAAACTTATTTCATTGTAGTGTGTCTATCTCTAAGCTCCAAAAACTGAAGCAAAAGCCAGATGTTATAACTCATGTTGGTTTATACTTATATGGAATTTTGCCTTTTTTCTCCATACAGCTTTACAGAATTTACTTAATTAACCAGAAGAGTCCATTTGGGAAGTTAAGTCTTACAGTTGGTGACATCAAGACCCAGAAAGAGTGACTTAACTACTCTGAAAACAAGTCAAAGCAAAGCTAAAATTTCTGAATGCACAGCTTTTGGCTCAACTTGCTGGTTCTTCACCTTCCCCCATCACCCGCAGCACTCGCTCAGCAGCCCATCAGTGGGCACTTCCCATGTGCCCTCAATATGATTGATATTAACTCCAAAGAAATGCTGTAAAGGAGGTATATGCCATTAAAAGAGAAAAGTTTTCAGCAATTTTCATGTCACCAGACAACTTCCCAGTTTCCAGACTCTTAAAGGAATTCGGCTCATGGATTGTGAACTAATGGGTGGGACTGAACGCACAATTGCTTGCTGTGCGGATACCAGCATCCAGGGAAAGGCACGGCACTGCAACGCTCGCTATCCACATGTACAGTTATTCTGTTTAATAGTTATTTGTCACATACATCTAGTTATCACCACCAGCAAAGGAATATCTCAGTCAACACAATGCTGGCTGGAAGCTTCACTGTATCAGTTTGTCTCACTATAAGAGCCATTCAAGACACCCATTTGAATTTCAGGTAGCAGAAAGCTCTCCTACCCGTGTCCTTGTTGACCTGATAGGAAAAAACAAAAACCATCCTAATGTAGTTTGTTTATATAAATGGCTCCTTTCTCTGAATTTATTTGGCAAGAAAAGTGTTAAGCTACTTTTAGAGCAAAATAGTAGATAAAAGAATGATGAAAATGGACCATGGTCAGCTGTTTCTTTTCTGTTTGCTTTATGATCCATATATATTTTTATTCCTTTTTTTGGAAAGGCGATTGCCATTCAATTTATACTCTTTTATAATCTCTTTAGAACATCTCACAGCAGGTTTCTATTATGAGTTGAGTTCATTACATCAATGTAATGACATTTCTTCCTGGACTTTTCATTTGGCTGTTTGTTGATATGCTACTAACAGCTATTTTAGGTTCTGATAACTGCAGCCTGAAAGAAACATGATCCTTTTTTAGGTAAAGAAGGACATTCATAAATCCTCTTGACAGAAATTAATACAGGACGTGGAAGCCTCAGGATCAGGCTGTGAAATACCATAGGAGACACCTTTCATTCCCCAAATTTTAGAGGCATTTGTTTTCTGGTTAGCCCTGTGCCTCAGTTCTGTCCCACAGGTTGTTTGTCAAGCAACTTCCACTGAAGACAAGCAATTAAAGACAAAGGGCTGCTATCACCCTGGGGTCTAGGATCAAAGATACTGAGGGGAATGCCATCTTCCATGAAATCAAGTCCCTTCCTTGAGATTAGGTCCTGCATTTAGCTATTCAAACCTGGCAACCCATATTTCTGCCCTAAAAGCCTTCCTATTTGCGCAGACAAGGAGAAAATTGAGTCTTACAATGTTCCAGGAGATCTTGGTTATAAAATTGTGAGGGTTTTTTTTTAAAACTTTTTTTCTCTCTCTGTGAGTTTTGCTTTATTACAGCATGTTTTTAAAATTTCATTATTTACTTTCCTTCCCTTATACAGAACACCTGACATTTGTCTTATTGATCGACACTTCTGTTCAGCCTCACACTGGACATTTTTTCCTCTGCCGTTAATATATCTCATTTACTGAGGCCCCCAGTTTCAAACCATTGCCAAATACATAACCAGGTAGTTGCTTCCTTAAATAACACAACTGAGGAAAAAAAAAATAATTACAAATTTACCCTTGCAAACATGGTCTTTCATGGAGGGCATGTTGAGTCTGTTGTACAACACATGACCTAAGCTCTTGCCTGCAGATTGCAAAGCTCTTGTGGTCACTGTTAGTCACCCACAGACTGGAAGAGCTGATTTCTTTCCCAGACCCAGGGACAGAGAGTGGTTTTCGATAACTTTTGACTGAGCCTGAGTTGGAAGGGGTGTTTTATCTTACTTCAGCTACCCTTTTTCAGATCCTTCCTTTTTCATTGTCATGCAGGGAAGTCAAACTCCTGTGGTGTGAATTTGCAAACTGTTTCCATGGAGATGATTAATATGTTCATAAATTCACAATAATTCATTCACTGCAGGACCACAGAAGTTGAAATGTTGGTTGTGAAAAGAAGAAAATACCTTTAATAACAGACTTTTTTTTCCATTTAATAATAATACAAATAAAGAAAAAAAAAAACCAAAAGCAAGTGAAAGGCAAATTAACATGTATTTTATATTACTGTGTCTTCTGTATGGTGTTCAAGTATTATCCCAACAGATGTCCTGAGACAGTTTTGGTTGGTAGAGTTAGAAAATTCTAAAGAATACCTAGTCATCAAACCTTTCAATATCTAAAAGGTGAAACAAGTTTGTTCAATGATAATTAAGGCATGTAGATGGTGAATTATTGTTATTCATATAGTTCCATCACGTGACACAGACTTTCAGGCAGATAGTATAAAATAATCACTGTTCAAGGTCAGTATTTTGTCTTAAATAACAACACAAGTATGACAAGAATCATCTACCATATTATGAAACTGCAGTATCTCGAGGGTAAGACATGGCAGTTCTTGGCAAACACTGACTTTTGATGGACACCAGTGCAGGCAATCATATCCTTAGCCAACATTGAGCCTTTCCAAAGAGTTTGGTGGAAACTGGAGCAGCTGGCAATCATTTTGAACAGTTTTATTTTTAAACTCAGTCATAGTTTTGATTAAGACTTAAACACAAATATATATACAAAATGAAATGTAATGAATTTTCACTGTATTTGACCCAAAATTAATTTAAAATATTAACAGGAATGAGTAGAAATTAAATTATCATATCAGCACACAGTCATTAAAGAGGAAAGAGAAGTACTCTATAATGCTTTTGAGAGCTTTCACGTAGACTATACCTTTTTTAGTGCATCTCCCATTAATGAAGATTTTTCTACCAAAGCTGTGTTTATAAAACTCAGCTAACCATCCTGGGATGTGATAGACAAGCAGATCTTTTCCGCTTTCTTAATATATCCCTCTTAGCTAATATCAGTGCTGTAAAGGCTCACTTCAAAGCAAACGAGGAGAGATGAAGGCCTAGACTGGGAAGATAAAAATACTTGTTCCGGTCTAGACTTTCCAAAGAAGCAGAAGCAATTAATTTTAATTAAATTAATTAAAAGTAATTTGAAATTTGAAATTTTGCAATGCAGTTCTGTCACCCTGATTCATCATGACTAGTTACCTGTTTTTACCCTAGTTAAGCTCAGTGATTTCAAGTGCTTTGGCAAAGATGCAAAACTGGAGACTAAAATGGCAGAAAACAAAGTCATGCGGGCATCTTATTTTCTAGGTGACAAACAGCGCCACAGTATGACCTCACACAGATCCATTTTCCCCTCTGGGTCTGCAAAAACAAGTTGTGGTGCCTCGCAAGGGAAGGTTCAAAGGAAACATTCTGTTTAGTCCAGTATAAGGAAAATCCCATTCCCTATCAGAAGAAAAGACCAGAACCAAAACCTCAGAGCTTCCTGGTCCAGCTGCTGCAAGACTGAAAGACTTTTGGAAAGGTCTGGTCCCAAGTTTACAAACTAGGGCCCGTAGAGGAGAGGTATAAGGAGTATGGTAAGCATTCTGTCAGTATGTTTTGTACATTATAATATACGGTCCTGGAAGTCTAAGGAGTGGTTGATAAAGCCTACAGAAAGTCTGCCATTCAGCTTCCATAGGAGGAACTTCTACAGAAATTTTCAAATAGTATAGACACTACTACATATAGCTGCAGTGGTATCATCTGTATTCCACTCTCATTTGATCAAATGAAGATTTTTACAAAGGTAAAAGCAGTCTGGAATTGTAGGTGCCCTTAGTCTAATAATGCATATATAAATATTTCTCTAGTATATGGGCAAAGTAATCAAACTGAAATGTATTCCTATTTGAAACTTTCATCTGTTTCTTTCAAATAACTGATTTCATGAGAATTCAAGGCTTACAGGTAGCAGAGAGAGTTTGCACTTAGCAAACGTCATCCTAGCACTGCAAGCAGATTTTCTATTTCCAAATCTGTTTTAATGTTCCTATATTGCGTTCATAGCACTGACATATAGCTGCCAATTAACACGTACTGCAGAGATTCAGGGAACAGCTGTTGAAGAGAGGAATAAATTCAATAGCGCCTCAAAGTCAGAGAGGGTAACAGATGCACTGGCTCCAGCACTCATCCTGCTGCAGTGGACCAGGGCCAGGGAGACTCCTGCTCTGCCTGTGTCTGTTCAACTGTGAGGTTTGGATTAGTCCCCAAAATGTGACTGCTGCTCCTGGCTAACTGATAAAAGGAAAATCCAACCCCTGGGCACCAGATGCAGCTAAACGCTGCAACGGGTAACCCATCTGCAGAGCAGAGCGAGCTGGCTGTGCTGCTTCTCTCGTTTCGGGAGCAGGGAACAACCTGGAAACACGAGTTTACAAAACATGGACCAGAGGGATTTGCACCTGTGCCATGATGATTTATGAGCATCCCATATCTACCATACATACAGGCAAATGGGGATTCCGGACACACAGAATTTGGAAATAAGGTCCAATGGAGAAGATTTATGAAATACTATAAATTTCTCTTTCTCTTATACTTTGAATTTCTCCACCTGGAACTTCACCCTCAGCTCAGCCTGTCAGATTTCTTATTTTAGATTTTTCTATACCAAAAAAAACAAGGGGGGACTCTGCTCCTTACCCTAGTGTCACATTCCTAAAGACTTACATTTGGGTGTGATGCTAGGTAACGAGGATATACTAGTTAATAACCAGCCCTTATTAAGAAACATCTAAAATGTTCAAGACTTTTTAATACATAGCTTGCGAATGAGTCTGGGAAGTTCCTTCGCTCCAGACCTCACTGCATATAGGGCTACAGCTCAGCTACTGCACAGGGCAGGTAGCACAGCCACAGGCACCGTGAGCTTTAACCACAAATGGAAATCCAATTCTTGGCAGTGCCCAGTGCTGCGGGGCCAAGGACCACATAACTACCTCAACTAGTCAATAGCACTGAATTAATAGAAATAAGTGCCATTTCTGCTAGCAATTGTTTTCAGGTTCGGGCTTCAGTTATCTACTGCTGTGACAAAAAAATGCAGGACTTATGAGCTGCTGAAATCAGATGCTAGCAGGTAACTGAAGTAGTGCAGGCTTTGAAAAACCTTGTCCTAGGGTAGATTACTTCTTACTCTTACAGCTGGGTATTTTTCTCAGTGAGCTGGGACTCCAGCTCCTGGGATGTTTTGTAACTCAAAGTCTTCATTTTATCTTTAAATGGCACTATCTCAGCACAGAGTGGCTTCTGGTAAATGTCCTTCTTACTGCGCAAGTTTTCTGAGATTTCCTGCTTCTGCCTAAATCTGACTTTTATTGCTAATGTGTTTTTCGTCTGTTTTTTTTTTTTTCCTCCCCCTGTTTGTATTAAAGGCCAGCATGTAGGCAACAAACAAACTCAGCTTTAATGGCCTGTAAAATTTGGCTTTACTGAAGAAAAACAAGGACACTCTTCAAGCCTTCCAGAAAAAACAGAAAGCATCTGATTCAGTCCTTTGCCTTTAGCTTGTAAGAAATGAAGATTTGGTTTAAAAGCCTCAAAACAGATTAATTTCTGCTGCAATAAAGTATCATTCATTGATCACCAAATCAATTTACCATCATTAGTTTCCTAACATGTTTCTAGGCTTCATCCAGAGTTCATCGACTTTAATGAGGTGTTAGAAATTTTCAGGATGCAAAAATTTTCAATTTTCTACAAGGCTCAATATCCACAGAGTATTTATATATAACAGATTCTTCCTTCTTTGGAAAGAGCCAGTAAATACCACTAACAACCAGAAGGTCCTCCTCTTTCCACAACCCAATGAAAGCCAGAAAGAATGGTCTGGATTGGCTTCAGAGGACCTGGGGGGAAAATCTTCATATGTACTTTCAGCCCCATAGCTAAGGGCAAGACAAGCTCCAGCCCTGAGCTCAGAGGAAACATCATAAAATAATTTCAGACAATTAGATACTCTAAACAGATCTAGATGTATAAAATCCTGACTTCCCCCAAAGCTGCATACGAACTGAGGGAAGCAGAATATGTCATTTCCAGCCTGTAGTGGTTATTACCCCAGAGCTGGGCAGAGCAGCCCCCCGCCCAAAAGGGTTTCCAGATGGAAAAACCCAGATGGTCCTTTCTAAAGGACTCTCCACATGAGGTTTATGTGACCCATACAGGGCTGAATTCCCTGCTTAAGTTTCTCAGCAAATCTTAACAAAACCAGTGAGGAAAAAAAAAGAGCAAACGTTAAACTATTTTTTAAGAAAAAAAACAAAAATCAATGTATCTAATTCAAAGTCATTTTGCACCTCCTTTCTAGTCCTGTTTCATTTAGGTAGATGGTATCTGTGAGGCTGCTGCAAAGTAAAGTACTTTTAGCAAGGTACAAAATGAAATTCTTACTTTTCTATTAGTACGTTCAGTATTTTGTGAGCTGTGGAGAATCTGTTATCGAGGGAGAAAATTTTAGGTTTAATTACCTCCACCAAGAGGAAAATGGGCCCCTAGGGATATAAACCAAAGCAAAGAGCAAATATATTTATTATAACATATCATCCAATAATATTATCAGCGCAATGAGATTTGGTGTTGTGGTGACATAATATAGCTTCAAACAGATGCCTGAATGACTAGAAAAGGCAGTTCTTATCAAACTACAGAGTGGATTTTAAAACATATTTACCGATAGGGACAAACTGTGTATGAAACAAGGAGCTCTAGTCTGCTGCTTCTTACATATTTTATTTACAGACTTGCCGATTTGCCAGTTAATCACACAATCTGTCTTAGAAATATAGGCAGTTTAATAAAACTGTTGTTCTCTCGGTTCATTTTGCTCACTAAAATTCCTTGAATTGCACAGAGGTCCCTTCAGCTCACAAAAATTGGACACTTCATGATTTATTATGACAATGACTACGTACTGCTCACCTAAAGCATGCAGAGAAAATAATTGTTATTCATTTTTATGATTTATGGTTTTTTCGTCTCTTTAAGTGCTATCACCTAATGTGTTTTAAAAATAGATAATTTTAGTAATGGGAAGACTGATGATCTCCTGCCCAAGGACTGATATTGAAGTGTGCTTAATGCTCACAAGTTCCACAGAGACCAACGGGTATCTGTCAGTCCTAGATCTGGAACCTGGGTCCGATGTACTTATCCTCTCTGATGGCTTTTAAAAGACTAAATGAGACTGCGCCAAAAAATACAATCTTTTTAATCAATGTTTCTCAAGTTTTAATGCAGTTTTGCATAGTCTTCTTTCTGTACTGCTAAGGAACAGAATGAAGACACTATTTAACAGTGCCAGCACTTACTGTACCTCCAGGAGTCATTCAGGTCCCACAGCTACTGCAGTCGATTAAATTAAATCAAAGGAGAAGATTGACGCTTAAATTGTAAAACAAATTCATTCTGCTGTCAGAAGCAGTGAGAGGACCATGATTACCACAAGAGGGTTTCTAGTTTGTGCTAACACCCCCAAAACTTTATAGTCCAATCCTAGACACGGTTATTTTTTCTCTAAAAATTCCCAGCAACTGCATCGCTCTGCAAAAGATGGATGAGTTGCCTGTATCAAATTCTAAGAAAAATTGGACCTGTAAAAATCATGTGTTTGATTTTTTTTTTCCCTACAGATCTTTACAGAAGAGTTGAATTAGCACAAAATTGGCAGTTGGAACCAAAAGCCAAAACAACATATGAGGGGGTGAACTGGGTCTCAGAGACCCCAGGCCAGCCCAGAATAAAAATATGATGGCGACATCATGCACTACATGAAATGGCTACAGAAAAAAGCCGTTCACATAAATCTTCTAGTTGTGATTTATTATTATTCTGAAGGCTCTATTCAGGTTGGCAAGGCCATCCTTTGTAGGAGCTTATTTATTGGATTCCTCATCAGAATAAGTTACATAACGTTCTGTGCCTGAGCTTCCTAAAAAGAATCCTAAATATTGATAACGAGTGTCAATATCTAAGAATAAAAGATTTCAAATTTACTTTGATGTTTTTGACATTTGAACTTATCTCCTTATTGCATAGTGCTCTTGCTTTTACTGTTATGCCTCACAAACATCCAATTTTCAGTCATACTGTTAATACTACAACAAAGGAGATGAGACAAGAATTTAGCTTCATGGGTAAGTCTGCCAAAGACTTTTTGAATTAAGTGGGTGTAAGTCTGTTTTAATAAAAAATTATAAAGCATATAATATATAAAAATAAAATTATTTAATGTATAAATCTGGAACAATATTCTTTCTTGGATAAAAGTGAGTTTGGGATACTCAAAATATTTTAATTATAACTAGAAAAAAATATTGCCAGACACGAGAACTCAAAAAAATAAGAGACTCTTTCAACACCAAAGTATTTTTAAAAAAACAACACTAAACTGAGTCAATTAGTACTATCCATGCCATTCATATTAATTAAAAAATGCTTATCACCATAGTATATTGCTTGTTTGCACCACCCTTACTTCATAGTGCTAATTGGAAGTAATTTCAACCGATATGTGAAATATTTAATTAAAAGATATATCTGCTTCTATTGGCACGTTTCTGGACCATTGAGTGCAGCGCTGTCAGGACCACACTGCTGTCTCTGGGCCTTCTGTAAGACTTGACAACACACTCTGTCTTTTCCCAGAGTTTTTCTTTCTCGGTCTTTCTAAATCTTAGCCTTTACTTTCCCTTCAAGAAATCAATACTCTGAGAGAAGAACTGATGTGTTTTTACCCAGGTTCCTGGGCAATTGAGATACAGACAGTTGGTCAGGCATCCCTCTCTCCCTCCAGCAGTCTCCTCCTTTTCCATTTGAAGTCTTCAGCCTGATTCAACCAAATGTGACAGAATAGAAGACGTCATGGTTTTCCTGCAGGTTTCATCAAACCTCACGCTCGGGTAGAGGAAAGGGATATATATCAGTGCCCTCCCTCCTGAGGGCTCTCCCACCTGAGCTGAGTTCACATGTGCTCCCTGAACACGGCTCGCTCCCAGGGGCAGCAATCACGTGCAGACGGCTCTTTCCCACATTGCCTTGGCAAAAGGGCAATTTGACGAATCTTAGTATTTCTAAGACAGATTGGAAATATTCATAAGCACAGCCCAGGATAGCCAGTGTGACCGACGAGAGAAGCGTTTTGGATGTCTCTGCAGTGAAGATACTCTCCTGGAACTGCAAGGCCAAGCCAGGCGGCCTGGCAGCTAATGCCTGCAGACCTCTGAATCACAAAACTTTCAAGATTCATAACAGCTTTACCCAGAACCACAGGAGGGAAAGCAAAAGCGATGGTTCAAAAGTCACGCTCTACTATTTTACGGCTCTCTTTTCCCCTCAGCACTGTGAACTACTGACAGAAACAGTGAAAAATAGGTTCTGCTCCATTAACTCCCCAATCACTGCTGTAGTTCTCTTGCTATCAGCAATGTCTGCTGTAAACAGTGGTAGGTCTGCCAAAGGTAAGGACAGCAATACGATACAGGTGCTTCCCCGCACCCATCAGCACAGGAGGCCTTGGCTGCACACCCCTGGCATGGTGAAGTCTCCGTTGGTTTGCCGCTGCACATCTCTCTGCACAGAAAGGCAACAGGAGCCCAACTGAGAAAAGCCACCCTAGTTCACGAGCTTTGTGAATTACATTGTGCTCAATCAAAACGCTCATTGTAGGCAAGGAACTGCTGTTTTCTGTACTGATTTCCCACTAGCCACATTATTTCATGTTAATGCAACCTAGAGATTACCATATCTGTGCTCCCATCTCCTCTGTAATCTCCAGCACTAGTTATACTGGGTATATTTGGAAAGCTGCACTTTGAGCCAGATCCATTTCATTGTGTTATAGCACCGGTGGCTTCACACAAAATTGTTTCTTTCTGTCAAAGCCATGCAGCCATACCATATAGCCTGGTCACAGGGTAATACCGGGCTTCAGTACCTATCTTAGCTTCAAAATGAATAGTCTGAGTTATCAACTGCAGCATGCCCAAACTCAGCCCTTTACAGACTGGCGAGGGTAAACTGCCTTTTATAATCTCGTAAACTGGGAGGCTGAAATTATCGTTGCAGTTGTCAAGAGTTTTATATAGATTAAATCTCATCTATGATAGACTGGTAGCAAAGCTGAGTGTTTGTTTATGAGAAAAGAGCAACCATAAAGAAAGAATTAGCTTATCTCTCTCTCCCCAAACCTTGTTTGAGAACTCTTCCTGGCAGTCCTACAACAACAACAACAACAACAACCCCAGAAAGACACCAAAAATGAACAGTTTCTTCCTGATTTTGTCCTTCTTTTACCAAATACTGTGCTCCAGGGAGCATCATCTTCTGCAGAATAAAATAGTTTCAACTGGGATTGGGAATAGTTTTCAGTGAAAGAAATACACATTCATTAATGGTGTAGTCCTGAGACTGGATCTTTTCACTTTGTTTAAAGAGCGAGGCACTGCTGTAGGGGTTTTCTTAAGCCCACATGTTTTTAAACAAATTGATCATGGGGAAAAAAAAATTAGGGCACAGAATACCTTTGGGACCACAGAGCCTGTGAGAATTAGGTTGCCGGGGCAGGGGGGAGAAACCTGGAAATAGCTTTGTGGTCTGCATGGTAGCGTCAACCCCACAAAAGGTGCCAAAAAACTTGTTGGCCAAACTTTTGCTTTGATCCAGCTCACTCCACACAGGGAATTACCTTTATTTATTCAGATAATTATTTGGTTAAGAAATAGGAATTAGTCTTCTATCACTATCTGAATAAATGCATTGGAAATCAGGACAAGTCTGGCGTCCAGCAGGAGACAAGGGAGCACTTTCCAGCTTGAATTCTCCATCACGTGGTGGAGATCAATAAAGGGTTTTGCGATTAACACAAGGTACTTAAAGTATATGAAGCCCCTTCCCCAGATTCACAGGATATTTTTAATGGAAGGTTGTGGTTAGGTATTTTTTGTTAAAGGACTGGGAAAAGCTCAAGTAGCCCAGACCTGTATCCCTCAGAAATTATTTAATGGCACGTATTCCCACCAGAAGCTGAATGTAGCTTTTCCAGAGATAATGAAAGAAAACTAATAAAAGCAAAGCTTTATATGTGAGAAAAACAGACCTCCAAAACTCCATTCTCAATATACTTACCCTATAACTTATTGAAATCAAAGAAACAGTGACTTTTTTTGACAGAATTGACACCAGCCATCCATAAATTCATGCAAAAAAAAGTCACTTTCCTCAATAAGTTCACATTTGGATTACTTTGCTTCATGTTAACTTTCAAATAAGCCTTACTCCTGCATCTAGCCAAAGCCTTTACTCTACATTGCCTTGAGATGCTCTGGCTGTTAGCAATAATAAGGACAAGTGAGAAATTATTAAAAGAGATTTATTGAAAGTGACTGAATGCTCCAGGGTACTATAGTAGGAGGTTCGATCCTCAGAACAATTTTATACAGCATATTGAGGATGTTTAGATTTTCAACTTAAAAAATTTTAAAGTTTCTCCTGATTCAGAGCTACTTTGACACTGCTTCAAAGCAGATCCCTCTCAAAGAAATGTTGAAGGGAAGGTGGAAGTATTTTACAATGACAGCTCTAATATCCAAAATGAACCTAAAAGTTGTCAAATAAATTAATAGTGATCTAGCAATTCTGGTAGTGAACATTCTAAAGTACAAATGGCCTTGGGTTTTTAGCCTACCTTTGTAGTACAATGTGTTTGCAAATTAATTTAGAAAATGCTCGCTTGTGCTACCAGTTTATGTGGCACTTGACCATAACAGAGCCCACTCAGTAACTGTTAACTACGATGTTTCTTGCTAAATCCATATGAACATCCACCTTATTTAATTTTACCAAAGACAATGAGTTTGTGACCGAACAGAATCTGTACTCACCAAGAGACACTTGTTTCAGTTTTTTAAATGTTTTCTTTAGAATCCCTTCCGACACACAAGCAATTGTGTTTGAATTGCATTGAAAGTAAGAAGATACTACAAGAGTATGAGATTTATTAGAATGGTGTGATAAACTACAGTGTGGAGAGTAAGTTCACCTGTGCCTGGGGACTGCCCAGTGGTCCTGGCTCCTGCAGGAATCTCATCTGCTCCAGTTGTTTGGATGACTTGCTTTCTCTGAGAGGAGAAGGGGAAAAGATGGAGAGAGGACAGAGAGCGCCTTCATTCATAGAAGAAAATCTGCACACCTCACAGAAAATTTTTTTCCTTCCAGAAGTAAGGAATAGAAGTTGACTGACAGTATAGTGTTTTTAATGCTATTTACTCTGATAATATAAAAATGTAGTGGTTCATAAAATGGTGCTAATTTAGGGGTATAATAAATAGATTGAATTTGACTGAATTTTTTAAAAAGAAAAAAGATGACAGCAGAAAAGAGCTGTAGAAAAGTTTAACATTTCATAATTTTTTTTTTAGAGTTGCTTTTAGATCAGACAAAATGCTTTGCTCCCATTGTGATGTTTCATTTCAGGCAGTGATGTGTTCAGAGGGAAATAATCATTTCGGACCAAAACTGCCCAGACATCCCTTTCAATAATGACAAACCAGGGTTTTTTCCTCATATTTTTTTTCCTTCAGAACAATATTTTAGCTCATTCAACATATTATTCTTGAGATTTGTCACTTGACAAGCAAAATATTTTTTTCCCCATCAGTAAAACAGATTCTGACCCATCTGAAACAAGCTGCATCTAATGAAAAAGGGGATTTATGTTGATTTTATTCTATTTGGTCTTTTTATATTTTCAAAGACTATTTATTTTTGTTATTTCTCTCAGAAAACTAAAATTTAAAAGCAAGGTCTGCCCCCCCCTTCCCAGGTTACATTTTCACCCTAGCCTGCCTGTTTCAATCTAGCTGATTTGGGTTTGTCTGTGGTTTTCCTGGAGTGTCATTCACCCCCAGTGATACTCTCCTTCTGGCTTATCATTCCTTTGTCTTTACAACAGTTTGTTTCCTCAATGCATTTAAAGATTGCTTGCCTACCAAAGTATATAAGGAAAAGCTAACACATACATCTTTAAAATTTCCATAGGATCATGTGGAGTTTAGGCAGGAAAAAATGTGATCTCTGTGCATTAAAATGAGAGTACAAAAAATCAACTGTCATCCCTCATATGAGTCTGGGGCACTAACACAAGCTGAGTGCAGCTGTCACTGGGCAGGACAGGGTGTACAGGTGATGTAACTTTCTTGCTAAACTTCTCCAGGAGATACTTTTGTGGACACTGGATTTGGCCACAAGCAGTTTCACCCATCACTATAGCAAAATAAATTTTACTTTGCAAACTCACTCAACTTCAGCAAATAAGAACCTAAACAAATTCTTTTTCTCCTCAAAGTGTTTCTGGGCTACTGCTCTGAATTGATTTCTGTTACAAAAGACCACTCCCACCTCACTATTCTGCACATAAACAGTACTCTGCTCTATAGCTTCAATCATGTTGAACAAAATACATTGATTCCTCCTTTTTTTTGTGTGGACCACTAATCAATTAAATCTAAATAAAATAAAATCAGACCTCTTAATCTCTGTCCTTTCATGAAACTAGCACAGTAGAAAGAAAATAGCTAAAGTAAGTGTAGTTCAAGAGATTAAATTATGTATGATTGCTACCTACATGTGAAAAAAAGCAGACATTTCTGTCAAAGTTAAATCTTCAGAAATAGCCATATAATTTTTATCTGGGGGTTGGTGGCAGGGAGAAAGGCAGATACTACCTTGGTCTTTATTTCCCTTCCGCTTTCTTACCTTTTCCCACAAACCCCTCAAGGGACCCCTTCGACAAAGACTGGGATTATGGGATACTACGTGGAAGCAGGTCCTGCTTCCAGGGTGACAAGATCCAAAGCACTGGGGAGAGTTAAAAGATCCCACCAATAGTTTGCAGTCACACCAGATTCATTCCTCGTATTGGGTTACTGTGGCTTGGGGTCTGTTGCCTTGGAATAAACACCAATGCGTGTATTTGAGGAGCATCACAGAAAAGTGCATGTGTATGATGTTTCTCCAGGTTAGAAGTTTGGCTCCAGGCTAAATAAATCAATACGTTAAGTATCAGTTCATATTTTATGAGTTGGGGTTTGGTTTTTTTAAATATATTTTTTCCATCAGGGAAAAACACCAATAGAAGCTGCCGTTGTTTGCTTCTTAGCTATCTCAGCCACTCCATGCAGCCCAAATACAGCTGCAGCAGCGCTCGTGGTGGGAGACGTATGCCTACCATGAAGGAAGTCTGAGTTTCTGAGGAGACTCATGCCACTCCTGCAGACCAAACAAGCGGCAGGACTGCAACGCGGCCCGTGCTTCACAAAAGCATCCATCTCTGTGCCATAGGTCTCACAAAAAAACGGGACTATAAGCATGAACTCCACACAAAAATGCTAAGTGAATTTGTAGAATCTCCCAAGCTTAAATGGTAAATGCTAGATGAGCTATTCAAGGGACAATCACCCCCAAATCCCACTCAGCCGAGCTGTACCTGAACTTCTGCTCTGAATTACTGTTCTCGCACAATGTGAGCAGTGGTAAGGATGGAGATCCAGCGCTGTGTATGGAAAATAGAATATCACTGCCTTACCAGTAGCTAGATGGAGCACTTGTCATTTTTTAATTGGCTGTGTGATGTATGCTATAATTTCCTGCCATTGAGCAACTTTCAGGGGTTTGTTTTTCAAGGTTTTTGCTTTTGGACATTTGGATGACAAACTTGAAAGCTTGAAACTTGAAAGCAGATGGGGTTAATCCTTGCACCCATTCATCTATAGAAGGACCACTTATGTCTGGACAGCTGGGAACTACTTTAGGAGAGTTTGATTTGCAAAATACAAAGCAGGTTCACTATCATTTTGGCTACGCAATTTTAACATCTTGCAAAGGCATCACCAGTGAAGACATTTTGCAGTCAACATTTACTGCATTGGTCTGTAACTGAACAGTTACAAACTCAGGGTTTTGCATTTGGGCGAGGTGAAGCCTTTTCATTCACTTATGGCAGAGAAGGATGAGCTGCATCATGAAATGGCAGGGGAAGTGGTAGCATGGATCTGCCAAAGCGAGTATATTTTTCTGTGCAAATTAAAGGTAAAGCATTTATTTTGCTTAGTTTGAAAGGGGAAATATTTAGTACACCTCTCAGGGCCTAGATGTGCCAATAATGACAGCTGATAATGTTATTTGTAACAGTGTGGCCTCAGCCACAGCTGGGTAGAAGCAGAGAGAATCAGATTTTCCTTCTGTGACTAGGAAGAAGAGAACACTTAGAGCAGGGACAGGGACCTGACAGAAATGCATTTTCAATCATTTGAAAGATAAATTCATTTGGTCTGTGGGTTTAAACATGTTTGGAAGCATTTATCACCAGAATTTACCGAATTGGTCATGCATGGTTGCAAAGGACACAGCCACTGCAACTGCAGGTCAGGCATCAGATGGGGTTATCCGTTCCCTTTTACAGGAGACGTGCACCTTGTTCCTCCCTCGTCCACAGCGGAGAGCATAAGTATAACAACACACCGCACTGTAAGGAGAAATGTGCAAGGCAGAACCTTTGTAGGAATTAAAAGAATGTCACAACTGCAAAGCAAAATCCAGAGAATTTGCAAGGCACAGGAATTACATATTCAGAAAGCAAAGCACATCTGTCTTTCCTGACATCCCAGGTCCCAAGCAGACAGGAGGAATGGCAACACGATTGGGTGCAGTTCCAAAAGAAAACACTCCTCTA
Organism: Phalacrocorax aristotelis; assembly: GCF_949628215.1. NCBI lineage: Eukaryota > Metazoa > Chordata > Aves > Suliformes > Phalacrocoracidae > Phalacrocorax > Phalacrocorax aristotelis. The sequence continues at coordinate 7,332,435 of NC_134282.1, forward strand.
GTCCTATCACTGGTGGACAAGGAAGGAGGAAACGGGGGGGGTGGCACACCACTGGGGATGCAATGCAAAGCAAAATGCAAGAAAAATTCTGAATCATAGCCAAGTTTGTACCAATGGCTTGGCTGGGCATACTTTCAGCAGGGCGAAGAAACTCAGGGGTCCTCCTGGGCTTTCTGTTTCTTCTCTCATGTGGAATTTAACTCCTGATCAAAGTTTACAACTTTAAACATGAAGCTAAAATGCAGAAGGGTGTTGGAAATGCCACAACACCCTAAGTATTTCTGCCATAGGAACATCCCTGCATTAATTAAATGATCACTTCCTGTGAGCACATAAAAAATTTTAAAATCCTCACCCATTTACAAATGCTAACTTAACTCCAAATTGTGCCAATTAAATGTACACTAGCCTTTTGTTGGGAATCAAATATTTGATTCTAAATGAGGTAGATTGTTAATTGGTATAGCTGTTTCTCTTCTGTGTCAGTACTGCAAATGCTATAATGTTAAAAGGCTGCTACCCAACGTATTTTACATGTATATTAATTAACAAGAGTAAGACTTTAAAGAACTTGCACCAGGGATAGATTAAGCAAAACATTTGGAAATTTGTGTCAAAAAGCCCTTTTACTTCCAAAGGAACAGGAGAAGAAAATCTTTGCAATTGTAGTCTCTGCACTTGCTAGTGGAAAGGGTGTCTATTACTTGGATTTTGTTCCAGGGCTGCACTAGATTTAATGCAACTACAAATCAGTTCTTGGGTTTTGACACCCAATATAAATTTTGTTATATCAAGACTTTGGGGACTTTGCAGCAAGCTATTGTAAGAGGCTTTTAGGATTATTTTGACATTTTAAAATTTGTTCTTACCTTCTGACTGCATTTGAGTGAAATAGGCCAAGAGAGACAGATTGCTAAAAGATCCTGGTGTTTGTTGGATTCATGTGGACATTCCCCCAGCAGAGCAAATTTTCCCATCGCTTGTCACTCAATTCTCTTAGGTCTGAGCTGCAAAAGTGCTGAAGCTCACACAGGGAAAGTCAGTAAGTGATAGCACAGCCACCAATTTTCTTCAACACAAATTTCTTTCACATGGGACGCGTTTCTTAAAAGCAGGAGTTGGATGGTTTCCTCCTGACATCTTGGAGCTCAGGTGGGATCTGGCCTTCACAGCTGCCACTCTGCTCGAAACGCCAGCCATCCAGTAAATCCTAATCTGTCTCTAGCCAATAGGTTTTCTTAAATTTTTTGAGTCACACCAGAGGATTCCATTTATTGAATCTTGCTATTAGAAAAATTTAATGGTTTGAGGTTGAAAATGTATAGAATTATTTTTGCTTATAGCAAAAACAAAACAAAAACCTAGCCATGTTAATAACTCATTCATTTAGAGCTGGCCTTTCTTTGAGCCTTCATGATCTACATATGCAGTCATGGAACTGGATGAGATCCTAACCTTCAGCTTTACTTATTTTACCTGCCTGACTCACTTTCAAGCATAACATCTAGAAGAACAAGAGCCCAGTACGTGCCCGAGTCACGACTTGGAGAGCACAACTGTTGTCCTCCATAGTACAATATTAACTTGTCCTTTTCCAATAAAGCCTGCTGAGATAACATCTTAAAATGGATTTTAATGAGACAAATAAAATCTCTTTGGGCTGCATTTTATCTCAGTTTAAACCAAAATTATTCTCCAATAATTTACTGAAGTGACCCTCTGCAAACAATATTACCTGAAATAACTGCAGTTCATTATCTTTATTATAGCAACATATAAAATTCAGTGCTGCTTAAGATTCATTTGAACTGCATGTCCTGTGTTAATAATAGGATGTGAAACCAATGTTTTGGGACTCTTGGCAGAAAAATGACTTATTTATAAAGTACCTCTTATCTCTTAACTGACACTGAATCATTTTAGATCACATGTAATTAAAGCACAAGAAATGAAGGTTGGATTTTAAGAGCCAGAGTCATTCTCTAGGTATGCCACCTGAACGCTCCTTTACTCAGAAAAGCGCCCCACCGACAGCTCATTCTGTATAAGTACAGCAGTATATAACCCACAATCATTGCAAAAGGCACAACGGTGGCCTAGACTTTTTTTTCTTAAATCTTATCTGAAAGGTCTTTTCTCTGACCAAATATGCTACAATTTTCATGAAGGCAAAGCCATTTCCTACATAAATAAATAAAGGTGGAAGTGCTGAGGCTCTACCAAGCTGTAACTACTGGTAAAAGAAGCTTCAGGAGACTGAAGGCATCTACATTTCTTTTGGAAATTTTGATACCTTATCTAGACATGCCTTTTATCATTGATACTGTGAGTGCCAGAACAGCAGAGTTAGTGATCTTAAAACAAATGAAAAAAGCTCACACAGAACCTGAAGTAGTTTTCAAGCAGTTTTTGATACACCAGAAGGCTGTGCTGCCATCCAGCGAGACCTGGCCAGGATGGAGAGCTGGGCCCAGGGCAATCTCATGGGATTCAGCAAGAGCAAGTGCAGGGTCCTGCCCCTGGGGAGGAACAACCCCTCACACCAGCACAGGCTGGGGGGGACCTGCTGGGGAGCAGCTCTGCTGAGAGGCCCTGGGGGTGCTGGGGGGCAGCGAGGTGACCCTGAGCCAGCACCAGGCCCTTGGGGCCAAGGGGGCCAGCGGTGCCCTGGGGGGCATGGAAAGGAGTGTGGCCAGCAGGGCGAGGGAGGTTCTCCTCCCCCTCTAATCCGCCCTGGTGAGTCTGGAGTCCTACATCCAGTTCTGGGCTCCCCTGTTCAAGAAAGACAGGGAACCGCTGGAGAGAGCCCAGTGGAGAGCTATAAAGATGGTCAGGGGCTGGAGCATCTCTGGAAAGGCTGAGACCTGGGTTTGTTCAGGCTGGAGAAGAGAAGACTTGGGGGGGGTGGGGGGGTGGGGTGGAGCAGGGTGTGGATTGTCTCAGTGCTTACAAATATCTAAAGGGTGGGTGTCAGGATGATGGGACTAGGCTCTTTTCAATAGTGCCCAATGACAGGCCCAGGGCCAACGGGCACAAGTTGGAACACGGGAAGTTCCACCTGGATATGAGGACAAACCCCTTCCCTGTGCGGGTGCCAGAGCAGGGGCACAGGCTGCCCAGGGAGGCTGTGGGGTCCCTTCCCTGGAGACATTCACACCCCGCCTGGACGCGGCCCTGTGCCCCCTGCTCTGGGTGTGCCTGCTCAAGCAGGGGGTGGGATGGGATGAGCTCCAGAGGTCCCTTCCAACCCCTGCCATTCTGTGATTCTCCAATTTGAAAAAAGGTGCAGATAATTAAGTTTTTCCTTTACCTAGTGAGGGATTACCTTTCAAGTAATTGATCCAGGAAAAGAATGCATCTGCTTGAAAATATACCAGCCTGTTAGGCTTGTTATACAAGGAAGTTGTTTTCTTCAGTGATTTTGAGAGCAAACCTTCCCAACCAATGCCGGTGACAAACTAGTTCTCTACTTTGACATCTGCTGCATGAGCTGAGTTTGCTAAACTGAATCCCCTTCTGTTTCTTCAAAACTGTCTTGATATTTGAACAAATGGGGAAAATAGTCTCTTCTCTGTTTCAAGGCTTTCATAAAGAGTATCATAACTGACAGGAGATGCAGTTTGTGAGTTAGAGGAAAACCTGGGACTGATGAATTAACACATTGAATTCGGTCAGTGAGTGCCCCTATATAAATGTGTTTGTACATATGGCACTTGGTGCCAGTGCAAATCAATTTTCAGCTTTCCCAGCTCTATCTCAGTACCTTCCCCCCTTGCTACATAACAAAAACAAAAAGAAATTAAGAGCCACACTGCTCACCTACAGCAGCTTTGGAGGGGACAGGGGGTCAGAGAGGGGGAGATACCACAAGCAGATCACAGGTGAGGAACCCTACCTGAAGAAATGACAGGATACAGGGTATTCTGCAACTTTTGCAACAGTATATTCCTGTTGGGTTTTAAGTGGTTTTGTTTCGGTTGGGTTTTTTTCCCTTTGTTTCCTTATTTGTTTTTTTGCCACTTTTGAACTTTCAGGTTTACCCGTTTTGACCAAATCTGCTTATTTCCCTGCTAAACAGCCATTCAAAAGGTTTTAAGACTCCTTCTACCCATAGATGGTCATCACAAGAGTGCAGCGTATGTGTTACACTAGATAGATTTCTTTTATGTTCTTATAAAATACTCCACGCTGTCCCTGTGCTTTCTTTTTCAGTGTCGTCTGCAGAGTTTGAGATGCATTGCTATTATTTTGCCTTAGTCTGTTAGGACTTTGACTCATCATTTTTGTCAATCAGAAAGGATTGTGAAGGATTTCCTCTACAGCTGAGGCAGAATCAGGAGCCCAGATATTAGCCAAAGGCAGCTGGATTGAGTGCAACTGCCTGTCTCCTGTGCACATGATAGTGAATCCCCTCAACTTGATTTTCACTTATTGAAAAATCTGTTTAAATACCAAACCGTGCTGAAGAGACAAGAAGCCTGAGATTGTATAAAAAGATACACTTCCAAAGGGAGAAAATAGCATATCTATTTCTCAAAGATGCTATTTAAGATTATATTTGCTTTTCAATCACATGAAGCCGCCCCAGGGTACGCAGTGTCCTACCATTCTCGCTCTGCAAGGCAGGCAGTGCTTTTAGGGATTCAGTGTTTACTCATAGGGAGAATCTGCTCTGCAAGGGAAGGAATGATTTCTAATAGGTTTGGACCTCAAGTCCTTTGGACCTTTGATATGCCAGCATGGGGGAATGTTAAAAAAATTAAGAAACATATGGCAAAACATAAGAGCACTTTCAAGTGCCTGGAAGGGGACAGGCACTGCACAAAACCTGTCACAGCAGGTGCAGAAGGAAACGGCAGTGACGGAGTTCCCTCAGCTCATACCCAGCCCCTTTCTGCTCAATGCGGTGCTGCTTTGCCAGGCCGACAAAAGCCAGAGGCGCTGCCAGCTTTACCTTGAGAAGTTTGTGTCACAACGTAAATATTCTGTTAATGTAGTGTTTTTTAAACTGAATGTAGATTAGCACTGGGCATCCAGTCCAGGGTAAATCAATACAGCCCTGTTAGTCTATGTCAAAGGCAGTGATGGAAACTTGAAAAGGGCTTAATAATAAAGTTCTCTCTGAAAAACAAAGTTAGCCCTCAAAGGCAAAGTCTTTCAGACAATTTCTTAAGATATGATTAAAGATGGCAATGAAAAACTTATTTTATTAATTATTCAGCTAATGTAGTTGGCTTACAGTTAAATCAGCTACACACATTTTGTAAATAGAAAAAAATAACTTGAAAATTCATTGTCAAATTCTGCCTTTCTGCCCAGGGTCAGGTTATGCTTAATCAACAAATGAAATATTAAAATATATATTTAAAATAAAAGCATCCAAATACCAGGCAATCATCTGCAATACACATGGCTTTTCCTACATTGTATATCAAACTGAGCGGTATGAGCGCTATACAACTAGAATCTAAATTAGTTCTTCGAACAGAAACAGGGCTTGGACAAAACAAATTTATCAGCATTTTTACTCAAATGACATTCAGATGTTTTATATGAAAAATGCTTGCTTTGCAGGCTCCGTTGCAATATAACCCTAGACTGGATTTTAAGAGCATCTTCCAAAATTGTCAACTTAAACCTTTCCGTGCCTCTGGTAGTGCTGTGCTGCGATGTTCTGGAGAGCTGCTACAAGTCTAAAGCAAACCACTCACCTTCCATCACTGCTTCTGCTGACCTTAGTACAACATAACTTTCCTTCCATTTAGCTGCATTTCTGTTACAAATATTCATCCTCTACCATTTCTGTGTTTTATTCAATTCCTCCTGCAGTCACTTGTTACTCTCCTACTCATCTTTTAGCTCTTATTGTCCCCTTACATTGCTTCCCATATGTTTCTATCCACTCAACAAAATTATATGGCTATTAAAGTATGTAAATACTGCAATAGCTTTCAATTTCAATCAGCTTTTACACATTTTGCCGTCCCTAGGCCCCTTTGTTAAATAATAGTGTTGCCTTCTAGGTGTGCATCCCACCACAGCTGCCCACCCTTCACCTGCACGAGCTTCTCAGAGACCCAAACGCAGATCATTCTTCCCTGTTCAGACACTCTACGAGCATCTGAAGGAGCAGCCACCTCGTATCGATGAAAATTCTGCGCTCGCACTTAAGAATGTCAATTATTCAATATTTTAGTATTCAGCCTTAAGCTCTGCCAAGAGTGTTACTTACAGAAGTGTCAGAATTTGGCTTTTCCCCAGCTCTACAAGAGGCAAATGCTAAAGACCACTTTTTGCTGATGCAGTTTTAAGAGTTTTGAGCATAATTAAAAAGCCCATGTAGCCAAAAGGATTTCAGAAACTTTAAAGGAACACTGCCAGAGCACACCTAAGCATTGGGGCAAGGATGATAAAAACAAAACAATATAAAAATTAAAGTCTGTGCAAAAAAAAAAATGCTGCCCTCTTCTATATATGCATATACATATTTATTTTAATTCTAGTTTTACCAATAGTACAACTTTTGCTCCTCAAAGATTGTATTGCCTTGGCATGGAAGACCCTGAACACAGGTGGTTTGAAATCAGGTGGTTGCCCTTGTTCCAAGACAAGGGTTTAATCTAATCTGGGTTTTGTTTATATATATTTTTTTATTGGAACAGACAAGGAGACTTTATGTGCTCAGTGAATACATCTCAGGAATTTCCAATTAGGAGTCTCAACTTTATAAGCCATTCAGTTCCTGCCTGCAAAAGCATAGCTGATTTGCCCTGAATCTGGGGAAAAAGCTAAGTGAGAAACTGCAGATGGAACCAGCACTTCTGAAAGTGCTATTCAGGGCCTTTTAGGCCCTATCTCTTGGCCTTTGCTTTTTGCAAAAAGGTGTGATAATCCTCCTTTCCAACTCCACAGGGCTCTGTTAATGAGAAATCACCTTTTCAAGGTATTATAAAAAAATCCTGTAGATCGATAAGAATATTGAGATGAACTTCTGACAATCAAATTTAATGGTGTCTTTAGTGGGAACAGACCTTGGTGTTGTGTTGGGGAAGAGCAATGATTGACATGACAATTTACAGGTTGGCTGGGAACATCAGGGAAAATTCAATTCTGAGTTCAGCCATTATTCGCCAACAGCAACTATTACTGAGTCGCTTTGAGCTACGGAAAGGAGAATCCTCGCTCCAGCTTTCAGCCATCACGTTGCTCCTGTTCTCCCATCCCCTATCCTGCAACATCAGTACCGCACATCAGCTCTATTTCTAATGAGAGCTGTTACGATCACACAAATCACGCAATGTTAAAAAAGGCCAGCCCTATTACATCCCCCCTTCAGGGCCATAACAGCACATTTGTATTCTGAGCACACTTACAAGTTTGAACAAGGTTATTGAAAGAAATCTGAATCCCACATTAACTTAATTTTATTGTCCCACCTTTTTGAAAAAATCAGGTACTTTTTTTTTTTTAATAATATATCTTCCAAGCACTTAGTGTTAGGAGCTTAGTTACAGATTTGTAAATCTATATTCATGAAATGCTGCATTTTCAGTGTATTGTAAAAGAGGGATTTACAGTCCCAGAAATTTGGAGGTTACTTAATATAACAAAAATTGCAGGAGAAATATCAAATTAAGAATACCTAGCGTGTACTACTGAAGAAGAAAACCTGTGAGAATATGGAATTTAGTGACCATTTCTAGAACTGGTAGAATTGTTGCCTTTATGCAAATAGATAGATGAATATATATCTACACCCATTTTAAAGCAAGAGGAGCAAGGCTTCAGGCTAGTTTCTAGGTTTGTCTAATCCTGATGCACCTTTGAGTGGAGGACGAAGAGTGTGCCTGAAACATGCAACAGACAACACACAAAACACTATGCATATATTGGTTTTTCCCCTCACTTACCAAAGCCAGGGTTTTATTAGTCTCCTTGCATTTTCCTTTTAAACATTCAGGGTTTGTGCTCATTGGTTTTGGGTTTTCTGGTGGGTTGGGTTGGTTTTTTTTATTTGGGGGGGGGGGGGGGGAGGGGGACTGCAGAGGCAGGTGTTTGTTTGGGGGTTTTGATTTTGGTTTGGTTTGGGGTTTTGCAGATTGAGGTGAGTTTTTTGGTAGGGAGGAAAACTGGGAGGGGGGCATCTTTTTGGTGCTACCAGTACCTAGTTGAGATAATGAAACTGGCAAAATTGCATGAAGTTCCCCTCCCCATGGAAAGCTGTCGGTACTACGACTGCTCTTCACTTTCCCCATGAAGTGCATGGAACAACAACAAAAAGCAGAAACACTGCAAATCTAGACGCTGTTTAGGCAGTAGTGCAAACCGCACGCCATCAGTTTGGGAAGCCACAGGAGGCCACCACTTGGACAGCTCAGGAGACAGCAGAGGCAAGAGCTTCACTGGTGCCACATACCTACAGAAGTAGTCAGCCAGGAGACAGCCAACTACTTGATTTATCTGCAGTCTATCCGGTCTTACTTTCTGCCAGAGGCAATCAAGCAGGAGCAGGAGGATTAATGGCTCTGCACAGCTAAGTCTCTTGCTGGCACACTTGTCAGCATCCCTGCACCTCCCACCATTGCTCCTTCCATCCCAGTGTGAGCCACCTGCTTCTCTCCGCATTCCAATTCCCTCAAGACCTTCATGGGTCTTCAGAGAAGCTCTTGCCTCCAAAGGGGATGAGCAAGTCTCAGGCTCAGGGCAGATGGGGGCTGCATTTGGAGAGGCAGCCCTGTCAGCTGTGCACACCAAGGGAAAATGCAGGGCAAAGGCAGCACTTCTGCAACCAGTAACATATGATACGCAAAGATTTGCCACTAAGAATTTGTCATTTATCACAGCCTCCCAGAGGTGATAGTAGAGTAAGTTTCAGATAGATAATCTGTCTCCAATATAACAAATTCAGATGCCATTCTCCTTTGATTCTAACATTAACTCCAAAAAATATGATCAATTACCCCTTCAATTTTTTAAAGAAACTTGGGATTTCTCTACGTTTAACAGAAGGTGACTGCCATATCTCAAACTCCTCTTGCATTAGCTACTAGCAAATTATGATTTTCCCTGGCAAACACCAAATCATCGAAGACATCTTTTATTTTAGGAATTCAAAGCGTCATTCAGACATTAATTCAGTAAGGTTGGCACCAGCTCTATCATGGAGAAAAGCAGTGCTGTCCCCTTTTTCAGGTAAGCCACGAACGCATTAAGTGCTTTGCTTAAGGCCAGAAATGAGTCATTGGAAGAGCCACCACGCACAGTACATCTCTCATGCTGCTGCCATCATCAGCTCACAAAAATAAAAGGAATAATTAATGATAGCCTCTGAATTTATATTAGAGTTTAAGGAGTTCATGGTCTGAGCCCATTACATTATGTAAGATTCATCTAGCTATAATTTATGTGGTTACTGTTAGCTACCTATCCCCACACAACTACATTTTTTTCTTTAGGGGAAGTCTCCAAAGACTTCCCCAAATATATTCTTTTTAATGCTAAAATAAGTCCAGATTAACCTAACAGACACCTATGCTGAAATAGTTAAAAACAAACTAAATGCCAAGAAAAATTGCCTGACGACCAAGCCTTCAGGGGCCACCATGCCACAGCGCACGTGGTTCAGGAGGTGCCGCACCAGCTGCTTCACATCACTTAAAAGCTGCGGTTACTCACCAATGTGACCAAGGGTCTTGACTTTTCCACGGGGCTTCATCAAGATGGGATTTTTTCTTCATTATCCTAAATGAAAATTTTAAATGTACAGCTGTCATTTATATAAGATATGTTTATGGATCATTTAGTAATACTGTATATTCTCTTATCCTTTCAGCTATAAAAAGTAAATTGTTGGTTATGATTCATTGGTCATACCAATGCAAATTCTGCCCTTTAAATATGGCGTGATTAATTTAATAGTTCATTTAGGCTGCAGGAAATTACCCAGTGGAAATAAACAAATAGTCTAATTCCAGAGGAATTTCATATTGTTTTTAACACTTACAGCAATGATATAAACAAGTCAGAAGTATCTCAGAAACATTTTCAGTAGTAATTACCATATGTTGCTATTAAAAATTATCCTAATTCTAGGTCAATTACAATAATATGAAATATTTCAACAGAAATGAAACTGGAATATTTGCCTGCTAGTTTCCTGTCCTCCGTATGTTATGATTGCTAAAGAGACTAGGTTTTTAACTTGTTTTAGAAACGGTAGGGTAAAATATGGAAATGAGTCCAAGGTACATAAAGCAGCCCAATTAGTTTTTGTAGGTGAGTTGCTGAATGGGAGGATTTTGAATAGAACTTGGCTGCAGAGAAAAAAAAAAAATAAAGCATTGCCCAAATCCATCAGTCCTCACACAGAACCAAAACACCCTGTTGTACTGTTTCATATTCATCATCTATTTGGGGACAAGCAACTCATCACTCTCTTTGTTCAGCAAGAGGCATAAAATAATACCTAGACTATTGAGCATAGTTTCAGGCCACTTTATAACGTTCCTAGGGCAAAGACAGCAATTTTTTACATGGAAATGCAATGTTAGAGAGGCTTTGAATGTAAAATTAGCCAAGGTACTCTGCAATCTCGCTGTCAGCAGGGAGGAAGAGACACCTCCTGCAAACATTGGGATCCTCAGGATTTTCCTGTGATGCTGCAGAAGTGTCCTGACATACCAGTTGTGCAGATGTCACAAATATTCTTGTCCTCACAACTTACCTGCAAACTACATTTTGGGATTTATAAGAGCCTATGATTTTCAAAAGGTGGCTGCACTTGACCAAGCCTACTTCAAAACAACCGATTGGCGATGATAGACTACATCTAGAAATGCAAGTCACTTTAAAAGGTCATTTTATTTGAACAAGGAAGGGCTGGCTGAGATTTTAGCCACACCTTCAGTAACTCCTGGTGCCACAGGTGGCTCTCGGAGGCCAGACCTGCAGAAGACAGCGCAGATGGCTCAGTAAAGCCACAACAGACACCAGCCCCCTACATTTTGCCTGCAGGTAATGCTTCTGCACTGATGAGTGTTAACACATTCACTCAGCCTCTCATCATGAAAACCACCAGGAACAGCCCAAAAAAGGCTTCAGGTGGTGGGTCTGCCTCTTCAGTTGAAGGAATCACTGCAGGAAGACTTGGATTGGCAACGTACCATGAACCCAGGCGCAGCTATGGACAGAGGTCCAAGGAGAGGTCAAATAGTCCATTCCCATGCCAGGGAGAATCAGGCTGAATGCAGCACACTTTAATAATGAATCACACAGTAACATCTACTTTGATTTATCAGCTTGGGCTCTTGCTTTTCAATTAAAGCAAGTTCAATTTTAATCTTTTGAAGTGCAGGAGAAGGTATGGCAGTAGCCTAAAAATCTGTGGGGTTTGACTCCTCAGCAAATGATATGATGCAAAGAAACAAATCTGAGTGCTCTCGGCATACATCCCCTTTTATAAAACCTGAAGAAGAAAGGACAGAGGAGCAGAGAAAACTGCTGAGACCCTGAACTTGTCTCAGTGAGGTCAATCTTATCAACATTGTCATATTCTTCCAAACCCAGACTGAGCTTCCTCTTCTCCCCAGCGAGTACAGCATATGGTTTTGCTCAAGAAAGTCCCCTTGCCTGAAAATAAGGTTGTATTAATATTTCAAATCACATTAAGCACTAGTCCTTAACGCGAGTTTCCTGTGCACTTCTGTCTGCATGCAGCAGCCTCAGAAAGCCACCACTAAACTACTTTCTTACCCTGGCACGTGGGGAACATATGTCCTTCTGTGCTCTGCAGCTGGAAACACATCTGCATTGATCTCTGCCAACCCCCGTGCAGTCCATCTCTGACCACACCTTCTGCAGTTCAGAGGACCTACACGCTGACTTGCTGTGCTAAGGCACCTCAGTTGAAGTGATTAACAGCACTAAGACATTTTTCATAGAGGAAATCAATTAGCATTCAGAAAAAAAAAACCTAGAACAGCTGTATTTTCTAAAGTAAATTATTTGCCCTTTTTTAACCACCTGGGTCCAATGCCATCCTTCTTTCAAGGCTTTTATCAGCATTATAACCTATCAGCAGAAGAAAGCGTGTATAGTGACACTGAATGTAGTCTGCAGCACACTTTTTGTCCATTTCCATAAATTTAAAACTTCACAGCATTCTCTGAAGATCTTACCAAGAAACAGGCCTTTTTATATCATCAGTTCATACACCACTATATCCTGCAAGCTAGAAATACGTATCTGTATTAGCACAGGTAGTTTTACAAAAAGAAAAAAAAAAAAGACAAGAAAAAACAAAACCCAAAACCACCTTTGCTATTAATTTTGACAAATTAAATCACTTCCAAAGTACCAAATTGTCTGGAAGAAGTTAATGAAATAAGTATATGGTTCTTTAGCTAAACTTCTTAGATTAAGAAAGAATTTTAACCCATCATGAAGTCAGTCTCAAATTGTTCATGTTTAAGGCTCAAATGATTCTGAATTAGCCTTAAGGTAATAGAGTTGATATAAGTTTTCCTGCCTCCTTTTGAGCATAGGAAGGAAACCCTAGAAAAACTTTCAGAATTTTGAGTTCTAAGATTTTTTTGTGTTGGCTTTTCCTAGAGGAAAGACAAACCATGTCAATACCGTCTTTGAATTGTTAAGTTTAATATAGGAATATGTCACAAGGAATAATCTTTTCTGCGTCCAGAGTGATTTATGCCATGTATGCTTATTAGAGGTACACCTCTGTAGACACCATATATGTTGCAGCAAAGGCCATATGATGAGCTATACCCATCATTCAGCAATTCTGATCACTTTGCCCTCACCAATTCATTTTCATCTGAACTATTTCTTATAATCCACATCTTTGTGCTTCCAGCAGCTGCATAAGAACAAAGCCCTGCTCAAGAAACATTTCTTTGCAGGGCATGTAATTATTAAATTGGGTTCTAATTACAGATCATAAATTACAAATGCTTCTTTAAAGAGAAAATACCAAGAATGCTACAAAGAAATGCACCGCTTCTTTCTGAAGTTAATCTAAAAGCCTTATGGGTTAAAAATTTATGCAATTTTGGGATCAAATCATGGGTCTTATATGAATTACATGGAATTATTTTTAAGACACTGTAAGCATTAGTGTACGCAATTATTATTTCCTATTAAAATAGAAAAAAAGTAAACATATGTCACTTCTGTGGAGCACCAGCAGACGTAAGGGCTGTGCAGTTGGTGTTTGCTACAGGAGAAGAAATGAATGGTGTCTCTGGTTGTGTTCTTTCTATAGAAAGATGGACATCAGTATGCAGCCAAACCCCTCCAGAAAAGCCTTAGCTCTAACATAAGCACTCAGTTCCCAAAAAGCCACTATGAGCCAAGAATAGATTAAAGAGATTAAAGCAACCAGCAAATGCTTGGTGCTTGCTCCAGCTGGACCTGCATCACAACAGTAGTGTCCCTGCAACATTCAAACACTCTACATTGAGAAAATATATACAAAGATGCAAAACCACAATGTTAAGCGTTTGACCAAAATAAAGCGTGATGGCATAAAACCAGAGGGCAGAGCCAACGTGGCATGTAGAAACCTGGGTTTTGGCTCCTGTCACCTTAGCAGGGAGCCCAGCACTCACTTGGGCTCATTGTGCCATGGGCATGAACAGTCAGACACCTACAGGTGGCCATCCACAAACCCACACCACAGGGGCTTGGATGGACCAACCAAGGAATGCTCCACCCTGAGTGGTCCCACCAAAGACAGACAACCCAAAGCACAGCTGGTCCAGCCAAAGGGCAGAAGCTGAATCAGGCCTTCATCCACTTGCCCAAAGACAACAAAATGAGGACAGAGCTGCTTTGACCATGGCCAGGGTGTCCCAAGCGGGGTCCTCTCAGCTGCACAACTTCCCCCAGCTGAGTGATGTGTGCCCATCAGCACTGTGGTGCAGCCAGGCTTGTGCATGCTCCCAGCTGGGTTAATGATATTTATGGAGTCTGCTTTTGCTAGGCAGTATGAAGAGACCCCATGTTAAAGCATCTTTATAATGGCTGTCCTGTAAAATGAAAGAAGGAAGAGGATGCAGCCCACTGCATTTTATATGTATGGAATAAGGATCACCATTCTGTGATTCTGTGATCTGATAAGTCTTTGTCTGGGGTGGCTGAAGGAGGAAGTCAGGTCAAAGTACGCTCCAGATGACCCTTCACAGCATCCCCAGTACCCTAATGACAGAAAGGCAGAATAGCAAATGTTATGGTTCATAAGATTTTGCTGCCATCTTCTGATGAAAAAAACATTACATGGGGAGAAATGCAGCTGCTGGGGTCTAGGCAGCACCACATCCCCTGTGTCCATGAATAGACACTCCCCCATGGAAAACCCAGCTCCTTCAGCTCCCCAGCAGCCTGCTGGGCTCATTTGGATATATTATTTAAATTACTGCTCAAATTTCCTGCTCCAGACTTCTACCTTCCCAGGCAGAAAACAGCCTTATATATATATTATAGCATATCCATCAGTACACAGCTGTTAAATACCACCACATTGTGCTTAATAATAAACATTTTAATAACCATGACTCCTCCATGCTTCAATTTCCAAAGATCATTGGTCACCTTAAAGCTCTAACTTTAAATCTGAAGTATGATAGCTACTAAATATTCTTCAAAATATTTTTTTTAACTTTTTTTTTTCGGTGTTTATTCTTCTCTGAAAATGGGTTAAATATTTCAGTGTCTCATTTAATGGAACATTTCCCCATTTCTAATTCTTGAAAAATAGGACTTCATATTATATACAGAAAAAATCAGCCTTCCATTAAAATATACTTCTTCTGAAGATAATGATGAACAGCCCACTTCTATTTTGCATTACAGAAGAACAAGCCCTGCTGCCTTCTCGAACGTACCATGCACAACTTCAAACTAAGATTTATACAAAACAGTCAAACTGGAGCAAGAACAGTTCCCTTTCAGCATCTTGATCTGCAAAGTTTTTTCAATATCTCAGAAAGAATTTATGTTTTTCTATGCCATAATATAAATCGGATCTTTCATTTCTGTTCTAGTGCTATTTATTTTATCCTCATTCCCCATTCTTCACTGCAGATGAAGTCAAATGAAATATTCCTTTTAAAGCCACTCTCTTTTGCTGGGTTGAATGTCACACTAATAGCACTTCAGCATATGCAATAGTGCCATTGAGGGTTTTTCCTTCACTGCACTTAGGATAAGCTTTAAATTCCCTTGTGGGTACTGAGAAATTATTAATATTGTGTCTTAATATGCTATTTTAAAAGGGAAAGAAGTAAAAAGCTTTTGTTACTTACATTAATTCTTTCCTTACTGTACCTGGACTTCAGTGACCACCTACATTTATTACAGGTGCAGGATCTAAGGCATAGTAGTCATAAAGTGCAGTGGAATGCAGCTTGGCACCCCTAGCCTTGATCGTCATGGACAGTAGCTTTAATTTATCAGGGGAGAACAGGAGTAACCCTTCCCTGTGCACCACACAGTCTGTCCTTTGCAGGTGGGAGAGCAGCAGAGTTCCTCCACCAGCCTGGCATGCACCCAGAACTTCTGGGTAATGTCCCTTCCTACACTAAGACAGAATAACGCATTGGTGGTGAATCTGTCTTTTTTTTTTTTTTTTTTTTGGGGGGGGGAGGTGTAGATTAATTAATTACCACCAACTTCAGTCATTACACAAGCTGGTTTTCTTAAAACAAGATAAAGACAGAAGGGCAGAGATAATCTAAAACATGTCCAACCAGTACAGTGATTAAAGCATCCTGCCCAGAGAGGGGGAAACACTTGCCTAAATGAGACCATGTCTCTGGAGGTTGGTTTCCTGCACCTCCGGTGGATGCCTGAGCAGGACCGTGCTGCTCCAGGCAGCCCATTTGGCTGAGACTCTGTAGAAATGGGATAGCTCTGCAGCAACAAGGAGAGACAGTCTGGTGGTTATGGCTGTCACTGGAAGGAGGAAGACCCAAGTGGAAAGGTCTGGTTTACATTAGACTAACCAGCATGGACCTGAAACTGTCTCCCATAGACCCACCAGGTTTTCTCACTGTGAGATTTTAAGCTTTTAGAATGAGTTAATTTTTTCGTTTCTATCTCATATCAGTGTGAAATTAGAACATTTTTAAAAATATCAAATATTTCCATAGGACAGAAGAAAGCTTATGCTTCTAAAGGGTTGTCGTCTGGAAGGCTCAGTGGCCCTTCATCCATTCATCCTTCATCCTCACAGAACCCCATCCATCATTCTTCTCTCTGACTTTCTCCTTTCAAACTGTATCTCTATGCACCCTTCTGAGTCATCAGCTTACACACTTGTGAAATACTACGTCCAGGTGCAGTACTTCACAGGGATTTCTCTGTGCTTTCAAAAAAGCCAATCCATTATCAATGCAATAAAACATATTTTCAAATACCTGATAGCAATAACATAATTACAGAGAGTCTGTTCTCCTTTCTAGCTCTTTTTCCTCACTAATTGGGATAAAGCTTTTCTGAGCATGATTCCTGACCCCAGGAATGACAGGTGTAAATACTGTGGACAGAGTCAGGACAAATTGCCTGATTTTGAGGACTGTTAAGAACATGAAGACTTACATCTCTGTTACAAATTTGGGAAAGATTAAGGATCTCTTCCAGCCTTATTTCCTATGAATTTCTGAAGAGCATTACAACGTGTGTGCATGTCAGTTTGAATCAATACTAAATGTACTCTGGGAGCTGGCATGACTTCCAGGTGTACTTTAGCCTATCACTTTATGCCTGCCAGTAACATGTCCAGTTTCTTATGATTTCCTCACTAGATACTCTCTACAATGGACAGCTAGGGATTTGTCCTAAGCTAGGATAACCTCTCATAGAATTAATCACCATTTTCTTTCCAGTCATGATCTCCACAACATTCAACTAAATTTAAGTGATAGAAATTATCAGAAATCCATAATATCCCATGATTATCGCTAAGGTTTGCTTACTTCAACAAATCTAATACCATCCGATTAAATTTTGTAATGTTTACACATGGTACTATGAACTTGCTCAAACATCAGAAAATGAGACTGGCTCCTCAACAGAAAATGTAAACAAATGAATTGAAATCCATCAACTTAAAATGTAAGAGGCTGCATTGTTTGTTATGGATGTGGATCTCAAACACTATGTGTTCGTACAACGGCATTGCCGTAGAGCGCACACATTGTTAACTGGCTCAGATCTCATCTAAAGCAGTTTAATTTAATATATTTATTCTCATGCATAATTTATTGATATTTCTTGCATAATGGCTTTTTTTTTTTTTAGAGTTTAATGCTTTTAGTTCATCTGTGCAGAATGGCTAGAGAATTTAGGCATAAAAAGACATGACTGCACAGACACAGAATTCATCGCCAGGAGTCAGTCTCCAGATCCACCTTACGTGAGCAAAAAGCCACAGCTGTCAGTATGCTGAAGAGCTACAACATCGTGTGAACTACAAAATAAATTATCCTACAACAGTGCCCAAACCAGGAAGACTTTAATTTGAGTTTGATAGGTTAGACTTTTGTACTTTGATTGAACACACATTTAAACAACCATATTAATAAGATAACCCATTAACCGACAACCTAATCGGAACAAGCAAGATCACAAGAGTTCACGATCTATCTGAAACCCTCTGCATTATGACGTGCACCTGTTCATAAACACAAGAATACCACAATATCGCCATGAATATCACAAGCAATTGCAGCCGGTGCCTTTGAGCACTAGAAGCTTTAGTCCCTGCACCACTGCAGGATGAGGCCACAGATTTATTAAACCTAGCAAACATTGCATAGTTTACACTGTATACATCGCAGCCTGTAGTACTCGTCTTCATGAGACTGTTTCTGGATTTCCCACCCCACAAAAAATATGTTCAGTGGAAGAAGGTATTCACCTCCTGTGAATTATGATAGCTTTTAACCAACCTGATGAGAAAGCTGTCACATCTGGAAAATGGATTAATATTCAGAATTTTTTTAAAATCCAGGATATATCTCTATGTTGTGTTTCAAGAATACAAATAATCAAGAATACCAAGGTGTTCTCCTTAGGGAACGGTTCCTTTATTCTTGATCAAATGATGGTTAAACTTAGTTTTCCATAACAAGATATATCAATCTCTGTTTGTGCTTTCTTAAAGTAGGCAGAAACTTCTGTCTTGCCTGCAAGGATTCGAGAAACTTGCAAGCAAATGAAAAATTCATTGAGATTTGAAGACAACCCACTTGGGGAACCGCAAGACAGAGCACCACACGTACCACGTCTCAAAGTGCTCAGTGGAAATACCAAGCAGTATGCTTCAAAAGAAGTCTAAATCAAGATTCACTGAAAAACAGAAAGACAGCTGATCAAATCTTCTGCAATAAATGCTAATGAATAAGTTATAACCAGAACTGTTTACTTCATTTTCTGGAATAAGGCGCATAAATGAACCCGTTGACTGTCAGGTCCCATGAAGAACATATGGCTTCAACCTAATAAAGCAAATGTGTCCATATTTTGAAGCAATTATAAAGCTGGTATTATTAAGTGGCTTACAATTTATATGAAATGCATCTCCTGTTCTCACCTAGATTTAAAAGGAAAGCCCTATTTCTTCCTAGTCTCCATACCGCTTGTTAGTTGAATCCTGAAAAAGTTTTTAGCACTACTGCGCTCCACAGAATCATGGCACAAATCTGGCATTTAATATACCTGTAACATTTTACAGGTGATTGCAACCTTCTCTTACCTCCTTGTGGCAATTAAACACAAGCTGCCTGTATTAACATCAAAGATTCAATTGTATCTTCAGCACCAGCAGCTTCTGCTGCTGATGTTCACAACTGGAGGTGTCTCTGGGGTTTTTCCCACCCACCTTCATGTCCCTCTGACCTAGCAGCCAAAATGAGCCCAAACCAGTAGCTCTGTCCCTAGCCCATCTCTTTTCCTATGATGCCTTCATGACTGCAGAGACCAGTTCTGGTAGAAAAATCAATGACGCCAAAAGGTATCAACGTTTAGGGTTGGTTCCAGCAGTCTTAAATCCTCATAAATACATACTATGCTAAATTAGCATTCCTCTAAAGATGCTGAACAGCACCATCTACACACAACATAGCAATGTTTCTTCTAAATTCATTGCTGCCAACTATGCCTTAATCTTCCTGATCCTCAAAATACATTCTAAAAACCTTTTTTTCTTTTTTTAATTCAGTAACGGAAACTTTTATTAAAACTGCAGCGACACTACCATAGTGCTTATACCACAATAAATGAACGCAAGAGACAAAATAAACAGCAGCCAGAGGCTAAAGCAGAACTTGTCAGGATCAGTCAATGCTGCAGAGTGCGCTTTGGCTGTGCTGTAGCATTATTCCCTTATACTGCAGATTCAAAGTTTCAGGCAGAAATTAAGGTAATTACGGTCATAAAGAGCAGAAAGCCTATTGGAAGTTCACAAAACCGTAGGAAAATGGCAAGTTTGGGGAGAAATAATCTTGATGACTCACACAAACGCGTGTATTTATCTACGCCATATTTCAGATGTACCCAGAATGTGTCTACTCATTCTTATTTGCCCATATTTCCTATCTCTATTTTCCTGTTAACCAAAGCAGGAGGGTCACTACATCACACCCCGCTCACTGAGTCATCTCAGGCAATGCAAACATACCTTGCCTACTTAGTGCACCTGATGTACGTTACACTGAAGGTCTGAACACAAAAATACCTTATAGACATTTATTTTAAAAATATTTATGAATGTGTAGGAAATATAATGGTCTTATAATAGCACAGTTAATTACTGATTTTTTTAATATTACTGAAGTGTCATTAACATTTATCAGTGATGGGCTAAGACAAATGTTAGGAGACTATTATTATTAAATGCCTTGTCCGAATGTTGTGAAGATGATGAACAGATGTTCTCAAGTGCATAAAAATGTAGTCTCTCAGTCCTTACCGGTTAGTCCTCAGCTATAAGGAAAAAAACTTCTTATGAATTTTCACAGATAATGAAATTGCAGGCACAAGAAAAATTTGCATGCTATTTGTATTTGATGTATTGCTTCTTGGGGTGGTATCACAAAGTAATTTTATTGTTAAAGTTCCTCCCCACCCCAATAAATCACCTTGTCATGACATTTAAATGAAGACAAAAAGAAGAGGCTTAAAATTAAGAAGTCTTTATGAATATTTTGTTGTAGTAGATTAATGGACGTATATCGACACAACTAAAGTCAATAATTCCATTAAAAATGTAAGAGAGAGTTTATTTTCTCCTTTACCTGACATCCAGTGTGCTGTAGATTACTCCTGAAAATAAGAAAAATTTAATAACAAGGTAAAAAGACATTAGACTTAAGGCATCGAACCTTTAAGTATTTGGGTTGGAGGACCCTTTTTAATGAGCACTGCAGCATACCTCTTAGAAACTCCAGCAATCCAGATAACAGAGGGTGCTAGTGTTAATGCTGTCAAACGTTAAATTAATTCACAAAACAGGTCTGAAAAATGAAATAAACTCCACGGGAGAGCTGCACCTAGCCAGCCTGCAAGAAACAGAGCTCTAAAGCATTGTGGCCAGCATCTAAAAATCAATGGGATCAAGGGTTGCGCAGCTTGAAACCATGCCACAGCCAAGCTCACTAGACCACAAATTACTTTCAAACAATATGCACTCACAAAAAAATAAAAAGGCTTCTCTATCGAGTCACAGGAGTGACACATCTCCACAACTGCTAGAGAAAGTTCAGTGGAGGGAAATAAGCATTAAAAACCAGATTCGGTTACAAGAACTTAAACACGTGAAGGTGAAGCTTGCCTCTCTTCCTTTTATTTTTGACAAACCTGTGAAGTCCGCATACCAGGGAAAATAATGTAGGAAACCTGAATACATGCCCTGTGTGTGTGTGTGTGTTCATTTTAACCACCAAAAGAAAAAGTGTAATAAAGAGCAGTCGCCATCCTTTGCGTGGAATGGGTGGGGATGATGTTTTTATCCTCTACCTGTGGTGGTTCATGCCTGTATAGCCTGCATAAGCCTCTCTGCTTAGCTGCAGCTCAATGGAGCATGCGAACCTTTATCCCAACCTACCTAATCATCATCTTCTCTTTCACTGTGGATGATACCTGCACATTACCTACAGGTTGAAGGCCTGTAGCGGTGGCTAAACCTTAGCAGAGTGGCAGTGGGGGCAAAACCCGCCCTTACACTGAGCTCACTGGAGCAAACTGATGTGTATTTCAGTATATTATAGGTAGGACTGCCACAGGGTTTCTTCTCATCCTTCCTGTCCCCACACCACTTCTCCCAGCTCCAAAGTTTTTGTATATTTCCTCCAGTTGAAGTTTCCCAGCAAATCCCTGCTCCTTCACTGTTACTATTATTCTTGTTATCACAGCAAAGACTGCATTAACCACTGGAAAAGAAGCAAGACATTCTGTATTCTTTTGATTTAAGCACTTCGCATCTAAAGCTGAGATCTGCAGCCATCCATTCCCCTCTGCCCAACTATACTGAACAGTTATCTGAAATACTCTTCACCTCACCCTGGCCCCACACAGACACTGCAGGCAGCCCCCGCTCCGGTCTCCAGGGCAAAGGCGAGCAGCTGAGGCAGATCCCCAGCACGGCTGATAGCTACAGGATCACCAGCACCTTTACCGGAGCAGAGCAGCTTGAATGCTGCCAGCAGCATGTGGAGAGCATGCACGCCACTGCAGCTTCTTAACTGCTTGAACAAGGAAAATTAGCACCAGAGAAATTATACAGCGAGTTCCTGTTGCCATTGTCTCAGGCAAAGTCTGCCCCCGCGAAACGTTGCTGTCTTTTGTGCAGCAGAACGGGTAGAGAATACAACTTCATTTTCCTGGCACATCACTGTTGGAAATACACTGCACATGTGAGATGACTCTGCTGAACCACCCTCTGTTGGCGTCTGGGCTGCATCCAGGGCCAGGGGAGTGGTGGTACAGCCACCGGCGCAGCCAGCAAGGGTCACGCCTGACAGCATCGTCAAACAGCTGCTATTGCAACTGATAAAATAAGCAAAAACTGGGCCTACATTTATTTCTGCTGTGTCTACCACAATTTATCCATCTCACAGCTAAAGGTCCTGTTACAGAAAGGTCCATAAATATATTTCACTCTAAGTACAAATACAGTCCATTAATTTCAGTTAGGTCGCTTAAGTGTTGAATGGAACATACATTTTGGTCCTTCCAATGGCTTCAAAAGCAATTGTCAAAGCCTCCAGGACAGACACGGTCTCTCAGTGAGCACTACACCCAGCATTAACAAGGTGTCCATCTATACCTGATGTTTCAAGATGCTCAGTCACACACAAATAATCAGAGTAAGAGCAGCACTAAGATGCAGCACCTCTTTTTAACTGCCACAGACCTGTTACAGAAATCCTACATTACTGATAATTACTGGAACTCTAAGCAACAACTTTCTTGATTTTACCTGCAATCGAGCATACCAGTTTTCTCTCTATTTTAATTTTTTATAACAAAAAGAAAATTACTCCTTTAAAAATAACTTTTAAGTGATTCCCAGAATAACCAGGCTTTCAGGGATATTTGGTAGACTTTGTGTATGAAGTTCCCAGCCCCATCTAGTTGTGCCACCAGTGAAAGGATGAAAGGGAAAATTCAGTTGCTGATGATACAAATTAAAATGGTTTCCTCCATTTGAAAGGATGTGGAATTTTATACTAGATTGAATTTGACACTGTATCACTAAAATGAATATAATTCACTGTGATCTTCTTGCCATTTAGAACCAATGGCCCATTCATGTGTAAATGCAGAGTTAAAGAAAAAAAGAAGCACGACAAAGTAAAGATAGACTATAATGTCATGTATATCTAAGCAATCAGTTTCATTGTGTCCCTGTAATAAAAGGAAGAGTAAATATTACACATAGAAAGGATTACAGTTTTATAGTCGTTCAGGAATGTGGGCTTTATTACAAAACACATTCAGTAGCTGTATTTCTGTGAAGGCATGTATATAAATCCATATTATATAGACCACGTGAATAGATTGCAAAGGCTAACTCATTGCTTAATACTGAATCATGTCTACTACGCAGCTAGAAATTAAGCATCCCTGTAAGGAATAATTTTAGATAATATCACACACATCTGACACAAAGATCCCAGACCAGGAACCCTTAGATGGGAGTTTGGTCAATGTTGAATATAGCAGCAAAAGAGCATCATCAGCTGTGGATTCCAGGTGTCTTCTGAACAAAATATGAAAAACATTTGGGGGAAAAAAAAATAATTCTCTCTCATATCTTAAGCCAGAACCCAACCGTAGGGTTAACCAAATCCTACAGCACTAAAGCAATAAGGAGCTGCTGATATAAAGAGTAGGTTTAGGAAAAAAGTATGAAAAAATACTAAAGAGCCTGTCCTCAAATAAAATAAGCATTGCGGGACAGGGCACAAACAAGCAGTCTGGAGAACGTGCTGTGCCAAGAGATAAAAGCAGAAGCCCCCAAACTGGCACGTTGCCAGCATAGTAGATGCTGACTTGATTGCATACCCTTGTCCAAAGATATTTAGTTACCAAAGTTTCAACCCCACCTCTGTGCTTAAACATGAGGAACCCTGAAGTCCTCCTGTAACGTAAAACCTTCCTCAATGTTGTCTTGGTTAAAAAAAAAAAAGGCAAACAAGCAAGCCAGGAAATCACTGTAAAAAACTGAAGTATAGCAGGCTGTAAACAATCTTTCCACTTGATTCAGTGGTCTTTAGATGAGGTCCTAAGAGCTTTGTCCTGCGAATCCTTCTCAGACTGGAGAAGCCCATTAAGGTACTAGGCATCAGCTGGTGGCCCTTTCCATAGCACTGGGTACAAAAAAAAATAATAGTCTGAGCTCATATAGGATTGTTTATAATCATTACTTCTGTCACCATTTATAATCTAGATATGACTTTGTAGAAAAGACTACACTCTAAAATGTACAAAACTGGTTAATTCGCTGCTAGCAGTATGTGTTACTGTATAGCTCTGCCTGGGTATGATTGCCATTCACTACAGTTGTGGATGATTACAAGAGTCATTAAGCAGCATAAAATCATGCATGCTGGCTAATTAATGTGGAATTGATTCTCCTTTTAGTTACATTTTTTTATGCCTGTTGAACTCTACGGAAATCAATAAAGGTAAGATCAGTAAAGGCTGTAGTAAAGCTGATCTAAGTGAAGGAAGTCGGGCTTAGAATTTAATGAGTAATAAAATTCTAAGAAACAGAAAAAGAAAATCAAACTTCCAGCTACATCCATGTATTTATTGTAATTGTACATGATTACTATCATTCAGGCAATTTTCCTCAACATTAGCGTTCAAGGGATGCTTTGTAAAATTCTGGGCTTCAGTAGAAGAGTAATGAAAGCGGTTCAGAGCAGTGTGAACAGGGATATAATCCCCAAAGAGTTCAAGCTGAGACTTCTGAATTTTCTAGTCTTCACTCCCACCACAAAACAACTCCAGCTTTACAAAACATCTTTCCAACCTTGCTTCCCGTTTGCCAAGCATTGGTATCTGTGTATCCTGTATTACCTGACTTCAGAATTCAAATGGACAGCAGTTGTGTCCTTAACAGACCTCAGGTCTGAGTTAGGAAGCTGTAAACCAGTTTAAAAGGTGAAAAGAAGTTAAACAACAAAAAAAAAAATCAAGTCTACATCCTGATATTAAAACTTTATTCAAATAATGTTTCTTTGATTTTATTTTCATTCTCCTTTGTCCCACACATTTTCCTACTGCCTCTCTCAAACCAGTGTTTTCCTAACTTTGTTTATAAAAAAAAAAAAGAGGGTGGATTTTTTTTGCTGTCCCAAGAGAGACATCATGCTGTGACATGCGAAGCTGAGCTGTCATGTCTGGTTACATGGTATAACATGACACAATTTGATAGGCAAACCTGATATGACATTGTAACTTGAAGAGATTCACTTTTCTTTAACCATGAGTTAGTGTCGTGCTTTCTGCAAGAGACATGCAAGAAGTTTGCTATACAACTTTTTTTAGCTGTAGACTTAGCCCTTGACTTTTTAGCAATGGCTTGAAATGAATAGTGCCAGACTCACCTGCCGTGTACGTTTTAACAGTAATTTTGCTGATGACAGGATCAGGCTATTGCCATGCTGAAAACAAACCTGCTTGTCACAGAAATGGAGAGAGATTGCTTCAGAAGTGGTTATCTTATATACCCTTAATGATTATTAGAACTGGACAAATGTGGCTTTCACATCCAGTCTTTTATAATTTTGACAAAAGAGAAGGAACAATCTTGGTAAAACTTAAAAAGCTTTGACATTCCCATGGGAAAAATGTTGATCCTCCACAGAAATAAAAAAAGTCTGATTTCTGAAAACTGTATTTAGGGGTTTTTCCAAGAAGGCATTTTCTAAGGATAGATTCATGCTAATTTAAGTTCAGATTTCCATTAAAACTGAGCCCCAGTAATTAGGCAGAGATACAGGAATATTCCTGTCAGACATTTTCCACAAAAACTGCAGCAATACATCAAGTCAAGTTCTCCTTAGGGCACATTTTTTTTTTTTAAATGGAAGCACACACTGAATGAACTGAACTATTTTATTCAGCCTCCCAGTCTAGATAATATGTAGGAAGGTCTTTTATCCAGCCTGTACATGTGTTCATATATAATAGTTCCATAAACTATATTTTTGCTAACAAGTCAAAGTTTATTATAATCTGCAACTGGTTTCTGTGTAATTGGTCTAAAGGGGTTTATTTATTCTCTCAATTTTTTATGTTTAGTACAAATTATCTAACCTTAATATCTGCAAATCACATGAGATTTTAAAAAATCCATTCTTTGCTCTTCTTCATCCCCAGTAATCAAAGCTATTACTTTACCTTAACTGCCAATTTTGTCAATGAGGCTGGAACCATGATAGGTCGCTGCTTATTCCGTAAGACAAATAGCGTTAATTTGTCCAACATCTGCAGTATCAAGCAGTATGTAAGACCATCTACTGCGGCATGGTGCACAACACATCATTCTCTTAATTCTGCAACAGACCTTATGACAAGCCTTACTCCCCAGGATACACTACCTGCTTAAGATTGCATCAGTGGAGAACTTCTCATTGGTAACAGCTGGATTCTCATTAAAACAGAACAATGACTTCTTCAATAAAGAACTTTCTCAAGACAGTCTTGTTTGACTGGAAATGTGGATTAGATCAAAGTAAGAGTATTGCCAAAAAACCCAACAACTGCCTCATGACTTTTGACCAAAGATGTGTCTTAGGGTTTGTTTAGGTTTTACCACATATAGATGAATGACCAGAATTAACAGCATTATATATATATTTTTTTTTAAATCAGAATCACAGTCAGTATTCAAAGGAAATCATCTGAGGTTTTTCCCCTCCCCAACAACAGCTGCTGACTTGCATACCACTAGCTATTAGTTCTAAAAATTTATGACAATAATAAAATGTTTAAGTCAGCCTTGCTTGTAAAGTGCAACATAGACTGGATAACATGCAATTTAAATTCAGTGTAGTGACACATTGATAGTTATCCTGTAATGATTCCACCTATTAATCACAAACCAAATACTGTCCCTGCTGTCTATATTTATTTCTCTTTACATAGATGAAGTAACAGGCAGTCTCAGCACTAGAGAGCCAAATCCCGTTGAGTCTGGGTTCATCTGCATCTCTGTTTTACACTAAGGGGAAGAACAAGCTTGGCAGATTAGCCATACAAACAGCTCAGAAGGGGTTGCTGATGTGGTTGCAGCTTGGATGTGGCTGCTCTCTGCTACAGTGGACAAACTGAGGAAATCCATACTTTCCACACAGACCCTGGAAACTTATTACATCTGTGTTTTGTTTGGGCATCTTCAACTAACAGCATCCAGAGCCACTCACGATAATTGCTGAGTGGTTCAGCCACTTGCTCTTCACACCCGCTCTTGCTCTCCTGCCTCTTTACACCTGATTAAATGCATTTACACTGATTGCATTGGTTATTAAGGAGAAAGGTGGCCAGACTGTGAGCTGAATAAATATAATAAAAACTCTGCACTCACAAGGTAGAGCACCATGTACCACACTTAACACTGCCAGGAAATCAACAGAAAACTGCTACCATTTGGTGAAATTCATGCATTCTCCAGGAAAAAAGCAGCAGACGTACCAAATATAATAATTATGCCAAGAAGCCAAGACAAAGCCACAAAACTTCTCTTTATTAACCATATCCTACAGACAGCTTTGGCTTAGACCCAGGCGGTGCAGCTGGATTTATGCAAGTGGACCCCAGTGCCCACTTAGACCTCGACTCATGCCAGTGGGGATTTATACCGAGACTAGGGAAAAGCATGCAGGAGCAGAGACATGCTCTTTAAGGGCAGCTTGTGAAGGAGGCGAAGGGAGGAGTGATGATCTGATGGAAGCATCTGGGCATTTAATCCTGGATGCATTTAGTGCATTGTTTGATGGGTCAAATATCACATGGTGACTCAGATGCTCCAAGTCATCCCAAGCTGCATCACACCATCAGCTGGTGGCCTGTAAGAAACATCTTATACAAGATCAAAATTTTACCTCATTAAGCAGCCTACACATTATAAATGATTATGTTTTATTCTACTCAGAGCTCTCTTGGTCACCTGATGCTGTACAAAATTTCTAAAAATCAAAGTAATCTTATCCTACTGAAACAAATATTGCAGGATCATTTCTAATGCCCAAAGACGTATATTTCTGGGTGACTGAGATATCTTTTAGATGCTTAATTAACTCAAAGTTACTTTTCAGACTGTTTAGTTGCTCTTGGAGGAATTTTCAGTGCTGTGAAATTATCCAAAGTAACAATAAAAAATGTTATTTCCATTTTAGGAAGCAAATCCCCAGGCAGACAGGCAGCTGCCTAAACGTTCTTGCCTCTGTCTTAATGTAATGAGGACACATTGATCATCTGCAATAGCATACACGAAAGAGCTTTCTGTCCTCATGACATTGTAAAATCCCAAACCAGATCAGATAGAAAAAGTTAAAATAAATCACATTTAAAACAAAATCTTTGCTTCCCTCTGCACTCTGGCGGACAGCGGGAAGCCTCCTCTTTTGCACTGTGTAATTCAGGAATAAACAACTTTGGCACGAAGGGAGCTATCTGGATCAACCATTCTCCTTCACTGACAAGAGTTTCTGACCTTCCAGGGCACTCAGCCTCCCATTTAAACACCCACAGAGCAGGATTTTGAGAAGCAGAAGGGATTACCCCATTTTCTCTGAGTGCTGCCAACACTGCTTATACTACCACCAGGGAGCAAGGCCAGGTGAGCAGAAAACCACAGAAAGATAGATGAGATGTGCAGTCAGCAGGAACGTCCAAGGGACCTGGAACTCCTATCTGCTGCCCCGAGGCTGCCCACAACGGCTGGGCTGCAGGAGGCACCGTGCCACAGAGCAATAAACACATCTCTGGGAGTTTCCACCGCTCAGTCCCAGCCCTGCGATCCCCGGGGATGCCAGGAGCACTGCAGCTCCAAGCACTCTGAGGCAGTGTGTCAGCTTTCATCATTAATCCAAATACATAGTGCTGGCAGTTTTCTGCCTTTAACCACCTGGAACTGTTGATATTAGTATAACGATCTTGTTTATGTATTTATGAACCATTAATAAATCATTAAATGCTAATTATATTTCCTTTATTTTTCTTCCATTAGAGCTGCTTCCCTTGCTGGTCTTTATTGACATGAATATTTCCAAACCACAAGCACATTCAAAATAACTATTCCATAAAGAATGTCTTCTAAATCATTTACAACTAACAAATGTTCTTAGCTATGTTAGCAGACAGTATCCATTTATTTAAGTGATATAAGAGGACTCATTAATCTAGTTTACACAATAATATTACCAGCTAGTGGCATGTCATGGGTCCGAAAATGTTGTTTACAGCCTTAACAGGGATCAACCAGGAAGATCATATCTTATGCTATCAAGTATTTGTAGATAACCAGAAGTATTGGATCTTCCAGCTTTTCACTGCTTCCTAGATAAGTAGTTTTAAAACTTTGAAAATGCTTATGACTGTCTCATGGTCTCAGAAGAAGTGTTACAGCAGCCACTTCTCTTGCCAGAGGTCTATTGCTTCAGCATTTGCTTACAGTAGCTTGATTTTGCCTCTGCACAGGAGCCCCTGGGAACACAGGGTTGCCAGAAAAAAAGGGGGGAGTTTTTCTTGACCCCAGAGAGACTCTCCACCAACCAAGGCTTTCTCTCATCTGAAAGAAGTCACGTACATTTGTTGGCAGTAACAAAACATGATTTTTGCCTTAATGAAGCCAACACGATGCTGTAATTCATCTTGGCTGCTGGCTTGCCTAGGCTGATGAAAACACTAAAAATGTTGTTTCGGGCTGAATTTTTTTTTTTGCGAGGACGCTATTTGCTGCTATTTTGTAGTGAGCTCATTCTAACATTTCATAAAGGAAGAATCTAAGGAGAAAAATGAATGTTATATTCTCCTCCATTTTTAAAGAGCTAATAAAACTCTTTCAGATACTGTATTTTCAGATATTGTAAAGTTATATTTTCTGCCAGGAAAATACAAAGCCAGAACTTTTTCATAAATTCAGATGTGTACTCACATACCAGCTATATAATGACCTGATGTCTGAAGTGAGCACGCAGTTTTCTCAACCTTCAAAAACTCTGTGAACACTAATTTATGAGAGAAGCTTGTGGGACTGCCAACATACTTAGTGGTCTGTCGGTCCATTGGACCCCCAGTTTGTAATGGGTTATAAAACTTAGCCATTTGAAACCATATCAAAGACAAGACTTTGTGCTTATCTCGTCAGCTAAAACAGATCCTCTTTCCTCCATATCAATTCACTGCAAATTGGCCATATCTGTACTCATTGCAAGTCTCTACATGCAAATAAAATATTACTTCTCTAAGAAGTAGTTTCTCCTTCCGTGTGCTCCATTTCTTTTTGTATTAAACTATGACATCACAACACTTCACATATATGAAATACGTACTGAATGTTGTCAGAGCAGATGTGTAGCTGTTGTAGCAATATTTTTTGTGCAGGGTTGCACTCACACCGGGTGTTACTTATTTTAGAAAAAGAGGAAGGAAATTTCCGACATGGAAGAATCTTCAGCTGCTCTTTGGTTGAAGCACCACGCTTTGGTTTGTGATGGCTATAGTTTAATAGCCTGGCTGATGCATTGGCAACCCAGCTCATCCAGCAGTATTAAGTCCCAATTTAAACTGGCAGATTTTCCAAGGAATAAGCATTTCAGAGAAATCCCACTGTACAATAGTTATTTCTGTGCTTCCCCACCCCCCTACCCCCCCCACCTAGTTGTTACTCAGACACCCAGGTTTCTATAGAGTCTCTGTATGGAGTGGCTCAGCACAGACCTTCATGTGGTGACCCTCAACACCACCTTTGCTTGTCCCCATTAAAAAGGAATAATTAGAACAAGCCCAGGTCCTTTTCGAAATTCCACCCTCCCTGAAGTCAAGGTGGAATAACAGTATTTTCACTTTCAGCTTTTGTGATTTATACCACAAAAGAAATCCAAGAGACAGACAAAAGGTTACCGATTGTTCAGAACTCCGTGCTTGGTTTGTCTTACACTGAGCAAACACACAGCTAAAATAAACTAAGTTCAGCCATTCTTTGAACACTCATATCTCATAGCAATGTTTTAATAAACCACAAGCCCACGTTGGAAAAATATTTTTGTCATGAGTATTAATTAACATTGGCTATTATAAATGCCAAGTTCTTCTTTTATACCTGGTTCACTCACTTAAATTGAAAGGTTCAGGCAAGTTCATCCAGAAACCAGCTGATTGTGTCCCACTATAAACTTGTGCTTCTTCCTGAAATACGTTATCCCAGAGTACGAATAAATAAGAAAAAAATCCGTACTCTTATAATTGCTTGACTTAGGACATCTTGTAAACATGATCTTAAATGCCATTGGTAGTAATGAGGTTACACACACCCCATATTAGGTCCCTTTCTGTAACTGCACTGTTTCTAGTACAGTCATGGAAGGATGGGGATGGGTGATGGAACGTGGTATTCACGGCCCAGGGGCAGACGCTGGGAAGCAGCAACGAGACCAGAGGAATCTCTCTCACAACACTGCACTGTTTATTTTGAAGACTTCTATCATGACTTTGCTGGAAAAGGTGACAAAATAGGATGCTGTCATACAGGTCACTGAATGCCATCAAGATATGGCATTAATTTCCATCTGGTGCCAAGATCTGAGCTAGAAGCCTAGAGCAGTAAGGTTGTGTGTGCAAGGGCAACGCTGAGCCATCCAGTCACAGGTACAATAGGCAGATAAGTTCAGCCTGAAGGCAGAGTTTCTAAATGATAGATCTATTTCTCCTTCCAAACCTTGTTTAAAATGAAAATGTAAATCTCTGATTGGCAAGATGCTTTGCACTGGTTAAAAATGAAAACCCTTTTTCATCCCCAAACACATAATTTTCTGCTCATAGAGATCCCATCTTTAATTACCAGCTGCTGCAAATGATCTTCTTATGATCATTAACTGTCAAATCCTGAAACAGCATCTCTTATTGCCCTCTGTGTTCAAATATTCCACCTGTTTCTAATTAGTCAGACTACCCAAGCCTACCTACAGTAAGGCTGTTCAGATCATATACTGCAGCTGCTAAACACTTCAGTTCCTACAATGTAAGCCAACCATATTTTTTTGTTATTAAATGATATCAACTAACCCTACTACAACTGTGACTGAAGTAGGAGACATTAGAAACAAAGCATTTTTAATGAGATAACAGCAGAGTCATTGCTAATGATGATTACTTTTATTATCCTTGCAATCGTTTATAATGAATGCTCACTAGCGCAAACTCTCAACTAGCTCAACCTGCCTAAGTTGGTCTCATCAAAACAGTAAGCTAGATTTAATAGATTATCATGACCTCGCTCAGCATATTTTACTTATTGCTTTATCATTAGGATTATTTATTGGAACTACCAGGATGTGACTTTTTTCAGCTTTTGATACTACTTCATTTAATATGTGCATTAGGGGGATTATAACCCATAAAAATGCTTCTGCTATCCCGGAATGTAAGGTAGGTTCGCTCATGGCTTATAGCATCAGTTACGCTGGAACCAAGATGCATTTCACAGCTCCAACCTTTCAGGGGGATCTGCTCCGATGGAAGTGCTCCTGTGGCATGGACGTACTTAACACTCACTTGCAAGCAAGTAATGTGCAAACATCCAGTCTCAAAACTGTTTGACTTACAGATGTTAGCAGCTTGTCTTGATGGCTATTTTAGCAATCATATAAACCAGAGTTATAAGCTGTAACAACACGAATGCTCCTTTTGTGATGTCTGAAAAGCTTCTGTAATCTGGAGGTAATGCGAAGAGGGGATATAAACTCTGTTTATCCAAGTAACAGCACATGTTTTTATTCACATGTGAGAAACCCGTTCTGATTTAGTTGTCCTTACAGCGTACATTAAAAAAATTTGTAAAAATATGCTGAAGACTGTACACAACAAATATTCAGTTTTAGTATCTTGACAAGAAGTCAAGTGTCTCTGAGTGAGCCTTGCCGCAACAGTACAAATTACAATTACCCTAAAGTCATGAAAAGGCAGTGGAATTATCATCTATAAATCCCCAGGAAGTTCAGAATCTAGGACTTTAATTAAAATATAGACATTAATAATATTAGTACTAGCAACAGAAAAGTAAATGACTCATGAAAATATATGTAAAAGCCAAGATATATGGCTTTGTGCCTCCATACTTTAAGCTTTTTGAATTTCTCCCAAATGAACGTAATTTCACAAAGAGCTGTTTAACATGTAGATTACTCTGCAGTGAAACATAAAACATTTCACACCTTTCAGAGACGCTGATTGCAGATACCAAGACAAGAATCGTGCAAATGAAACAAGCTAATGTCCTGGTGAACTGTCGATCTACAGCATGTTTAATGTAAAATGAATTCCATACCCAGCAAAGAATAGAAACTAACTTTTTTGTTCTATATGTAATTTATAAAAACCTTAATGTATTTGCAACATCTCAAATTAAATAGGAAATGCAATTATTCCCCGAAGGTGTTAGGGCTGATGTAAGAATAATTTAAAAATAAGCACACAAATAGTTCACAGTGTTATTGTGCATATGACTCAGCGGATCTCGTTACCAGTCCCTTGCCACAATTCTCAAGATATTATCTTAAGCCTCCAGAGTTTAAGCTACCTTAACGCCTCCAGCATGCTCCCTGCTACCCCTCAGAGGGGCATTCTTGGTATGGCAAATTGTTTCTCCTGTTGTAAATCTGTAAAACACACACTAGGGTTTTACTACTGCTGAAGGCTGGGTTAAAGCTTTTGCTCTCTCTTTTTTTAGGGCTTGTTTTGGGTTTTTTGGGGGGGGGGGGGGGTTTGTGGGATGGATTTAATAAGTGCAGAAACTCAATCTGCTGTAATTGTAGAGTATAAGTGAAGATATTCCCTTTTCATTGAGTCCTGCCTGAGACTTTTTAGGAAATATGCTGATGTTCTCAGATCCCTCCCTGAGGTAAGTAAATTGTTTCCCCTTGCAAAAAAAAAAAATTATACTTGCAGCCTCGAAGCTGCCATCAGGAAAGCAATGGGCACCTACAGAACCAGGCAGGGTTTTCAGCACTCCCTCAGCTCTGGGAATGCAGAACACAGCCTTGGGCCAGCAAATGCTTTTGGCCCACAAAAATGACAAAAGATGGGAATTCAAAAAGTGGAAAGAATTCATGGCCAGTTATAACAGAAGGTCTAGCACAGGAGGGTTGACAGTCTTAGCAGCAGAACATTGTACCAGCCCCATACACTATTAGCCTTCACTTCCCACTGAAGTAAACTGATATTTTAGTAGTGCTGCTTTTATTTAAATGCCATACCAGCAAGCAAATACTTTATTCCATAAAGATTATCAGCTGTTACAATACAATAGTTCATTAATTCACCCCATGAATTTTCTTATTGCATGAGAACACTTGCCCAGAAACAAATTTTGATCATGATGAGAGCCTGTACTGACACAGAAAAATTAAATAGAAATGTTATCGTCATAAAATCAGTGTGAAACTAATCGCATCATAGCTATCAGTGACATATAAGGAGATTTATTAAAGTATAGCCAAATTACAAAGCCATGGAACAGGGCTGGGTTTGGGGTTCTCTTTCCCCAATGTCAGTTTGATATTAGACTTCTGTCTAATCTGCCTCAACATTACATGCTCAGTTGCAGTATTTGACAGCTATGTTCACTGAAAAATTCAGAGTTATGAACACAAGAATACAAGTAATTAATCATTAATTACAAAGCTGACTGAACAGCCAATACCATCACGTTGACATATTATATTGTTAGAAGACTCATGAAACCACAGTGTAAGCAGTAAGTGGACCCAGTTACTTAAAAAGTTGCTTGATGAGATGGTTTATCTGTTCAGACAAAAACATCTGTTTTAGAGTCAATCTGGTTTGAAACTGATGGGCAAAGTGATGGCTATGGCTAGGCAGAGCACAGTTCTGACAGCCAGAAGGTTTGGAAGGAGCCAGGGTGGGGTGGGAGGTGGGCGTCATGTCAAGGTGGTTGGTCCAGGAAGGCATATCAAGCCCTGGCACCCCAAAGTCAATGCAAACAGCTGCTTTATTCATTGTTATCCCTTTCATGCCATTGTACTACTTCTGTTATAATAAATAATGTGTCTAGTGTATGTACATAGGGAAGCTCTTGCAACCCTCCTCCCTATGTAAAGCTCATTCTGTGAGCTGAATTTGAGTCCTACCCATGTCAAAGGCAAGACTTGCACTGGTTGAAGGAGAAAAATATTAAGACAATTAAAAAAAAAAATCAGCCTCAGGTAGAAGAAAGGTCTCAGAGCTCTTGAAGCAGAATTTAAAGACTTCCTTTATCTGGGGGTTTTCTCCCAACAGAGTCTCAATTTGTTCTTCTTTGATTGTTTTCTACTTTTTTCAATTATCTTGGGGGGCATCAATTTGTTTTCAAAGTCAGGCATTAATTTAAAACAACACTTTTAGCAATCCTACTTGTTTCTTTCTGAAGGTCTTTTTAACAGCATAAGCATCTGCATAGCCCATCAATCTTCTCTCTCTGATATCTTGAGAGCTATCTCTGTCATTATATAAGGGCTGCTTCAAGAGCATTTATTAATTCAAAAGATTCAGATATCTCATTATGCATTACCTGGAGAACATCTTACTGACTGGGGACACATACTTGAAGTTTTGCTACAAGTGTCTCCAACTTCACTTTTTACTCTTGCACATATGCATCAAAAATACACACGCACAGAGGAAGCCCCCAGATATAATGTAAATAATTGTAAATACTACTGATTAACAGTAGTATCATTGCTCTGGGCAGAGTAACATGCCTTAGGAGCGAGTACTATGTAGGAGTTTGCTCTTGTGACTCCCTTATAGATGAAGAAAAAAATTTTTGTCTACATTTGTGTCCTGTGAAATGCTACACTGCTAAATTCAGATATTAATTGATATCACCCAGATAAACCACCATACACAGACTTCACAGCTGTGTTTTTTGTTACCTGGCAAAGATTTTCTGGAAGGAGTGGAAAAAGGAGACTAACAGCTCTTAGACCTCTCCAAGGCATGGACGTAGCTACTCTCACTCCATCTTCTTACCCAGCAAAGAAGCAGATAGTTGCAGAAATCCTACCTGTTCTTGTTACCAAAATAATAGAAATATAGGATTTGAGAATAAAAATCAGCAGGAAATTAGCAACATGAATGACTCAAAATTTCCAAAATTATGTCAGAGACTTTTTTCCCTGAAGACATCAAGGTCCATTTGGTTTCTGCTGCACTTGAGAAAAACCATTACACCTGCTCTGCAAGGACCTCACCCTGACCCAGGCAGCACCGTATCCCACGGCAATCACACCTGGTTGCTACACACTTCTGCTATGCTTTGGAAAGCCAGGCTACTTGAAAAGGCTTTGCTTTTCACCCATCCTCAAGCTAGCGCTGGGCAGTCCCACAGCAGGGCAGAACCTCAGGGAAGGCAATATTGTCATTTGAAATGGTAACCAGTAGCTTTAAAAAATTGCTTCAGCCTTTTCCCCCACTGAAGACACATGCACTCTCTTAACTGCACCAAGCAACGGCAAACACAACACACCAGTTTTGTGTTCGGCTTAAGCACCATCTGGATTTCCACACTATTTACACTTTCCTCTAGTAGCTGTTAACACAACCGAATACTAAGAGTACTGGTAAGAGTCCAACAGGTTTTTTGTTTGGTGGCTTTTTTTCCCCAATTTATTTTTTAAAACTTTTAAACATTCGTGGGCTGACAGCTATCTAGGGAAGAACTTTATTGAATGCTAGGGATGTTTCTGATCTGTTATAAGTTTCTCCCAGATGTTATGCACCATTCCTTAAGATTACTGTGGATAAACAATCCCAGAGTTTGCAGAACCCCCTCCAACCACACTATCTCCTCAAGTGCTAAACAAAAAGTTCATTACTAATTCAGTAACCAACTACATCATCTTTGAAAGACCTACCAGTTATAGTAGTAACGTATTCGTAAAAAATGAATCAGAAAGAGGAAAGAAAAAATATTTCTACTATCCACTCGTTAGATTTACTACTGCAATATTCCAGAAGTTGTTGATAAAAAAGTTAAGACATATAGATATATTATATATAAAATATAATAGATACGTGAGAGGTTATATCAGAGAAAAATACAGAAGTATTGTAATTTGAAAACCACAAAGCACTAAACAGCAGATGGAAGAGATGAGTAGGGTAGTCAGACATCTGAATGCATTAACATTATGTATTGGAAGGGCAATACCCACATTCATTAGCTTGATTGAACCTTGTGAATATTATCTAAATTCAGGACCTTTTCTGTTATAACAAAAATAATGAGCATCCATTAGGATACACTACATTTTCTATGGTAATTATGCAGAGAGCATTACTGATAACTAGCAAATCAAAGAGACATTTCTTGGTTGGTTTCCTACATTGGTTGATCTGTAAAGGTCGATAACTAAACTCAGAACTGAAAATTACCATTTAATATTTGTTTACAATTGTATTCTAATTAAAGACAGTAGGTTGCAGGTGATTAACTACACACAATCACATTTTGTGATCCCAAGGAAAGCCTGGCTCATAAAAAATAAGTTTTGTATTTTTTTAAAAAATGTTACAAATACTTTAAGCAAGGTTCAGAGTAATAGCCCAATTTTGTGACCTTACCATGAAGATCATCATACATGTGAGCAGAATGCCTGTACTAGTAACCTAACAGATCTGGGATACATGTTGGAGCGTTCTATTTCATACTCTGCTACAAAGATGGCATTGGATAGCCTACATTGTAGAAGAACTACAACGTTTAAAGATGGCACATTTAAGTTAATAGTTAAATCCATACACATTTTATTTAAATCAGTGCTTCTTTGCCTGCTCCAGCAATGCAATATAGTGGCACTGTGAGACATGCTTGTAAAATAAATGCATTAACCCAGTTTATCATATCATATTCCAGAAGTACTGAAAAATTATTACAACTTACCTTCTCCATAGCAGACCAAGAGCTGTTATTTGTAGTAAGTGAAATGAACCCTACAATCTTCATATCACTGCCATTTTCTACCATAAAACACCAACTCACAGTCAAAGCTGGAAACTCCCTGCCTTTACACCCAACTTCCCTTCACCTCAAAGACAAATCATTAGGATTCCCTTTAATTTCTGACTGCTTTAAAGAAATACAATTAGGCCAAAATTGAAAGCAGCTGAAAATGCAGAGTCTTTCTTCTACATTAATTTGCAGTTTTGCTTGCATTAATGTTAACTGATTACAGATGGGTTGCATTTTATTGTCTAAATTGTCACAGTGAGTTGTAATCAGTGGCTTTAGTACCAGATTAATTTGAGCTACTTCAGGGTCAAATTCTGCTTCCCATTACATGGCAGTGAACTGATGTAACACCACAGAGAGCAGCAGAAGTAACCCTGAATGTGTCTTGGCATAACAGAGATGGGGATCTTGATCTTATTACTAGACTGTAAAGGGCTACCGCCTGGGTGCTTGCTTAGCAGCTGGGAAACACAGAGCAAATTAAAGGGTCTCACACTTCCCCATAGAGGCAATTTTGTAGGAAAATTATAATTTTAGACTTTTTAAAAAGCAGCATCCTGCAGCAGATGCAGTTTTTTGAGAGTCACTTGAAACAATTATATCTGCAATGGGGATGAGTCTTGAAACATTCAAGATGAGTCTTGAAACATTATAGTTTTATTTTATTATAAAGTTGCCTCTATCCTTAAGAGGAAAAAAAATGCAGATGTTAATGTTTGCATTATGTGAAAGTTTCCAGTCAGCGCCACTTAAAGAAGCATTTTTAGCAGAAGTTGGTTTCCTGCCCAGAATATGGTCGTGCAGAAATCATACAAATCATTGTCAAGCTTATGCTTTTGTTCCTGTGAAAACGCTCTGAATTAAACCCATTGCTGAATAATGAAGAACCTGCTTCATCATTTCCTTGCTCTTGTGAAGCTCAGTGTCCCTTGTCTTCATCTTTCCAGCCTGTTTCCTTCAGTTTTTTTTATTTTCTAATCAAATTGCTATAGGGCTGGGCTGCAGATGGGAAAAGCTTGGAACTGACATAATTATTGTAATGTATTCAGGTACCTAATGAAAACAAATCTATCAGCAGTTCCATTCCCCATTCCTGCCTGCGGGATTTCTCAGAGCTGTGTGATTTGTTTTTCGCTTTCAGGAAAGTGTTCACTTTTCTGATCACGAATTTGGACAAAATAATCACCATCTCAGAAAAACCATTAATTAAATGCGCAAGAAAAAAAAACATGATTTGGTTAATCAGAGTGTTTGTGCTTGATGTCCAGGTGGAGAGCAGTGATGAGTGACATTCCTCAGCGGTCGGTATTGGAAGCCGCACAGTTTAACATCTTTGCCGGCGACATGGACAGTGGGGTCGAGCGCAGCCTCAGCCCGTCTGCCGACGACACCAAGCCGAGTGGTGTGGCTGACACACTGGAGGGAAGGGATGCCATCCAGAGGGACCTTGACAGGCTTGAGAGGTGGGCCCGTGCAAACCTCATGAGGTTCAACAAGGCCAAGTGTAAGGTTACGCACATGGATCAGGGCAATCCCAAGCACAAACACAGCCTGGACAAAGAATGGATTGAGAGCAGCCCTGAGGAGAAGGACGTTGGTTGATGAGAAGTTCAATGTGACCTGGCGACGTGCACTTGCAGCCCAGAAAGCCAGCCGTATCTTGGGCTGCATCAAAAGGAGCGTGACCAGCAGGTTGAAGGAGGTGATTCTCCCCTTCTACACTACTATCATGAAACCGCACCCGGAGTATTGTGCTCAGCTCTGAGGGTCCAACATAGATAGGACATGGACCTGTTGGAATGAGTCTAGAGGAGGGTTACAAAGACGATCCAATGGCTGGAGCACCTCTTCTATGAAGACAGGCTGAGAGAGTTGGGGTTGTTCAGCCTGGAGAAGAGAAGGCTCCACGGAGACCTTACAGCAGCCTTCCAGTGCCTGGAAGGGGCCTACAATAAAGCTGGAGAGGGACTACTTATAAGGGCAGGTAGTGATAGGACAAGGGGTAATGGCTTTAAACTGAAAGAGGGTAGATTTAGATTAGATATAAGAAAGGAATTCTTGACTATGAGAGGGTGGTGAGGCACTGGAAGAGGTTACTCAGAGGAGCTGTGGGTGCCCCATCCCTGGAAGATGTTCAAGCCCAGGTTGGATGGGGCTTTGAGCAACCTGGTCTAGTGGAAGGTGTCCCTGCCCATGGCAGGGGAGTTGGAACTAGATGACCTTTAAGGTCCCTTCCAACCCAAACCATACCATGATTCTATGATGATTTGGAAATGCTACTTTTTTTTGTTTACTTTTTTGCCGCAATTACACTTCCAAAGAAAATTATTACTAGTTCAAGGAAGAGAATTCTTTCCATTGTGAGATTGTCAATACCAGCAAAACGGGTATTTGGACAGCTTCAAATTCTTCCTCGCAGAGCAGGAAGTCCCACTCTTGTCCCACTCAGTGGTCCCACTCTTCCCACAAACCCTTCCTGTTTCTCCCTTTACAATAAATAAACTTTTGCAAATCAGTTCATTTTCCCACAAACATAGAGATGCCTTTTTCCTACCACACTCACTGATTGGGAGGGTACGATTTGGTGCTAACAGAGGGCATCTGCTCATGGGGCCAGCCTGAGGAGTCCAGAGGTCCACACTGAGGGAGACAGAGACCCCCGAAACTCTCCCAAATGACTTGAGTGTGGAGATATTGGGGAAGGGACAAACTCTGTCCTTATATACACCAAGATAATAAGCAGCTTTATGATTATATGGGTTTATCTGAGCATATGCATGGCTTCAGAAGCCCATTGCTTTACGGAAAAAAGTAAAAGACAAGTTCCTATGGCATTAGAAAACAATGTCATGAAGATAAGAAGAAAAAAGTTATTTTTTCTTGTTGAAACACAGAGGTAATTTTAAATTTTCTCATAACAAAAGCCTGAGAGTACATTTCATAAGAATACTTTTTATTCCATTAAATATATCTGTGTGCTTGTACGCACTGATGCATGAAAGTAGTGGTTTGGGGTGTTATTACATCACAACAGCTGTTTGTTATTTTTCATTTAAAAGGGACAGATGGTGGTAATAACACTTTTAGGGGAAAAAAAGGCAAAACCTGGAGGATATTTTGATAACCATGCTTATCAGGTATTTTGTTTCTAAAAATGAAAGTTTTTTGAGAAAGCGTCACACCTGTGAAATTTCCCTTTTCCTAGTTCTTTGTCACCTTTGTAGCCACCCTGCACTGTGATAGTCAATATGGGACCACTGTATTTGAAGAAGGGCACTGTTCCTGCAGCTGAAGAGAAATGTCATGAGACCATCATCATGGGATGGAGACTGGAACCACGTGTCCTGGGAAACTCAATATTTGTCTTTGCAGCTGGGTTGGGAAAAACCCACCACAGGTGCTCCGGTTTTGTAAGATATTGAGAATTGCCTGACCAGAGGCACTGAGAGCATTGCAGCTTCCCAGACACATCGTGTGCCAGTCCAGTGGCCGAAGAAAAGTTTGCAGTCAGTGAAAACATCCCCTGGCTTTAGGTAGACCCAGGATTTCATCTGCAAATAGGTTGAATATGTTTTGTTTGGGGTTTTTGTGGTTTTTTTTTAAATACCAGTTATGGTTGCTAAAATATCTGACATACAGTAATAAAAGAATATAGAAAGTGTGGTCCCCTCTCATTTCCAGAAAACAATGCAGCCTTTACAAAGTTTTCAGTACTATTTTCAGTTCTGCTATTATACTTCAGAGTCTTACAGTAATTTGCATTATACATGCTTTGTGGGCTCTTCACAGAAGTAGGCATGGAAGCGAATACTGGGGTTCTCCGTCTGTTCAGGGAATGAAAAGACATGCTGAAGCTTCTTGAAGTCCTTGAATATGTAGCTTTTCAGTCATACACTGTTTTTATGCAATTCAGGCTCTTTCCAATAGAAACCAATGAGCACTCTTTAAATATTGACCTTGAAGGAAATATTATGAGGGAGATAAGAGGATGATTAAGACTAGATTAGAAGATGATGATTAAGAGGACATTGTCTCAGAACAATTGGAAATTAGAGCTCCAACAGAAGTGAAAGGGCAGCGCTGGGGGAGGAAGGTCACAGCCGCATGCGGCGCAACTGCACGACCCGGGTGTGCAAGGGCTCCCCTGGCCACGGTGGTTCACTCTGGGCCTATAAACACTCCTGCAAAACTGAAAACAGACTTCACACTAATTCAGAAACTCAGCCTGATTCTGGATTCACCAAGGCAGATCTCACCAGTTGTGAGCTTACCTGGAAAAGGTTTTTTTCTTGTTTTAGGGTGAGTGTTTTTTTTTTACAGGGAGTGGACGATTGTGCAGGGAAGACTTTTTGTGACCTGGTAGTGGTGCAATAACTTTTTTTTTCCTTGTTTTTCATGGGAGTTTTTTCTTCTCCTCCCTGGAATAGGTCAGAAACCTTCCTGGCAGCACAGCATCCAGGAAACAGAACTGCCCTTCCACATCCCAGACCAGCAGAAGCCAACAGAATCCTTGCTTCGCACTGGATGCTAAACATCGTTGACTATTCAGTTTTTTGGAAAATATTTATAATCATAAAGAAATAGGAAATCACTCTTTGATGTTATATTGAAATAACAAAATAAACCAACAGTCCTCAGGAGCACAATTTTTTTGCCAAGACACAAAGCAGCAAATCCAAAACCCTGTTGATGATGCCTACTCTTCCCCCACAGTTCTCTAAACCATTGGGAAAGACGTTGCCAACCTCTGACAAGGAGTGAAAAATCTTAAATTTATGACTGCCCTCCAGCAAACCCTCTGTTACAGGAACTACAGGTAATGATGACTGGGGGTGAGATTATTGAGGTTGAAATTATTGAGGCTAAAGTTTTATTCACATTTCAAAGAAGTTAACTTCCAGAGTGGAATGATGGAAATTGGTTCAGTGATCGTCCCCTAAGCAACACCACCTGCACTCTTAGCTGTTAGGAACACTGGGGGATCACGGTGTACTAATCTAAGGAGGATAACTGAAGAAGGGAGTGAAGTGAAGGCTTCATGGCCAAACTCATCCTTAAATCACTGCAGATCCGGGGCTGGATGGAACCATGCCCAGACCAGCGCAGTAACATCATGGCCTGTGGGTGAACTTTGCTTATTATAACTTCATTATAATACTAAAACACACACCTTCATCCCAAAGTTACCCACCTCCACGGTACAACCACCCCTCACTGAGTGTATGCTCTGAATACCTTTAAATCAAAGTGAGGAATTTCTACACCAATCAATAACGAAAGTGTGTATGACTACAGTCACTCAAACTCCACCTAAACATAAAATAGTATAAAAACAACCCCAAGAGAGAGGCACGTTAGGGAAGATACCATTGCAGACCAT
Source organism: Phalacrocorax aristotelis (assembly GCF_949628215.1). Lineage (NCBI taxonomy): Eukaryota > Metazoa > Chordata > Aves > Suliformes > Phalacrocoracidae > Phalacrocorax > Phalacrocorax aristotelis. Next base: position 7,375,574 of record NC_134282.1, read on the forward strand.
CACAGGGATTAGTCAACAGGCTGACTCCCTCTTTCCCGCCATAGGGATGCCTATTGGGTAAGACTTGAACACTTGGTTATACTGAGTGATTCCCCAGGAAATTTAGAGAACAAGTTTGTTATTTTGTGGTTTGTGTTTTAGTACTTTATACTTGCACATGTATTGCAGATAGTGTATTTATCACTGGCAATCCGCTAACAGCCTGTATTTCTGTTGCTTCAATAAACCGCACTATTAGTGAATCTGGCCGTGAAGAGTTATTGGGCACGACTAGACTAATAGTGATCATCCTGTTAGTGCACCCCTCACGGACTAACAGTGCTGAATTGGATACCTCTCAGAATCTAGCAGCCCCACCCCTCTGACATCAGAGGACCAGCTGGATCGCTATGGGGTTTATTTTCTGCCAAATTCCTTCACCTATTAATGCGACACTTGGTAACATTTCTTGAAATCAGGCCACTGAGTCCCACCAGGCAAGTGGCCACAGCACAGCTTGATTTGCACAGGACCTTGAAAGGAGCAATGGGGTTGGGACATCTAAACTCAAACATCTAAACTCAAAGTTAAACACCGAGACCACTTGGGAAGGTGGATAGGTTGGTACTTGGACTAGAAATCAGACCCAAATGTTAGATGTCGTTTTTTGGTAAGGGTGAACCAAACATCCCAGTACTCTTCCTGGTCTCATTACATGTCTCTTTCGACAGAGATGCTCTCCAGTCAGGTGGATCCCAGTCTGTGCTGCACTCCTGGATTATGTTTTCCCCAGTGCAAGACCTTACACTAGTCCGTATTGAACTTCATAAGGTTCTTGCTGGCCCAATCTTCCAGTCTATCCAGATCTTCCTGCACAGCGGGTCTCCCTTCCAGAGTGTCTACCTCCCCACTCAATTTGGTGTCATCACCAAACTTCATCAGGCTACACTTGATCCCGTTATCCAGATGACTTATGAAGATGTTGAATGACGTTGAATAACGTTGGGCCCAATATTGATCTCTGGGGGATCCCACTTGTGACAGGTTGCCAGTTTGAAAAAGAGCTGTTTACCACCACCCTTTGGGTGCAGCCTGTCAGCCAGTCCCCCACCCACTGCACAGACCACTTCTCTAGGCCGTAACCCAGGAGGAGGCTGTGAGGAACCTTATCAAAATCCTTGGAGAAGTGCAAGTAGACAATGTTCACTGCCCGCCCCATATCAACCAGGCAAGTCACTTTGTCATAGAAGGCCACCAGGTTTGTCAAACACTATCTGCCCTTAGTGAAGCCATGTTGGCTTTTCCCAATCACGTGCTTCATTTGACTTGTGATGGCCCCCCAGGAGGATTCGTTTCATAACTTTCCCAGGGTTTGCAGCAAGACTGATGGGCCTATAGAAACCCAGATACTCCCTCGAGACCTTCTTGTAGATAGGGGTAACATTTGCCTTCCTCCAGGCCTCTGGGATATTCCTCATTCTCCACAACTTCTCAAATATTATGGAGAGTGCCCTCGCAATGACGTCAGCCAGCTCTATCAACACCCTCGGGTGGATAGAGTTAATTTGCTTCCCAGCAGCTGGTATGGGGCTGTGTTTTGGATTTGTGCTGGAAACAGTGCTGATCACAGAGGGATGTTTTCGCTCCTGCTGAGCAGGGCTTGCACAGAGCCAAGGCCTTTTCTGCCCCTCACCCCACCCCACCAGCGAGGGGCTGGGGGGGCACAAGGGGTTGGGAGGGGACACGGCCAGGACAGCTGACCCCAACTGACCCCAGGGATGTCCCACACCACATGACGTCATGCTCAGAAGATAGAGCTGGGGGAAGGAGAAGGAAGGGGGGACGTTGGGAGTGATGGTGTTTGCCTTCCCAAGTCACCGTTACCCGTGATGGAGCCCTGCTGTCCTGGGGATGGCTGAGCACCCGCCTGCCCATGGGAAGTAGGGAATGAATTCCTTGTTTTTCTTTGCTTGTGTGCGCAGCTTTTGCTTTACCTGTTGAACTGTCTTTATCTCAACCCATGAGTTTTTTCACTTTTACCCTTCTCATTCTCTCCCCCATTCCATCAGGGGGAGTGAGCTATTGGCTTTGTGGGGCTGAGTTGCCAGCTGGGGTTAAACCACAACGATGTGTTACTACTCATCCATAATTTGGAGTGGGGGGATAGGGAGAGATAGTATTGGAAGCATAAGGCTGTAGGAAAGTTCTGCAAAATTTGTCTCTGTGAGAAGAATCGATTCTCCCTACTCTCACACAGAAAATATTTATTACACCAGAAGGTTGACAACCAGCATTTGCTAAGCAGAAAAAGTTCCTGTGCTGGTTTAGCAAGCAAGAGTACATGTCTTCCATGAAAATATTACAAATAACCTAGAAATTCAACTATACATTTCCAAAAGGAGCAACCTTGCATCTGTTAGTATGTTCCCAAACTTGAACTGTAGAATCAGGAGCAATTTGAGGAAAGACTATATTTTTTTCTTGAGCATGGTCTAAAATTGTAGTTAACCATGGAAATATTATACATGTTTACACAATGATAATTTATATGATAGCTATATACTAAAGCTATATACTTACTTTTTAAAATTATTATTATTATTATACAGTTTAAATTATGAAAAAGGAGCAGCCACTTAATGTCCATCAGCTTTTTTCTGTGTTCTGATACAGTATGATTGCACCTGGGAAATTTTTATACCTAGAAGCCTGATTTTGTTTACAAGCACAATGCATATGAGATTGTTTATAGTTTAGCATAACTCTGTGGTAACACAACTGCATATTGTCTATAATTTTAGTGTCACATGGATAAAATACTCTAATAGATGAGCACTCAGAATTTCACAAATAAGATCTGAGTATTTAGATTTTTTTCCTAGTGTGACCACACACTTGAGAAAATATTACTTTCTGTTTCAATATCAGTGTTTATTAAAAGGAAAGATTAAAAAGAAGAGAAGATGAAAACTTATCAAATAAAATTGTTCTATTCCCATACTTACTAAAATTTGTGTGTTAAATGATTTGTAGTCAAAGAGGTGTTTATATTTTACTGTGAAAAAAAGGAAACTATCTTGAAATATGAATAATCTTATGGCATGACTTGGCATTCCCTCTGAAGGACTTATGGCTGGAGAATTGCATTTCTTGGCATTGTACATTTATGCCTTTACTCTTTTGCACATCTAAATACAAATGTCTTCCAGACAGCCCTTATAAAAATAAGAAGGTGCCAGCTGGCACTTTCTGTGAAAGCACGAGCTCTGCTTTGATCCTTTATAGGATAAAACTATACATATAACTGCAAAAACCATGATTAATCTTCATTATGTTTGTTATCCTTTCAGTAGGCTGGAAAGGAAAAAGCACTTTTGACACCCAGCTGATTTCGATTATTACCGTAGTAACTGGAGGCACCTCAATAGTTTATGGACTCTCAATGGTTCCTATTACAAACCCAACTCTCCAAGGGCTGTTATAACCCACCAGCTACAGCCTGGCTGCTCATCTAAATACTGTCAGCTGCATCTCTTCTCATCTGCCTCCTAGAAGAGGGTGGGAGGCTCAGGTTTGCCTTTGGCTATGGGGTGTTCCTTCTACAGACGCAGTAAAGAGCATTGTTTAAGAGATGGGATATTTAGAACTTGGAGTATAAGCCTTTCTTGTTTTCCTTCTTTTTGCCATGCATAGCAATGGGAAAAGAGATAAACCAAAGGGGAATGTTTCCAAAGTATCATGCAGAAGTTTCAGATGAAGCCTTTGCCATGTGGAAGGGACCTGGGCTCCGGTCCTGCTCATCAACAGGAGCAATGTCCCCTGTTAGGGGCACGGCTCTGCAGGACCTGGCAGACAGCTCATCAGATAATACCATTAATCAGAGAAACAGAAATAAAGCTGAGTATCTGTGGGCAGGTTTGAAATTTAAACCAAGGTGAAAAGGAAAATATGATGGAGGTATTATACTATTCTGCTTGGAATTTTATTTTTATTGTATTTTATTGTAATTATATCTAAACACAGTGCTATGCTGATTCTATTATGCAAATGGATAAACAGGCAAAAGAAAGGAAGAATACACTTTGTGTTCCTTGGAAAGAAAACACAAAGAAACAGAGCAACCCTACAAAACTGCTCCTTTCCAGAGACCATGGACAGCAAAAATAGTTTAATCAGCTAATGTCTGACTTCTAATGGACAGCAAGCAATGCAGTCCCTAAAACATAGAGTTTAAGCTGAGTTAGCAAAAGAGTGCTGGTGATTTTCCGTGGGAAGATGTGCATTGCAAACTGATTTGGCATTTGCTCATTCTATGTTATTTCTTGGTCAGAACAATCTGAGCCACACTGTTTCATCACCCTTGTGAGCAGACACACAGAAGCCTGTTGTCAGTGTCTTTTTTTTTTCAGAGAGGTATGTGATAGCTGAGAAGTATTAAAAAGTGGCACATCTATATCTAGAGGGTATCTCTGTGTCACCCTTTTATACTCAAAACAGGATTTATTTATTGCTGTTGCTTCTTGACTTTAAACTCTCCGGAGTTACCTTCACTTTTTCATCTTACATACAAAGTTGAGCCTCTGAGTGGCTGAACACATGTGCACCTCTGCCTGAATCAAAGAGCAGAACACACTCCTGAGCTGAGCTGAGCTGAGCTGTCAGAGACAGAAAATGTGCTGAAACCCTCCACAAGATCCCCAGCTCTTTAAGGACTCCACAGTTCTTCAAACACTACTTGAGAAGCATTTAAGAGAAATGAGGTTCTTGATCCATCTTGGGAGCAAGAGCGCATTTGGTAGGAGAGACACTGCAGGGCTTCACTTCATCTGTTTTGGTGTTTGGCACATGAACATGCTTAGCTTCAAAAGAGAGGAGCCTAAAATGTGTAAAATATTTAAGAAAAAATAATTGTATACTTTCTACTGCTGTAAAATGAACTGGCGATGGAAATAGGGCCGGTTCCTTACACACAGCATTCTTTGTCTAACTCCTTTCACCATAATTACAGATTAGACTAAATCATATCTCCCTATTTCCAACATGACAACAAATGCTGAACTATGCAATAAATTAAATATCCTATTTCTCACTGTCATAATCAATTTCATATTTATCCTTAAAAATCCTCTAATTGGTGCACATCACGTTGATTTGTCATCACTAGGACTTACTCTATGTGCAATCTTAACTAAAGTTTAGGTTGTGTCTGATGTATAATTAAAAAAATTATCATTAGACAAGCAGTGAGCACCATCAGAGCTGGTGGAATACAAATGCCAGAACTGTCCTTTTGTATGGTGGCCCCTGACAGTATTTATTTACACACAAGTGACCCTAACAAGTAAATAAAGATACAAATTTAGAGATTTTTTTTTTAAATAAAGTGGACCACAAAAGGTGCAGCACAAAAAGTTAGCAATAACACCATTTTACTACACTTTACTGTTATCAGAGTCCATTTTTCTGGTTGTCTTGCACTGGTTTCTTAAGCAAAGAAATACAGCTTTAAGTAGCAGCTAAAACTGCAAATTTTGATCCTACTGAGAAAGCTGGAAAATCTTCGGCTGTCCAGTCACTGTAGTGTAAATATCTGATATCCAAGTGGCTGGCTAAAGTTAAGGAAAGGATCAGACTCATGGTCATAATCTGACTTTTAAAAACAGATAAACCTGTGCCTGAGTCCATATGAAAATGGGTTTTCATAGAAATGGTGAGATTTCTTTACACAGTCCCACTGATCGATCGAAGCACTATCCTAGTGTGGGATTCCTGCCTGACAAAAGCCACAACACTCTCATTGTCACCAAAGCACAAGAATTTCACCTGAAAGAGCCAAAGGGCAGGTTTCACAAGTGCTTAACACAGACAACTAAGGATGTAGCGTAAACCATGTATGCTTTCAGCTTGCTTCTACTTGCTAAGTGACATGGCCATGAATTGACATCAGTCCAGTTCAGCCAAAAGCTAAACCTCAGCTGTTTTAATTTTAGTATTATATATCAAAATATTTTTATTTTACTTTGAGAGGGAGTTACTGGACGGGAGAAAAATTAAACAAAAATTATTGCAGTAAAGTATAGAGGTGTCCCAAAAGAGGGTGTCCTTGTTTCAGCTGGGATAGAGTTAATTTTCTTCATAGTAGCTAGTATGGGGCTCTGTTTTGGATTTGAGCTAGAAACAGTGTTGGTAATGTGGAGATGTTTTAGTTGTTGCCACGTAGTGCTTGCACTAGTCAAAGACTTTTTCATCTCCCCGTGCTCTGCCGGGTGCAAAAGAAGCTGGGACACAGCCAGGAGAGCTGACCCCAACTGAGGCAAGGGATTCCATACCATATGATGTTGTGCTCAGCTTATAAAGCTGGAGGAAAGTGGAAGGGAGGGATGTTCAGAGTGATGGTGTTTGTCTTCCCAAGTCACTGTTACCTCTGATGGAGCCCTGTTATCCTGGGGATGGCTGAACACCTGCCTGCCCGTGGGAAGGGGTGAATGAATCCCTTGGTTTGCTTTGTTTGTGTGCATAGCTTTTACTTTACCTATTAAACTGCCTTTATCTCAACCCATGAGCTTTCTCACTTTTACTCTTCTGATTCTCTCTCCCGTTCCCCCAGGAGGGAGGGAGAGAGCAGCTGTGTGGGTCTGAGTTGCCGACTGGGGCTAGGCCACAACAGAGAAGCATCAACCCAGCTGATGAAGTTTAAGATCAAGCAACAAAGGAATACAGAGAACTTAAAATCAACCCATCTTATCAAATACTATAGCTGATTTAAATTAATTTTGATGTTGTTTTTCTAAAAACCTACCAGTATATGCGATGTATCAAAATGCATCAAAATGCAGCAAAAAGAAAATAAAATTATCTTCCTGGTCATAAACTAAGACAAATTCCAGTTCTCATCAGCAGTTGAAGTCCAACAGAGCATCTCTAGAGTTATTAATATCTTGTCACCAGCCAGACCATTGTTCATTAAATATTTATTAGCCATATAGGAGATTTCAGCAGGGAAATATTGTGAACATTATGTTAAGCAGACAATACTTCAGTGTTGTCTCTTTTTCAGAAGGTTATTCTGTGATGTTCCTAGGCAGGCAGATTGACTGATGAAACACAGCTACTAAGAAACTGGTGAAAAAATTAGACAAAAGGTAGTATCCATATTTTAATCTCTGATCAAACAAGCAGTTTTGGTATATAGGAAGCTGTGCACATAAATATGCAACAGCATTGTTTTGTGTTAACCCAAGACAACAGACTACAGCATCTTATCTCTAGAGATACAAGCAAACTCAAAGATGGGTAATAATACTGGTCCTACATGCAGAGTTTCTATGAGTGGTGTTTGGGATTGTAATGTCCCAGAAACAGATACGGTAAATTCTTCCTGGAAATTACATGGGATTTTGCTATTTTTGCTATCCATTACTGTTCTGGTATAGAGCAATAGCAATTTAATAGTGCCCAAGCCCAGGTCTGCTGAAAGAACTTCGGAAGCTCCTAGACTCATCTCAGCCATCTGATCCCCCCCTTTTCCCAGCGGGGAGTACATAAGGATTGTTTGAGATGGAGAAGAGTAGCCTGATTTCAACGCTAAGGATAATGGGAAATTTGGACTAAAAAGAAAAAAAAAGGCAAACGATAAAGTGGTTAAGTATTGAGCCAGAGGTCACTCATTCAGTTGTAAAGGGACAAAATTGTCCAGTTTTAAGGGGTACAACCTGATTCTGACTTCATCAAAACACAAGCAAGGCTGATGAAAATTTGGTTCACTGGTGTCATTGTTTTCCAGAAGGTCAGGCTTATAAGAAACCATAATTGCAGAATTGTCAGACTTTCAACAGGAAAAACATAAATCCAACATATACCGTAACAGAGTATGAACTGATGGAGGTAAGGGATGGATAACCATGCAGCAGCAAAGACACAAGGGTTATTGATGTGTTAGAAACCATGGAAGTGCCTGAGAATGGTAATGTAGGAACTAGGGCTTCTCCCCCCAAAAAGGTGGTGGGATCGATAGCCCAACTGAAGTGCGTCGATACCAGTGCACGGAGTGCCGGCAGCAAACAGGAGGAGCTGGAAGCCATTGTGCAGCAGGACAGCTATGACTGAGTCACCATCATGGAAACATGGTGGGATGACTCGCACAACTGGAGTGCTGCAATTGATGCCTATAAACTCTTCAGAAGGGACAGTCAAGGAAGGAGAGGCAGTGGGGTAGCCTTGTATGTTAGGGAGTGTTTTGACTGTCTAGCGCTTAATGACGGTGATGATAGCATTGAGTGCTTATGGGTAAGGATCAGGGGGAAGGCCAACAAGGCAGATATCATGGTGGGAGTCGGTTTTAGACCACCCAACCAGGATGAAGAGGCAGACAAAATACTCTATAAGCAGCTGGGAGAAGTCTCACAATCACTAGCCCTCATTCTCATGGGGGACTTCAACTTACCAGCTGTCTGCTGGAAATACAATACAGCAGAGAGAAAAGAGTCTAGGAGGTTCCTGGTGTGTGTGGAAGGTAACTTCCTGATGCAGCTGGTGAGTGAGCCAACTAGGGAAGGCACCCTGCTGGGCCTGTTGTTTGTGAACAGAGAAGGACCTGTGGGTGATGTGATGGTTGGAGGCTGTCTTGGGCATACCAATCACAAAATCATAGTATTTTTGATTCTTGGAGAAGTAAGGAGGGGGGCTCAGCAGAACTGCTGCCTCGGTCATCTGGAGGGTAGACTTTGGCCTCTTTAGAAGACTGGCTGAAAGAGTCCCTTGGGAGACAGTCCTGAAGGGCAAAAGTGTCCAGGAAGGCTGGACATTCTTCAAGAAGGAAGTCATAAAGGCACAGGAGCAGGCTGTCCCCATGTGCCAAAAGATGAGCTAGAAGGGAAGACTAGCCTGGCTGAACTGAGAGCTTTGGCTCTCAAGTTACACCAGGGGATGTTTAGATTGGATGTTAGGAAAAATTTATTCACCTCAAGGGTTGTCAAGCACTGGACCAGGCTGCCCAGGGAAGTGGTGGAGTCGCCATCCCTGGAAACATTTGAAAGACATGTAGATGTGGTGCTTTGGGACATGGTTTAGTGGTGGACTTGGCAGTGCTCAATTAATGGTTGGACTTGATGATCTTAAAGGTCTTTTCCAACCGAAACGATTCTATGATTCTACATATCAACTATATGAGTCCAGAGGTATTTTCACCTGGAAGCTTATTTTCAAGGAATAAGAGCGTAAGGGATTCTGACCATTCATTTTATTTATAATCTGTGACAACTAAAGACACAAGTTAGGGAATTTGAGCCATCTCTTCCAGTGCCTAAAATGATGTTTTTAAATTCTTTCAGAATAAAATTGAGCTGAAATAACCCTCAGGTTTCCACCCTGGAACATGGTCTCATACTGAATATTTCAATCTCAAATCAGCATGAAAAATTAAAACACTGATATCTTCTGTGGCCAGACAGCTTAATGCTAAGCTATAACTGCTTAACTGCATAGTTCATGGTGTGCCACAGCCTTGTTTCTCCCCAGGGGACAGGCTACATGGCTTGGGTACTGCAGTCACATCTCTGCTGTGACCATCCCCCAGCCAAAGCCAACCAGGAGAGATGAGGGCCAGCCCCGAGAGACAGTCCCCAGCCCCCAGTCCCCATTGAGGGTCTGTGCCATGCTGGCAGGTACAGCTGAATGCCTATAGATTTTTTTTTCAGTCTTACACTTTATTTTAATTTTTATCAGACAAAAATCTTCAGAAAAGTATATTTAATCAGAACATATTTTCTGCTGAAAAAATCAACCAACCAGCTCCTAAAGACAATTTTCAAAAACATGGATCATCCAATAAGCCTGGAACATTTTAAATTGCAATATAGTGCTGAATAAACTTAGCCCTTATGCGTGACATTTATGGAGAGCCTGAGCAAAGCTCCACCCTTCGGTTACAGCAGCGGGACTGTGGGCAGCCTTTGCCATCCCCTGGAGAGCAAGATGTTAGTGCGGGGAGACTCCCCTTGCACTCCACTCATGAAGCTTCAGGCTGTGTATACACTCTTTATTTACAGGGCACAACATTTTAAGTGAGTGCTCACATTGCATAGGCTTCCCCTGAGCTTTTATGGTTTCATCCCCGTATGGTTTTCTTCACTGTCAATTAACACTATGCATTTTCTGGAAGTGGTTAAAGAAAGCCATTTTTTCCTCCTACCTTGATGGCTTTTCCTCAATAAACTGCTTCGTCTTGAGTAAAAACACTGGTGGAGTACCCTGCACAGATTTGTTTTTACACACAGTTGGCTGTTGCCAGGGAAGCAGAGATGTGCCAGGCTGGTGCCTAAATCCTGAGCAACAGTATTAGAAAGAGCAAAAGGCAGAATGAAAGGTTCATGGTGCGTAATACACGATTTTGGTTTCCTGTCAAAGAGTTCTTTTTTGTTATGCAAATGACACGTATCTTGCATTTGGTCTTATAATAACTTTATACACTGGAATCACCATGGTTGTCTCCCTGTCCCTATCTGGGACAATATTTTAGCTTTGCATGCGTAATGCTCTCCTTCTCCCTTTTTCATCAAAACAATTATAGTAATGTAAAATGTCACGTCAGTAAGAAAAGTTTGCTGGTATTCTCCTAATTATGCAAAATTGCTTTCTCATCACTCTGTTTACCTCTGTTAAACCTAAGTTTCCAGCGATAATTGTTCCTTTGGGCTACCCAGACAGGTGGATGTTGTGAAGCTGGTGGCTCACATCCTGATCCTGGCATCTCCAGAGCCTACAGAGGAAATCCCAGACTGCTTTGCACGTACAGAGAAGGCGACAGTAGAAAGTAGCGGTACCCCTTGGTCCCCCCACACCATACACACCCACACACACGCACATTCATTTTCCTGGGAAGAACCAGTAGCAGAAAAGAAATTATAACTTTTAATTTTCCAAATAAGTCAGACTTGGAAGGAGGGATAAACAATTCCAAATCTGTAGTCCCAAGACTCTTCTCAGAGGCAGGAAAAAAAGCTTTTAAAGTTTACTAGCAATAAAGTTGTAAAAAGTAATGAATTAACAGAAACATCTGATGATGGAGAGCAAGAGATAACCTAAACCGACAGTCCACAACCCACTTTCTCTCTATGCTATGCACACAAACATGTTCAATATGTACTGTATGATTGTGACATTTTATTAAAACAGAACAATTTTGTCCATGTGGTCCTTTAGTGAATTTGAAACATTTTTGAGGATACCTCTTGTACAGGACAAATGGAGAAAGCTGGCTGACTGAGGGTTTCTGCATTGATATAAATGTATTTTTACACTGTTGTTGGCTCAGTCTCAGGCTTTGCCATCTGTAGCAGAAAATATTTCATGTGAAGTAGGCTCTTGACTGTGGTTAGATAATAAAGGATTATACTGAAAAGGTTTGTCAGCAAATATCTGCAAGGCTGCTCCAACCAGCCTGTGTGGCAATGACTTCAGCAGACCCAGGGAGAGGTGATGGGGAGTGCAAGCACCCCCGTTGCACGCAATATGGCATCGCTACCTGTGGCAAGAGAAATACATAAACGTTAATATTTAAGATAGACTTTTTTTTTTTTTTAAATCAAGCATGTAATTGAAAGAATAGTCCTTTATACTTCTGATAATATTGGTTGCATCCAGCTATGCATTGGAATAAAAAGATAGCTGCAGTTTACTCAGTGAGGGCCCTATTTAGCATTCTCTGCTGCCATAGAAGTCTTATTGTCTCCAGCAGGAGCTTTGCCTGACTAAAACAAAAGAAATTCTGAATAGGGACGGAAATAACCCAGCACAATACCCAGGCCTTTCATCACACCCGCCTCGCCCTGAGCCCTGTGAGGCCGGCAGTGGGCACACGCTGCCCTGTGCCCTGGGGACTCCTGCAGACACCCAGCCCGTGCCTGGGACGTCCTGAGCAGCACCACCTGCAGCTCACCAGGGACATCCCTGAGAGCCGACCCAGGGCCTCAGTTCTGGCAGCAATGGATCCAGCCAGCTACCTGGTAATATACCATTTTTGTTATTTGGTGCAGTGACATATACCGGTGAGTGCAAGGCTGGTGAGGAAGAGAGGGTATAAAGCTGGAGAGGGAAATTGTTGCAGTTCCTGGGTTTGGCTTTCCTTGTGTCGGTGGCTGCACTATGTACAAATCCCAAGGGAAAAAAAAAGGCAATAGAAGGAAAAAGATTATAATCTGAGAACGTCTCATGGCTGAGAATAATCTATACAAATGTTGCATTTAATCAAGCAGGCAGGGTTCCCTCTCTTTATGGTAATCATCTCCAAAAGGAGGGATGTCATCACCTATGCTATTCCAATTCTCCTAAGAAAAATACAGTAGTGATTTATCATCCTTATCTGAGTGTCAGGTAAACGAAGGTGCATGCTTATTGTTTACTCTCGCTTTCCAAATGGTGATGGGATTTCCTTCCGAAGGTGCAAAAGAGAACATGACTCAGTTATCCTCCCAGTGAATTCAAAGAATCAGTACTCCCAGTGTAATTTTAGTATATAGTTTTGGGGACTGGGGCAGATGCTGTTTCAACAGGAGTCACAGCTAATGTAACAAACACGTCAGGTTCCCCCCTCCTGCTCTATCGCACGTGGGCACAGAGGGCAGGTGATGGAAGTGGCCTGTCAGGGAGAGACAGATGGGAGTGCCTCGTGCTCCAAACCCTTCCCCTGCCTTCTGATAAGAAAAAAGAAAGAACATAAAAAACATACCTTACTGATTTGCCCAGGAATTTTTTTCTTTTTTTTTTAAGTCACTCTACTTCAAGCCATACCATTATAATTAAATCCAAATGTTTTCTTTTTAAAAAGGAAGAAAGAAAAAAAGTCACAAGGATTTCTGGAGAGTCAGCAGCTCCTCAAGTTGTTTGGGTTTCATTTTTTAATGCAACATACGTGAGTTAGGTAAGAGTACCTGTCATATGCTATCTATTAAATTCAATGAAAATGGTTTGTTTCAATTAAAACTGAAAATTGAGAATGTTAAAAAATTAGTCCCTTGCCATCCCTTCCTGACCTCAAGCTTTCAGTAAAAACTTTGGAGCTGAGCAATTTGTCTCAGTCCCAGGGAACCAATGCAGGAGGCAGATGCCTCTTTGCTACAAGCTTGTACAAATGCCCCAGCAGAAAACGGATCCATCCCCCACCTCCCAGAGGCCCTAAATCTGGAGCCAGAGATGCCCCTGAGGCTCATGCTCGGGTAAGCCCTAGCACGTGCGCCCTGAGCTCCTGGACACGTTTCGCTGCTCCTTCAGGGGCAGCCAAAACCTTCCAGAAAGTAAAATGCAGAAAACCTCCCCACAATGCCAGTGCTTCTCATATATTGCTTCACGCTTTGGCGTGTGCCAGAATTTTTGGATGGGAGCTACTGTTTCACCCATCTGGCTCCATAGAAAAGCTTAATTGCACCATGCGGTTCTGGGTACTGAAAGACAGCTGGAGCATCTGCCAACCTCACTGGTGCCTAACCCAGAAAAATATTTCCAATATTGAAACACCAAGAGCAATAAGGATTATTTACCTTCATGACAAACCTACAGATGATTGGCAATCACATCCTGATGGGAAAACAGAGGGGCAGGGATACCCTGCCTACTTGGTAGGCATGAGCTAATGCTTAGTCTCTAAAAGAGGTGATGGCACAAGTCCTTCAGCTTTCAGGTAAAAAATTTGGGAGTTTCCCCTCCATGGCCCAGTCCACTCATTTGGTAGTTGGGTTTTTGCACTGGTTGTTAGGAGTCACTAGGAAAACTCTGCATATGTTTTTCAAGCTGGTTTTCACAGTTACAGGTATGAATTTAATAATTCCAGGCTATTAAGAACAGTCCTATTTTATCTATATATATAGTGCAGTGAGGTCTGGTCTCCTTCCTCTGTATGTACATTTAAAATAGCAGAAAATATACATAAAATGATAGTGACTTTCAGGCAGAAAAAAATATAAACTTGGGTTTTTTTGTAGTAAATAACACGACATCAACTTTTTCCTCTAGGGAGTTTGGTTTGTTGCACCAAAGGCTTCCCCCACTTTTAGGTGCTCTAACCAAAAAACTCGGCAAATCAAAGGGGCAAACCTCAGGACAGATAAGAACTTCAGCCGAAATGTTCTTTTATGGTAAGTCTTGCTGCAATAATGTACAGCAACACATTTTGCAGATTTAAGATGCTGTTTGTAAGCCTGTAAAACATCCTTATACAGAGCATATTCTTTAACAGAGGAAGCAACTTTCTGACAAATACATGAAGCGGTATCATTTATTTCAATTCCCTGATTCTATCTCAGCTTAAAAACAGCAGAACACACTAAATTTTAGTTGTATTAATTACAGTAACACCAGTATTTTCTACACACAAGAAATGATGTTCTGGAACATAATTGTATCCATGAGGCTGCGTCCCCATTTTCCATCACTCCTGCTGTTGTTGTAGAAGTTAATGTGGGTCACGGTGTGTTTCATATACATTACACAAGCAGGTCTAATAACCTTTTTCTCTTTTCTCCAGTTCTGTATACTTTATCACTGTAGCTGAACGTTAAGGTCTTACAATGAATGTCAAGGTAGGATATTAAGCAAAATTAATGAAATTCATGATCAGCTTCTTGCCTTAAGAAAAAAAATCCCAATCCTTTAGCTATTTTACTTCTCATTCATTTTTTATTTTTTTTCTTCCCAGAATTATAAAATTGGCTACCAAGGAGATTTGTAGGCGGTTTTAGAAATTAATTGATAGAACCAGGATTAGAATTGTTGTAGGTTTTCTGGTAGTTCAATTAAATTTTATACATTAAAAAGAGATATTATATAATTATATAATAATAATTTCATGTGGCTTTTTTTTCCTGACAAGAAGAGGTTTTGTAGTCCATAGTATTCTTTTCTTTCTTCTTCTTCTTCTTTTTAAAAGTATGGCAGTCAGCTTTAAAACAGATGTTTCAAACACTATGCTGGACTGACTGCCAGCTGCTTTTGCACGATTCTACTGACTTCCGTAGGGTTACACCAACATATACCGGCGTTTTGAGAAAACAACAGTGGTTCCACCTGACCAAGTCTCACTCATGTGGTTTTATGTAATTAACGGGTATTTGAGCAGGAAGCGGCAGGTTCAGGTAAGGCCATTTCTGTCTTTTTCTATTGCGTACCTTTCTGCTACGTTACACAGATGAAAGAATTATTGTCTTAAATATGACTGCATGCCTCAAAATAATGCTAGAAGCATTTATCTGACATACACATAACTGTATTAAAATGTCCAGGATTAGTTGCAGACACAAGCTCTATCATCAAACCTGATCTTGACTTTTGAAGGACCTTCAGCAAATTGCAATAGGATTTTCCGTGGTCTTCAGACAGAAAAACTACTCCAAATGGAGTTTTGATTGTTTCTTGAGGGGTGTTTGTCAAGAAAATACAGGTTGAACACTGCTGTTAATCATCTCCTCTATGTTTGTGTTACCAGACCTCCTGGAATGGAAAGCCAGCAGCTAGCTGTTCGGGGCTGGAGGTTATTGGGGAGATTATTAAATCTTTTCCTGTCTTTTCCCAAAGGCTTTAAAAGCAATGTGAATGCTCCAGGTTTCCCTGGCACACAGAGGTCACGTTTAAGCCCAGTTTGCGGTTCCACATACAAGCCACAAAAGAGAAAAGTGAAAAGCAAATCTCAGGGGGGTTTGAAGCCACATGAAGCAAATGGCAAAGTCCCTGGGGAACTGAAGTCTCCTGTTTTGCTTAGCAGAGAGTATAAATCATGGCATAAATGCTGTAGAAGGTGACAGGCAGAAGGTAATCCCGTTGGCAGACATGCCATCCTATTCACAGGTCAAGATTTATGGCAGATGATGGATACACTAACGGTTATTTCCCTTCTGCATGGTACGCTAATGGTTATTTCCTTTCTGCATGGTTCAGCGCCGAGCAAGCTCCTCCAGCTCACCCAGGCACCGCTTTCATATCCCCATTTCTCTGTCCCTTTCCTACCCCAAGCTATTCCTTCACTATTCTCCTCCACTGTAATCCTTAGTCACAGGGACTCCCCAAACACCACCTTCTGGGGAAAAAAAAAAAAAAAAGCAGCAAAGTTTTAGCTTTCTGATTTTTTTTTCTGCTATTTATTCTCAGCAGTGAAATGGAAGTTGTATTTCTCCTGTGTTGAGCTGGGGAAGAGGCTTCCAAGAAACATCCCACAAACCAAAACACCACCTCCCTCTGTATTGCACTCCCCTTTATGCTTCTTTTTCCAGTCCAACTCCTTACAAAGATCACACAGCCCAGTAGCTTCCAACATCTTAATCACTGCCTGCAATCCCAGGAGAGCTACTTTCACTGAAGATTTTTCTTGCAAAAGTTAGCATGTGCAGGAACACCCAGGCAGACCCAAGGAGCCAAATGTAGCTTTCAGGGCTGTCCGTGCTGCTGAGCTCACCTCCTCCACAGCAAATTCGATGGCACCAGAGGGCATCCCAGAGCTCTTTCCTTAGGAAAAAAAGGGGCAATGTACAGAAAAAAGTGCTTGTTTTCTTATTAACTTCTATGTTTTCTTTATCCAACTACTACACTCTGTGCTAGTTAAAGTGACCAAATCATGCTCATGTACTACTTTTGAATGATTGAAAAAAATATAGATACCTCACAAAGACGTAAACTTAAGTGCTTTTTAGCAGGAATCTCTCAAATGCTCTTATAATTAACCTGCCCATGAGCCATAACCTATCAAACATCCTCCTTTAACCTCTAGACCATCCCAGCAGGGCAGGAGATGCCTGAGAACACCACAGGAGCTTTGCTTTCATGTCCTTGGGTGCCTGCAAACACACGCAGTGAATTGCACACCTTGAGACCCTCACCCAGAAGCCTCAGCACTGGGGAGATGTTGGGAAAGTAATGTCTTCTGTACTTCCTATGTGTGATAGCACTTCAATAAAGTAAAGGAAAATTTCATCTACATCTCTTCAAAATACAAACCTGATGCAAGCCCTGACGCGATTCTCCTGTTAGATATGACTTTTGGGGAAAATGTCCCTGAACACACTCCTGCGATTACAGGTCTCAAGACTTTGCCTCTATGTCATGAGCCTCAAAATCCTTGAAGTTAAAAATGTTTCTAGTAGCCCCCTCAATTTAGTCAACAGAGTAGCTCCTTTTCACTAGTAATTGAGTTGTCAGCTTGCAAAAAGAGTTCCTGTGTTAATATCGCTGCATGCGATTAAAGCCACAATATCGCACGGCACTCGGTCACAGATGGGGCAGTGGCTCTGACTGATGGTCACGCTGATGTGTGCATGTTCACAGCATTTTATGTGCTCTGACAGCGCTGGCCAGCCAAGGAGAAAAACATGACCAAAGGGGAGGATGAAATTTTCTTCTTCTCCTGCCGCTAGTTACGTTCACTGAAGCTGCAGACTGAGCTTTTAGTGAGCAGAGCAGCCCACATGTACAAATTTGTGAGGATGCTGCATCTGCAGTAAGTTCCATATTACCATATAAATCTGTTGTTCTCCCAGAAAGTCATTTAATTGTAAATCTCATTGCTTAACTTTCAATAAGTGGCATGTTATTCCTAATACTTTACGGTGGGTGATGTCAAATAGAAACACGACAATGAATTGTTCTTCCTTTCTTCAGGTGGTGGAAGTGATTTTAGGGAGATTCTAATTAATAAGAAACTTTCATAGCTCATTTGTACTTACTCACAGTTTACATTTTGTAAGGGGGAAGTCGATGCTGTAAACAAGACTTGAAATCATCACCAGGCAAAGTCAAGGAGATGCTGATCAACCCCATAGTGCTCTTGCACACTTGCTACCCATGCAGAAAGCTTGTTCCTCTTGCCAGCAGCTCCCAGCCTAAAAAATATTAATATTCATCAGAACTGCCACACTTGTCTACTGAAATTAATCAGTACATCATAATTAGCCAGAGCTTTGCACATTTTAGCACACATTTTAATAATTTGCAGAGAGCGACCTGAAGAATTTGAAGCCAAAAAAAAAAGGAAGATACCAAAGGCTGCATTTGAAGTGTGACATTTAGGCATGTAGAGGCAGACAAGTCCAAAATATCAATTCTTAAAGGCGGTGCCTTTTCACAGACTCACCAAGGGGCTGAGGCTGGAAGGGAGCCCTGGAGGTCCCCTTGCCCACCCCCTCCTCAGGCAGAGCCACCCAGACGGGGCTGCCCAGGACGACGTGGATATCTCCACAGATGGAGAAACCACAGTAGCACTGAAAGACCTCCCCAGGTTTGGTCCGCAGGAGCTCCCCAGTGATGTCTGTTCTCAGCCAGGCAGCTGTTTCACCACTCACCTGCCATTACCTGCATCCGGATCACACACATTTCCATGACCTCTGAACGATGGCTCTGTTACAGGTAATTATTTGGTTGTTCAATAACGATTCAATCCAGCTGCAACTGTGCTTTTCCCTCCCTCCCACTTCTGCCTTCCCCCCTCCCCAGTCCTCCTGCAGAGGTGAATGATGCTGCAAACATCTCTGAGCCTTGTGCTGCCGCACACCCCGCAGCACCCTCTCGTCTGCTCTGTGCAATGGACGCTAATGCCACTCCCTGAAAGCCAGGTATCTTTTGCTGGCTCAGGAAGGCCATGCTCATCGTGTGTAAGCATTTCACTTTTATTTAATAATGTTCTGTAGTCAAAGTGAATTGTTTTACTAGCACAAAAATCTTTCCAACTTCCTTGCAGCCACACCTTTCCACAGCACCTCCATTTATCACACACACACACCCCCACGCCCCCCAGACTTTTGTGATTCATACAAGACTAGCAAATCTGTGGGGAACCTTGCACCAGATTTTTTTTTCCAAATTTCCAAAGGCAGTACCTCTGACTCCCACCACCTCTCATAACCGACCTCCACAGCCGTCTGCTCGAGCACCCACACCCCAATTCCCCCGCTGCCCCCCCCGACATGGGGCCGTCACTCCTCCGCACGCAGCACCCATTGCCAGCTCTAATGAGCTGCAGTTGGCTCCCTCTCTGCTCTGACAGACAGGCTCCACCACAGAGAAACACCAGTTCCCTGCTCATAAACCTCCCAGCTGGATCATTCTAGAAAACGGCAGGGAAAGGAGTCAGCCTCACAAGGATTTTTCCCAACTGCCTTTTCCCCCTTCTCACGTTTGCCCATCGTTACTTCTGTTTTCAAAGAAGAAAAGCAGATTCTTTATGCTTTAGCTACGGTTTGATGCAGAGGATATGGACTTCTCCTGGTGCTGTGCACATGACAAGGGGAGTAAATTAATGGGTAATTCCCATTATTTGGCTCTAAATTGATCCTGGAATGAGAAATAGATGAGTTGATGACTAGCCTGATGAACAGATAGAAAGGCTGATGCAGTATTTTAGAATAAAGCAGGTTTGCAATGACATTTTCTTTGGCAAGTAAGTTTTCCACAAAGGAGAGAGAAGACTGGATTTTGCTGTACTGGTTAGCACAGACATTAGCTGGATTTGCCCCAGCATTGCCTGCAGACATGTGGGGGAACAGACTGTTAACGGTGTATCTGTGAAGTCCAAAATTTTGATTCTGTCAGAAAGTCCACTGAGCAAAAACTACATTATCTCACCAGTGTTCATGGAATTATCCTTACTGATGCTGTCTGGGGATGTTGTCCTGGGAGACTGAAATTAATATGAGTAAATTCTTGTAAAGAAGCATAAAATCTAACCTGTTGGAGAGTCTAAGCTGTTAACATTTTCATTTCTTCGTTTCTGGAATGTTATTTTTTTACTTCTTTTTCAAACAGTGAGAAAAACAATATTAACTTGTCATTACTGATAATAAAATCTCTCACACTGATAACTTTATATGACACCCCTTAATCTCTTTGCTTGAAAACAAACTCTACCTTTGCTTATCTGTAAATGGATTAATGTTTTCAAATGTCTCCATCCATCAGGAGTTTCCATACTTGCAACATCTGGGATTGAATTTTTAAAACAGCACAAAAGTAACATTAAAAAGTAGTCCATGAATATGAGAGCACAAGGCATTCCTGAAAACTTTCTTCTTTCCCTTTGAGGTGTCTGTTTTCAAGCCATCCAGGGGCAATCCTGCTTTGCCATCAGGAGGATCAGGGCTGCCTTCTATCTGATAGAAAATTGCCCCAGGTAGTTTGGGATGTGGAAACAGATTAGTTGTGTGGGTAAAGTATGCTCAGCCCTCACTTGAGTATGATTGTACGATAATGGCATGTTTTGGCACTTCTGACAGCTGAGTCATTTCCTTAAAATAAAATTTGAATTCAAGTAACTTCGACCATTAAATTCAGTGTATTATTTACTTCCCAGTTAGAGCTGACACAGATCTCGGCAAGTCGGGTGTTACTGCATCATTTTGCAATTATTTCTCTTGACAGGTTGAAAGTGGCTTCGTGCATGACAACTATTTAGTGACTTTTTTTCTCTTCTTATTTGAATACCTCATCATTCTGCTTGATTGAGAGACTGATATCTACCAAACACCAGACCAGCACCCCGTGGACTCAGAGTCATCGTAACCTTCGGAGCAGAAGCCTCAACCTTTGGTCAGGCTATCCAAAACTCCCTGTCCCCCTCTCACCTCCCCTTCCTCCCATGCACCTATCAGCAACCTGAAGCCACTCACTACTAACAGTCACTTCTGCTTAAAGGTTTTCAGCTTCTCCTCTGTATTAAAAACAAGAAATCTGTGACAATGAGTAAAATATTTTCACCTTTCCTTTGCAGTATTTGCTTGGACATTGCTTTTATTCTTTCCCTAGTAGTTTATGCCTCTAGTGAGGATTCTCCCCTTTGTAGCAAACACAGGTGCAGGTTTTTGCAATGCTCACTTGGTGGGTAGACAAGCTCCTGCTCTCTGCAGAAGCCAGCTCAGCATTTTCACACATAAAGCTCATTTCCACCAGTTTTAAGACATTTTAAGGTTTTCATGACACCCCTAAGATACCATTAAAAATTATGCAACTTCAGGGGCTCCTGAAGCGCAGAGGCTCATGCCTTGGTGAACATGATTCCTGCAGGAACACGGAACAGGTGCCCTGCTGGGACCCTGTGGAAGGGGGCAGCAGATCACAGCCAACATCTTGGGATGCTGCTGGGGTTGCTCCCGCTTCAGAAGGACAGTGCTCACCGCATCATTGGAAATGATCCTGCCACAGCATCAGCATCCCCAACATTTCCACTTCCATCCAGAGGCACATGAGCTGCCCCAGCCAGGATTGCAGCACTTGACAGGGGTGCCTGACAGAGGAGCTGCGAATCAGCTTGGTGCCTTTATTCGGAGGCATATCAAAAGATAGCTGGCCCATGTCTGTCTGCAGTACCGGGTAGCCAGGTCAGGATGACGGGCTCCTTCCTCAGTGTCTCATGGGTCCTATTTATCCTTCATTGGATCCATGTATCAAAGCTGGGTTCAACTGACAACGGGATTTCTATGTTAGCCCAGTGCTGACCTGAAAATAGGAAGGTAAGGAAAATAGAACAGAACAGTGGAAAATAATTTAAACTGAGGAAAACAATGAGTATGAACCTGGGAAAGGAAAGAGCCGAGTACATCAGTAAGCAGGAGCCTTCATCACAGCATCATGCAGCTGGAAGTATAAGTCCCAACAGTCATCTTAAACATCACATTCCCAATCAGCTCTGTTTTCCCTAGTGAAATACAGGAACTTTTTAACAAGTTTAGCGAAGGATACAGACTGTAGTCATCTGCACTGTCCTTCTAGAGAAAACTGATGAGATTTTCCTTGCAAGACTTCCCTAGTGCCTTGAACAACCACAGGGCTGCATCCCATGCTCACGGGGAAGCAGGACACTCCAGCCACGGTAGGACCAGCTTGGCTTAGGCTGGGCAAGCATGGTCCCAGCATCCTCCTGTACCACCTGCCACAGCACTGCATCCTCCTAGACCTGGTGTAGGCTGATCCCATCAAATACACTCAGAGGATGGACAGCTGCAAAGAGAAGAAAAGAGCATGTACGTAGTGGTTTTTTTGGTTTGTTTCCTTTTTTTTTTTTAAATAAATGAACCATCAAACCATTGACTAGCATGAGGGCAGAAGAGACACAGCTTGGTCCACATCCCAAAACTGGCTAATGGGATCTGAACTGAAACACTGTCAGCCGACACAGCGATTCCTTGAGAAACCGCTAAATGCCTAGCAACGACTTCCAGCCTGCAAAGCACGAACTGAAGGTGAAGAAAAGCTGGAAGAGTCAGATATGCTGCTAGAAAACTCAAGATCAGAGGAAAAGCTAAACGTGCAACCAGCTGCACAGCACGCGCCATGTGTAGCTACATCCGAGAGCGACACAGGGACCTGACCGCTGGCAGAGCCTCCGCAGGGAGCAGGGAAAGAGGTGGAAACGCAGCAGAGGCAGCTGCTACCTTTTCGTTTGCAGGACGGGATGGGTTTTTAAATATTAAGAGACAGAAGAGGCCGTGTTTGCACTTCTCGAATTTGGGGTGAGCACACGTTCAACAGTCACAGGAGTCTGTCTGCAGAGCTGTTTGGGTAAAGGATAAGGGCTCTCTTTGGATAAAACAAGCTGCTTACAGCACACTCAAGATCATGAAATCAGAGAATAAAAGGACTGCAACACCCTGTTTTAAGGATATGCCACTGAACAACAGGCTTATACTAGGCAGCAGATCAATTCCTATTTAAAATTGGTGTAAATCTAGAGAAAATCCCTTCTAATTAATGGTACGTTCTGGGTCTGCCCAAGTACAAAGGTGTGAATAAAGCCTGACCCATCATCAGCATTCTTTTTTCCCCTTTTATGGGGTAAGCTTTTTGTTTGAGATTGTATTTGTTAGTTTATTATTAAAAGCCTGACCTATTTAAGGAGGGCAGAGGTGAATGTTGGTTTTGTTTGTCCTAGATTTTGCAGAAAATTGAGGGTTTTTTCCATGTCAACTTACAAAGGACATTTCCCACAGCACGAGACATAGTTTCTTCTCATATATTAAGTTTTGAGTTTACCTTTTAAAAAATATTGTGTAGCTGCATTTCGTCTTCCAAGCATGTTTTGTTTCCAGCTCACGCAAGTTTTGTAGCTTTGTAATAAGTCCTTCAGCTCAGACAAGAGGGAAGTGGGAGACCTGCTCCTTCACACCAACACTTATGTGAATAAACATGTGAAGCTAATTTCTCTGGCCCTCCCAGCCCAGGGACAGGATCGGAATTGCAATATAAATATCAATGTTAATTTGGACAAGATTCAAATTCCATTTACAAATGTACATTAATGGCAAAATAAACCACATTAGTTTACAGGAACGTTAGAATTATTTAACATTATGAGATTAGATATTTCTAGTGAAATGCTGGTGATTTCATGGAGAGGGCTCATTTCTGTACAGGTGAAGCGACCGTGCCAGGGTGATGGGAGCCTCCAAGAGAGAAGGGAGACACTGGGGAGTGGGTGGCCAGGTTGTGCCTGGCAGGAGGGGTCAGCGGAGGTAAGCACCTCCACACACACACAGAGCCACACGGGGCTGGGGCTGCAGGACCACGTCACGCTGGGCAAAACAGGGTTGGATGTCAGAAATCTCCCATTTCTGGAATGCAGAGCCGGATGCAGAGGCGTAAGGTGGCTGTTCAGCTGCCTATGCAATGCTTGATCTCTTGGTGACAAAAATTCAAACAAATCAATAGCCGGTGAAAGAGACCACAAACTGCAAAAGCAGAAATGTTTCCCAAAAAAATCTACAAGGGAGATATCCTGGCAAGGTGATGCCGGGCTCCTGCCCTGGACACCCATCACCCCAGCAGCCCAGCAGCATCCCAAACAGAACGCCCATCATAGGCTTCAAATGCTCCAAAACATTGCACTGCAGGTAAATGAAGAACAAACTCCTTTTGGATCAAACTAGAAAGGAAACCCCACGCCAAAGGCGCACATGGCAGCCTGACCGATGCTTGCTGATAAAATCCCAAAGGAGAGAAAAGAAGTTGATTACATCCAGAACGTCTTACCAGGGACAAAAGAGGCGACATTGATCACAGCAGCTACGTCCCAAGTTCCCAATGACCACTACGCACGTCCTCACTGTGGGAAATGGCGCAAAGTTAACACTCAGCCAAACAGCACCCCAATCTGGACCAGAAACAGCGTGCATTAGAAAGCAAATACAGTCCCCACATTACGCCAAAAGCACGCCTCTCGGCCTCTTATCTTCATATGGTTTCTCCCGCTTTTCAACAAAAACCTATAAACAATGTGCTCCTACTGTGCAGGAAAAGTCCCCAGGCTGGGCTGCTGCTCTGTCCGTGGGATCCAAGTGCCATCTTGTGTTCACACGCTGCATTTCAGGGGAGCTTTTCCCCTCCTATATCCATCAAAACACCACCTCTTGCATGCCATGGAAATGCTTGTAGAGAGTTTTGGGTCTTTTAACGCTGAATTAATTGCATATTGAAATGCCAGCAAAGCCATTTAATAATAAATACCGCTGCACATTTTATAAACGTGAACGGCTTATGCAATAAATTCTTGGTGCTTACCTTGCATGACTGCTACAAAACCCATTTCCATCCCAACTCCTCCTTTTGGATGCAGGTATAGCTGGGCTGGTCATCAGCATCCCCATTCCTCTACCCACCCCACAAGAGGACGCCTCTCAGTGTAATTAGAGTTGTATGAAATTTTTGTTTTGCAGGCAGGTATCAGGGGAAAGCAGGGGGAGTTGGAAATTGTAGGTTTGCAGAAAAAATTATGTGTTTATAACAATGAACTGCTCAGGAATTAAAGTCAGATTTCCTGGAAAGGCACAGCTGAGGTAAATTAAAAACTCCACTAAGATAAAGTGCTCTATCTTGAGATGGTCATAGTGGTATACTAGAAAAGTTTCGATATTTAATAATTTAGACACATTTTAAAAGGAAAAGAGATAGAAAGCTAAATCAGAGTTCGTTTTTTCACTGAGGATTAAAGCTAATACTTTAGTCAACCCCCAATTATATTTCCCGTTGTTGATTTTGCCAAAATACTAGCCTATGGCTATCCTGGAACAATATTTTATTTATTTCCTTCACTGTGCACACCATATCTAAAAATGCCTTTGTTCTCACAGCGCCAATAAACATATGCATTTTCTACTGTCCATTCTTCTGCCTTTATATTGAGTAGCAAAATCTCTTTGTGCTCCACATGAACAGAAGTGATTTTAGATGCTGTATGCACACGTGCATGGACCTGACAGCCCATCCTTCCCCCTCCCCTCGCCTTCCCCCCATGCAATATTACCGCAAACGTCATAACTGTATTTGTAAGAAATCAAGGTACAGGAAAAAAACATTCCTCTCTGGCTTACTGTGGAACTGAAGAGTCCTTCCGCATTCATGGTGTTTGTGGCACCCATGTCCATCGCCTTCGGCGACCCGCTGGCTCCAGGGGTGCCCCTGGGCTCAGTCAGCAGCCTTGGACATCAGAATGACAACCCCAAATCGGAATTCCCTTTTACCCTCAAATTCCTGATAAAAGTTATTACTATCTTATGAATGAACTGAAAATCCTAATGCTCTGACCAAGTGCACAAAAACGCTATTTTTGGAAGAAGTGCAGTAACATGCGGGTATGTTATACCCTCATTTATCAGGCAAGCTCTCTGCTTGCTTATTTACAGTGGATTATTTAACAAACTATCTGAAGTCTTTCTTCTTCTAATAAATACATATTTGCATCGTGTCTGTCTCCAGAAGGAGGACAGGAAGGGAACCGAGGCTAACGTCAGGACAGAGATCACTGCATGATGTCCTTATGTCTATGTCATACATAATAAGAGATCAGAAGGTGTTCGTGGTGCCTTTTTACTTTAAAACCTATGAATAAATTTACTAAAGTTTCAGATTTATGGAAAAATAAAAGAAAGTGAACACAAATGAAAAAACTATGGAAAAACTATTCACTATATATGGTCTTGCAAAGTCTTAGGGTCTCCTGAAAACCATTGGCAGTTATATATTTTGGGGTAGGACCATTTCTCAAAGGGTACAAAATTTGTCCTTCAGGCTGTCACCTCGAATCTCACCCCTTGTGCAGCCACTTGTATTTTTGCTTCTACATCTTTGCCTTTTTACGCACTGCAGCCTACAGTTACAGGCAAGTACAATGCTTTTACCAAGCATAATGCTATGTCTCAGCGTATCACAGAGGGTTTGGGCCAAGACCTGCTAAAACAAATGGAAAAGCTCCCTCTGACTTGTGTGGGTTTGCACCAGGTGCTTGTCTCTGTAGGTTTCCCAAGCTCCCACACATGGCTCATCTTTTGTGACCCCGGCAAGCCCTTATTCCCTCTCCAGATCAGGTATTCTGTTCCTGATAATGCAAGATCAATAGGTGAGACTCCACTGAAAGAACTATGTAGTGACTATGTTTTCTTTCAGACACAAAGGCACCTTTCTTGTAAAGAAACAGCACTTAGAGTTGCATCCAACTTCATCTCAGGGCAGCAACAATATCCCTGTAAAATTGGCACCTCACCCTGGGAGAGAGTGCAATGCCTCGTGAAGATGAGGGAGCTGGGGAATGGGCGATGACAATCAGACTGGCAGTTGCTTATTAAAAGAGAAGAGCTTTTACTGTTATTTTTCTACATCTCAGGAACTCAGCTCATATTTATCAGCCAAGCTGTTTAACATAGGTGCTGTAACCCACCCTGGGCTCTCCCAGGGCATGGAAAGAGCATGAGATTTGCATAGGAATACAGAAACACCCAATAGAGGGACAAGAGGTTCACCATAACACTGGGTGCAGCAATGCCAGAGAATGGGAAGATGGAAAATTAATCAAATAAAAGAAATTTAGGTGGAATAGGAGAGAAACAACAATAATATGAAATAGCCTGGAAAAACAAGAGAGATCCCATTAGCTGGATGCAACAAGTGGACCGGTGTAAAACAGTTCGTCCACTGACATGGGAATGGATGACATTAAATAATGTTTTCAGCACTGGTTGCAGAAGTTATACTGTCTACAGAAGTAATTGTTATTTCTGTTCCAGAGCTACTGTACTTGGGCTGGATAGCTTTTTTGTCTCTTTGCTAGCTTATGTCTTGATGGCTCAGTCAGACCAACTAAGCCCTGGACCACATATGATATGTGAGAGTCAGGATGCAAACCAGCTCCTGGGCATTCAGCTGGTGTGGGAGCATGATGCAAAATCATCTCCCAACATACCTTCAGCTTTGATGAAGATGGGTCAAGGTAAGAGCATTTCAGATTGCAGAGTAACATCCAACTTTATACTTTACTGATTTCATCACTCTTAATTGGAAACATAATGCATAATAGGTATGCTATGGTTGTAAAAAGTTACATGTCCAGGCTGGTAGTAAATAAGTCTATAACAAATAATTAGCAGAAAATAAAAGAATTAAGTTGAATCTGAAATCCACACAGGAAAATATGCCACATAACATGCGCTTTACTGAGATGGAATTTCTTTGCTGTTTCTCCCTACTCAACATATTGTTTTCTCTCATTTTGTAGGTATGTAAAGAATATACCCCTAATTTTACTTATCCATAACAGATAATCTTCATAAACTCTCAAGTGTTGCCCTGTTTTCCTGTCAGTAAAGTCAGAACAACCTGGAACGATCAAATTTCAATAAAAATCCCCACTGAGGTGCCCTTCCTCAACAGCTTCCAGGAGCTGCAGGTCTGGGAAATAGCATTTCGTTCAGGTGAGCTAATTCAGGGTAATGCAGACTTACTGGAGATCTCTTCTAATTTTTTTCCCCCCTATGACCCGAATGAAATTAGATTGAAACCAAGGAAAGATTGAAAATAGAAATGAAGACAAAACTGCAAATTGTTTTCACACAGGCTTCATCAAACATGCAAGTCACTAAGTAATAATTGTTGGAATAATGTCTGTTACAAGACAAACACAACCAGAGACTTACAGCTACGGCACATTTTTCAAGAAAAAAAAAAGTATCTGTAGTGTTTGCTTTCAAACCCTTTAATCTTTTACCTCTGTAGAAAAGATGTTTTCTTTCCATGTACGTACCCAGTACAATAATAAACCTTCCCATCTTGGAAAAAAAAAAAAAGGCTTACAATTAATCCTTAATCCTTTTAATAGTCCTGCTAAAGCAAATGAAATCTCTGGGGATTAAAGTAGTACTTGTTACTCACTTTGCAAGGTCACAAACACGAGTTAGGTTAATGGCAATTAATTGCTGAAGAATGTGCTTTTCCAGTGCGTTTGTCTGTGTGTCTGTGTGCACATTTCCAGGGTGTGCGTAACCGAATATTTCTGATGCGGATGTCCCCTCCCTATAAAAAAATCAGGAAAATGCTTGAAAATCCATGAACATGCTGAACAGCATTGATTATTGCAGCAGTACTTGTTATCTGCTTTCTCTGAGCAGCACACTGAGTTCATTTTTGGTAATAATAATCCCACAACTCCTTTGCTGAGAACAGGTGCCCCAGATATGTTTCTTTCTATTTTCCTTCTAATTCTGCCAAAATGAAGCTCCACGGTATCTGCCTCTGACTCGGAGTGACAGACTGACAGGTGTTGTCAGCGAGGTGCCTAACGACCACGAGATTTGTTTGTCTTTTAATGGAACTCAATAAGGCATAAAAGCAAGACAAAGCAGC
This sequence comes from Phalacrocorax aristotelis, assembly GCF_949628215.1. Classification (NCBI taxonomy): domain Eukaryota; kingdom Metazoa; phylum Chordata; class Aves; order Suliformes; family Phalacrocoracidae; genus Phalacrocorax; species Phalacrocorax aristotelis. The sequence goes on from NC_134282.1 coordinate 7,404,179, forward strand.
AGCATGTGCAGCTCAAGGAAGCCTTTGGCAAGTCAGCCTTGCAAAATGTAAATCCCCCGAATATTTTGATTAGGCAATAAAGAGCATTGTCTATACAGTTGTCTTTTAATATGCTGTCACAGACCTGATTACTTATCACCGCTCGGGAAGTGGGTTCTGCCAAACCCACACATTGTGGCTTATACTCAGCAATCTTAAGCATAAAGCCTCATGGAGGTTAAAACGAGGTTAAAAAAAAAAAAAAAAGGCTTCAGCCACTTTAACATGGAGCTGTGGCTCAGCATCTAGCTACTGGTGCAGTCAAGCGTTTGTTTTACATAAAGAAAATGCTTATTAAAAAAGTAATAACTCCTTCTAGCCTTCCACATGCTTATTGACAGTAATAAACTGTAGTTCATAACCATATGGCTTTCTTTTTAAATAAAGAGGAAAGGCAGCAGATAACTTTATCTGTCTACTTGAAAATAAAAGAAAACTGAATTACAAGTGTTCCTACGTAGTCATAATAGTCTCAGGACTAATGAACCTCCAGCCATTTCATGTCACCAACAAGAACACCTCAAAAGGGACAATGTCGAGCAGTGGTTCCCACGCCTGGAGATCGGCCATGCAGACAGAGGTTAAGGGTGTAACAGTACAAGCATTTGGCAGCACATAATTGCGGCAGTTTGTTGCATGGAATGATTTCATTTCTCTTCCATACAACAAAATGTCATGGTCCTTCCCCCAAAACATTCCTATTTATAAGGCATATCACTTCCCCTTCATCCAGCTATTCCCCTCCATGCATCTGCAAAATCACATGGCTCTGCTCAGGGTTTTGCTCACAGGACATTGGTCAGAGCGCTGTTGTAGCCATGACCCACCATGGGCTCCTGCACTGCTTTAATCCCACCTGCCAGAAGGGTCAGAAGTGCAGGTGACTGCACCATGCCCTTGGTGAGTTGCATGGATTGGCCACAGGGACACATCCAAATGCCACCGCCCTTTCACCGGGCCAGCCTTCAGTTCCAGTTAGGGTTGTATGAAACATGCTGACACGTGAAAAAAAAAAAACCCAACCTATTTTACCTTACTGAGCAACCAAATTTACCATTGTATTTGTTCTTTCTGTTCATAAATGTTAGGTTTTCACATGAATTAATATTCTAATAAGGGAAAATCCTAACATATTGCTGAAGTTCAGGAGCAATGCAATAAGCATCATTCTTTTATATCAAGATGTCAAACTGGATTATAAATAGATTTTCCCATTATCTATTGCTTTTAAAGTCTTTTTTTTTTCTTTTCTAAGTAAAATTCACATTAAACTCCAGACTATCAGCTGTTCTTCCCACCCTGCAAGGGTGGACAGGAATCAGCAGCTATATTCAGTCTTGTGAAGGGAACCTGTTTCACGGAAATCAGTGTATTCTCTGAAGGAAAGAATGGATAAAAAAAAGAAACCTGCACAATAGATGGTAAAGAAAATCCTTGTTATTCCTAATACATAGCAGACCTTGTTCAATAGCTTGCCTGTGTGAAAAGTTAAATGCAACCTTTGTGTTTCTTCCAAGGTCAGTGAACGCTGGTCACACAAGTTAAAGTTGCCTGGGGCCCATTTTACCTTAGACAGCAAAAAGTTCATTTAAGAAATCTTAAAACTTTAGAAAAAAGAGAGGTGCAAATTGAAGGGTTTGGGCCATCACTTTAATTTTTCCCTACTCTGAGATCCATCACTTGGGAATTGTTTCTTTTCAGGGTTGAAAACGCAGGTTTGTACAAATTTTGGAAGCTGCTTCCCAAGGACACGATCCTGCCTGGGACGTTGCTCCTGTTCTCAGTCATCTGCCTGAGATTCAGATCAGCATTTATCTCGCTGAAAAAAGGGAACAGTTCCTGTGTTTAAGTTTGTTTTCAGCACAGAGAGAAGTTGTACATGAATAACTGACCAGTTAGGAATCTGTGAGTTTTCTGTACGTTTACTATCTGTATAAAAGTGATTTATCAAAGCGCAAACAGAAAAATGGGCAATTTAATCAGACAACTTTCACCACTGTAAAATTTGCATGGGAAAACGTGCATGGGAAAACAAGAACATCTAAGTGCTATTGTTCATCCAGCAAGCTTACCTTGACCCAAACCCTTTTTTTAAGGTTCAGAAAAGCCTGATACAGTGGTTATTTTTATTTTTCATGCACCTTTGCTGTTTCAGATTCTGGCTGAGATCAGAAGACAATGCGCTGAAATACCATGACAGAACGTTACAATGGACTGAAAAAGAAGTGCCATCACTTTTTTCTGAAAGAGGTCATTGTCATAAGGTTGCCCACCTAATTCATAGTTACAAGATATTTGGATAAACTTGCAGAAGCAAGAAAAGCTTTTGGGTGCCTGCTACCACCTAAAGTGAGTCTGAATCAAAAATTTGCAAAGGCTCAGCTGGGGTTTCTTACTAAAAAATTGTACAGCACTTTTATATTCGACTCATCATCAAATTCCATGGATGAGCGTCTTAACTGGAACTGGACTTCAGAAATCCGTACATGGAGGAAAAGAAAATCCAGGCAGACACTCCTATCGCTCTGTGATATCAGCCCTCTGGATAAAGACGCTTTCATGAGTGGGTTTATCGTCACTTCCAGAACATTTCCAAGCTTCTTCCTTCTCTTGACCTTAGCTCTGATTAATTCCTCTTATCTGTGCCTTACAATCATTTCCTTCTTTGCCTATTGCAATCCCATTATTTATGGGCTTCTTATTTTTAGGGGGAGGAGGTTATAACTCTGCCATAAAATTTTCCTCCAGCTCAGCCATGGAACAGATTTGCAGCCTGAGAACAGTTTTAAAGAAATATTAAAGAAATTTGTGGATGTTTTAAGTTAAAGTTTACTAGCTTCAGAAGTATTTTTTGTACTTCTGTAACTCAAAGAAGGTATTGATTTTTTTTAATGAAATTGTGCAGATCAGTTAAGTTCTTAATAATAATAAATTAAAGTTGAAAACATTAGATCAAAGGTAACCCCTGGAAATCCATTTCTAAGTTCTCTTTTCTTCAGACAGCACTTCATATTTCCCTATTACCTTGCCTTTGTATCGAGACAATATCTAGGAACACTTGTGAAGAAAGCTTAGCAGCATTTATGACAAAGACCAGATAATATTTTTCCCCTTGAGCATTTCCATATGGCTCAGAAGGACATGATATTTAGACACAGTTGGACAAATCCTGACCTGTTGCCCTGTAGAAACATTTACTGATGTGCTTGAACTCCATCCCACCTGCTCCCGGACGCTGCCACCTCCATCAAGTCACTCCCCAGTGATGCGCTATTTAGCGTGCAAACAGAGGAACAGATTTTGCTCTTCTAGGACTTAGTTCTCTTCATCTGAAAGCTAAGGGAGCTGGGTTTTGTTGTCTGCAAAGTTCCTTTTTCTTCCCCCCCCAGTATATTTAGAGACAATCTGCAAACACTGGCATGTTCACAGGCTGATCCCACGGTGCTGCCTGCCATCTGCAATCGCTATTCCCAGCTCAGAACGGCCTTTGTTTGCACTCCTGTTAGACTCAACAGGTCAGATGTAACCATAACATGCCGGCTCTCCGTTGCTCTTCTAATTTACAATATTGCCAGCTTTATTGCTATTTTCATGCAATATGGTGTTTTGCTCAAACGTCTTCTGGAGGAGTCGTATCATAGTGGAAGTCACAATTCATATATAAACAAAGTCTAACCCACAGGGTGATGGAAAAAAGACAAACTCCAAACCCTAAAGCCTAAAAACTTGAAGCTATTTTAATGCCCAATAATTAAAAACTAATTCTTATGATTTTTAAATAACTTTGATGATACAAGGGGCATTTTCCTTGTGTTTGAACATTCAGAATCAAGAACAGCCCAGGTTGGAAGGGACCCTGGAAGATCATTTGGTTCAACTTTTCATGGGAAATGGAGCCTGGGTAAGATTTTCTAGCACAATGTCCAATCACACCTTGAAAACCTCCAGTGATGGAGGCTCTCCACCATTTAGGATTAGCAAAACTAAACGATTACTGAAGTGGAGAGGTACACTCTTGATTTGGTCTTTGAAGATGGTATCATGTTAAAGCAATGGAATAACTGTAAGGACTTCTCAAAATTGCATCTCAAACCAAAGTAAATATTCCTCAAAACCCAGAAAGAGAAAATGGGATTGAAATGAAAATTTAGTGGCTATATGAATTACCATTTTCTGCTTAGGTGTATAACATGGAGAGGAACGTGTGGAATGGGATGTTAGTAGAAAACAGGAGACTAAATTAAGTAAATATACACTGACTACACATTACATACATTTCTAACCATGGCATTTAGAGCAGTTAGCCTATTCCGCAGCATGATCCGTACCATTGGTGCTGGGTAAGTACTCAGTTACTAATGGCAGTTGCTGTAAGTATCTGTGTGCGCGTCTAGTAGAATAAATACATTAACTTCCTTACAGAAGAAAGTCTCCTTCTTATTATTGGTGGGGTTTTGCTACATAGGAGAAGACAACTTTACTTTTTCCTTGCAGCAGGAATAAAGTACAAGCTTCGCTCCTGCTATAGAAATAACTAATTTTACACTGAAATACACAAGCTTGCTAGTTAGTTTTTAACTGTTGAAGGGTATATTCTATCTCTTGATTGGACACTTTACAGAACAGAAAACTTGCTAAAGTTTAAGTGTAGAAAACTCTTTCTGTATTAATTTCCATTATTTGGATTAGACTGAGTTTAGATTTGAGTTTTTAAAAAAAATACAAATCAATTTAAATGGATAATTTGAAATCTATCCACTTTTTCACTGGAAACACTGTACATCCTGCATTTCACTATCACTAGAGGCTCAAGAAATTATACATCAGAAGCTAAGACTTGGACTGTATTCAGTCACAGATCCATGAATAAGCATTGTTATTTTCTTGTCAAAAACTCAGTCGTAATTTCCTTTGAACAGATCTCAACAGTCTTTTCTCCATTTCATCCCATTCTCCGATGTAGCTTCTAATGGGTTATGTCAGTCAGTCCATGCTAAAGTTTAGAAAGCAAGTTTCTGTAGCTAAAGCAAAAGAACATGAAAACATTCACACGCTGAGCTGAATGCAAGAAAAATACAGCCCAAGGAACTTTAATATAGAACTGTGCTCCAAAATAATTATTTTTATATTTAACTAGGGCTTCATAACGTCATTAAAAATTTAGGTCAAGCACATGATGTCCAAAGGTTCTCAAGTAATACAAGGATAAAATTATCTGCCAGTAATTTACGTCCACCAGTGAGTAGCAGCAGGTAGCAGTTAATTGAAAAGTGGCTTATCCCTAATTATTCTTCCATATCCTCCTTACCAACCATATTAGAGTGAATACACAGAAAACATACTTAAAAACTGTTGAGCCTGATGTAAAAAGAATATTTGGAAATGGTGATACTTTTATTTTAATCCATGTTTTGCACAAGAAGCTCAGCTTTTTTTATGCTATATACATGATATTTTCTGAGTCATACACAGGACTACACATTTCATGATGTTGCTCCCACAAATACAGAATTTAATTCAACTCTGCTTTTTTGTTGTTTCTACTATTCTACTTTCTGAGTTAGATTCTTTCTGTTTTTTCTGTAAAGGAAAAAAAGTGGGTTTATGGCTTGAGGTATTGCAGCTAGTTATGAGTAACTCGGAGATGCTCCACAGCCTCTAAAACTACAAAACTATTCTTGGCCTTTCTCTGAATTTCTTTGGAGACTGAGGACATTTTGATCCATCAGCAGCAGATGGCCCTTAGCTACAGAAGTGATACTGACACAGAGTTTCACATTTCATTATTGCAAAGTTCAAGTCTAAGAAATTGCTTTTTTCCTTGTTAGGAAGAGCTATAGCTTCTCCTTAACCATGCTAGCCCCAAGACCAACAGTATATCACTTCATTACAGCTGCTCCTTCATTCACGAGTTTCAGTTTCCAGAATATACTGCCCACAACGACAACAGCATTTTAATGTTGTCCTGATGTCTCTGCATTGGGAAGAGGTGGTGGCAACCGCCTGCAACCAGGGAGCATCTCTTGGATGACCTCATTTGCCAAATGAACATGACAAAATGATGTGGGACTTGCTCAATTAGGAAAATGCCTTCTCAGTGGCACATAGAGTCCTTCAGCTAGCAAATGCTTAGAAACAAAGTAGGAAAATTTTCAGTCTGTTGAAGTAAGCTGCACAGCTTTTTCTGGAAAAAGGGAAAGGATCAGCAAAATCACCGGTAAAGCAAAAGATCAGCTAAGAAAACCACCACCAAGGCAACTCTGCTTTTCCCTGCACCATTTATGTGAACATTACCTCTCATCCTACGAGCCAGAGGGACGAAACTGCCTTAATTATACCGAGCACATCTTTTCTTTTCAGCATCTCTCAAACAAGTCCTCCAGCCAGAACTAGCCCAGGAAGCCCCTCTGAGATCCTTCTACGCTCCGCTGTGGCCGTGGCTGCGGCTCAGCCCCACTGCCCTCTTTGGTGTCAGCAGTGAATCCCCCCACCTGAATCGATGTAATATGCACTGCCTAATGCTGGAGCAAAAATATTACTCTGCAAAGACAGAGAGATTTCCCCTCCCATGCTGAGGGAGAGTTTCCAGGAGAACAGGATCCCCATTAAATGTGGTTTTTCTTTAGTGGATCTGTTTGAATGTAACCTTTTCAGGCTAAGGACTGCTGCCAGAGCTAAGCAAAACTGTTTTTTTTCAGACCACAAAATGAGAGCAAAATTTTGCAACAGCAAACTTTGACACATGCTGAGAAAACACTAGGAAAGGGTCTGAAAACCCTTGCAGGTTTCTGACTAATATTTGCATCCAGAACTCCATTTTATGGTAGCCAAATGATCTTGTGCTTTCTTGTACCTGTTGACTACATCTAGTAGCATAAATAAACAGATTTTTCACATCCATCTATATATATATATAAATGCTTATCTCAGATCAGTATCTCTCTTGATTCATATCATGACATGGGTTCAAAATTGTGACCCCCCCATGGAAGTATAAAACAGTTCAAAGTGCTTTTATTCTGAGCCAACAAGGGATTAACTGAGGGTCAGAATAGCAATCCTCTACTGAGATACTGCCTTCCTTTACTTTTTAAGTACTAATAGTTATATATTGGTTATATATAATAGTATATATATGGTTAACATATGTCCCAAAAGGAAACATTAATATGAGACAAAGGACTGCGCAGATGTACCAGACACAAAACATCCTCAATCTGAGATGGGCTTTGGTAGAATACGATTTGGCCCCTGGTCCCTATCCCAAAGAGACTTCAGTCTCCCTAACCCTGAGTGTTCAAGTCTCAGCATTAAAAACAATAACTTAAATTGAAAACAATTCCAACTTGTGCTGGGAAAAAAAAGATACAATAGGATGAGACTTCACCTTCCTAGTGCCCTGGGGGAAAGCACGGCTGCAGCACAGGCTTAATGCACAGGTTTCCTCCTTTAGTGGCCTTGTGATCTTAGCCCAAAGCAGGACACCGTATGCAGCGGTGTTCCCCAGCCACATGTCCTGCACTGCCTACATCCAGTCTTGACTCCTCTCCAGCTCCAGGAGAGCAGAGGCAGCCCACACCACCAGCCCTGAAGCCATCTTTCAGCAGCACCTCTATGAACAGTTGAGGTTGAACAGCAACAGGCGATGCAGCCCAGGGACATCACACCCCTTACATCTGAGGACTCACCCCAGAAATAATTCTGTTGTAGCTGATAAACACTAGGAGTGCAACAGAGGTTGGCCCTACGAACAGAACAAAGGAGAAATTAAAACCCACTTTAATACAGGGATAACTTTTTCAGCTCTGCTCTAACAAAACTTTGTGTCAATGACAAAGAGGGAAAACTTTGAGACTGGAAAACAAGATCATATAATGATGCTGAGTTAGCAAGAGCATAAAGCAAAACAAGATAACTGATTTTCCAATTGCATTTAATTTGGAGAGTTTAAGACTTAAATAAAGAGAAAATTGTGGAAACACATTGGAGCCAGAAACCATTAGTAGACTCCAACACTATATTAGTTTAAAGGGATTTTGTCAAGTGCAATTTTAGCGTTTTAAATTTTTTCCATGTAATTAATGTCCCTGCAACATTAGTTACACTGTCTTTGAAGCTGGAAAATAGTGTTTACTTTCTTATCTTCACTGACATTGAACTTTCCTTCACGTCTTCTATGGAGATATTACACAGCAGTCTCATCTGAGTTATCGTTTGGTTTATTTGTTTATTGGGCATCAGTGTGACCAATGGTATTCCTCATTCCTACTTTCCCACGAATGTACATGATGCTTTATAAGCAGACAAAGCCTCTCCTGGTTTTTAGGACACCAATAGGCAGTGAAGAAAATCTGGTGCTCATTACTGACATGAGACCATGGTTTGGAAACTGTTCATCCCAAATATCTGTTAGCGCCATTGGGAAAAGTAGTAATACTAACAAAAATTATCAATAATAAATGGAAAATATTTGGAGCATGGCTGTATAGGTGTCACGGTTTAACCGCAGATGGCAACTAAGCCCCGCACAGCCGCTCACTGACTCCCCCTGATGGAATGGGGGAGAGAATGAGAAGGGTAAAAGTGAAAAACCTCATGGGTTGAGATAAAGACAGTTCAACAGGTAAAGTAAAAGCTGCGCACACAAGCAAAGAAGAACAAGGAATTCATTCACCCCTTCCCATGGGCAGGCAGGTGCTCAGCCATCCCCAGGACAGCAGGGCTCCATCACGGGTAGCGGTGACTTGGGAAGACAAACACCATCACTTGGAATGTCCCCCCCTTCCTTCTCCTTCCCCCAGCTCTATCTTCTGAGCATGACGTCATGTGGTGTGGGACATCCCTTGGGTCAGTTGTGGTCAGCTGTCCCTGCTGTGTCCCCTCCCAACCCCTTGTGCCCCCCCAGCCCCTCGCTGGTGGGGTGGGGTGAGGGGCAGGAAAGGCCTTGGCTCTGTGCAAGCCCTGCTCGGCAGGAGCGAAAACATCCCTGTGTGATCAACACTGTTTCCAGCACAAATCCAAAACAGAGCCCCATGCAAGGTGCTGCGAAGCAGATTAACTCTATCCCAGCCAAAACCAGTACAACAGGGTTTCTTCCCTTGCAGGGAAGGACTGGCTGAAGCCCAGAGAGACACTACCCACTGCCCCTCTCGTGAGCATAGCCCAGACCTGGCTCGGCTGGGGCACTGCTCATGTACACTGGACCACGTGCCCAAACAAAACTGGGTTTAAAAAGGCATTTTGGGGGATGCCAGAAAGGCCCAGAGGAACAGGACCCCCCAAGGACAGCTCAACACAGCAAGCCTGTTGGTTCACTATTCGCACAGCAGCTCTGTAAGAGAAAGAACTGGCTTTAAAATCCCTTTCCTCCAGCAGCACCTGGGGGAGGGCACTCTGACCCTCTGGTCTTCTTTTCAGGCATTTAACTTACAAAATTTCACCCAGCACTAGGTAGAGGGATGCAGCTCAAAAGAAGACACGCGCCACTCAAAAAGTGTGGTGAAATCCTCCTGTGCTGTGCCAGCAGCATACATTTTTAGGTGTTATATGAATAAGGTTTACCTCCTTCAGTCTCTTGGGCAGGTCATAAAGATCTCTACCCATAGATTTGTGCCAGCATAGACACATACACACGTAGGCTTATACACCTATGTATAAACCAATCTCTTTATATTACTGAACTCTTAGAAAGGAGCATTATTGTCACAACAGTCCCATGGCACAAGACAACTGCTGCCCTGGGTTTGGGTGCTGGGGCAGACACACGCCCATCCCCATGAGCTCTGCCTGCAGGAACCAAGCTTTATAACTCATAGCCTATAGCGCTGAAATAATGTAATTATTAACATCAGTTTTGCTTTATCTTATTGACCAACACTAGTTTTCCTTTTGTTAAGCTAACTTCATCATCACTTCAATCCCTGGTGGGATACAGAGAATTAAGGAGCAGATTAAGGTGCCTGATTTCAACAAGTCTCTGTGAGAAGTTGACTTTATCTGGGGAAATTCTGACTATTTACTATGTGCCACCCTGACAGGAAAGCTGCTAACTCTCCAACTGATGGACTCGGATGTGTCCAAGCAGAAACCCGTGGGAGATACCAGACAGTTCTCCAGAGTCAGGGACCAAATCTTGTAGTTAAACATGGATATAAATAAATTTTGCAGTAATTAGCATTCCAAATGGCATGTGGAATTTCTGCCTTTAATAGCGCGTTATCACTCTTCTGGTTTTAACATTGCTTTGGGGAAAAATAAAGAACTTGTTATAAAAGACTGCCTGTGGGAGATTAAGTTTCATTTCCTTATTTTGGCCGTGGACTTGGAGGTCCCTTCAGTATATGGTTTAGCTGCCTTCATGAGATGAGTATTTATAAAACTGCGTTAATAGAAGTTTTCTTTTCCTTACCATCTTCCCATTAGGGATATTTCATTTTATGTTATACAATGATCACACTGGGAGTCTCTGAAATCAGTAACAATTTCTGCTACCATGACACACAAGTATAACCTGTGTTTACATCATCAGATTTAATTATTCAGACAGCAAGACAATCGGAAAAATCCATGGCCACTATTAGATGCAGAAGAAAAAACATTGGTGTTACATGTGCTCGTGCCTAGTGCACTTCAGAAATAGCTGCGCCCTGCTAAAAGAGATTATTCAAACATCAAGAATGATTCAGGAAAATTGTAAGCCTATTTATACTTATGGTGGTTTTATGGTACTTAAAAAAGTCAGAAAATGTTATGCCATAAGTTACTACAATTTATCTGCAATAGATTTTATATCACTTATTTTATAACATCAATTCATACAGACATCTCTTTCAAGCAAAGTTGCTCTGAATAATTTTAAACATCTTTATTCTCCTGGTAATCATTTATTATATGTACCACATTTTAAGAAAGCACTCTCAATTAGACCTTATTTTATGCTCCGTGTGCAATACTTTAAATGTTGTTTATGCCAGAAAGATCTGAGAAGTATCTGCAAGCAACATATTAGTGTAATAGTCCCAACATCAGCCAGTTTATTGTCTGTCTAAACCAGTTCTTCCTATGCAGAAAACACTGAAGTCAATTGGGCTCCATGTGGGCTCTCTGTATTGACCTAAATCTATTCCCTGATGATAAAGGTAAAACTCCCAGGGCCAAGCATAAATACTTTTGAAAGCCAGCTTGTAAACACTGGCATTTTAAAGAACATTTTCCACAGGGTCATATATGGCCTTAGCATTTGCTTTAAGCTAAAACTTGGCGTATGAGATTTCTTCACCAGAGAACATTTTCCGAGCAAAACCCGAACTTACTTCTTCCTCTGTTCTTCAGAATTGATGTTGTCAGTTTTGTGCTTTAAGTAAGAAGCAGAGCTTATCAGTTTATGTGATTTCAAAAAAGACTGGATGAGCATCTTTAATCACACACAGAAGTTACAAGTCTTCATAGAAATGACAGGCTCAAATTTAAGCACAGAGGAAATTCTCAACTATTTCTATTTCACATGGTCTTATTCTTACCCCAAGCCTGTGGGCTCAGAGACCTTTACCTAAATTTATATTCCACCAAAGATTGACACTTACCTTCAAATTTGAGACCACGAACATATATCTGCCAGAAGAAATGAGAAGCTTGGAGTCAATTTTAGCCTGTAGATAGTTAATATGCAAGTTGGGAAAAGATGTCAGCCGGTATTTTTAAGGATTTCCTTTGTTCTACCTTAGAATTCAGACATTTTAAGAAATGTAAAGATAGCTGAATCTATACAGTTATCATCATTGCAACATACCATAAACATACTTTTTTTTGTCCCATCTATAGCCTGTAAGTCCTTAGCAAGCCTACGTATCTTCTTAGAGATAGTGACGTGCAGACTGGGTTACACTGTTTAACTACCACACCTTTATTATCTGAAAGCCACCAGGTAAAGTGACAGCGTTCAGTATTTGCACGTGACTTTAATGTTTGCCGTATTTTGAAGATAATTTATCCAATGGCTTTCTAGTGGAAGATCTACTCATGTGAATACAAACAGAAATTTAATGCCTAACTCCCACTGAAAGGTAACAGCAATGGGATATCCATCTCTCATTTATTCTCTTCCTCTTTTTTGAGTGGGGACCTTTGCAAGACACCACTTGCAGGTGTCACCACTGCAGTGCTCATATTTTGAACACTGTTCATAATGCACTGCTTGAACACACTGTTCACCGCTACCTGTTCTTGCTCCAAGAAAACCTGTTGGCACATCAGGATCACTTGACTTGCCAGACTCACAGGCTCATTGGAAAGGCTGACTGATGAAAGCAATTTATTTATTGCTTTTGCAAACCCCAGGGGCACTCAGCCCAGCTTCAGAGAGGAAATCACCCTTCCTCTTTTTAGTCTAGCCCCAAACAAAACAAAAAATAATAATAATAAGTGACAGGTTTATGTCTGCTATTGTAACACATTACCTCAAGCTCCCAGGTGTGATATGGTGCCATGACATGCTCTTGTGCAAGGGGGTCTCGTCCTCACTGGAGGCTGTAGGAAAGCAGGGTAAGAGTTGACAAAAGGCTGGAGGAAATCAACAGTGATAAACATGCCTAAAGTGTAACTAGAACTCTTTGCGGGAGAGCTTTTATAAAATATTATTTTGAGAGACAGGAGAAAGAGGAGGGAGGCTGAGAGTAGTTGGTCAACTCCTGCAGCTGCACGTGCAAAGGGAAGGAAGGACAGAGCAAAACATGTTTCACCTACAGCCCTCCACCCCTAATACTAATAAAGTTTGGAAGCTTCCTTAATCAGTGAAGACTACCACAGAATAACCGTGCTACGGTATCCAAATATAGTTATACAGTTTTTGTATAAATCCCACATTTTCATCGAAAAGTTAAATTATTTCAGCATCTTTGCAGAAAAATAAATTTTCAGGAGGATTCAAGTCAGAAGGGTAGCAATCCAGCAGGGACCAAGAAACACAAAAGGGGAAAAGAGCATGAAGAATTCTGTATGTTCGGTAACCCCTGACACTGCTGGACTCCAGTCTCGCTACTTCTGCTGGCAGCAGCTCTGCCTAGCACAGAGGTGAACAAGGTGGCCAGGAGGGAGAGAAAACATTTCTGAATCACAAACCTGGGCTAAAGCATTTTTCAAATATCATTTCACAGAAAAAATGCAGTTTGGGAGAGGATGAAGCTCTTGAAAGACTCGGCTAGAATTGGAAACGGGATATGTTGAACTAAAGAAATGGAAAAACGCTGAAGTATTTCTTTTTTTTTTTTTCCCCAAGTGTTTCAATTTTTCATTTCCAAATGACATTGCACCTCACTTTCTGGCAGCCCATCTTCCCAGGCACCACCAAAGCAAGCACACTTTCTGCCTATGGCAGCAAACAGGGAGCTTGCAGTATTGTTTGAACACTGCGGATTGTGTTGGGATGGGTTCATGAGCCACGCTGGACACCCGGAGCTTCTTCAGGGTGCTCAGTCGCATAGAAGGATTAAACAAGAAGCAATTTTAGGTTGCCAGGGGGAACGGAGGGGAACTTTTCTGCAGCACCTTCACAAAATTGCAATAGTCAAAACATTCATATTCATCTCAACACAGCCGCCAAGGGATGTACTCATTTAGTCAGTCCCTTCCCATCTCCCAGAAGACTCGAAGAGATGGGCACTGGCATAGCTAACAGCAAACCTTCCAACAAGCTTCTCAAATAGGAGAAGTCTGTCAGACCAGGAAAGCTGTAGGGTGGCCATTCACAGGTTCTCTGGAAATCCTTCACTAGCACAAGAACTAGGAAAGATCCTAAATATTAAATCTGGGGGTTTGTGCAGTGTCCAAAACAGATATACAATTTACTTTATTGTATGCCTTTAATAAAAACAACAATTTTATTTAGCAACAACTTCCTCTGCATTCCCCAAATTTTATATAAACTTGTATAAAGTTAGGGTTATGTATCCCAGTTTGTCAAGCAATGGTCAGTCTGATCTCTGGCAGTGCTCAGGATTGTGCAAGTTCAAGATACAGCTTTCACTACTTGCTATCCCCATATGAGAGGTGATGATGGAGATGACCATGACGACTTTTAATTTCTAGCCCAAAAACAATCTGGCTGTCAGCTTGCCTGAAGCTGCTGCAGCAAATGAAGAGATCAGCCCCTCCATCAGCAGACACAAAAATCGGAGCAGGTAACACCCTCGACTGCACTAAGACATGCAGGAACAATTTTCTTTCAACAAAACCAGAGGACAAGCACTACAGGGCCTGGGTCAAAATATAACAAAGTCAGTGAAAGGCACTAAAAAGGGCAGAAAATTGAAAGGTTAATGTTCATCCTAGTCCAAAAAGTCCATTTTCCTGATTCTACTACTCAGATCATAGCTTAGATTAATAAAAAAAACAGTATATGTACCTCAACTTTATGAGATGCTCAAGCCTTGGCAAGTACAATTCTGTAGTTAACTAAATGTTGTTCAGATACAAACTCCAGGACATTGTGAGGTGCTACACTTTTCATTCTTTTGGAGTAACACATTAATGGTAATGGCGGGTCTACCTGTGGACTCGGTGTGAATATCCTTTTGGGTGAAAAATTTAAAAATATTGTCATTCAACTGGTATTTAAAATCCACTGTTTTCTCCCCAGCTTATGAAAATAATTTTCATTAAGGGGAGTTATACCGCTAGAAACATTTGGCTTCCAAAAAGAACTATAATTTAAAGCTGATTCTGCAAGCAATCTCATTGCAAGAGCACATCTGGAGCATTTTTAAATGTGCTGAGTGCTGACATAATTAAATAGCCTCTGAAACCATTGATTCAGCCTCTACAGCTGGGATGCTGCGAGACGGGCAAGTAGCTTATTCTATCACTCATAAAACAGGATTGTTTGATCTCATCTCAGCTAAGCAGACAAGGAAGAGAGGGAAGAAATGAAAGAACTCTGCTTTTCTCTTGATTTTTAAAACTGAGGGACATCCTACATCTTCGATGCACCGTGTACTTTGTTTTGTCAGATGGCGGCTGCTGCTGTAAAATAGGAAATCTTTTTATGAGAAAAGAGAGGAAAAATGAAAAGGAAAGGTAAGGGGGGGAAGACAAGAAAAAGAAATTTAAAGCATGTAAAATAAAATTTGAGCCACCAGGAAAAATAATAAGAAGCCTCCTGCAAGGATCATGTCCTGCTGCCATTACGGCTAAACCACCACCATCAACATAAACCTTCTTCTCTGTGATGTCTTTAAATAAAATTTAAAATAATACACACCTGAGAAGAGTAAAGAATGGGGAAAATTCATTTGCTTATTTTACGCTTTCTCTGCAGCAGTTCACTGCTTTTATTATACAATAATACACAGGTGTAATTCCATAACTTCAAAGTTCTTTCTATCGCAACTATTTCTATATTATACTGTGAATTACAGAAATATCTGGAGGGGAACTGAGAGCCGGCTCCACTTCTCAAACAGAATAAGGACTGATTCCTGCTACAAAATGCTCATTTATACAGTTTGTTATAAACTAGCCTATAAACAGGCCCACTCTCATCAACTTACCTCATTAATCCTGGCTTGTTAATTAATTCCCGTGTTCCTCAGAGCATAGTTACCCAACCTAATGACTTTGGGAGATGGTTTTCCTTCTAGTATCAGCCCTCACTCCTGGTTTGGGTCCTCCCCGGCTTCAGGGATTGCACAAGGGAGCAGGCAGCATCCACCCTCACAGGACCAGCAGCCCCTCACTGCAGCCGGGGCTCCCCGGACTTGTTTCCCCTCCTTGGAAAAAAGCAAGCTGTATTTATTAGTAAGGAAAAGCATCTAAACACCCCAACTCTGCAAACATGCACATGCTTACCTCTGTAAGGAATCAACACAGCTTCAAGATTCACACATTTATATCTAAATATACATAGCTGTCTTTGTGGAGTCAGGGACTAAACTGAATGACAAATTCCATACACAAACTCGAGGTCTTCATATGAAATCCAAACCCGTAGGAGAATCCCATGAGTCAGGATTTTCATCACGTATTCAAAACTTAATGCAACCTCAGGCTTCAGCAAAATGGTGAAGAACGATACTGCTACTGTTCAAAAAAACATCACTTTCTACTCATGAAGCATAAGTATGAAAAAAAAGTCATTGGTATGTTTAGGATGCTGTAGTCGAAACTAAGATAAAGCCTGGTAAAAAGCACTGGAGGAAAGGCTAAAAAGTAAAGCAAAAAATGAAATTTTCCACTTGTGTGTTTGGCAAAAGCCAGCAAAATATAATTAGGTCTCTGAGCACCTTGTACAAAATAAAACACCCCAACAAAAATGTTTCTGTGCTGTGGTTTCACTGAAAAATTCTTCAGCAAACTTTACTAACGCCAGCTCAGGTGCCGGCTGCTGCCCTCCTGGCACGCCCACGCTGGCAATGCAGGCAGGAGACACCCACACCCTGGGGTGGCCAAATCACCCCACAAAAAACCCTCACCCAGGAAAACAAACGGCCCAGGACAGGAGTTAATTACAGTCCCTACAGCACACTTCAGGTGCTGCCATGATTACTACGGTATAAAACCTAGAAACAGCCGACACTGCAGCTGAAACTCGAGCCTCAGTGTGGAGCTGATTTCAGTGTCAGCTTGAAGCCAAGCAAACAGTGGTGCCCGAGAGGGGTGGTGTAGGTTCAAAACTCAAGCACCAAAGATAAGGCAGGGGTGAAAGTCCCCAGAGGATGAAAAATCAAGGTGTATCTGGCCTTTGGCGAACAGAAGGCAGTGAGTCCCACCTACCCCTAAGAATGCTTCCAAGCACTTAAATACTTTAACAATAATCCTAACTTAAATTCAGCTGCTGCTAAACTATTGTACGCCAGGCATTGAGGAAACATTTGTTTAAAACAAACCTGCAGTTTATTTCTTAGAGTTACAGAAACGTACTAAGTCATTGGTCTGGTTTATTTCAAAATAAAAATAAAAAAGCAGATTGCAAATTATTGGTAAGGTTGCAGTAAAATTCTGATAGCGTATCATACCATAGGGGCTGTTAAAAGATTTGCACCTCCAGAGCATATCAAGCCTGATTGTACATTAGAAGTGACTAGAAAAGTTAGAAGAGGGTAAACAGTTTTTACAAAAACAGATGTGTTGCCTTCTCTATCAGTCTTCGGTAAACACGGAAGAGCTGAATCGCTAGGTGCCAAACACCAGTGCTGAGCAGGCTGCGAGCGCGCGGCAGATTGCAAATACCAAACAATTTGCTTTTTTCTGCACCATTGCCACCTAAGCTGATCATGAAAAAGAATTAATAATTAAGGGTAATTATCTGACTGAACACTTTTTAATATGCTGAACTCAGGCCCGCGTTTTTTTCTGAATAGCTTATGGCTCTTGCTTTCCAGAGCGTGCTGCTTCCCCATACGGGAAGGCGAGGGGAGGGGGATGGCAGGCAGGGGGGAAATAAGGAATGGCATATGCTAACCTTATCATTTTGACTTGTTTTGACTGGACACTTAATCTTACCTCTCATGAACACCACGTTCTTCTTCTCCATGTGCTACTCTCCCTTGGCTGCTCACCAGCCCTGAATGCCAGAGGTTACAGGAACAGAAAAAACCACTTACTTCCTAATTAAAGAGTCATTTGGCAGTGTGTGCTGTAATTTTACTGCCTTGGTTCTTTTCTTCCTGTATACAGCTAGAGCGGCAATGACTTTTACTAAATGAAATCTCAACAAAGGAATGACAAACCTGTTAAAGTAAAACTTTGATTTATGACCTTTACACTAAAAAGATCCCTCTCCAGCTTTGTTATTAAAAAAACATGTGCTGTGAAAGGTTAAGAGATTGGAAATAGACACCTTGAATAGAGCCCCTCAGAGAAATACCTTAGGACACGGCAGCGAGGATCAAGCAGTATTGACTGAGGTCCAGGTAGAGAGTTCCTCACAAAGACTCAGCATCCTGGCAAATAGGTTTGTCTAAGGCAATCTGCTGACTTTTCCAGCCTAGAGCTCCAGTCATGACTGCGGAAGCATGAAGATGATGAAACTCAGGAAAACAAGTTTGAGTTAGGTTACTTCAGTCGGTGCACCAGCTGGTGAGCCCTGACGTGGATGCACAAAGAGGTGCACGGCACATGACTGCACTCATACCCTTGTGCGTAGAGTGATGATGTTTTGAGAAAGCATGTTGGAAAGAGTCTGACCAGCTGAATATCGGACTGACTGAGGCTGCTGACTTCCTGCAATATTGACCAAACATTACTGCATTCACCAGTACAGTAAGCATCAAAAAATAGCAATCCTATGCATAAAAATTGATACAGGAGCCAAATAGAGATTGGTTTTAGAAGACCCAACAATTAGACAAAGTGAACTCGCACAGCCAGGCCTGCAGTATATGCAGGCTAACACATCTCTGCAGTCTAACAAACTAACACAGACCCCTAATTTCTGCCATTATTTCTCAGACCAAATGTCCGCAGAAGACTCACGGGTATTTCAGCTACGCGCTGCTATGATTTCATGAGCATCATTGTCAAAATTTCAACCTTCTATTTTGCATCAGTTTTTACATGGCTTTGGCAGCCTAAGTGACTTTTCTACTGCCTTTTCAGGTGCCTCACTTTTCTCATCATAAACCAAAAAGCTGCATGAAATACATGAGCGCACAGTTTGTGTAAGCCAGCTCTAATACAAATTATTTGTCACAGAAACAACTAGCTGCAGCTGCACATTTGTAGGCAAATCTTTCTGTGCGTTAAGTGAGATAACAGGCTGGGATGTATGTACGTTTTATATCTGAGTTCTTACAAAATCATTTACCATCGATCAGTGTGCAGTCTAGACCTCTTCTGCTATCTTCCATTGCCTTTCTGCTAATGTTTCTTTCCATCTCTGTGTCCTGTAAGTACGTGTAATCAATTTAAATGTGATACTTATATCTTTTGCCCAGCAGACTAAATGTTGCTATCTGTTAAAGGATTTGTACAATTCACGATAAAGTCAATTATTATTTTTAAAGTCTTTTTTAACATGTGACATATAATAAAAGCTATTGTATTGCTATCCTAAGTCACAAAACACTGTAACCCAGCTTTACTTCCATTTTCTTTACTTACACATGTATCTTGTATGCCCTTTATTAAAAGAAAAATACTTTCAGATAAGGGGAAAAAAAAACAAGAACTGAATGAAAAACAAGCAACTTCTGCTACTTATGCCATTGTACATTGCTTCCTTGTAAAGAGAATTTCCAATATTGGAGCAATAATTTCAGACCAAATTGGACTAGTGGGTTCACCAATCCTCTTTAAGAGGCACCATTTCCCAGGAGGGGGGCAGCAGGTTTTATTATGCTCTGTCTCTGCTTAAGCGCTGTGTAAATTATGTGATAAAAGCAGATGGTAGTACTCTTTCTAGATATGGTTGAAAAAATTGGACTTGCTTAGAATAGTCCCCGGGGCCTTTTCTTGGAGCATTCCTCTACAAGGAGAAACAATTCTTTTACTTTTGGCTGCTATTGTCTCCTGCTGAGGGAATACATGTACAGTAATGATGAACTCTGTGAAGGGTGAAATGAATGTTGCTGCTGTTTCAGTACATTCAGTGCTGAAGAGTTTTGGCTCCCACGGACCTGGCAGGACTCTGCTAGCTGTAATCACACACTGGCTTGAGTTTGCTTAAAAGCGATGCTTTATGCTGTCACCTGGCTGGAAGGAACAGGGGCAAAGAGCTGCTCGGCAATGAAACCCTTCACAACAGGGCATGCCCAACACATTATTTTACACCACCTCAGGTGACACTAACAGTTTATTTCCTAAACTTTATTAGTAATTTGTTCTTACCGGTGCTGAGCTCAGTTATGTACCATTAGGCCCTACTAGCTCAGCTTAGCACCACTCTGTGTTTGCCTGTGTGATTTCGAAGCTTAGCACGTAGCAATTTTGCATCTGTCCACAGTATGCATTGGATGCCTTAATAACCCAAAAGCATCCTCTGCATGGTTTGACCCAGCCCCACTGAAGTGAGGAGGATTCTCTCTAATGGCTCTAGCGGGAGGTAGGTCTGCCCCCAAATGAGTGTATCCATCGACGAGAATGCTGCACAGAGGTGCTTTTTATCTTGTGAGAGAACACAGACTATAGCCCCAGAATTTAACCAAATGAACCAATAGCAGATAAAGTTAATGATGGAAGCCCACCAGCTGCAAAGGAGTGGAGGAACTGGCAGCAGCTGTATTTGTAATAACAACCATGGTTCTGAGTCCAGAAGGATGATTCATGTTCAACTGAGACTTACCAAACCTTCAGTTTAGTCAAGCAAGATCAAGAGACCAGTTGCAGCCACCAACTGTTAGTGGCTAAAAGCCACGACTTTTTAATGGATTTGCTTTTGGAACTGGGCCTTTGTGCCACGAACTTTACTATTTCAACATTTTTCCTGATATCAGACTTATTTCTGAGTAACTGCAGTCCATGCCATCTCCTCAACAGTAAGCAGCTTGTCTATTCCCCTGCTACATAAAAAGCAGCCTTTTTTATATGATTGAAGAGTCTTAAAATATTCTACCTCAGGCTTCAAGGTTGTTAAAATATTCTGTTTCAGACTTCCACCAGCCCGAAGTCACTTAAACTTTTAATCATAGGTCATGTTTTCTAGGTGTTATCATTCTTGTGCCTCTCTTTTGAGCTCTCCAGTTCATTCACTTATTTATTAAAACAAGATGCTCAAACCTAATGTAAGGTGGCTAACGCTGCTCCTGCTCCCACCTCCCCAGCACCCAGCCGAGCAGTAGGACTGCTAAGCCTCTCCGATAGGTATGCTCCTCATTAGTGCACGCCAGGATGTCAGTCACTTTTTCAAGCCGCCTACGCTCCTGATTCCACTGTAAGCCCTACACCTTTTTCTGCAAAACTGCTGTCTGGTAAGCTGCTCCTTTTTCCTGAATTTGAAGGTATTTGGAAGGCCAGCAGCCTACAGCTTGCAAACAAGGAGTGTTTTTGCCAGAGTAGCTCATCATCCTAATAAAGGAAGGAAGTTACTGGTTGGAGAGAACAAGCATATTTAAGGATTTCTTTTTTAATTTTAGTAGTAGTAATAGTAATAGTATATTTGTGGATTGATGTGGGTTAAAATAGGACATGAAGAAACCTGACTGGAAATGCAAGGGAGCATCTCCCACACAGCAGTTATCCTCCACTGTTGGCAGCCTCCCACTGCGTCTGTAAATGAGATCTCTGCCCTGGAAGCAAGTGAAGATCCAGATCCTGTGCACCTAGAAAACACAAGTGACAGTGGTGGGCGGGAGACACCCACCAGTCAGCCAGCCCTCGTGATCCCAGAGGTATGAAGATCCAAAAGTGGGACCACACCAGACAGGCCCTAAACCTACCCAGCAAACCAACTATTCTGCTCAGCTATCTGGGCACCAGAAACGGAACAGTTCTGCCAAAGACCGTAAAAAAGTGACTGACCTGAGGAGCCAGAAGCTCCTCGGAGCACAGATGGCATTACCCTAATCATGCCGTACAAGAGCCTGGCCTCATGTGAGAACACAAGTGTCTTTAAGATAAAGGTCTAAATCACCCATAGCCCAGAGTCCCTATGGCTTTTCCAGATGTAGAAGGTGAAGACACACTGGAAAACAGCACATGAAGAATTTGCCCCAGTACACGATAATCTCATCTGTACTACCACCACCGCTTTTCCCATGAGACCCATCATTCCAGATCATACACCAGGAGTGAAATAGTACCTATCTAGTGGTATAAATGGTGTTACCTCATAAGTATGCATTTGGAATGCCTAGAGAGTCATAGCAAAATCATAATTTTGCTCCTGCAAAATAGCTGTCTGGGTGTACTTTGAATTAAAAAAAAAAACCAAACCAAAACAAAAAACCCAAAACCAAACCAAACAGACAAACCAAAAGAAAAAAAAAACTAAACCCTTCTCTCCCCAAAGCACTATTCTTCATTTCATGACTTTTTGAAGAACATGATATTTCTTTGGGGATGAGTAACTTTCCTCTTTCTCGTATTTACAGCAGAATGTGGAATTTTTTCATTATATTTTTCATTATATTTTTCATTATATTCCTCAAAGAGAGGATGTCTAAATTAAGTACTTTTTCTAAGCAAATTATCATAGTGCTTGGTGCTAAAAAGACACATTGCAAACATTAGCTCACTATCTTGATTAGGTACAGACTTTATAAAACAATACAAAACTCAGCTATATATGTTCTAGAATTTCCAGAAAGCTGCCATCCGGCCAGAAGCCTTCCTCAAACTTAATTTTTATCAATACAAGGTGACCTGCTCATCTCAATTAAACCTACCCTTAAATTTATACTCAAACTACTCATGAAAACCCACGATTTCTATTTGCACATGGTTATATCAAGTCTTTTCTTTAGCTGTACAAACACTGACACTCTACCAGTTCTCATCTTTTCCCTAGCTCACGCGGTTTGCAGTCGACACCCTTGTGCACTGATGCTGTTCACTTCCTTTTCTTTTACAAGTGTGCTGAATCTCATTAAAATTCTCCATGTAGTATTTCATCCCTCTTTATCTGTTTTTCATGAAGCTGGGCTAGCATTCTTTCATGGACAATAAAGGAAAGAACGGGAGCACTACATACCATTTACCACATACTTTCAAAGAAGCTTCCAAAATAGATGTAAAATAAATATTTACAACAACATTTTTCTGCTCAACTTAGAGGTGATCATATTATGTGGTAATCTGCATGGATAATTTTAACACTTCCATCTTAATGTATGCAAGTCATCGAAAGAGTTTCTTTCAATATGCTTGACTTATACAAGGGTACATGCACAGGGCTGGTCACTTAGCCAGGGTAAGCACACAGCTTCCTGACCCCAAATCACAAAATAATTTCCACCGAACAGGACCTTGGGAGATGATCTAGTCCAATGCTATGCTGGGAGCAGCTCCACTACAATAAAACCAGGTTTCTCAAATCAAGTAACTTAGTCCTGTCCAAGCAGAGACCGATAGCGCCAAGGGCTTCTGCAGTTGACCTATACCTTGTTCCAAGTGTGATACTGCCCTCATTATATTTTAAACTGGACATGCTGTTATCTTCAAATGGATATAGCCACTACTGGGTTTTTTTGTTTGTTGTTCTTGCCATAGCAACACCAAGGACTGAGGTATGATCCCATGGTGTTTGCAGGATGTTTGTCTCTGTGTTCTGGACTAGCGTGTTTTCAGCTTGTCATAATTTTTACTGAATTATAATTAAATACGTATTCACTAGCTTCATAAAATTAACTTTAGAAAAAACAGTAAATCTTACCTGGAAACCTGTTCTTTGTTTTTCTGTTATTGCTTATCCTGCTCCCCTCATAATAGAGAAGATTCTCTAGAGCACATACATTTCCATTCAAATGCAATTAATTCTGATCAGGTATGCATGGATTTACATGCTCCTGGGTGCTGATTAGATAGCAGAGTAATCTGTTTTGAATTAAACATCCAGATTACATTACACTATTTCATGCCATTCATCACATTAGGAAATGAAAAGTGTTGCTTTACAAGAAACAGAATCATTAAATGAAACACACACCGCTATGAAATGCTTCCAGTCTGAGATACTGCTAGGACAACCTACCATCTAAAAAATTATTCAGTTTATTTTCTTGCTTATATTCCTTTCACTGACATAGAAGTCACAGCAATTAATAAGGATAAAGTTAAACTAACTTGGAAAAGAGAGAGAGCTGCCCAAAACCATTGAAATTAAAGATGTTATGCTGTTACACTTGAAAGTATCTTTGATTTCTTTCTTATTATTTTTGAAAATTGCTGTTAGCTTCAGGATTTGTTGTGTTACCTACATCAAGCATAGGAGATGCTGTAGTTCTGTAGCTGGGTGCTGTGCTGACTCCCAGGCATCAGGGACAGGATGGCAACAAGCCTCAGCTAAAGACTCAGTCTAGTCCTGCTGCCCCAAACAAAACCAGAGATGCTATTACACCTCACCACCAGGTACTGTAGGCATTCGCCTCCCAAAGAATAACTGCTCAGCTTTCTGGGAACGAAAAAAATAAAAGGGCTCCAATCTCTAATAACCTTCTTAAGCTTTTGTCATACCTGCCATGATCTACCCTGCCAGGAAAGAGTTTTTTCTGAGCTCAAAGCCCTCAGTTATGATCCCAATGATTTAATTAAAAAGGAAATTTTTCCTTCTACAGCCAGAAAGCAGCCAAAAGTATTAGACAGTTACGAAGAGGAGGAAAACAGCTCAAGGATATTGTTAAACACATTTGCATTTTCTCTTACCCAGATAATTTAACAATTTGTGCTAGAAGGAGACCAGACCTAACACTGAATGTTAGACTAGGTCCAAGCCAGAAGCTACTTTCCTCAAGTTTAACCTGTGTTACAGAGGGGGTTTTTTGCCATACCATTTGAGCGACAGCTGGAAGCACCACCTCCAAAATACCAACAGCATTTTTAACATCCATGAGTGAGTGCAAAAGGTGCATTACTCTTCGGAAAAGGAGCACATCCTTCTGGGATCCGAACCTAAGTTTATGGGCTCACTTATCTAAAACTTTACACACTTATCAGGAGCAATCAGAACCACATGAAGCTTATGTGTCTCTGGAAAGGATGTAAACAAAATTCAACCATTATATTCCAGAGTCTACCTGCTGCTTTTGTCCTACTCGATACGTGAGGGGGAAGAAAATTACATTCACAGCTCTCATGAGGAATGCCACAGTGACAGTGAAAGAGAGGTGTCCTGAGCTAAACTCAAGTACTGAAACACCTCTCTGAGCCACTCGCACATTTCTTTGCCAAGCAGGGACCTCTTCTCCTCATACATATAGAGAAAAAAATAAAGGGCATAACTTCAGCTTTGATTCAGCTGAAAGAATAAATACCATGTTTCTTCTGGCGCTGAGTGAAACGGGTTGTCTTTGTGTTAGTCTGAACTCATAACACCAAACTACAACTGGAATATACTCATTGGTCTTCCTAAATGCTGGAAAGCATAGAAGAAAATCTGGTTTTCACCCTTTAGTACACAACTGGTACGGTGATTTCACCAAACCAGTGATTTCACCAAACTGATTTCTCAAAGTCTAAAGGGCTGAGATATTTATGGTTTCAGAGAGTGACCAACCACTGGACAGATGCTTTCACTACAAGTCCACTTTTTTTTTGTGTGTAAACAACCTCTAAAACCCATGTGCATGCAGGTAGGTTACAACAGTCTAAGTGCAGGAGTTGGTTATTCAGCTTCTTTTAAAATTAATAAATCAGGAAGTGTATTATTTTCCCATGGGTACAGGCGGTATGCTTTGCCTCCTCATGTTTCTAAGGCTGAAGTGGGAGAAGATTGCCTTTGCTTAATCCATATGTAGGGATAATTAACCAGGGACATTTAATGATTCTTTGTCATTCAGGATAATTAACTAGGCTGACACAGAAACAGTGTTTGCACAGGTTGTCTTTTCCTGAGTTGCTCACTCAGGGATTTTGTTGTGCATGCATTTATTGTGGGTTTTTGTTCTGGTTTGGGGTTTTTTGTTGTTGTTTATTTGGGTTTTTTTTAGAGATCATCAGTTTTATCCTGATTTAAAACATAAGAATCTCATCTGATTACCAGAAATTATCAGCAGTGATCGTTAGCAGCTCTGTAACACACCAAGTCACCTCCTTTCATACCTGGGGGTCATACCTTCCAGGCAGGCTGATTTATATGCTACTATCCCTTAGAGCCTTTCACCTATCCATTAATCATCTCAGTCCCATATCATCTTGATAATATCTCTTCATAATCTCTCTTCATTCTTATTAAAGACAGAAAATATATTAGCCAAGTACATCAGCCCCCTTGACTTACATAATTAATCTCCTCTCCTATTTGTAGTGACAACCTACCGACTCTCCAGGGGTTTCTACCCAGCCACTCTTTCTTGACCTCTTTCACTTTGCTTCCTCCTATGACACTGGTGGTTTGCACTGTTTCTACTCAAGTTTACTTACATGCTTTCTTTCAATGTTTTCCTTTCAGTCTTCTCTGAGACACTCTAGTCATCCCCACAATAAACTCATACTTTCAAAAAAGCATTTACTGGTATTTTCAGCTTTCAGGGCCATCCAGTGGCAAAAAAACCCACACAAAATGACATGACTCAGAATCAGTCTGTGTGACCCAAACACTGAGAAGTGGAAGAATTGTGTACAACTGCTGCAAAGCAAGGACAAAGTAGAGAATGGGACCATCTCCAGAAGGACTGGAGATAGCCCAGTCCTGGATGGAGTGTGTCTTTTCTCCTCAGTCACAACTATTGCCATTTGCCCCATATTCTCTACAGCTGCTAGGCACCTATACCACACTTACCTTCACAGGACAATATAGGCTTGGGCACGTTTCTGAGCAATTTGGTGCTAGTATAAGACATTCATCAAAATGTATTTCTGCTGTAAATCAGCAATTGTCAAGGATAAGTCTCCATGGAGATGCCTGAAACAGATTATTTTCCACTAGTGAGAATTCAAACTTGTCAGCACGTATGAGCTTTGCACAATGGAGGAGGACCTGCCAAAACTGAATGATGTTTCACAATTACTTTTGGAGGATGAATTCCTCTGGCAGTCCTCACCCCTAAACCCACACACAACTTCATCTCTGTGGGAGACTCCCTGCAGTGGGAATATCCATTGAAGAAGGTTGACATGGGATGGAGCTGGATGTGTGGCTGATTAGTAACTCTGATGCTTGAAAACTGGTATGTTCCTGAATTCACTCGTTTCTTTTTAACCCCAAATGCTGTAAATGCTACCATCGTAAATCATCTTTATTTTGACTTGTGGAAAGTATCATCCAGAAAGCAGTGGAAGCCCTCTAGCTCCAGAACAGGAAGGACAGTGGAAGCAAAGAACATTTCCTTCAAACAGAGCCTTTGTAAGGACTCTTTTTGGTAAAACACCATTCTCCCAAGCACCATTCATTGTACTGACACACAGGCTGTACAGCAGGTTTTGTTCAGAGTTGGTTTACACCTTTATAACCCTATACACCTATATAATGAATATACTTTTAATGTATTCATTCCTATTTACACCTCAGAGGATGCACCAAGAAGCCTCTTGTTTGCTGGTATGAATCCTGCCTTTTATGTCCCAAGAAAAATACCCAAAGTTAGATTATTTTTTAATGTCATTTTTATCCAGTGCTTGACAATGGCAACAAAAACAGAACACAGAAGAATTATGCTTTTAAAGAGGAGTTTCTATCAAGCAGCTATCCTTGTTCTAGTGTAATATCTCATTTTCTCAGCTGTTGATTAAAATCCATTCTGTTCCACTGGGATACACCCAAAGACACTCCCCTGATACAGTGATATACAGAAGAGATAAAAGAAAATAATGTATCACTGGCAATGCTCAGAACATCGTTAAAAGCATATATTCAGTAACTACTTATCTTTTATGTATACAGATATCTGTGGTGACAGCCTACTATGGCATGTGACTGACTGAAAATAGACAACAGACACTGAAAAAAAAATACTGAATAACGTGATGACCGTTTACTGGTCACATTTTACATTATTCCTCTAACTTTATGCATTTTCAAATTACCCACAGGGGAAAGAAAACAAGGAAAGAAAACAATATAGTTTTAATGTGTCTCCAGCTAAGAACTGGAGCTAGTTATGGATTCCTTCAGTAATATGGCAAACAAACAATGGGACTTGGGTTTACCACTGTATGGAGGTGGATGCTGGCAGCATCAATAAGTACTTCTCCAGCAGTACCAGGTGGTCTTGACACTTTCAGGGGTCATCAGGAGAGAGGGTGATGACTGCATCAAAACAGGAACCAGAGCCCACACTGAGAAAAGATACCTAAAGGCAGGGGAAGAAGAGAAAACAATCACATCTCAAGGTCCTGAGCCCTTTGTGACCCCGTGTATCTTCCAAAGGGACAGCAAGAAGAGGCACAGGGAAGAAAGGGGCCATGAAACAAGGAAGGGTTAGTGACTGAGTGCTTTATCCCATTTTTTTGCCTTTGGCTCATATCATACAGATTATGACTCCAGTCATCACAGAATCACAGGTTGGAAGGGACCTCAGGGATCATCTAGTCCAACCTTTCTAGGAGGAGCACAGTCTAAACAAGATGGCCCAGCACCCTGTCCAGACAACTCTTGAAGGTGTCCAACATAGCTGAGTCAACCGCTTCCCTGGGGAGATTATTCCAATGGTTCACTGTCCTCTGTGTGAATAATTTCTCTCTGGTGTCCAGTCAGAATCTCCCCAAGAGCAATTTGTGCCCATTCCCCCTCGTCCTCTCCATGTGACTCCATGTAAAAAGGGAGTCTCCATCTTCTTTGTAACTACCCCTTAAGTACTGGTACACGATGATGAGATCCCCTCTGAGCCTCCTTTTCTCACGGCTGAACAAACCCAGCTCTCCCAGCCTATCCTCATATGGCAGCTTCCCAATCCTTTGATCATCTTGGTGGCCCTTCTCTGGACCCCTTCCAGCCTGTCCACATCCTTTTTGTAGAGTGGGGACCAGAACTGCACACAGTACTCCAGGAGTGGCCTGACAAGCGCTGAGTAGAGCGGGATAATGACTTCTTTCTCTCTGCTGGCGATGCCCTTTTTGATGCAACCCAGCATCCTGTTGGCCTTCTTGGCCACAGCAGCACACTGTCATGTCCTAATATGTTAAGATATGTAGAGAATAGGGAGGTGATTCAAGACAGCCAGCATAACTTCACCAAGGGCAAGTCCTGCCTGACCAACCTAATGGCCTCCTATGATGGAGTGACTGCATCAGTGGATAAGGGAAGAACTATGGATGTCATCTATCTGGACTTCTATAAGGCCTTTGACTAGGTCCCCCACAACATCCTCCTCTCTAAATTGGGGAGACACAGATTTGATGGGCGGACTGTTCCGTGGATGAGGAATTGGTTGGACGGTTGCATCCAGAGGGTAGTAGTCAATGCCCCAATATCCAGATGGAGATCAGTGACAACTGGTGTTCCTTATGGGTCCGTATGGGGACCAGTAGTGTTCAATATCTTAATCAATAACATAGACAGTGGGATCGAGCACACCCTCAGCAAGTTTACAGACAACACCAAGTTGAGTGGTGCAGCTGACAAGCCTGAGGGACAGGATGCCATCCAGAGAGACCTGGACAAGCTTGAGAAATGGGCCCATGTGAACCTCTTGTGGTTCAACAATGCCAAGTTCAGGGTCCGGCACCTGGGTCAGAGCAACCCCCAGTATCAAGACATCCCCCTGCAGAGAATGACTTTGGGGTACTGGTGGATGAAAAGCTGGACATGAGCCAACAATGTGCACTCGCAGACCAGAAGGTTGACCATTCCTGGGCTGGATCAAAAGCGTGGCCAGCAGGCCGAGGGAGGTAATTCTGCCCCTCTACTCTGCTAAGACCTCCCCTCCCTGCAGTACTGCATCCATCTCTGGAGTCCTCAGACAGGAAAGGCATGTATCTGTTAGAGGGGATCCAGAGGGGGGCCACAAAAATGATCCGAGGGCTGGAGCACCTCTCCTATGAGGAAAGGCTGAGAGGGTTGGGGTTATTCAATGAGGAGAAGAGAAGGCTGAGGGAAGACCTTATTGCAGCCTTTTAATACTTAAAGGGGGCTTGTAAGAAAGAAGGGGACAAACTTTTTAGCAGGACCTCTTGCGACAGGACAAGGGGTAATGGTTTTAAACTAAAGGAGAGTACATTTAGACTAGGTATAAGGAAGAAATGTTTTACAATGATGGTGGTGTAAGACTGGAACAAGTTACTCAGAGAGGTGTCCGATGCCCCATCCCTAGGAACACCCAAGGCCAGGCTGGACGGGGCTCTGAGCAGCCTGATCTAGTTGAAGATGTCCCTGCTCACTGCAGGGGGGTTGGACTAGATGACCTTTAAAAGGTCCCTTCTAACCCAAACTATTCTATGATTCTATGATTCTAATACAATAAATTGTTTGTCACAGGTTTACAAGGTTAAAATAAATTTTATTTGTATAGAAATATTGTGCCTTCTCCTAAACATTGCAAGATGGACACTTATCTATGTGGGTTAGTCGGCATACAACAAACCCATGCAGAGAAGCAGATATGAGACTAGGAAGAAAGAAGCTTATAAATGAAACTGATTTAAGCAGTCTAATACAGAACTAAAAGTGCAGAGACAAAATTACTGCAGTCTTAAAGCAAAACTGTGAAACTCATTTTGACACCAATACCGTTGTTTCTATGGAAAAAAAAAAAACCCACACACCAAAAAAACCAAACCCAAAGCATTTCAAGATCCTAAGTATTTGGATATCAACGTCCAAACAACTAGTGTTGACCTTGCTCATGCATCAACAGTGATGAGCTGAACCAGGACAGCAGTTGTCAGGACACTGCATGGCCTGATGACTGCATTAATATGTCAGAGGCTTATCTCTGCTCTTCCGAGCTCAAGGACACTTGTGCACAACACCTTCAATAAAATTCTCACAGCTGAGAGTGAAAAATCCTTGAGCTCCTTCTTGGATTTCTACTCACTTTTCATTTGGGCAAATTCTCATTCATTTTAGGTGAAATGCGATCCTGAGTGAAATCACCTGGGGTTTTGACATTGGCTTAAAAGGATCCAAATGTCAAAATTTAGCAATAGCCTGCAAAGAAACGGAAAGTTTGGCATCCAAAATCCATTCTGGTGCAAATCTCAAACAATGCTGGGCTAAGGCGATGGTTTGATTTTGAATCATATCGTGTGTCTACTGGACTATTGTACAGAAAAATTTCAGTAGTTATCATCACAAATATGTTATAGCTGTATACACAGAGTCATAACAGAGAAAACTGGAAAATTGCTGTTAGATAGACCTGTACGCCATGCTTCTAGTGAATTAACTAAGGATTCAGTGGCCATATAGATTATCAGATCTCTTATAGTTTCATTTGACAGAGTAATTAAAAAAATGCACGGGCTTTAAGAATAGTACTTTCAGAGACCCTTTGTTCATTAACTCTTTAAGCTCTCAGTAAAAGTTAACCAGAGTTATTTTTTACCTAAGTCCTTTTCACTTTCCCATTCATTTTCTTCAGACTTAAGACAACCATATAAACTTTTCTCCTTAGACAGATGAATCTATAATTACCCAACTGAGATTTCTTTGCAATTTTTTTTTTTGTCAGCATCAGCTACCCCCCACTGCCAAAGATGAGATACTGGTCACATAGTGCTGATCTAATCCAAAATCACTGTTCCTACTACCAGCAGGTAATAATTCTTTTCATCAGCTTCATTCATTTCACCTAATCAATCATCAATTCAGGAAAGCTCTTTGAATTTTTTGTATCTATCATTTACACGAGCAAGCGATACATATTTAGCTCCCTTAATATTACTTCACACATCAAGTCATCAATCTCTCTAGTCCCTCAATCATTTTTGTTGCTCTTCTGTGAATACCTTCTGGCTTTCCCAAGTCCTTCCAGTATTGGAGTGCTCTGCTGAGATAGCAGCATTTCAACTGCACTCTCACAAGAGTTCAGCAGAAAAAACTTCTTTTTTTACCAGGCATCCAAATTAATAATTATTTTATTTGCCAGTTAAGGCAACTTCTTGATTCTAAATGTTAAATCTGCAGTGGCAGCACATAAAGAAGCTTGAAATTTACTGAATTAGCTTTGCAAGGCTTCTAGTGACTATTTTCTATCATTTTGTTCTCAGTTAATTTCTAAATTTTTACTGGGAATTTCAGGTTTGAAAATAACTGAAAACACCAAAGCTCAACACCATTTAGTTTGCTGCATTTCACCTCAAAAGTATGATGAAAGTAGTTTGATTTCAATGCAAACACCACAAATCATCCTTTGCTTTCCAATTGTTGTTGCACACTTTCGCTCAACACATTGGGCACTGCCTTCTTGAATGTAGACTGAGTTACTACCTCCCAGTGATGTCAGAGGCTGGCAGTCTGTTAACATATTACATATATAGTTTGTATATGGTGTTCACTGTAAAACAATGCAATATTTCTTTTTCTACTACCTTGGTAAACTTTATTAAACCCTTGATGGACCTGATTTAGGTATGAAATAAATTACTAACATTAATTGGGCAACAGCCTACTGTAATATCAACAGAAAAAAACTATGGCTACACTCTTGTCTGATAGCCCTTTGTATTGCAGGAGGTCTGCTCAGCACAGGGGGACTGTCAGCGTCTCCAAAATCAGCTGTGGGAGGCTAGTTAAGCATCTTTCCCTGAGCCCAGGAAGAAGTATCATTTTAGGGCATAAATCATCTTACACCTAGAATTTTATTTTCCTGGTGCTGGGCTCCAAAGCCCCTGGCAATGCCTCCTTCCCAGTCAACAGCAAAAACTCCTTTAACTCCCTCCTTGTGCCTCTTGTTCCACCAAAATAGATGGTGCAAGGATCCTCCACAGAAATGTTGTGGACTTCAAGCTATGACTAGATTCACAGGCAGCCTGAACAAAACAGTCTTCTCACAGCATACTGGACACACGTTTACTTAGGCTTACCTGAAGCTCTGAAGAACACATTTACAAGGAAACTCTACAGCTCCCCTCTCTCTTCTCAATGCTTCTGAACCTTTATTCTTTTCAGGCATGGGGTTTTATATAGACACAGGGAGTTTTGAGGCAAGAAGTCGTCCCTCAACAGGTGGCAAGGGAGGCCAGGTGCATGCATGCAGGTCAGCTGCATTTCAAGCTGAGTAAATTCAACAACCTATATAAGCCCAACTTCAGCTAGCTCAAAGTGAGGTTCATGAACCAATACTTTGAACCCTACACTCATTGAAAGCTTTTAGAAGCTACTTCATCCCTTCTACTCACAAAGTTTTCTAATTTATTACAAAAAGGTGAAAGGTCCTCCCTCCCATTACCAATTACCTGAGCCATTCAGTCCTCTTTGATGTATCCTTGCATGAGTAAGTTTGTTTCCAGACTTCCTTGTCCTTACTTCTTTAACTTAAAATGTTTATCAAACACGAGCAATTTTCTACTTATGCAGAAGCCAGCTAATTAGTATGGTAGCCTGTCATTCTGTCACACCGCCTTGACAAACAATATAGGAGATTAAAGAGTTGCTAATTGGCTGATACTGTTAGCAGCAATTTCATAGTGCTAATGTACCAAGAAAACATTAAAAAGTTGTTTTGATCAGACTATGGAAAAATTAAACAAAATGAGCTTTTGCAAGATGAAGAGTGTTGTCCCACAGAAGAAATCCCATATACAGGTAGAACTTTCAATATGGGATTAAGAAACACTACTACTATATATATATATATGGTAGAGATGCTCTACCAACAGAAGAAAGTTTATAGCAAGTCATTCTTGGGTTTGGGCACTATTAATGAAAAATAGTGGGAAAAACACAGAAGAGATCATTAAGACACAAATTATGGACATATTTAAGGATACAGATACACGGGCTTCTTGTAGGGGTAGCAAGGTACACTAAACTAGCTCATTGTGAAAGCCTGCAATCAAAAAAAATGCCAATAATTGCCCCAAATCAACTTAAAATATGACCACTCTCTCCTCAGCCACCAAAGATGAGTTAGAAAAGATAGCAGATAGAATATAGCATGCCTTTCAGTTACAATCAATTAAGCAGGAAAAGACAAGATAATAAGGGTAATTAACAACATTTGGACCAAGCTAGGATTATAAAAATTAACTGCATTAATTTTGTTACTTTCAGTTAATGTACCCTTGGACAGATTTTAAATGGATGGGTAGCAGTAAGGTCAGCGAACAGCGTTACATTCCCATACTTGTCAAACCAATGAGAAAGAAATAAAACGTAAGTAGCAGGAAATACATTAGTGAATTGTTCTGAAAAATACCAGGGCACTCACTTTTTCTCGGGATCAAAATGAAACAGGAAGACATAAGCGTTTAGAAACATACAAACAATACTCACGGCATGGTAAATGTCGGGATACAAAAGCCTAGATAATCTTAAAATATCTTTTTTCATTGCCAAGTCCTTGCTAAATCTCCATATATCTTTAAAAACCCTGTAACAAGAGATGGTAAATAACCACACTTGGGAAGATGTTGTCCCTTACTGTATCTTGATCAGTTCAGCAAATGAGTCAGAGCTGTTCTTTTACTTCAACTGCTTTCAACTTACAGTCTTCTGGTTCCTGCACGGAAAAGAAGAAAGAAAATAAAACAACTTCCATGCAGTCTCCTTGATAACTATAGCACAGATCCCGAGATAGTGCACACTGCCTCCCAGAAATTGAAAAATCAAGAACCAGTTTTTTAGATATCCTAAAGTGCTTAGGTATGCATTTTCCATCCTCTGTAGGAGTACTTTTAATTATGAAAACATGTCATGGCAAAAAGGGCAAGCGAGCACAGAATTTGGCAAGTCAACGTGGTTGTCAAAACTAACAGGAAATCCATCCGGTACCTGTTATTGCAGGGGATGACACGCGGGAGTTAATTTTTGTAAACAAAAACATTGAAAGTCAAATAAAAGTCAAAGAAGAAAGGATGGAAGTTTCTTTTCTGTCTGTCTGCTGGAAGTTGTCTCCTTCAGGAGCTGATCGCATAGCCCATGTCAAAAGAAAAGCTGACAGGTGGCTGGAAGCATGGGAGACCCAGAGCTCCACCTGCTTGGCACAGCGGTACTCACTTTGCATTTTTGGATAGTCAGCAGCGGATAGGACTCTTTGGCAAGACAAAAGAAGAAATTAGTAAGGTGTCTGCTGTCAAGGCACTGCTCTTTAGCACCTTAAACTCGAGTCCAAGTCACTGCTTCTTTTTTCCTCCTCAAAAGCCCTGAATCTTCTGAGAGACTTTGGGAAGAAATTAATGTTTATGTGTTTGGAGGGATCCAAATGTTACCATCTGCTGTTCTACAATTTTTCTGTATTTTCCTGTTTGGGTTTAACACATTAATCATTGACACGCTATTGTTACTCGTTGGAATAACTGATGTTGTCTAAAATGATGATCAAGGAAAAGAATCATATTGAATTAATTTTAGCTACAAGGAAAGCTACTGACTTCTCTTCAGCTACTTTCCAATTTAAAACACTAATTGAAATCAGTCTACTCCTTGTATCAACAAACGAAGGATAATTATGTTGTTCTTTCAACCTTGTGTTCAGAGGTTGAATTGATCTTCATTATACTAATAAGTCAACTTGTTCCTTCATTTTTGCTAGCTTTATAAGTAGGGATTTATACAAGAAAGAATGAAATGAGATGCTGTGCATTGAATATACCTGTGTTTTTCCTCTTGCCTGTTTACCATTAATGGTTTTACTTCATTTGTTGCTTAACGACATTAATGTTTAAGTGATCTGGTATTAGTTCACAGATATTACAGACTTAGATGTGGCTTTTACAGACAAAAACACAGGAATGGCTGCAGAATTTTTTCCAAGTTCCCAGAAGATAAACAATTCATTCCTGCGTGCTGTGAGGTATAGATTCAACTCGTCACAACATAGGTAGCTATGCTTATCTCAGCCCATAAATAGTCAATGTAGGAGAAGACAGCATTCAATGAATTTGCAGGAAAAGGGTTAATTAAAAAGGGAGCAATTGAGAGAAAAAGGATGGAAAGCAGAGAGGAAACAAGAATTAACCCATAGAAATGTGATGAGCATTCATAATCCTTTTGTTGAGTAAAGCATGAGAATTACTCAAGCATCACTATATCTTTGCTAAATCATCCTGTGTTCTTGAGCTCACTACATAAACAATCTGCTTTTAAAATAATAGAATATTTCAGGAAATATTTTCTCTGTGTGTTTAACTCAGTATCTTCTTGGCCATTAAATCAGATCCTGGGATTCATTACTTCCTTACCCTCCTCCATTTCCACAAATTGAATTAGGCTGTTACCATCACCCCCAGGGCATATTTTGCAGCTGAGGACCCAGATGGAGGAGTTCAGCAACAGCATGCTGGGGTCTGTATCACCTCCTGGCAAGCCCAGGTTGTCTCAGCTGATGGCTATGGACTCCTCTGTTAGCCTGGAAGGAGAGACCTCTACTGTTGAGCTTGTTTGTGGCCTCACGTATCAAAGCCAAGAAGAAGGGTATGTGGTCTTTCTAACATGCCTGTGTGCAAATCTTCACAAACTGTGAGTTAAATTAATAAGATTCTTTTCCTAGGACGTTATACTTCCTGGGCAGAAGTCCATGATGAAATTACAGCCATATAACGTGTCTTAAAGCTTGTCTCATATGTTATAAATTTTGACCAGGAACTAGAAATGCTGTAACTTCACCATTAGACATTGTTTCAAAAATGTAATGATTAAAATATGAAATCACTTTCAGACACAGCAACCCAATAATCATTAAAGACAAAATCATCAAAATAGCTATCAAGAGCGTAACATTTCTGTTAATAATATGTATGACATTTGCTCACACTGAGAGGGTTTGCACACATTTTGGAGAATAGGCTCAGACTTCAAAGTGACACTGGCAAATTGGAAAAACTATCATAAAAAACTGCGGATATGTGCAAACTTCTATATACAAGAAGGAATCTGCTGAAATACAGCATAGGAGTAAGTTACTAGGAACTCAGAAAAGAAACCAAGGAATGATTGGATTACAAGCTGAATTTAAGTCGCAGATGTCTGGCTGCTGCAGGAAATGTAAGAGTGACTACAGCAGGCAGTGAGTGTGGACATGTCTGTCCTCAGAGGTGGTGAGGCCTCATCCAGGGTACTGCACCTGATAACCAGGTGTTGCACATCAAGGTGGGCCAGAGAGCTCAAAAATATGACCTGTGAAGAGGGTGGGAGAAACTGGAGTGACTGGAAAAGCGTGAGTGGGAGAGAAATGAAACACCTCTCTACCTAAGCAGGTGTCTCAGGAGCTTTCATAGTAGAGTGGGTGTGCCCAGACTGCTCAAAAGGCACTTTCTGAACGAGCTGCCAGCAAAGTTTTGTTGGCAAACAGTTTTGGGCTTGATGTCCATGTTACCTAAATCAATCCTTTAATCTGCCGGGATGATCTAGAGGAAGAAGCATTCAAACTTTGGTACATCCTCACGCAGTTATTTTGGATGGTGTATGTGAGGGAAATTTTTGAGGAAATTGGCTGTTTGATTTTCCTAGTAATTGAGTTTTATTGTAAAAAAAAAAAAAGCATATGTGTAAAACCCTTGTTCTTTCAAATAAATGAAAAAAGTTAGCTTCAAGCCTACAATATTTTAGAAGCATAAGTTCTAACATAAGAGCAATTAGTCCAACAGTACACAAGTCCTACATGAAAAAAAAAAATCTTACTTTATATGTAATTTCATTTCTATTGCATTCAATTCTAGTTCTTATGATGGATAAATAATAAAAAAAAAAGAGTGGGGAAAAAAAACTTAAAGAGAACAAAACAGTTTTCTTAAGTATGCTATCCGTGTATAATAAAATGTACTATGTAGACTACAGTAAACTTAACCTCTTATTAATAAGAAAAAGAAAAATGAGAACAGTCTAAGAATACTGTTAATGGGCATTCATTTACCACAGATTGCAATTACAATCTACGCAGCACTTCCAAACTGTTCTGCTGAGCTATGAAGGGAGTTTATAAGAGTATAAAAGAAGAATGAAGATTATGCTCCTTCTTGTTAAATGACTAACAATACAATTTCAAGACATATTAAACATTAAATAGCTGATCTTGCACAATGCTAAATTCTTCAAGTCCCATTTGAAATCTTAAAGGCTTAGTAAACCACACAGTGAATGCCTCTGATCAGGAAAAGGTCTGACCAATTTACGAGGCCAAGTCAAACTTCTCTGTCATTAGTTGTTTATCAATGTCATTTTTTTCCCCAGTCAATTAACTTATAATAATGAAAGTTGTTTTTTTTTTCAGTCAGTCACACCGAATATTTCTCAAAAGCTTTACTGGATTTAATCACACCTTTTACAAATCACTTTTATTTTCAGAAGCAGTGAATGATAAACCCTCATTCTTCTAGATGCCACATTAGACAGGGTCAGTCACATTACATTAAGTGATGGACATAGCCAAGCCCATTGCTTCTTAATCTGCTTCCCTATTTACTCTTTAAAGACACTTTCAAGTTCTCAGTTAATCAAAGCTAACACAGACCTTTCTGTTTGATTTCATACATAATTTGTAGAAATTGCTGAGAGTATGAGTCGAGCCACCAGCTCTGGAGTCACGGACCACTAGGGTAATTGACTTTATGTTGAATAACTCAGTCTCAGAGAAGGCCACCTCTTCATTCCTACCTGAAAAAGCATGAATACAGACAGCAAACTCTGAGTCAAAAAAAGTTTACTTTCACTAATTCAAAGGAAAAAGGAGGGTGCTGCATCACAACTTGGCTTCCGCCAGCGTGCTTGACCTTGCAGGCTACAAAATAAAAAATCCTTGTAACTATGTTGGTAAATAAACTGATTCAGGCTGACACAGTGGTGATGGAAGAAGTGATATACATAGAACATCAAGCTGTCATTTCTATAAGATGATTTTTTTTTTAAACTAGTGGCACTTTAGAAAATGCTTTAAAACACAGCAATCTCTCAGACAATTTTCTTATGTTATAACATCAAAAAAGAAGGGATGAAGGCTGTATTCAAGTACTAAAGGACAAAAAAAAAGGATGTTTTGAAAGTCTTCAGTACTGTAATTACAAATGGGACAGTTGCTCTTCATATAAGATTGGAAACAAAGAAATATGAAACTTACAAGCTTCATGAATGTTTACTAAATTTAAACATCCCTATTTAACTTTCAGCACTTGCAGCTTCAGTTCAGTTACATTCAAGCTGTTTTCATTGTAAATGACCTTTAAACCAAAATTTGATATAAAAACATTGTTAAGTGCTAGTAATACTTAAGCCTTGCAAGTAAGCATTCTTCTTCAAATATAACCCTCTATTACTTCCATGAGAAATCCTGAAAAGTACACTTTTCTCATACAAAGAATGTTGTAGTTGCTACTTACCTACCATGAATCTCAAAGGAGCAGAGGCACTGCTGGATACTTCAGGCAACCGCATGCCACATTGCCTAGGCAAGGGATTAGGTGCCTGTTTAGCTTTAAAAATCTGACATGTATTCTCCTAATCCACATCTGTTTATGGGACTATAGTACCTAGCTCACAGGTAAATCTCAATATCCATTTACAAATGTTTCATTAGACTCCCATGAAAAGTCAGAAAGAAGAGTGAAGTATTGCTATTATTTCCACTCCAGTGAAGAATTTATTTCTTCACTAATGATTGAAAGTATCAATTATAACAACACTTACAGTTAATTATTGTTAATATAACTGGAATTTATTATCTGTGGGTACGACTTCAGCATTATTTTAAAATTTTATGCTTATGGCTGCTATACTTTGAAAATCATCATCATTTTATAATTAACATGCAGGGTATTAAACAAATTTAATCTTTTAAAGCTAATATTTTATGAAACAGCAAGAGGAAAGACTTTCCCACAAAACAGCAGCCAGAATTATTTAAATCCAAAGCCCAAGCAATCGCACAGTTCATTTTAACTAAAATAAATCCATAAGAATCCAGCGGGAGCTCTAGGCTGAAGGGAGGGGAGATGAAGGTGACCACTTGGGGCCAGATGGACAGTTCAGACAGGGCTGGGGTACAGAGGGTGCAGCTGTATAGCACATACGCTGCTTCCCGTGTGTGAACCGGGATATACATTCAGCCACAACAATGGAGACAAAGGTGTAGCAGCAATAACTTTCCTTGAACCTTTGATGTAATGGGGAAGGGAGCAATGATGTTTCATTATGAAGCTAAAAGCTGCATTCCCCTGAGGTTAACAGGAATTAGCTGTTTATGGGTATCCCCTACATAAAAACAAAAATGTCACAGTAGCGAAAGGAATCCTCAGTGTTAGAAGAGGAAACAAAGCAGTTAAAGTACTGTAAAATTTAACCTTCAGATTAGGAAAAAACTATTATTTTAATGGGCTGAATGACATTTATGAGGCATCACAGGCAAAAACAAGAAAAACAGAGATGCTTAATTTTTTTCTTTTCTCTACCATTACTGACACCAGTCCAAAGGCTGGGAAACTCTCAGAGCAATGTAAAACAGCAGAGGAGCTTGTGTACAAGACAATCAGGAAATGGATTTGGAGCTGATTATCAGCAGGAGCAATTTTCTCCTGGAAGCTGTAACAATTCGAATCTAGACTTTTGGTTTTCAACAAAGTACTAGCTCACAGAATATAAAATAGTTGTTACGTAAACGATAACAGCTATGAAAGCAGCCACCATTATTGAGCAAAAACATAGCGACGGCATGTATTTTACGGAGATGATGCCTATCTTACCCCCTCATGTTGCACACCATTTAGGTATTCCTTCTAGAGCACATCCTGCTCTGAAACTCTTACTGCGCTGCATTTCTTCTTTTGCAGTGTAATATCCACTACCATAGCTTTATGTTTGTATGTAAGGTGTAAGAGCTTATCCAGAGGAAAATAAGATGGAGCTGGTCCAAACATTACATTGTCCTCTTGAAAGGCAGAACACAGCAGTAGACAAGTCACTGTCTGCTCTTTCTCTCACCCACTGCTGAATGATCATGGTAGCAAAGGACCTGCAATAGGAGCCAGTCTCAAAGAATCACACAAAGGACCCAAGGTTAACAGATCCAGCTACAGAGGACAAGAAACTTCATAGAATTATAGAATTTGACTTGATAAAGTAAAGTTTTCATATTTCTATCTTAGAGCCACTTGCAGACATCATGGGCAAAGTTTTGTGTGGCTGCTATGTGAACCATAAATAGTTTCATCAAAAACAATTAACTCAACTTCAAAGAGGTTTTTCTAGCTTTGGTATAAACATGACCCTTCATAGACTGTAAGAATTGTAGGAGATAGTCTGCACAACCTTGCCTTCTGTTTTAAGGCTGCAGTGGTCAAGGTATACATTCATGTTTCAAAGAAAAAGCAAGCCATGCATTGATGTGGGTTTCCTATTAAAACGTGTTTTCTCACTAGTAATCAGACTGAAACCAGCAGTGAAAAGTTCATAATCATCATGACTACGACAAATAGTTATTATCATTTATTCTCAGATCAGTTTGGTCTGGAAAAGATTCCATGAGAGGGCCAACAGTATACAGTTATGCTGGGAAAGAGTGAAAGAATATACTAGAATATATTAATTCCCTTTGTACTGCAGTTGTAAAGTAACCAACTTCTGTGTT
Source organism: Phalacrocorax aristotelis (assembly GCF_949628215.1). Lineage (NCBI taxonomy): Eukaryota > Metazoa > Chordata > Aves > Suliformes > Phalacrocoracidae > Phalacrocorax > Phalacrocorax aristotelis. The sequence continues at coordinate 7,445,452 of NC_134282.1, forward strand.
GAATTCACTCTATTTTACCTTGTGGAGCAAGTACTCCTTTAAGTACTGCAAATTAAAAATGAATCTCTAAGAACAACTCAAGCTCCTTTCACTGGATTCATAAAACAGCTGCTGGAGGAGATGCATTGAGCTCAGGAGGATGAGACCCACAGTCCTTCACGGCAGGTATTAGAATTCCCAGTGAATCTAGGAGCAGTGTCCTCCAGTACATCCAGGGGAATATCCAGAAGGATAAATGGAAACACTATAAGGAGAATGACAAAATCTGAGCAACGGGTGCTCAGACTCAGATTTCTTAGCAGATAAGTGTTATCCAGAATTTGTCAGGAATATATTCATTCTGCTTGGGAAAAATGCCACATGCTGAGAAAATCCTGACTATAGGGTTAACAACTGCCTCACTCACCAGGCTAATGTGGCTCCTGGAACCTGAAAACTGAATTTTCTCTTTCATGTATCAAAGCCATTTAACCCAGTCACTCAATAAATAAAGAAGGCTTTCATTTACAAAAATTGATCACCCCAGTGATCCAAAAAACAGGCAAAGGAGGAGAAGTAGGGTCTGCAACCCCTCTCTGTGAGGAAAGAAGCACAACAAATGGTATGTTGATTTTAGTCTTTAACTAGATTTCTCCTTAATGGAATGTTGCCTACCAAGGTGGATTTATCAGATCTCCACAAATGGCCTGAACTGCTGAGGAGCAGGATGGCTTTCCTATCCGCTTAACGTCACAGGACGGCACAAACACTGGCAGACAGCGTTGGCGAAATCGTGTCTGTTCAGGGAACAAAATTCAGGTCTTTTAAATAGTTGGCTGCACTTTACTAAAATTACTTCAAAGTATTCATAAAGCCATAAATTCTTTTTCATGAAAGAAGAAAGACAATCTTCTCTTTCTCACTGTCCTCTGAAAGAGACAGTAAATGCTAACATCTTTGAAACTATTTCGGGGCTGGAGCCAGAGGTCCATATTTAGTAGAGCATTTTGCCATGATGCATTGCACCAATAGCAGATTTCAGCTTACCTGCAGATACACGCAGACCCAAGCGCGTTGCTTTCATGCATGTCTTCCGTGTCTTGAAAAGTTCACACCACAAGCATCAATGTGACACCGCTCCTCCTGTATGGGATGATTCAGAAAAGTAACTCACAGGGGACATGTAGTTGTGGCTGCTTTTCAGGCTTCTAGGACAAAAGATGCCTGGAGATAGCAGCAGTGCCAAAACGAGAGAGAAGTCACCTCCAAGGTAATTTTAGCAATGGACAGCCCGGTGGGTTTGGAGCAAGCACCAAACATTCAGGAATGGCAGCCACCCACTGAAATGAAACCATGAGATCATTTTACATGCAGCTGGTCTGCAGGCAGCTGGTTGCAGGGGATCTCCTTCCTGAGGAATGGGTTTCTTTGGACTGGGAGTCCAACAGGTAGAACAACAAATTATGGTCCACAAGCGACAACTTATGCTATGTTCTTTACTAGGAACCACTGTGATAGTTCAGAGTGCATCCATAAATTTCATATATACTAATAAGACCCAAATATTAATAGTGTAATAAGAATTCAAAAATTCTAATAATGCTCTAACACTCAAGGTAAGGGAATTCAAGAACTCCAGCGTAAAGCAGGATTAAATGTATCCAGTGCTCTGTTCCTGAGGACTGCCAGCGAGATGGACATTGGTTTAGCACCCTTGTTCAGAACCATATTGCCACACAAGTATCTAAGAATTACCACCTATTCAAACATGCAAATTTAAAGCCAAATTAAAAATGGTTTTGACCAGGAGGCAGAGGATAGAGGTACTTCAAATACAGATTCATAAAAAAGGTCTCTGTTTTCTTGTTCTGTTTTCTAATTATTTTTATTAAATGGAAGTTTCTGTTCATTGAATACTTAACAAGGCAGCTGAAAAACTTTATTCAAATTTTAACAGAAAGAAATCAGCCAGTGAATAGTCTGGAAAAGTCATTTTAACAGAAGATGAAAGCAATTAAAAACCATCCTTTAGCATTACTCTGTTTATGCCAATTTACCTGTAGCTGGTATTAGTTACTCCAGTCACGGCACCTAGTAATGTAGGAAGCACTAAGATGAGGATAGGTAGTACATATATTCTCACTTTTTATTTTTTTAAAAGTTTTATCAACCCATTTTGCCTCTTCACTGTTTCTCTTACCAATGATTTTTGTACTTCTTTAATTAAGATATTTTAAAACCCTATTAGTCCATAATGAATGAAACACCTAATGGAAAACCAAATAGATTTCAAGATGTGAAAAAAGGCCCTAAAATATCCAGGGGGACTGTCTGGTCAGCACTCCTGTTCCTCTCTATCACAAGCTAGCAAGGAACAAAACCCTGTCATTGCGATTTTTCACACGTTTTATGTGCGTGTGTACTTTGCAGCTGAAGTCTCATCCACTGGCCCAGAGCAATCCTGGGTGTTGCTGATACAGAGCAAGTAGTAACACACAGAATAGAAGACAAACTCAAGGAAAACAGCAAACTACTCCCACAGATAGGCATCCCACAGGTTTTGCTTGCTCTACAAATCTCCCCGCAGGTGTGCTGGAGCAGGGCGCTTCCTCCCACCGTGGCTGTGAAAGATGCTCTGCTGCTTCTCTGCCGCTCCCTGCCAGTGCTCACCTGGAGGACTGCACTTCTCCCTTCTCCCTTTCTTCCCGGAAAAAAGGCCAAGGATATTGTGAAAATATGAAAATACTCAGTGAAGCATTGACATGTCTATTCCAGATAAACTCAGGTGAACTTCACCACTTTGCTATGCTGTGTTTTACGCTAAATGCTCAAGCAGAAGCCACTGTGCCTTTGACATTTATATTGTGCTGCTAAAGAAAAGAGGAAAAAAAAAACAGATGGAAAAGGTCCTCGATACTTCTAGCAGACACAGAGTTTCACAAACAGGACAGGGAGAAGCATCAGGGAGCTGGCAGGTAGCATCTCCAAGCAGAACCCCATCAAATGCTCCCTGCAAAAAGGCAGCATGCTGCATCTGGATTCTCCCTACCTGTGGTTTTCGGCTTCTGCATATTAGACCTAGTATGGAAATAGTTTGAGCACAAACATGCAGCTGAAAGACAGAGCGACTGAGTACAGTGAATCCATCAGGGCTCTCTGTTAATTCTGGAGGCAGAGAAGGATGGAGAGAAGGGGAGAGACATGAATATAGGTATTTGGTTCTCACTTTTTAGCACGGATTCAAAACAGGTGCCTCCCCTCAGAGAGGATAGCTGGGGCCTGGGAAACATTTAGTAATTTCTAATAGTTAGTAAATGTTCACCTGAGGAGTAAACTAAAATAATATCAATAAGGAATGACAAGGTAAAGTGATAAACTCAGCATAGGAACGAGGGGCTTTTAGTGAACTAGAAAGTGTATGTATGGCACAGGATTATATGCTGTGTGATGTATAAATTATTTTTAAACAACAAATAATCAACTGTCCTGAAGTGAAAAGCAGATAAATTATTAAGAAACAGATTCCTAGCCTGCGCTGTGTTGACTCAACTCCTCTGAGCAGAACCTGGCTTTCAGGGAAGGCAGAGTCCAGGCTCGTGCTCACCATCTCTGAAAAACTCAACATAATGAGTCACATTTTAATATGTTCAGGCTGCAGCTTATTAAAAAAATAGTCAGAAACCATCTTTAAAACTGCTTGCCTGGAATTTCAAAGAGCACGTAAGAACACTTTCCTAAATTGAGTTTCAAAATTTGCCAAGGATTATTCTGAATTAATTCAGCAGAAGAAGTTGTGCTTTCCATCTCTTTCCCTGGCAGTACATTGCACCGATACCCTGCTTAGAAACCATTTTTCTCTCTTCCAGAGCGCAGGATCAAGTTTGAGGTAAGTCATTTGCATAAATCCATAATGCATCCACCAAGCTCTTAGTTCTCAAGGGTATTATAATGATAATACAGAAATGACAAAGCAGTAGTTTTATCTTCCTAGACCCAACACCTCTATACTTGACATCTATAGCCCTGAACGATAGATACAGCTGCAGGCTTTCCATTGTAGTATTTTCGTAATCCTTGCTTCTGGGCATTTATGGTCTAAAGCTGTCTGCTAAGGACTGTAAAAATGTTTTACTAAATCAAGTCAGTCTTAAAACGTTGAAGACTCTTCTATTTTATGAATGGATGTTTAAACTGTTACTTGCTAAGCCACAGACACCACTTGCAGAACAGCCCATGGTTGCATTCGTAAGCACTGTAGGGTCAAAACCATCGGGTAGAGCACCCCAGATTTCACCCTATAAACCAGAATGTTCAGGAACAACACGCAGCACATGCCAGTCCTGCTGGCCCTACCACCCAGTCGGTGACAGATAAACAACCATTAACGCTCAAGACCAGGACCTATACATACAATCTCTCTCTCTCGATGAAGAAGTACTACGGCCTGGTTTTTTTTTTTGTCCTCTCTTCCGTAGAACAGAGTTTACAGGGGCAACATATGAGCCTGACTCACCGGCAGGCCCTGTGCAGAGGAACAGCCCTCTACGTTTTCTTGTGTTCTGACCCTCTTTGGCCAACAAAACTATCATTCGCCCAGCACACTTCTCCATACCATTTTTTTTAGGATAAAGGGTTGTTGAGGCAATTTCTTCTCTTTTGTAATTCAGGTCTCTTTAAAGTATAGAAAAGTCAAAATAAAACCAGTGGGCTTTCTCCTAGGAAGGAATGTGATAGGGGTCTGGACCACTATCGTTTCAAAACCTTCTCAAAAGGTTTCTTCCAGGCAGTAATAAACAGCGAGGCAAATTCCTTACTCATACAGATCCAATGGCATAACATAGAGGTGTAGGAATAGCACCAAGAACTAGAAATATGCTGCCACAAAGTCCCTGCTAGCAGAGAAATAATTATTTTTTTTAGCATTTTGAGTCTTCTCCCCATGCCCTGACATTTTAGATGTAGACAAAACTTGGATTTCATTTCTGGAAATATAGGTATCTATAGCACAACTCTCTTACCTTCAAAATGCTCTATGAAAAAGTTAGGAGTTGAAGTCCAAGAAAGAACATCCATGGATCTGATGCACTGCAACCAAAAGGAGCTTTGAAGATGGAATTAAAGAATGGGCGGGCACCTGCAATGTATTCTATGTCCATCTAAAACACACTGCATATTTTTCCCTTAATTTTGTTTCCATTCCAGAGTAGGAGGATATGAAGAATACCCAGGCAGTCTAATTCAAGTTACTGAGGGCCCAGAACTGCTACTAACTGCCTTCCAGATATGTCCACCTCTCTCCATCAGCTGTAAGAGAAGCTTAGACTCCTGACATCACTCCTTTAAATTGTGCTTCAAAGTTTGCTCCTTTTTTTTTTTTTCTTTTTTTACATTTGCAGGAACCTTTTTTCCCTTTTTTAGGAGCTGTTATTGTAATTGACCTTACATAATACCATACATCCTTTGAAACTTTTAGCAATAATTGATCAATTTTTCCAACATTTGGGGGGTGGGGGGTTAATGGTTTCTTGTGTTAGAGGAGCTGAGCACACAATACATCTGAAAGCAGTTAATCCGATTGTCTTTCACCCAAAGGTTAGATATTCCTGAAACAACGTTTTAGAGAATGTAGTATAAATGAGGAGTGACCTGCATACAACAGCCATCCTCATCTGAGCATCTGTATAGATCACATTTCCCCTTACAGGAAACCATGTAGGATACAAAAGTCTTATTGTAGGACTCAGAAAAAGAACAGAATCTCAGGCTTTTTGGGCTAGCTACCCCAAATGCTGTTAAAGGAGATGATCTATCCAAACTAAGATATTTTAAACACCAAGGTCAGAATCCAGCACAACAGTTTCCTCAATTACTTGCACCATAGTCTATGGCCTCTTCCCCCATTGGGGAGCTGCTCAGGAAACGTAGGAGCAGTACAACATTTTGCACACCAGGAATGCACCACCTTTTATGGCTGGAACATCAAGTCTCACTTGCCACTGGCAACTCATATAAACTAGGTAATCTCATATCAAGAAAATAACATTGCTGCAGAACAATACAAAACTATAGTTTGACCCAATTTCACATTCCCTTGATGAATTTTAGAGGATAAAAACAAAAGTTGATTTTTACAAAGTAACAACTTTTAAGCTAAAAAATAATGCGTAATGTTAACACAAAACATTTAAATTAAAATTGAATTAAAATGAAAATTTGGAACTATGCAAAAAACTCAGCTGTTCTTAATACAGTGTTGAAACATTGTCCCTTTAGGTGCCCTTTAATGAATAAAGCCAGTAGTGCTGCCGATGAATCACCTATTAAAATGTCTTAGCTACAGACTAGGTACAGAGGGGATGTAAAAGCAGTTAAATTCTGAAATATTAATCACGTACTGGCTTTATATTTATTTAAGTTATTTGTGGGAAACAGAGGTAACATTTCATCAGATAAACCCCTTTAAGATCATTTGCTACATCTGTTAGACTTTTCGCTGCATGGTCTATGCTCTGCCCAGGTACTGGGTGATGCTGCTGAAAAGTGGGGGGCGAGGGAAGAAGGGAGGGAGGAAGGGAGGGAGGAAGGGAGGGATAAATGAGGGAAATGGCATTATAGAAAGTTTCATCCAGGTGAGTGCTGCTTTGTTTATAAAAGGCCCAACTAAATTAATACCCTGTTATTTAAGCACAGGTGACAAAAGAAAGTCATTTTCATATATAAGCATTGAGGAATGGATAATATAAAATGCCTCTTCCTTTCCCCAGAATCTCTGGTCCTTTCCACATTTAAACACTACAGGGGAAAAAAATAATCCTTCTGTTCCCAGTGGGCGCTCCCCTACTTCCATAACACAAAGCTTCAAAACTCTGAGGTGCCCTTCAGAAGTGTCCAAACCCATCTCATTTCCAAAAAATATTCACAGAAAATGCAACTCAAGAAGTTTCCAACCAGAACAGACCTGTGTAAAAAAAAATGAACAGCTGAACACCAGGGAGCTCCCGAAAAATCCCTGAAGTGTCCTTCTGGTTCAGAAAACCTCACCAGCTTGCAGCCATGTGCTAGTAAGGATGCACCTTCCAGCTCACACCATACTATCCTGTAGACTAATAAACCTAACTCTACTATTTTTCCAATGCATGCTGGAAAATATCCAGGACACGACAAAAACAACATCTACATATTTCCTTCAAACTCTACTTGGTGATCCTATTCAAAGTTTTATAAAACACACATATATATGCCCACGCACGCGCTTTTTTTGCACGGATATCTTCATCGCAGTTACTAGCAGGTGTTCTGCTTTCCCCCACCTGTATCAAGAACATTGCTGCTTGCATTTAGATGCAGATTTACAGGTAAATGGGAATACCAGGCAAGGACTTGCCAATGGAAAACTAGAATATGATAGCTACTTAAAGAGATTAACTTTCTTATTATTGTGTCACTGCACACTGTAATTCAAACAGCTGGTAGCCTCATTTCTGTAACTACGGAAAATTAAGCTGGGAGAGAAAGCTCCTTTTTGTGCTGTTGTTTTCATGGCTACAAGACTTGGTTATGTGCCTTTTGTGCCTGTGGTTCTGTACAGGAGGCTCAGCGTTTAAAGGGCAAGAACAGTTTTTTCTCCTATAAAATCTGCTTTTCTGTAATTTGGTAGAAAAGTAGTCCTGTAAAAATCTTCAGATAATCTAAACTAATTTGCAACAGCGATGTTAACATCTCACCTTTCCCTTACAGAGCAAAGGCAGGCAATAAATGCAGCAAAATTAAATTTTCTTTGTTTTAATAGGTTTTTCACTCTAGGCTGCTAATTTTTACAACAACAGATTTAGATTTTATGAAAACATATGTAAAACACTGCTGTATATGTTATGGAAAGCAAGAGGCACTCGCTTTGCTGACAGTGGGGACCCAATCTGTGCCACTCCTCACACTTCTCTGGAATTTCGTGCAGCATTAATTTCAGCTTCAGTAATATTATTGCTGGGTTAAAGCTGTTTTCATATGAACACTTGGAGCAAAACTGCCTTGTAGCATAAATAAAATGAAAACTTTTTTCCTCCATTATAAAACCATCTTTAAGCTCCTTGGAGCTCTACTGCTACAGCAGCTACTGTGGGTTAAATTAGCCCATCTTTACTGAGGGACAGGCAGCAACCTTTTTCAGAGAAAACTATTTCCATGTGGGTACCCCAGGGGTGTTTAAAAATCCGTGCAGAGTATCTTTTACTCATGTTCAAATTAACTATACGAATTGGAGAAACTCAGCATGTATCATTAGCTTTGGAATTAGCTACTTTCCTTTCAAAGCATGAGTAATTTGTGTGCCTTCCTATTCCATATGGGATCCACGAGCCTTTTATCGAAGTAACAGCTAGAGAAAGGTAATTACTGGAGAAAAACACAGGAGAACTTAAACAGATAATAGGTTATGTAAAAATCTTAGGCTTATCATTTCTAAAGAAGATTTTTCCCATCAACCTCAGCAAAATGCTAAGGGTTTGCCTTAACTGGCGGACTAGATTGAAACTGACTCTCGGGTCAGGGACCAAGATGTGGCTCAAGCGAAGAGAAGCCACTAGAGAGAAAAAAAAAAGATCAAATCTAGAAAATATGACCAAGAAAGGAAGATTGAGAAAACTGGGATGTCTGGTTCCCAGGTGCCTAAGGGGAGGGGCAATAGCATTCTGCCAGTGCATTAAAGGTAACTAAACCAGTTTGAAATTAACTCTTCTCCCACAGTCCCTGGGGAGAAAACTGCAAGTGATGAGCTGAAATCACAGCTGAAGGGAATTAGGTTAGACACTAAGAAAAATTTCCTAATGGTAAGGATAGTTAGGCACAGGAAAAGATTGCCCATGGAGGCTATAGACTCACCAACAGCAGAAAACCTTATAATAGGTAACACAAACATCTGCTGAGAAGAGTTTTGATGCAACAGTGTTGCAGCAGGATGAACTGAATGACTTTCCACACCTATTTTCTACATGTAAATCAAAGCTGCTCTATTTACCAAACCAAGTTCTCATTTCCAACAAGACCACTATAGGCACTGTACTCCATTTGGAGCACATTGAAACAATTTGACAATGGCTTCACATATAAACAAGTATCTCCCCCCAGTACAAATGACTGGAGGAGAGCTGCAGAAAGGCGGCAACCAGCAGCAGCCGGGGCTCCATTGTCTGACTGCAAAAGGGGGTTCCTGCCTGGCAGTGAGATTCTTACCTGCAGCCCCAATGTTATCTGTGTCAGCCCCACCTTAGAGCATTTCTAAGCTCAGTACGTAAGTTTTGCTCTTGTCAACAGTGCAGTGATTTGGATTAAAATCTGTCAGTAGAAAATACCTTACACTGTAGAAAATACAAACTAATTTATTTGTACCCATTTGACTGAGAGCTGTAGCTCTCTATTTGCACTGGCGTAAGAGGCTAACACGAATATTAAATCTACAAAATCACAGAGTGGTGGGGGTTGGAAGGGACCTCTGGAGATCACCTCATCCAACCCCCTGCGTGAGCAGGGACACCCAGAGCAGGGGGCACAGGACCGCGTCCAGGCGGGTGTGAATGTCTCCAGGGAAGGGACCCCACAGCCTCTCTGGCCACCCTGTGTCACTGCTCTGGCACCCGCACAGGGAAGGGGTTTGTCCTCATATTGAGGTAGAACTTCCCATGTTCCAACTTGTGCCCATTGCCCTGAAACTGGCTCAATGAAAATACATAGGACTGGTCAATTCCCTTACAATGAATGACTGAAGACGATTTACTATCACAAAAAGAGAAATCTGGAGAAACAGTTTATATTTCTGGTTCAGCCTGATCGCAGTTAAACCAGTTCTTGGACCCTCAGTGCACATCAGCTCTTGTTTCTCTCATATTATATATATTAGAAGTTTTCTAGAGAAGGGACAATCTCTTAATACGATCTGCCCAATACCCAACCAAATAGATATTTCAGATACATAGTTCAAAATACTTAAGATTAATGATTTTCTTTCGTTGAGAGAAAACACCGCTTGACACAGCTACCAGGCAGTCACATTTTGTTGCGTCCTAAAAACTTCTTTCTTCTCAGTTTTCCTGAAATACGTTCAAAAGAGAAAAGCCTACCAAAGAAGGTGCAGAAAATGTTGTTCAGTGCAGTCAGGTAAACAGAGCAGTTGGTTGCTTTACTGTTCTTTGGTGGTACACAGGGCTTTGGAGTTAAACATGTGAAAAGCTGAGTAAGCAGAACAAAAAAAAAAAATCGTGAAATGCAGAAGGAAATGTGGTCAACAGCTCACTAAAATGGTATTACTCATCTGTACATGACTATTTAGTTCAGTTAAATTCATGATCCATAAAATAGAGAGCAATAAAATCAAATTTTTTTGTTGTTGCTGTGTTGAATTAAAGTATTACTAATCATGCTTGAGAAAACATTGCTCTTACTTAGACACTGTTGTGGTTTTTTAATCAGGAAACTGAGCGATTACAGATATTATTTCCCCTTGACAAGCTTCAACCCGAATTTTTCTTAATGTCCTAGTACCTTAAAGACTCCCGTGAGCACAAAATGCCAAGCTCTAGAATAAAGACAGTACCCAAATTATTAGACATTCAAAAATTACGCAATGCTTTAAGTACTTTGGGTTTCAGCCCAAAGTAGAGCCACAGCTAACGAAATGAATCCCTTCTGGGGACTCTGCATCATTCCCCGGCCCTTGCGCTGGGGGGCACAAGCACATCGTGTCTGGGGAAGCCCCTACGCTGCTTGCCAGGCAGCACAAGCGTGTGGTGCATGGTTAGGGCAGGCAGCAGGGTGGAGACCTAGGCGCTGGTACCTCCTTGTGATCTCCTGCTTTCATGGTCACCGCTCCTCAACTGCACCGCTTTGAGGTTCGCTCTGCGGTGAGGCTTTGTATTTTGTTGTTTTCCATGATATTCTGTACTGCTGACACTTCTATTGCTATTTTTCTTATTCTTTCTCCTTCTCCAGAGGCAATTTGGAAGTTTCTAATGGTGGACTTAATTCTGGCCCTCAAGCACACTTCTAGAGCAGCACAGCTGGGGAGATTGTACTGTGGCCAGCCTACAACCTAGAGCTAAAAGGATGGGGAGGCCACAGAGCAGTACAGCAGACATGCTTGTGTCGCCTTACACACACTCCTGCTTTTGTTGTAGTTTGTAAGTGACATGTCTTTCAAAAACAGCTCTGCTACAAGTGGAAGAAACCTACTCTCAACATGCATTAACAGGAAAAAATCCAAACCCTTATAATCTTCATGGTTTCAGTGCTCATTTAGAAAGCACTGATCGCTCCATAATCTGGGCGCTGCATGCTATTCAAATACGAATCTTTAATAAAGGTGAAGTTGCTCCCAATAAGTATCCTTTATGCCTGTAATTTTAGGCTCCTGGCTTTAAATATAAGAAGCTAGATGTCCTGTTGTTATATTAATATATTGCCCTCATTTCTGCATTAACTCAAGTGATTCTCTTAGCTGACTTCACCCTTTTGGTGATAACACCCCCGTGGTGTCTAAATGGAAGGTAAGTACTTATACATGAGTTAAGGGGGACTGATGAATTGCAAATGAGGATGACTTATGCAGCCACAGCACAGACAGCCAGTACATGTAAGTGGTTTTGAACTACAGGTGTCTGACAAGTGTTCTTTTGCATTTCCCCTATAGCTTCAAAGACAAAATTCATCCATTTTGTCCTGTAGTAAAATTTAAATGACTGCCCCATACCTAGCGGTTTGATAAGTGAGACTGTTCTCATTTTCAGGCTAGAAAGGGTTTCCGAAGTAACCATCTGGAAAAAATAAAAATCGGTCCTCACCCAGACCTTTAAACAGAAGAGAACTTTGTTACAACCACAGTTTTGCCGCATACAAGAGCCATTTGCTGATGATGAGGTTTGCTCTCGCTGCTCTTCCCTGCTGGAGCTGTTTGCTCTCGATGTGTTTGTTATCGTTGCAGCTTGCCATCAGCCTCCACTTCTACCTTGGGATCCGCACCGGCCTCGTGCACAGCACTCCTTGCTCCCAGCACCTTCGACTGTCAGATAAACCCATTCTTCCCCCTAACAGAGTATCAGGCTGGCATTAAGCTTTTGAAGACTGAAGAAACCTGCTGTGTTAGAGGGGACTTTGTAACCCATCTGCTATCAGGTGGTGGCCACAGCATTGCAACACCGAGGACCAAGGAGGTGCAATGCTACGCAAGGTGGCTTTTATACAAGCACAGACAGCGTTATCCTCGCCAGAAAAACCCAACCCTGCATGATGTTAGTGATACTGCTGCTTTATCACTTGTTTTTAATAAAACCCTGCTGTCTTTAGAAAATCCATTTCTAGCTGTTTTCCAGGTACCTGTGTGCAACTCATGCAGCTCTGATACTCCAAGCAATAGATATGGCTGTAAATGGCTACTCGTCACAATTTTAGTGTCACTTTTACAGAAACAGTAATCTAAATTTTGAGGACACTTGTTCAAAAAGGCAACTGTTTCAGAGTACTACTACTGTCAAAATATATTAATAATATAGTCCTTTAAATTTCAGCTGCATTTAGAAAATTGAAGGATTCTATCAATGAAAAAAACTTTGCATACACCAAATCATAAACTTAGTGGAACAGATGGCTCCATTAGTATTATACTAGTCAAATGCTAGAAACAGTCTATTACTTTTAACACCTACGTAGACCTTTATAGAAAACTACAGTTGTAAAGTTGTAATACAGGCAAAAACGTCATTAAAATGAATAGCCTCTGAAAGAATAAGAAATTACTCAGTAATTTCAGAATCCCAATGATGACAAATGACCTATAAGTGTCATCTGCTGACTGATACAAGCAATTGAGTCAATGTCAAATAAGCAAAGTGACATATAATTTAGCTTTAGCTTTCCTAGTATATCATAGCAGTAAATAAAACACAAACATAATGCTATCATATAGCAAGAGCAAAAGAAATTAAGTTAATGAATCCTTAAAAAGTGCACTTCAGACCATTTTTAAAAAGATTTCTAATCATTAAATCCACTGTGTCTAAATGCAAATGAAACATCATAGCCATAAAAATGAATAAACCTCAATTAATTCAGATAACCATTTCAAAAATTAATCTAAAGCTTACCCCGATGTCTTGAACCAGTAAAACAAAAATTCAGTCTGGAAATTCTCTGTGAATCAGACTAATTCTATGATTTCCAATAATTAGGTCCCTTCTGGTGGAAGGACAGGCTATTTCAGATATTTCAGCTAAGCTCCCAGTTCTTGCCTGACCAGTATCACAAACTAAGAAAATATCTATTACAATTTTCAGAACTCACCTCCTCTTATCAAAATATTCAAGGGTGTTAATACAGTTCAACAAGTTTAGCACACAAGCCGTTGCATTGTGGATACTATGTTAGGATTATATTTTAAACAGTATTTTGACCAGAGTGATTCAGCCAAAGACCTTCAGGAGGACTCTGCAGGGTCACAGGGGCACATGGATCTGGGCTCGTATCACTGTCTGTTTGGCTGCTCGTCACAACAGGAACCCACTTCAGGTGTTCAGCCCACCCAGTGCATCCTTATACAGGGCTTCCTGAGTGGTAACAGAAGGTAAGTGGACACTTAAATGTTTTGCAAGATGACACTGTATTAGAGGAGAACTGTAAGAGCTGCAGACTGATTTCCCCTTTCTGTTTTCTGCTTGAATACTGAGAGAAATGTTAAATAAACGAGGAACCCCGTGGTCACTGGAGTAGCAATCTGACTGCTATCTGGTCCTTCCCTAGCAGATGAACCCATCAAGTGGGAAGCTATTTTAATGAAGCAAGAAGATATCTTTATGGTAATTTATGTATTTAAGAGGCAGTGCCTCTGATGAAGTGTATTCCAACAGGTTTTGAAAATCATGAAGTCAGAATGCTTTTTTTTCTAGACAAACACTTCAGGAAGATGCATTTTATGTTGCACAGATTAGCTGCTGCCGTTTCTCATCTGGTTTAGCTCCAGCATATGTTAAGGTATTCCCTATTGTGTTTTTACAGCCACAAACAGTAAACTACCCAAAGCTCTAAGGAACAGAGTGAACAGCATGTGTGTTGTGTTTCATCACAGAAATCACAGAGAACATAAATTAGTGAAGTCATCTGTGTCATTTATCAACCTAACTGGCCTTCCCAAAAGGAAGAATTTTCTCTTTCTCCCTTTTAAGTTCATGGTACACCTTCTGATTTTGGATACGGACACATTGTCACTTAAAGCAGCATAATAAAATACATAAATCGTACGGTGCAATAAAATGTCAGAAATGTAACCTTTGAGGAAATCTTACAGTTAATGGCCTATCCATTCAAGCTTAGATGCCAGCATTTATATTTTCACTTCCAAATTAATATTTTGATATGCAAAATAAAATACATATTTGCAATTTTCTTTGGATCCTTCTCTAGGTTCACTCTGGCACTTTGAATCCAGTCTCAGACATTTGCGGTATTATGCAAGCTGGCTCAGGTTCTCAAAAAGCGAGTCAAGACTGCTCTTGGAAACACTTTCCTGAGCATCTGTCAAAGGAAAGAAAAAACATTTTGCATGATCCATCAAAACTGTAAACTGGCCAGTTCAACCTTTCTTAAACCTGCTCAAGCTTCTTCAGCAGCTAAGTGTCATCAGTGTATGTTTACCCTAGCCTTATAATATCAGAAATTGGAAGACTAAATATTATTTTCTGTGATGTCCCTGATAGATTTCCATCAAGCTTGAAAGGACTGAGATCAGGCCCATTTCACACATCACTGTTTAGTCTCCTTTTCTCTTGGCAACTAAACCAACATAACAGCGCTCCCTCTGCTCCTCCTGCCCTGGCTCACATGAAGGGCCCGCACTCCTGGAAGACCTGGTTCCTGTCTGACAGCTCCATATATCCATCCCACATGGTCTTAGGAACAACATTAGGAAATCTATCCATACGGACAGAGGAAGAGATCATTCTTTGATGGTTTTATACTTTTCAGGGCTAAGATTAAGGAATTTATGCTTAATTTAAGGCAAATCTGAGCAAGTTTCAGGAACAGAGAATTTGAATACCTACTCAGATTTATTTTTATTGAATTATTTTTCTTCAAGTTAACACTTCTGTAAGCTACAAGTCTCAATCTTTAATGCTCTGCTTCTAGCATGCAAGTTCTGCAGGTGTCTTTTCAGAACCACAGCATCAGTTCTTTACATAAATCAAGCCATTCAAAGATACATCCATGAAGGCTGGAAGAGTAAAAGCCCTGTAATCAACTGTAAAAATGACCCATTCAAAGTTTTCAGATTTCACACCCTACAAAATATTTGAGCTCAGCCTCTAAGTTACTACGGAGTAATTCTTCAGCAGTTACCAGTGATCATTCTAAGGAAATTCAGCAATAATTTATGATAAATTGCCAGATTGAAGGGCTTGGTCACACTTGAGGTGATGGCTGTTTTGGTTTTGACCAGGCAGAAATCCAGCAGATAACATCTCAGCCACACAGCAGTGGAACCCCCTTTACAGGAGAAGGCAAGAGGGAATGCGCAAGGTTTCATCAACAAGGAAAGCTTGAGTGCACGCTCCATTTTGGAAAATAACCACTATAACTTATTTTGTATGGAAAACGCCTAGCTTAAAATCCATGGAATAAAGGTTTAGTAATGATGACAGTGTAGTAAATGCCAACGTAGGGGTCACAACATGCAGGTCACTTGGGAGAAACACAGGAGCCTTGAAAGTTGGAAAAGAGACCTGAGATCTACTACAGATATCAGCAGAAGGAGTCATACATCAGAGGCTGGTATTTGCCATTTAGGCTGACAGATAAACAACAGGAACCAGGATGTCAAAAATAAGGAATCAAATGAAGACACCAAATGAGAAGAGAAAAAGACAGCATAGCAGATGGAGATAAATAACATGACTGTTTGCTGGAAAGAGAGTGCCTGAGAATTACAGCTTATTCACTGAAAAATGGCAGCAGCCACCCACGTAGCCACCACAGGCTGCCTGTGCCCATGGCAGCATCTGCCAGCTGGAGGGGAGCAGGGCCACACGCTGACATCCCTGCCCAAGGGTGAGGACCATCCCTGGTGACTGCTGACCACGCAGCTCTGGTGCACATCTATTCCTCTACATCAAGGCATAGCTTGAGGTTGGCACTTTGGCTTGACCCGATGCACAAGCCAAACCTGGAAACCCAGGGAATGGTCAGCCAGGGTGCCAGGAAACTGAGACCTGGGCCAAGCACAGCTGAAACTGTGTTGGAGCATGGTCATGCTGAGTAAAGCAGCAGACAACTAGTGGCTGATGGAGAAACACAAGATGGAGAGGAGACACCAGAGAAAAGTGTTCAAGAGGCCTCGTGCTTTCCAAGCTTATCAGAAGTGAAATATTATTTGCTGTTTTGCTATAAAAGAAAAAAGTTTTCTATTTTTATTCAATTTATATGACAGAAAAGCTTTGCTGATTTTGACAGGACCAGGGAATCCTCACAGAACACTGCTAGCACCAAACTTTTAATGATTACAGGAAAGTTCCTGACTAAAGCAATGAGAATAAAAACAGCATCTGCCTCTGGATAAGTTGCTGTCTTAAATTTCCTACCAGGAATCTTGATGGCATTTAACAGGGAAAACTGAGTGACAGAGAAAGTACTAAACCAAAGTCCTTTCCAGAAAACACTACATCAAAAACAGCACAAGAGGAAGAGTGTGCACCAAAATATGATGCTCCCGCTCCTTCCAGCTGCATCTGCATTCTGGTGCAGCAGAGGTGATCCCAGCAGCAGGTTGGGAGGCAAAGCCAGCCCCAGGAGGATCTCTGCCTGCAGACAGGGGAGATTTACTCCTCAGAACAGCGGAGGTGGCTGCACCACAGTTCCTGTTCAGCTGATTAATTGGACCAGAGTGTTTTCAAGACCAGGAGGAAGCTCGTTGATATTTATCTCAGAAATACCTGCTTCCCAGGTATCTCCACGAGATGAGAAGGCTAGGACAACAGGTGGTTGATAGGCACAAGCCACGCTATAAAAGCTCAGCACAGTTCAGAAGAAAAAGCAGCAGATTTTCTACCAACAACTACCCATATCTACCTGTAACTGCCTTCTGCTATGATATCATGTTACTAACTATCCAGCAGAAAGCAGTAGTAGTATATGTCTCCTGTTCCATTTCTCCTACGGTACCTTTACCTCGCCGACTCTTCAGGTATAACTCATCTGAGAACTTCTTTCCTCCCCTCAGATGGCATATTTATAAATTCCCCCTCCATCTTCAACCAGTTCATTTTATCATTTACAACTGGATGAGTTAATTCAGTGAAAGGTTTCGGGACACTGTCTCAGCACAGTAATCATACTGCACAGTGTATTGCTGAGTCACAGAGGGGCTGAGGATGGAGGCACCTCTGGAGAATGCCCAGTCCATCCCCCAGTGGAGCTGGGGCAGCCAGAGCAGGTTGCTCAAGGCCGTGTCCAGATGGGCTTTGACTATCTCCGAGGACAGAGATTGCTCAACCTCACCGAGCAACCTCCCCCAGTGTTTGACCACCCTCACCATAAAATAGCATTTCCCTATGTCTAAATGGAATTTCCTGTATTTCTATTTCTGCCTATTGTCTCTTGTCTTTTCACTGGACACCACTGAGAAGAGCCTGGCTCCATCCTCTGTCCTCCTGCCCATCAGGTATTTATACACATGGATAAGATGCCCCTGAGTCTCCTCTTCTCCCAGCTAAAAAGTTGCAGAAAAAAAACACAGAAGCAGAAATAAGGCATTTTCCACTTGCAAAGAAACGCTACTTGATTTTATGTGATATTACAGTTTTATTATATAGTTCTGCTTTCTTTGAATAAAATTTGATTTTAACAAGATCACTGTGCCATATGCATAACTAATCACATGAGGGCCTGTACACTTATTTAAGCACCACTGGTTTTGCATCATGCCTTCAGTAAAGCTTAATAGGCCACATACCCCAACTCTGACAAGCCAGATTTTGATTATTTAGAGTTGAGCAGTTTCTTTGTTCTCTCTTAGTAAGAGATGTCACAGTCATCACAGCCTGATTGGTACTTTTCATTGAACAGGAGAGAAATTTGCACTTGTTATGTAGCCATTTATAAAGATTTTTCAAGAGTGGAGAATTAGAAATTAAATATAAAGAACAGTAAATTAAAAATATAGGATAACCCAGCAATGAAAACAGAGACTGAAGAGGAATTTTTTTACAGGAGTTCTTAAGAACATATTTCTGCAGTAACCGTGAAGTCATTTAAAGACTGGATGAAAGAGGGATCTGAGAATACAATTGCACAGATTCCTTTTTGTCATAAATTAAGTAACCATTAGCCTGTCCAGATGACCTAGGATCCTATTCTTCCCTAATTCAAACTAATGTAAATAACAAATAATACCAAAGGACACAATACTTACTCCAGTCACACTGGTATGAAGAACAGAGACACAGCCCCAGCCACCCGATGCTGCTGCCTCTGCAGGACTTGTTGCACAGCTGCAATCGTTGCACAGCCCCCAGGGCTGCTTTTTGTAATTGCCTTTTAACTACATAGAGTTCAGAGGGTCTTCCACTTTCGCTGGCTTCTATGTCAAAAAATCTCTGCCTCTTTACTGATTGTGTTTGTGTGATTGTCTTTGTTGTTCCAATGGAAAACAAATATTAAATTATATGTTGAGAAAAAGAGGAAAGCAAATTGAAACCTGCACAACAGCAACAGTGCTTAGTATCCAAAATTGCTGAATAACAAGAACAAATATTGAAGTGGTCCAGTGTTTTTTAATTTCTTTCAAAGGACCAATTAGAAACCATAGCAGTACTGACAGCAATTTCATAAAACTACACAAATGCCAGCTACTTGTTTGATTCCTACAAACAAAGGTCTCATGAAAATAGATATACCCTTATGGATGGACCTGAGTGGGGCAATTCACAGCAAGGAGATCATGGCAGCTCCTCCCAAGGACCTGTGAAGGAGGTCCCCTCCTCATTCAACTGTATGCCTGAGCCCACCACAGGTCATCAGTCTGATCCAGTGGAAAATTCACTTTCATAAAAAAATTCTGTTTCTTTGAGAATAACAGAGAAAAAGCAGCTGCTACTCTTAGTTCCATTTTCAGACAGAAAATACATTCCCTGCCCAGCATTGCCTTTTTCTAGTCATGAATATTCACTGTGAAACTCTTGTCCATGTTGGTGGCTTGCATGACTCTGCTGATGTTACCCACATGCAGAAACACAGTAATGTGTTTGTGTTTCATGGTAACTGATAGGCAAGCGGGATGTGATCCTGCTCTGACAGCTCAGCGCCATCCCTCTGTCCCCACGACAGATCAGGCCTCACATTCTGTCTGGATTTAGTTCTCGGCTTGCTGTCAAAGAGAGCAAAAGCTTCTCCTGAGCTCAGCAGGGACACACGAAGGGGTAAAGTCCACCCAAATCCCACCCAGAAGCAGCAAATTCACCCAGGTAGGTAACACTGAATAAGCCAGAGGAGGGAGCGCAGCACTGAATATTTCATTATATAGAAAGCTAGCACTATGTGCTTTATTGCTTCAAAAATCTGAGACTCCAGGCATTTACAACTAATGCAGAAGGAATTGCAAATCTTTGTTAAATGAAAACCCATAGAATTTAAATTATTAAAACTAAGTTTTTAAAAATGTGATACGGTCTACCAGTTAAAGATAAATCCATGACCCTTGAAACAAAATTATAACAAAAATTAAAAATGGTCACGGAAAGCAAACATGGCCTCAGAAACACAAGAGACAATATTGTCCCTGAAAACTGACATTTTTACCCCTGAATATTCAGGTAGTCATCTCACAGATGTACCGCGTGAGAACTGTATCAGATCCAGCCAAAGAGGATGTAATCGTAACTATTTTTACATGGCATAAGTCTCCTCTTTGATATTTTTTAAGAACGCTGATAAAGTACTTCAAAGAGATACATGCAGTCATGCTTATCTTCCCTCTCAACACAGTGTGTATTTTGAGAGCTGCAGAAGGACAGAAAATTCAGCGTATTTTTAGCTGTCATTTATATTTCTATCTCTGCATGGGATTAAGGAAGTTTCTCCTTCTTCTGAGAGAAATGGAAGTACCAAGAATAAAACTGCAAAATCAACAACCAACATCTGCTCAACTAATATTACTGAAAGAATCCATTTCCCAGAGGGATTAACAACAACTACATAAGCATGGATCAATATTGATATAGTCAAATTGCCCAGATGCATGCAGAGAATCACTTGCTGCTCCTGAAGATAAATTTTAAAACTTAAAAAATGTAATTCCTCATTACTGAATGAAGATATTTGGTATGGATGTACATCCTTCTAACATCAATAAAGCAAGGAATATGAATACTACTACTCTAGCTGAGCTTTGAAATTTTATTTTCAAAGGTATTATGAAAAATTTAGCAAATAATTTTTAAAATTGCTTTAGCGTTTCCAAATGGATCAGCAATCTTCATGGACTAGGAAACAAAAAAAATCACATCTGCAAAAATCTAGCACCACATATGAAAACTTGGCTTCTCTCAATCCTGTAAGGAGCACATCCAACACATGTAAATTGTAATGGGTCAATTTTTGTCACAATTAGGCCCACCAAACTAGAGGGAAGTCAATGATCCAGGAAACAAGACACCATTAGGTGATATTTACGTTGAGTGACCTGAGTTTAAGGATTATCCTACCAGTTTTTCCACTCAAAAACTACTTAAGTAATGTGGAAATTATGGACTGTTGATTGTGCTTTTGTTTACCTAGGGATGGACATACTTTACTTTTTGAAGAGCAAATTAATTATGGAGGGAAAAAAACAAATGTGTACATAAATTAACTAAATTTTGATACCTAAAATTTTTTGCTCCAATTTAATTATAGCTAAATTGTATCATCACTGAATTAAACCTAAGCCCAACTAGTTCTCCAATTCTTGCTTCAAGACTAAATACTATTTGCCTTTCTGGAGCACTAAAGTATAGAAGCAACTTGAAATTATATCTTTTTTAAGTGTTTGCTACCTACTTCTAATTAAAACCGTTCATCACTGAAATATCATTTGGGTTTTTGTGGGAGGTTGGTTTTTTTATTTTTCTGATAAACATTGCAGACTAAGCTTAATATACTTGATTTTTAGCAAGTAAACACCTTGCATTCCTGGGATGAACTGTGAATGTTTCCCAGACCGGAGGTACCCTGGCACCTTAATGCTCTGGAACCAAACCTCTTGAAGCTCCCCGGGGCACGCACCTAAGCAGACCTGCTTTAACTATCCAGCACTTGTCCCCATGGGACTCACCTCTCTGTGCAGCTTTTACATCTCTATTCTTTTGCTGTTCATCACTACTGCGCGTGCACTAGCTAATGAAGAGCTAAAGAATGGCTTGCTGACATTCCTACTTACGGAGATTGTAAGCATTGCAAAGAAAAGGTCAGGAGTGTACATGTCTTCTGTCATCAGCTGCCCTGAACTTCTCCCAGGCAGACTCATGCCCAAATTTTCGGCAATATCAGGGAACGTCTGTATAGAAATCGCAATGCCCAATATCAAAACCAGTATCTCAATTTCCAAAGTTGGTTGTGCTCTTACTGGCAGTTAAGTGTTTTTAATTTAAATGGCTTTAAATTTAACATTTAATTTAATTAAATTTTGCATTTTAACGGCGAAGCCTGGGTTGCACAAAGTGCTTCAGCAGCCATTTTCTGAGATGGAAAACTGAGGTTTAAAACTGAGATTAAGGCTATTGAAAGAGTTAGGCACTGTGATACTTTGTGGAAAACACCTCACATCTACCTGAAATAATACGGGTCATCTTCCTTCATCATGGAAGCAGAGGCATGTAGGAGAAAAACAATGAACTCAGAATACATATTCTAAGCAGTTTTGGAACAGCATTTGAGAAAAAGGCCTTTTATTGCGAAAGGAGACAAACCTTGACGTGGTTATACCATGGAGCACTTCTTAAAAGAAATTCAGCTTCTGCACACTGGACCTGACCTGGCAATTCCCTTTATGTCAGTAAAAGGTAGAAATGTTTCAAAACGCTCCAGAATCTCACTCAGAAAAGTGTCCCTATTAGCACCCATGCTAACTTGTTCTAAAAGGCTCTTTCCTTCCAAAACTGTAGAACTTGCTGCCTTAAAAATAACATGTGCCTCTGCTAATGGTTGAGTTTTAAAAGGGGATTTAAAAGCAGAACTGTCAAAGAAAGGAAGATTTTTAAAGACCTTATGAGCTTTCACCTTCCTCAAAGCCTGTAGCTGCACAAATTACTAATGAAGTTATATTCTGGAAAGGCTAGATGATGTGAGAAGCATTTCTACTCATGCTTTTTCTATCACTTAGTTATCTGGGGGGGTGTCCTGATTTTTTTTTTTTTTTAAATCAGACTTGCCTGCTTCTTTCTTGGGAATCCATTCCCCAGAGAACAGACATGTGGAGAGCTGCCTTTTAAGCGCAAGAAGGAGGAAGGACAGTATCTCAAGCATATGGAATGGGTCAGCAAAGATGCAACCAGGATATCTGAACTTGAGTTCAGACACCGGCTCAGTCACAGCCCACGGCCCCTCTCCTGCTCTGTGTTCCCTCCCAGGAGGCACCCCCATCCCATGGCAACCAGGATGTACCCACAGGCAGCACGTGCCCAACTGAGCAATGGCAAATAGCTCTTACAATTGAGGAGTGATGTAAAAGAAAACTTCTTTAGGTGAGCCTGTCCTGGGAGGACCTCCATCTCCATTTGAAGTTGAAACAATGGATTTCATTCACTGATTCCCAAAACTCTGCTTTTGCTAAGGACTGCAAATGTTGGGATTTTATGACAGCTTGAGACTTTTGTCTTTAAGCCTCCTACTAAAGCCAATAAACTGAAACAGGCATTTGCATTGGCTCTGTTTTCTTGAGTCTCCAGAGTTTTTGAGCATATCTTTTTTTGAAGAGACTTTTTATTTAGATATGCACAGAAGAAAAATATAGCTTCAGCTTTTAATCCTCCGCTGAAGCACTTAAAATCTCTTTTCCACTCTTAATACCCAACAAGAAACCACAAACTGCTTGCAAAGGAAACTGCTTCTTGCTGAGCCCTTCACTTCCCCATCGGTGTGTACAGTATCACCACCAACACCTTCCAGCGCTGCTCTCACCTCCATATTCATCGGAAAAGTTTTCAAGGAAGTGCAAAAACCAGAAACCCTTTTAAATTCACTGTCAGAGATGCAAACGATATTAAAAAAGAAGTATGTGTCATTAACATAGCAGCTGAATAAAAAACCCCAACAAGCTTATGTAAAGACAAATATTTGGGATTGCTACTCTTAGTAGGCTATTATCTCTTTATAACAACATAGATAGACCCAGTCCATCACACCTTATAACGATGTATGTATTTCATACCAAGCCAGCCAGAGAGAACTCAAACTCCACGATGTTGGACTTCCCCATCTCCACTTCTTCTATAGTCCAAAGGCCCAACATCTGCAACAATCCCACAGGGACATTGGGGTGACCAGTGAGAAAGGCAGCTTTAGCTGTAGAACATAACATACATACATACTGTTTGTATGCGTGTTAAAACAGTCTCAGTGACACAACCCAGTGGGCTAAAATTCCAGTAAAGCAACATAAAATTGTGCAGGCACCGTCCAAGTAACACCTTGTGCACGTGCTGGCTGGGTGCCACTACTACGACGTACTGTCTGCAGTGAGAGCTGGCTCCTCTTTCAAGGGCAGGAAAGTCCTCCACAGTAACTCTGAATTAAAAACAAACAATATTATTCAAGAAACCATAAGTCAGTTTTGGAAGCTGCAACCATTAATTACTTCTGTGATTTTGTGGGTTTAGGTTTTTAAATGCAGCACCAGAGTGCTTAAAGATCCTCCTGATTAAATAATTCAAAATGTTTGCACTATATAACATGTTTGAAGGGGAGAGAAAACTATGCTAAACACTTTGAATTCACAAGCAAGCACCTCATTAACATGCAATGATATCAAATATTTATTACCTTCTCCGCTGCAATGAGCTCATTTAAGACAAGTGTGAGAAAATCCCATCTCATATTAAAGTTGGCAATGTTTTATTTATGTGCACTTTAATATTCACTTTAGGCCACACTGAAATGTAAACATACAATTAATATTTCATTAACGAGAAAGTAAAATCTATTTCTTTGGCTTGTGCAGGCTTATTTCATTCGGAAAAAAAGACAAAGTAGGGGTCATGTGCCCTGATGTCGCAGCACACACTGCTCAGAGGGGAACAATCAATATCCAGTTATTAAAAATCTCTTTTTCCTTCCCAGATTTGCTCAGAGAAGGGCAGCCTTGCTGTTTCCACAAGAGTTGCAATCTCTGGAAAATGAGAGTAGAAGATCATAAGGGCCCAGTAACAGATTAAATGCAACCTCAGGACACTTCTCTGTTTGCTCTATATCATGTGGTTAGGAGAGGGACTGTCAGGGCATGGGAACGAGCTAGGGAGATGCTGGGTGATCCAAGTTCACAATTTAACCACCGTAAGTAACCCACACGTAAAATATTGATGGGCTCATACCTGCACTGCAGATGTTAGTTCTTAAAAGCAATTCAACCCCTGGCTCAACCCCAGGCTTTGCAGCAATGCCTGGTCAGTGAGCATGGCAGAGTACCAGGCTCTGTGCCACTGGCTCCCTTGGTGAGCACATCTGCATAACCCCAGGGAGCTCAACAGATCTTGTCCCTCCCAGGGTCCAGGTGTCGGATAGAGCTCCTCTCTCCCACTGCCTCATTGGCAGTGGTTTCAGCATGACCCAGGCATTATTTTCTCCCCCAGTTAAGTGGAGGAATACTTTGGGTATGTCTCTCTGAGACCACCACCCTATCACAGCTCTCTTCCAGAGTAAACATTGGATTCATTATTTTCCACATGGAGAGATCTGTGGGTTTTTGCATCAGGGATCTGAGCTGCCGTATTTATCAGGTATTAGGGAATATTTCCTAAATTGACAGTAGATTAGCTGAAGGTTGTTTGTGAAAGCAACATTGCTCACACATCCAACATTTCTACATTTTGCCTATGCTTATTTTTCCTTTCAGCAACAACAATAGCTGTAACCTCTTACTTTGTACACCAGTAAGATAAACACTCATCACTGCTTATTTACCCAGAATTACTGAAAAGTACATTCATGAATAGGAAATCTCATTTCCTATTCCTAAGCAAATACAAACTCTTCACACATCTCCTCCAATGGATGGATTATGAGAGGCAGTGCCACTGCACTTGGTGGAGGCTGGGGTCAGGTCGCCTCTTCCCCTTGATTTTGCCAGTCTCAGGCTACATATATCAGAGATAATAAAAACACCTTGACTTCTGGTTCTAATCCAACACCCTCTAGAGCAAGCTGTGATACCCAAATTGGACTTCAGCAAGCTTCTGTTGAGCATTACACCTCTGCTCTCATCCTCAATTTGCACATCACTTGAACACCAAGTGCACTCACCAGCAGCCCAGCTCAATGGGAATTACTTGACACATAGTGTAAACCCTTGTGATCCTCCTATAAGTGGGGCTGCTGGCACAGCAAAAGTGTGTTTTGGGTGAACCTCACCTTTCTCAGCTTTACCTGATCATAGAATCATTAAGGTTGGAAAAGACCTCTAGGATCAAGTCCAACCATTAGCCCAACACCACCATGCCTCCTAAACCATGCCCTGAAGTGCTGTGTCTACATGTCTCTTAAATACCTCCAGGGATGGTGACTCCCACACCTCTCTGGGCAGCCTGTTCCAATGCCTGACCACTCTTTCAGTAATGACATTTTTCCTAATATCCAACCTAAACCTCCCCTGATGCAGCTTGAAGCCATTTCCTCTCATTCTGTTGCTAGTAACTTGGGAGAAGAGACCGACAACCACCTTGCTACAACTTCCTCTCAGCCTCCCCTTCTCCAGGCTAAACACCCCCAGCTCCCTCAGCCGCCCCCCAGCACACTTGTTCTCCAGACCCTTCCCCAGCTTCGTTACCCTTCTCTGGACACGCTCCAGCACCTCAATGTCCTTCTTGTCCTGAGTGGCCCAAAACTGAACACAATATTCTAGGTGGGACCTCACCAGTGCCGAGCACAGGGGCCCCATCCCTGCCCTGCTCCTGCTGGCCACACCATCACTGACACAAGCCCGGGGGCTGGTGGCCGCCTTGGCTACCTGGGCACTGCTGGCTCATGCTCAGCCGGCTGTCAGCCAGCATCCCAGGGCCTTCTCCACCAGGCAGCTCTCTAGCCACTCTGCCCCAAGGCTGTAGCGTTGCACGGGGTTGTTGTGGCCCAAGTGCAGGTCCCGGCACTTGGCCTTGTTAAACCTCATACAATTGGCCCCCATCTGTCTCTTTTGGCTGGGTCTTTCAGGTCTACCCTCAAACGGCTGCCCCTCTCCATTGTGCATGGTGCACCAGCGCTGCCAATCACTGCTCTCCATAACCACAGCATGAGCTTGGGATGCTGCTGCTTTGTTCTGATGATTTTCCACAGCTCTGATATTATGAAACTTGTGGAACTACTTTTTCCTCCCCTTGTGAGAGTCTCAAGTGCAAAGTATTTTGGATAAAATACACCAGTGAAGCAGCAGACAAGGTATATGCTCCTCAGCTAGAGCAAAACAAGTTTCAGAGGTGCCAAGATGCTCTCAGGCTAGGTGACATATTTCTGTGGTCAGGCAGCAGGTAGGATGAGGAACCTGTCCTACAGACACAGTGTGGGGTGTCCACTGAAGATGCACGAGGGCAACTACCATAGACCCTTCTCTCTTGTAAGTAAATTAAACACAATACCCTGTAATGACAAGTTTCATTCGATTTGATTTGCTAAACTACACCTCGAGGTTAGAAGACTGAGTGCAACTTTGCACGTGAGGAGGAATACTACTATGACAACATCAATGCAGAAGAAGATGGAGAATTGCTTATCCTTCTGGCCAGATTTGTTAGGCCAGGCAATCTAGAGATCAAAGCCAAAAAATAATATTTCATGTACATATAGACAAATGAGAATAGAATAAATTCTAACAGAGATTTATTTTCAAAGCTGTGAGGTGCTATGTAGCATGCTTTATAATTAACTGCTATAATTATAAACTTTATAATTCCTGTTAAAAGTAAGATTTCAAACAGTATTGATTCAAGAAAATTATCAGCTATTCTAGACAGTGTGAGACACCCTTGGGTCAGATTGACTTACAGGGTGGTACAGTACTGTTGTAGCAAATCAACAGAAAATTCACATACACAAAAGATTACCCACCCTGTCCCCTGCCAAACATATTGGTCCAGATTGATAAGCTTCGCCTGGCTTTGCTGAATGCAGAGCAGCTATTGTTCAGCAGAAGCACAGCTGAAATCCTAATAGAAAAGAAAATATCACTCGATCCATTTCTGAAGCGGAGTGAGCGATGAGGAAGTGCATATCTGACAGAAGATTGAACCTGAAATGCATACCAACACTCGAAATGAATCATTTGCTGCCAGACATGGTCATATACATTTGCAAATGCAGCTGGCAATGTGCCCACCTCATTTTGGGAGCCCAGCTCTTGTTATTGCTGAAGGTGGGAGGGGAGGAACCGTTTAGGTTGGAATAGCAGTGGCCACAGCTCTGAACCAATAAGATTAGAAAATCTAATTCAGGAAAAGTTTAGGACAGATCTACATACAAGTCTCACTGTACAAAATAGATACAGTTCAAGGAAGTTGAAAATTCTCCAGGCAGATGAATGATTACTATCACTTCATGGAGATGAGGGGAAATATTAGTAATTCTTTATATTAAAAAAAAAAAAAAAGAAAAATGCTTTGATTAAATAGTAAGTTTGTAAGGATTTGACATCGCATAATGAATAATGCATCAGTGCTTGGCTTTGGGAAATCCTGACTCCTAGACCCAAATTCACAAAGAGGTACATGGCTGAAAAGGTTTTTACTCTAGATTTGACAGATAAAAGTTTAACAGACATCTTCAGAGCTCCTTGGTTGCTAAGTGGACACTTTCTAGTTGGTGAAAATTAGAAGTTTGGGTGACCAACATTGTGACCTACTGAACTGATATATCAAGTTTCAAACTGCATCACTACACCATCCAAAGATTATTTTATTGTGCTCTTTTTGCCATGTCCACCCAGTCGGGAATGCTGGATTTCTTGTATCAGACGCTGGATTTCCCCCTTGCAGCATAGGGACAGCAAGAGAGAGCACAAAAAGCATTTATTCTGCTACACTTTTTTAACTGTAGACAATTTTTCAGAACGGTTAACACATTTTGGATTTTTCCCATGTCTTTCACAGATGTCTGTCTACATAACTAACATGACAATGGTGTGAGTTAGAAAAGGGCTGGTGACCTCTTCTGAGCTATTTAGAGAGGTTT
This sequence comes from Phalacrocorax aristotelis, assembly GCF_949628215.1. NCBI lineage: Eukaryota > Metazoa > Chordata > Aves > Suliformes > Phalacrocoracidae > Phalacrocorax > Phalacrocorax aristotelis. The sequence continues at coordinate 7,473,862 of NC_134282.1, forward strand.
CAGACATATGATATGTGACCTTATACTGCTGCTGCTATGTTGAAACTCATTAAACATAGGCATGGAGGCAACTCTTGATTTTCCTTCCTATGTTAGCCAAGTTCATGAGAATTATCACATCTTGACATCAATGGCAATTCAGACTACTCTCACAAACAATAACTACTGTCATGAAAATCTAAACGTTAATCTTCCATTCCTGTAATGTAAATCTGTCATCTTGATCCAACCAGAACACAACTTGCTAATAATTCATACAAAAGACCTGCAACAATTCCATTAACATCCATCAAACAAAGAAAACATCAGAATCTAAGCCATTAATCATTTGGTCTAGATGCAGGTAAAGGGGGGAAAAAAAAGGAAAAGAAAAAAAAAAAAAAGAGGATAGAACCCTCCTACTTTGGAAATAAATGTGTCTGTATTGGGTTTGTGTAGCAAGGTTGTAGTAGCAGGGGGGGCTACAGGGGTGGCTTCTGTGAGAAGCTGCCAGAAGCTTCCCCCATGTCCAAGAGTCAGTAAAAGACGGCTCCAAGACGGACCCGCCACTGACCAAGGTCAAGTTTACCAGCAACGGTGGTAGCGCCTTGGGGAAAATGGGGGGTGAGGGGACACGACGGACAACACACGACAGACACAGACTGCACAATTGCAGCCAGAGAGAGGAGTGAGAAGGTGTGAGAGGAACAGCCCTGCAGACACCAAGGTCAGTGAAGAAGGAGGGGAGGAGGTGCTCCAGGTGCTGGAGCAGAGATTCCCCTGCAGCCCCTGGGGACGACCATGGTGAGGCAGGCTGTGCCCCTGCAGCCCGTGGAGGTTAGTGGTGGAGCAGATACCCACCTGCAGCCCGTGGAGGTTACTGGTGGAGCAGATACCCACCTGCAGCCCCTGGAGGTTAGTGGGGGAGCAGATACCCACCTGCAGCCCCTGGAGGTTAGTGGGGGAGCAGATACCCACCTGCAGCCCCTGGAGGTTAGTGGGGGAGCAGATACCCACCTGCAGCCCCTGGAGGTTAGTGGGGGAGCAGATACCCACCTGCAGCCCCTGGAGGTTAGTGGGGGAGCAGATACCCACCTGCAGCCCATGGAGGTTAGTGGGGGAGCAGATACCCACCTGCAGCCCATGGAGGTTAGTGGGGGAGCAGATACCCACCTGCAGCCCATGGAGGTTAGTGGGGGAGCAGATACCCACCTGCAGCCCCTGGAGGTTAGTGGTGGAGCAGATACCCACCTGCAGCCCATGGAGGACCCCACACCAGAGCAGGTGGGTGCCCGAAGGAGGCTGTGACCCTGTGGGAAGCCCACAACAGAGCAGGCTCCTGGCAGGGCCTGTGGGCCCGTGGAGAGAGGAGCCCACGCCCGAGCAGGTTTGCTGGCAGGACCTGTGGCCCTGTGGGGGACCCGCGCTGGAGCAGCCTGTTCCTGGCGGGCGGCACCCCGGGGAAGGGGCCCACGCTGGGGCAGTTTGTGAAGAACTGCAGCCCATGCAAAGGGCCCACGCTGGAGCAGCTCATGGAGGCCTGTCTCCCGTGGGAGGGACCCCACGCTGGAGCAGGGGAAGAGTGTGAGGAGTCCTTCTCCTGGGGAGGAAGGAGCAGCAGAGACGAGGTGTGATGAACTGACCACAACCCCCATTCCCCATCCCCCTGTGCTGCTGGAGGGGAGGAGGTGGAGAAAATCAGGAGTGAAGTTGAGCCTGGGAAGAAGGGAGAGGTGGGGGGAAGGTGTTTTAAGATTTGGTTTTGTTTCTCATTACCCTACTCTGATTTGATTGGTAATAAATTAAGCCAATTTCCCCAAGTCGAGTCTGTTCTGCCTGGGACGGTAACTGCTGAGTGATCTCTCCCTGTCCTTATCTCAACCCACGAGCCTTTCATTATATTTTCTCTCCCCTGCCCAGCTGAGGAGGGGAATGATGGAGCAGCTTTGGTGGGCACCTGGCGTCCAGCCACAGTCAACCCACCACACTGCACTGTTTCACCTTGATGCTTATTCCTGATAAAAGTTCCAGCTTTCCCTCAGTATGTATCTGGCAGCAGGACCATTACCCTGTGACAAGGTCCTATTTTATAGGCATTATCTTAGCCCAGACAATATGATCAATTTAAAAACACCAAGATGCACAATTTTCCTCAATGAATGTGACAAACACGTGAAATCACCACCAGCACCAGCCCAGGGAAGGGCGTACAACATAAGAATTTCAATGTATAAGTTTTACAAAATAGAGTGTAATTAACTATAGTGTTTTCTTTATGGGGTTATTGCATACAAACAAGTATTGCCGTAATTCTTTTGATAACATTTTTCCCCTCAGATTCCTCAAATAAAACCAGTGGTCTTATACCCATTATATTAGCATAACGGTTTTTAATCACAAATGTGTATAATCACAGAGTTTCTATTGGCTAAAAGCATTTAGCACAGATCTGCATCGGTTTCTGGCAAGCAGAGGAGGGTGATGCCTTTAGTGAAACAAGTTCCAGCTGCAACTAAACATGTATTTTTATGCATGAATCGTTCTAACAAGATGCATGCTTTGGTGACCAGCCATGTTCTTAAGCTCAGAAAAAAAAAAAAAAAACAAAAAAAAAACCATTTAGAAACGATTGAAAAATTCATTGTCCTTCAGGGTAAATTTGACTATGGAACAATCTTCCAGAGGCAAGTTGGTAATTCAAAACTTTCATGTCCTAAGGAAATGCTGGAAAGCACATCTCTGAGAAAGTTATAATCAAGGTATTTCATTTTATTAATATCCCCTTTTATTTGTAACACAGAGCCACTGCCCCAAATGAAGGAAAAATACCCTTTAGAACTTTAAAAAAAAAAAAAGGAGGGTGGGAACTACTAGGGATTCCATAGTCCTCTAGACCCTCAGATGTTGCCACAGATTTTGTATAAAGAGTTCATAAATTGGAAGTAGTAGAAAATCCTTACACTAATTAGAGACAGTCTGCCCCACAGTTCATCTCCATCTCAACACCCATTACACTGCCTCTTTCATTTTCTCATAACTCTCCTTACAAGCTTGCAAGGTCTTTCTTCAAAAGCCGAAGGAAATCAGTTCACTTTGAGCTAAATTTTGTCCAAAAAGGTGTGAACTAAAATCAAAAGCTGAAAGATAATCAGGTTGCATATTGCCATACCTACCGATGCTGCTTAAATAACCTAACTGTATTCCTCAAATTAATTTCTCTAGTCTGCATCCAAATGCATTTGAAGTCACTAGAAACATTACCATTAGCTGCCACAAGTTTGCTTCCAGTGGACTTGTAGAATTCCTGTGCCTTTAATGGTGGAGTTTTTCTGAAGACAAAAATCATCTTTTCTGGCAACAGCAAACAGCCCACTCTTATGAAGGTTCAAGTGTCACAACTCAGTAAGCATGCCAAACGAAGAGCACTTACTCATCTGCATCCACAATACCAAATGCATCTGTATCAGTCCCTTGCTGTGACAGAAATAAGTTATATTTAGGACCTTTCTTCCCTAGAAGTTCAGCTTAGAAAATGGTTTCACCTCATCCCTTAGCCTGGGTCAGGAATCCCTTCTGATATTTTATTCCATTGGTATTTTGACAAATTAATCAATGGAACAGTGGAAAGATGCAATATTTTCCAATACCAATTGCTGTTGGTAGACAGGTCACTACCTCTTCTGTGTCAGTGTGATTTCTGAGATTGACATTTAGGATTAGCTCTCACCTTGGGGCTAAAAGGTGGTGGGCTATGCTGGGAGTTACCATCCAGAAAGACTTCAAGTTCAAAGTAGATCTTCGGCCCAGGTGAAGAAGTGCCCTCACCTCTTTTACAGCAGCCCCAGGAGATGTGATGCTCTCTGAGAGTCAGCAGAGGAGATGCACCAGCCCTCAGCTTTTATTCTAAAGGGCACTGCAAACACAGCCAGAAACTGGAAGACAAAGATGAGGAAAAACAGCATATTACATTCACTTTTAGTTCATGGAAGAACTGTGTTGTTTTCACTACGTGTTTCCCAAACTCGGTGCCCCCAAAGGCTGCTGCAGTGCGGCGCCAGCAGGCTGCAGCTCCCAGCTCCGATGCCTCATAGCAACGCACGCAGCCAGTGACCCCGCGAGCCCTTGCCACCACTTCACGTCCCGCCTTGAGGAGTCACCCACGCGGTGACAGCTCTGCTCATCCTGCACACCCAGAGCACCCAGGGCCCTTCTGCAGACACAGGCAGCCAATAGCCACCCCTGCCTGATAACAGCCTTATTGATGAAAAAGCTAGGCAAAAAGAAAAGGAAAAAAAATAAGACAATAAAATAGGAGAAATAAGATGTTAATGACAAAATTGTCCCACCATTTCCCAAAACTGTCACGCAGCTTAAGGGTAAAGCTAAAACCAGAAGTGATGTCTCAAGTTCAGTGGCCTAATTCTCCATTTCTCAGTTCAAAGCACTTAAACAATAACCCAAGTCCAGGCCACTATGCACAGCCCTAAAACAGAGGTAGCAGTCACGAGGTTTTAGAAACTCACATTAGGGATGTCTTATCTGACTTGTAATGTCCTCATTTTTTCAGTGGTCTCATTTTCATATTTTGCTCTAATTCCAAGGTTTTAAACTAGTAACTTTTTTTAAAAAAATGAACTCTAAGGGATACTCCCCAACTCTTATATAGTTTAGATACACATGGTTATCTTGAGCTACTGGGAGAGAAAACATCTGCTCCAAGATTAAAAATTAAGTCACAAAAATTGGCAAAGGCTTCTGTCTATAAAAAACTGCTCATTTCTGAATGGCTATCTCATAGTGTTACACTTTAAGGGCACTTTAAAACCTCCTATTCCCTCCCCACTGAAGTTAAACTGTAGTTCATAAAAAGAATAAAATCTGGCATAGTATTACATTAATTTAAGGAAAGTGTTATTTTCTTCCCTTATTGATTTAGACCAGTGTAACTCCATCAACTTAATCTTAGTTATTATTCCTGTTAATCACAAATGCTAGTGGAAGCAGAATCAAGACCTAGGGGTTCTTAATGAATTTTTTTAATGTGTTTTGCTAATATGACTCAGTTGAATGAATTTCAGTAAGCCACACAGAGAGCCCAGGCAGCTTCCAGACAAACTTTTCTTGTATTTCTTACATGAAACTCCCCTGGGATGGATGCAGCCAAATTGGTATCTGCTGAGACTGGACATATTCATACTCCCAAGGGAAAAGTTACAACCACTGTACATTGGCCCTAGTTTTCTCTAGCAGTATTTGCTATAGGCAGTGCTACAGAGGTGAATACTTCAGAGATTTAGTAGATAGAGGGGAAGCTGCTAAACGTTAAACCCGGGACAAAGAAATAGAGAGTCAAGGGGTAAAAGAATGATAAAGGACTATTTTTGTCTTGGAAGCAGTCACTGTGAAAGTTGAATTAAAATGAGTAGCCACAGTACAGAACAGCCCTGGGATACTTCAAGAAAGGGTTATTCAATGCAGTGTCAAACTACACATACACTTGCTGGGAAGCAAGGTCATACCTCCTATGAGACTTCTTTGAGAAAACCGATTCATTGTTTTAATGTAAATACTGACATTAAGAGAGATCTAGAAAAATGCTTAGAGCTCATAACGCAGCCTTTGGGCAGCACTTCTGAAGTCGACCTCTTTCAAGCAAGAACCTTACCTCCTCCAGCAAAGAACTATCATAAGAACCACACAAGGGCAGACTCCAAGTTAAAAAACACCATCTGCACTGATTTTCCTTAAGGCACATTAGTGAAGAGCAATAAATATGACAGCAAAGAGAACTTTGATTGCTAATAGTTCAAGCTCATAAAGCATCTTGCACAGAAGACTACTGCAGAGCTGTTACCCAAAGCATACAGGGGGCTGCCATGTACAGAGCATTGTCAAACAAAGGACAGAGTCTACACAATTCAAATTGAACAGTAAAAAATCCTGAATGCCTGCTTTATTGGCTTTGAATCCTTCCTGAGACCTGCACAGCAACATACTGGAGTCTTTTAACAAGGGACCAGAGTCTGTGGGTCTTCTATTGAGCAATATTTACTCATGTAAGAGGCACAGTCATATTCAAATTTAATCAGAGTGAGAGCAAATCAAGCAACAAGCCAAATAGGAAAGTCTGCAGCTTCTGGTGGAAATAGTACATAATGCCCGTTTTTGATTGCAATAGCAATGTAAAGAGTTATTTCAAGTTAATTTCATTTGCTCTTCTGAGACTACAAACCAGAAACACTTTCATAATTTTTGTACTTTATCGTCATTTTGCTGTTCTTCAAAAATAACAGTAATCCTTTCAATAAAATTAATTATTGTTCAGAAAAAGCAACTGGAGAAACATTTCTTTGTAAATATTTATATTAAAAAAAAACAAAATTATATAAAATGTTTCAGAATGGTTGCTTTTGATGTCAAGCCCCTTTCAGAAATTGTGCTGAAAAATCTTATTTCCTCACATATATTCAATATAATATTTCTGTTTATCGTGCTAACATAACCATCTCCAAATTAAACCAGTTACGTTATCAAGCTTTTCATAAACAGAAGGTGGGTAACTGCACAGATACATGGAGAAAGGGAGACACTCTCAATACGCAAACACTAGTTGGAGCAGTGTTACTGGTATGGTAAGGCTTCCTCCCATAAGGCGTCCCTTGCGCAAGGAAGCTGGGAACCATCACGCCAGCTCAATATTTTTAATGTTTAATAAATGGCAAACCGCTGCAGAGGAGCCCCCAACCAGTGTCTGTCTTCAAAGAAGAGTTTGGTTCTCAAACCTAAACGTTTTGGTACAAGTGAAATAAAACCAGCTTTTTCCTTCTTAAGGCCTTTCCCTGATCTAATACCTTTACCAGGTTCCATTTTACCAGCTGCTCACCATATTTCTCAAACTTTTTGCTGGATTATTTGCTGCTGGAGGTCTGGATAGCAGGCACCTTAGTACTGATTCCTGGATTCTAAGATGACATCTAATTATACATGGGGTAAAGACGGGTCTTTCTACACCCTTTCTATCCTGAAAGGACCTTCCCATTTTGCAGTAGCTCAGAGGCAGACCTGGAAGAAGGTACAAGAATGCTGCCAGGTACAGTGATTTCTGCTTTCAAGGAGTCTCCGTTTTTCTCAGACTTTTAAACCCAGCGTGTAACATCCAGCCTGGGCTCCTTCCTCTGCTGTCCAGTTCTTGTAACTCTGTATTTGCAGTATCATCACTCTGAGAATTTAAACCCATCAGGTAGGACACAGTGAATCTACCTTCAATAGCTGTGCTTCTGGGACAGGGGCTTGTCCATGCTCAGGGGATACAAACAAGCATCACCAAGTCAGCCAGGATTCAGAGATCCTCTTGATAAGTCTGCAACCCACATCCCAACCCTGCACAATATCTGTAATACATAAACACTACAAAAGCATTAACAATTTTGTCATTCCAGGACCAGATTGAAAATATTCAGATCTTGGGACTACTTTTGGTTTTTAACATTATGCATCAGAAGCACTGCGGCATTCTTGCAGAGGCTGCAGACAAATTTTGCAGACAGCAGGCTGTTCTCACACCAGGGAACCTGGGGACCAGGCGACCTCTGAGCCTCGTCACTGGGCACCCCACAGGGCTCCAAGAATAACAAAGCTTTGAACAGGTCCTATTTACTACAAGTTTATTCCATTTTTCACTTACTTTGGTTTCTACTTTTTTTTTTAAGTTTGTTAGCTAATTAGCACCTCATGAAGTCTTATGGTTTAGAAATTTCAGAGCTGGATTTAATTAAGCTAAATTGTAAAGTGCTTTAAGTTGCATTTTTACCTTTTTTTTTTTTTTTTGGAGGGGAATACTTCTCTATAAGTAAGCCTATTTCATGTTTCTGCCTGTTTCTTCCAGCATTTGTCATAAAACAGGAGCTGAACAAAGAGCAGAAATCTGTTCACTTCTATACATTATTTAAGAATGGGCAGCCCTGAAAAGTGAAAAAAATAAAATTTTAAAAAAAGCTGTCAAGCCACACCCTGGGCTTCCAAGTATCAGCTTCCTCTGATCAGCTGAATTTCCATCCTCATGGAGAGCCAGGTCTGCCACCAAGCCATGGATTTCAGAAACTTAGATTTGCCTGGAAACCTCACCTGCTTAGAAAAGGAGAGCCAGAGCTCTCTGGTTGGCCACAGGCACAAATCCATACAAGTCTAGGGGGAAAGCAAGGAGATTTCAGATGTAAGACTGAGAAGTCCTGGAAAGTAGAAAGATTAATTAAATCACTCTGTTCCTTTTGGTTTTGACAAGTGAGCGTTTTCCAAAAGACCATCCCATCAAAAATTTTCAAACCCAATTTACGACTGACACACTAAAATCTTCAGTCAACCAGCTATTGTTCTGAAGTCATGTTCTGCCAAGGTTTAGCTTGTCTTCTAACATAAACAGAAGTTTTCTGTATTATATATTTTGGTGCTTAATCACAGAACATGGGTTCAAAAGTTCAATGTCTATTGACAGGACAGTAAATGTTACCTTTATGCATGCAGCTACACTATATCACCCATGATTTAAGTGCAGGCACTTACAGGGGAAATCAAACTGCCTCAGCCTCTGAGGGGGTGATTAATTAACATTTCTTCCCCCCTTGCTGTAATTTCAGTTTGCACAGGCCCCCTGGATTTCTTTTGCACTGAGTCCCCTTTTTCCTTCCTTGGAAACAGCTCCAGCGTTCCCGTTGGGAGCAGGGAGGCGCATTGCTAACATGCACTCTCACAAGTTTATAACCTCTTCTAGAGATGCATCCGCCGGAATGACAGTCCTCATCTTCACTGGCAAGAAGACATTAGCTACAAAATTGTGCTTCAAAAGCACTTAAAACTCTAGCCATATGGTTATGATCTTGCTTTTGCAAATTCTCTTTAAAGAAGAAAAAGTAGAAAAAACAGGGATCTGGAAGTTAACAGCTGCTTCAGCTAGAAAGGTATTTCACACATTGAGAACCTGCTTACACAAAGCTATTATTGTGTTTATATAGACAAAAATCTGGTTTCCTAATTAGCACTGGGAGGCATGTAAAGCAGGCTAGACGATGCCTGGCCAGCATTCAGAAGACTGCAAGTTTACAGTATTTGTTTGGGTTTTTTCCCCCTAAGGAAAGGCTCTTGAAGAAATGAATCCTCCTACGTTAAAATAACAACTTGACACATGGTTCATCAAAATGCCTCTTTTACCATTCTGCTTAATTAAATCCAACAATCAAATACATAATTCCACAAAAGTTGCATTAAGTATTAATTAGCTAGTGGACAAAATGCAACCCCCTCCACTCAAAGCAATAAAGAATACTCAATAGTCCGATGGGATTCAGTAAAATAAGACCCACTAAAACTTTAAAGTAAATGTTAACAGGGAGTATAGCTACAGCATATAAATACAGCTACATAAATTCCGTTGTTAATAATTTTCTTATAAAAAAATATCAACAGATAATCACTTCCACAGAAGCATCTGGATACTGGGGGTATTTAAAAGGGTGGAGATAGACTGAAAGCTGTGTACACGTGGGCCAGGTTCACGGATAACAGACACACAGAGGAACTACAACAGTTTAAAACAATCAAGCACTTTTCTTACTTATCCACTCTGGGGGAATTCACTTTGCTATTCATTTTCTGCTACCTCTGCTAAAACGTTTTTTTGCCATGCTACAAATCAATGATCAACAGCTACGATCCTGGTTTGTTAAGACAATCTCCAGTCCCATTCAGCCAATCTTCCCTCATGATCATCTCCTTGTCTTGGATGATGAGGTCTTTGATACAAGGGACAGTTCTCCTGTAGCAGCACAGTATGTAGAATAACTTTGCCATGTCTTGTGATTATCTTCCTCAACGTTACATACATTTAAGAAGAAATGAAAATTCTTAATATTTTCACCATTTTCTTAACCAAGAGTGGGATTTCACTCCTGCTCTTTGGCCTTAGCCCCTCTGTATCTGTTTTTCGTGCATGAACTCTCAGTTTCAGGGAGGTTATTCAATGGATTCAGATACAAGTCCTCCTGAACTGTCCCGTCCCACCAGCTTGCAGATATTTGCCCAGCTGCTGGTGCATGTACAGAAAGGCATCCTCTACAAGGTCTTAGCAGCACAACATTCTCATACCAATATTTTGTAAATAGCACCCGTGCTAGGAGGGCTGGACTGCAGTGAGACCAAAGGCCAAGGAAAAATGTGAAATAAGATTACTCAAAGCTTCTGCAAATTTCCAGAACAGCCTGGTAAACTCTGACACTATTTACAGCTCAAACTTTTTGTCCAGAGCATGTAGGACATTCATAATAATCCATTAAAAAACAAACAAACAAAAAAAAGGTTCTAAATCCTGTATTACAACAGTGAAGGGTTAGGACTTGTCATGTGTCTGCATTCCTTCCCACAGCATGACTTGTGCCACTCCGAGGATCCCATAAATACCCAGAGAAGGTTCTATAAGAAAAGAATCTCAACTTGAAGTCAAAGGATGAAAAATAGGTTCGTAAACTCTGATGGATTGAGTTAAAGGAGTTTATCAATAGTACAGGGGTAAAAATGGACATAGTTCAAACTATTAAAAAGTTGTAGTGGGCACTGCTTAATGCTGACATTCAGCACGGCACTGACTGAGCTAAGATATCACTATGCTCTGGGTGAATTATCAGCAAAAGTGCCCAACACCAACTGCCATAAACACAAGGAACAGAGATATATCCTTGCCCAGCTCACCCTAGCATGCATTTAAGTTTTGCAATTCATCACGTAGGTGCAGCACCTTAGCTCTTGGATTCTAAAAGCTGAAATGATATGTAAGGCACAGGCATGTGAGTCAACTTGTAAACATAGTATTTTCAAATAATATAGTATAATTTACATACTTTAAAGCTGACTATTTTTTAAAAACAACAGCATATGCATAACCCTTTTGTGCAGATGACTTTATGTCTCAGTCTTCAGCAGTTCCTCTTTATTTGCTCTGCACGTTCACTCTCCTTCCTAGACTGTCCCCCTCACCACAGCTGTAGATGTTCAACTCTTCAGCGCCACGTTCATCAGCGCTTCAGGGCACTAGAGTTACTCAAACACCCAGTGTGGCAGCACCTTCACTTTAGTGTGAAAATTTGTTCCATTTGACTCTAAGCCAAGACATCTTTAATGAGACCAAAAAAGTCTTCTTAGACCTCCATAATGTTCATGATATTTTGCAGCTTTCTACAAAGCCACAAGACAGTTATCAAAGTCATCCCAAATTACCATAACAATGTCTTGAGTTCATCACTGCAGTTGGCTACCTTCACGGGAGAGAAACCAGATCAGAAGCACTCAAGAAAATCAAAAATACATGGAGAGAGAAATGCTTATGTCCATCTATGTGCCAGATGCCAGGTACGCAGAATTTGGAAAATAAAGATGTTTAAAACACACCCTCACATTCATCAGCATCTTCCGTGACCAGAGACAAAATATAACAAAATTCAGGTAGAGGAAATATTTATTAGCTAAAAGTGATAGTGCAAGCACATAGACTTTCTTTGTTTTCATGTCGAGGAGATTCAGTAAAATAAGGAGGTGTAGCTTTACACCAAATATTTCGACTGTGAGAATATTGGATGCTCTAGTACCATTTCATAACCTGAAATACCTTCAGGTTAGGACTTGCACATTGTACTCGCCAGAACAAATGTTCAACCTTTGAGATGTTTCTTACGGAGCTATTAAATGGATTATCATTACAGTGTTAAACTAAATTATAGCATATAAATGAAGATGTGGCAAAGCCTTGAGAAGTGAAATGTATCAAGAACCTCATGGAAACAGCATATGAAAGAAGGTGACATAATAATAAAATAAAGTGAATTCAGAAATTACTTTTTTTTTAAACTTACTCTAAAGAAAAATTCAATTATTAAAATTACAACCTATCTCACATGTGCAGTGCATGTGGAAGAGAAGCCAAAAACAGGAAAAAATAAAAAGGCAGCATCCTATCCTCAGGGGAAAACATAGCTGCGCTTGCTGTGCCGCGTGCTGAGAGCAAGGCTTGGCCAGGGCAGTATCCCTCACTCGGTGCCACTGCTCACCTTGGGTAGAACTACTCATGCAACAAGGTCTTGCAAGGCAGGTCCTCCACTCTCCAACCGCTAGACTGCCATGAGCGCACCCATGTGTTTTCTCCAGGTTTAGAGTTTGACTTTGAAAGGGTAAAAGCAGCTTTATTTTGAATAACGGCTCAGCAAAAACCCATTTCTGCCTAAGCCCCGTCAGCTAGCTGAACAGTGGGCTGGGCCTCCCGGCGCGCGGATGCCTGGGCTGCACGGGCAAAGCAGCCGCTCCATCGGCGTGCGGCACAGCGAGGTGCGGACCCAGGGCACCGACACAGTCGGGGGGGAAAGCAGAGAACTGCACCACTCGCTGCCACGAGCGCCGTCTCCTTATATTTCATTATGTCCAATTTTCTTTCCAATGGTTTATAACTTGACACTTTGAATTGCACCGAGCTCAGTCGTGGCTTGGGCCTTGACAGGCTGCACACCATTTATTTCCCCTCCCCTTACAAAAGACAACGCTTTAAGGCACAGACTAGATTTTAAATACTGAACTATTGCTTTCTTAGGGGAACATTCTGTACTGCTATTATTTTTATTTTCACATGTGGATTCTGACAAGAAGAGGACTTGGTTTCTTGTTTTTAACAGATATTACCTGTCTTAAGATATTTCTGAATGACATAATCACATATATGCATTTGCATGCTGTCACCACAGGTTACTTAACCAGCACGAGTTGTCAGCAGGCATGTCTATTGTTTCTTGTCCACAGGCTCCAGAAGAAACCATAAAGCTTTTTGTCCAGCATATAAATGTACAACAGCCATTGCGGATGCAGAACTCTAAGCATCATCCTATGTCAGGTCATGGGGTTTTATTTCACAAGAGGAAACTCATTCTTCTGTAGCAAATGACACTGATGACAATAAATGCAGGAGCCATCTGGAACTGAGAGATGCTTTTCTCAAGAGGATTTTTAAACTACTTTGGAACAGCACTTGTTGTTACGGTCTTAAGTTTTGCATTACCTGCCTTCTAAAATAAAAACAGGAACCAATAAGTTTGAAGAATCTTGCTAAAAATCAAAAGGAACTGTCATCCAAAAGGGCAAAACCTGTAAGTCCTGCTCCCTTTAAGTCCTGTAAGAAGATAAGCCAATATCTAGCTTTGAGAACAAAAGGATTTCAAGCTTCAGGACAGGGCCCCTCCATGGCATGGGCACAAATAGAAACACTTATTACCTTAAATTCACAGCTCATCTGGGGGACCTTAACGTCCTTTACAGGCAGCAATTAAATTTCAGGATGTTATTCTTAGCATACATGAGGACACACCGTAACGTAAGTGAATGCAGAGACCATGGAATAAAGCAATAGAGAAGTTTTGTTAGTTTGTCTCTTCCGAGACCGTTACCAACACTCCTTTCAAGCAGAGTCCCCAGAAAGGAGCTGTTAGTATCCGCAGCTCCTGGGGGACCCGTGGGGAGTGGCGGCTGAGCAAAATCAATTGGGAGGACATGGGACAAGAATAATATGCTTGCATTAAGGAATTAAGGGTGTTATGTGACTCATCCAGCTTCCTTTTAATGGGAGTTGAACCAGGCCCTTGGAAAAGAAGAGACAGTGCAAAAACAGACTAGCACAGAAGAGCCAAGCACAAGACAGGCTCTGATGGGTGCAACTTACATTGGATTTCTAGCTCCTTGTATCTAAGGAGCTATAAAACGTCTCTGTCCTCTCACAGACCGAGTTGCCTTATACTCACTTTGCGCTTTGGAATACAAGTTGTCTGATAGCTCTGTAACGAAATGCCAAAATTCCTATGCATTTCTGCTCATGACCTCTGATGAGGTCATGCTGTCATGCTCATGACAGCTTCTAACACGTAAACATTTTCAAAGCTATTTTACCAGTAGTTTTTCAACAACTCATCTTTAGCATTGAATCTTTTCTTAATATTAATTTTGCAGTCTTTCCATTAAGATTTTGAGTGAACTATTAATCATAAGACTAAGACTCTTAACCAACTGATGTTTTTATGGTTATAGCTGTTATTAATCAAGTATTGTTTTCCTGCACTCTTTATAACATACCATTTTGTATTTTCACAAATACTTCACACCTAGCTTGTCACATTCTCAATTGCTTTTGTATTTAATGTAAAACAGAAAGAAAAAGATTCACACGCAAAATAATTAGCAATTTTTTTGAAAACAAATACAGGTTTTTAAAGGGGAAGATTTTTAAAGGTATTAGAGATTTAACAATACAAAGGCAGAAATTCAAAACAGAGCATTTTTTTTTCCCCTTGCTAATAGTTTCCATGGCACCTCTGTTTGCCTAGCTCAGCACTGCTGCACAAAGATGGCAGCATTGAAAGATGTTAAGCACAACCAAATATTTCTCATGAACCTCAGCCTATCTCAAGGCACAGTATCTTTCCATGGTTCCTTGTGACTAGCACCAGCAAGGTGCCACGTTCCCCACACCGCGTGCAACCTGGGAGCCACAATGAAGCCTCAAGAAAAGACACCCCAGGAGCCAAGACCAAGGGGGTGAGAAAGCAGCACCCAGGCTGAACTCTGATCCAAAGTCCTCAGCTCATATACATTCCCCAGGATATTCTTAAAAGCACATTCTGCCTTTCCTCATCCACGAAGTTACTTTTCCATAACCAGCACTTAGCGCTCTGTCTGGTATCCATTTCTTCTCAAATGGCCCCAGTGCATCCTGTGAATGCCAACAACCTGTATAGCTGCTGTATCAATAGAAATTTAAAAAAAAAAAAATGCATGCTGTATTTGCAAAGGGAATATCTTTTCTGGGGATGTGAAAAACACCTATGCATATTAAGCAGCTTATTAGTGGTTACTAACTTGCAGGACAAAATAAACTTACATTTCCAACCAACTTCCCCTTCCCCCCCTCCTGTTTGGCAGGTGAGATGTGTTCCTGTCAAGTTATATGCGCTACACCTCAAGGAAACAGTGTTGAGTGTGTCAGAAAGTTATGGAGCTGTATTTACTGTGATCATTGATAAATGAATTAAGATTCTTTTTAAAGTGATGGAAATGACCTATTTATAGTTGAGAACGTATTTATAAGCCTCAGAGGGAAATTGCAATCACATTTTCAGTTTAAAAATGTCATTGTCTCGCCTGACCTTTTGTTGCCTTCTCCTGCCCTTCAAATCAAAATGAATTCACAAGAAGTGCCAGATAGAAAACTTTAGTAGTTATTGTTGTCAATTTGCAGAGCAGAAGCTCTAGCAGCATAAGCCTTTCCACCAGAGCTGTCGACAGAGAGACCTTCTCTGTGAATGGTGCTTTAACTTCTAACCATAATCACAACTGATGCAACGCTGAAGAATTTCGTAAATATGCCAAAGTATCAGGTGAGGTCAGGCTGGGATATGCAAGCTGGACAAGCCTGCCTGAGCCAGCTGTGATGGAGATAAGGTGCCGGGGACCTCAACAGCTTCCAGTCAAAGTGGCTCATGCCACCTTAACAAAAGGGTTGTTCACCTTTTGGCATAAAAGCTCGGTATGTCCCTCCCTTCTCCTCCTTTCCTACCCTGTCCTGCTTTTCCCCTCCTGCTTGCCTTTTTTTTTATTTACAACGTTTTCAGTAAAACTGTGATTCAGGAAGCACAGCTGGATGCACACTTCCCCAGCTCTCTGGGAAGCCCCAAAGCAGCTGTGTGCCTATGAGGTGTAATCAAGGCCAGTTTGATTATGATATTTTCAATAAATCACTAGAGACTTCTTACAATATGTTTTTAGATTACTTACTGTGTGTTATTAGCTAATTCACTTCCTAAAAATACTTTAAGTATTGCACAGTTAAAAAGCAGCAGCAGTTTAGAAGTTGCTGGCATGGGTAGGGCTTTGCTCCCTGTGGACAGAAATTAAGGGACTGCTAATGCAAGCTAATGGCTGGTTTATAGCTTCTCTGTAATCCAGTTCAGCTCTGCATTACATCCTGGAACAAATATCTGTAGATTACCTAGACAAGTACTTACACACATTAGCTAACTCAGGTTAACAAGCAACACATTCACTTAAATTAAAACAAGGACCCAACCTCTCCAGCCTAGATATGGACACCACTGCAGTCTGCTCCACCACCGTTCTGCCTGTTGTCCTCTTTCTTACACTTGCAAATTATGAGCATAAAATATCCTCAAAAAAAAATAGTGCAAAGTAACAAGCAATAGTCTTATGGGGACAAATTTACATCAAGATAATCCCGGAGTAACTCATTCAACTTCAGCCAAATTAAGCTGTACTTATCCTACAGTAAGCAAAAACGCAAATGACTTTTTATTGCTTCGAGTCCATCCCCCAAGCCCATTGCACTGAAATCACTGCAACAGTGCTCTCCAGAGCACCTGGATGTTCACAGGCTTCAGTTAATTGTATGCAGATTTCTTTTAAACAGTATCTTTCAGAGGTTGCTTTATGATGAAACACTCCATTAAAAGGCTTAAACCATGTTATTAGCATGAACGCCTGCTCACTCTCAGTTCTAGTCCTCTGCCCGAGCCTGAAGCTGATCCACGCAAAAGATTGGCAGCACAGCACAGGACCATTGCACTGTCATTCCTACAGTTTGCAGGATCTGGCTGCACAGTAAGCACTGTAAACATCCCACACACACTCCGATAAAAACTATGGGCATTAGGCCACATACGTTTTCCTGCACCGTTACAAAAAGTGGCTCAGCACTTTTAATATAGCTCAAATTAGTTTAGCTATAGCTCAAACAACACTTCGCTGTTTCAGGCTGTTAACCACAATGTCTTATAAAATGAAGCATGTTTACTGTCATTTTGGAAAAGTCATTCTTCCTTTATGAATTTGGCAATGAAGGATTCAAAAGATACCAGTGTGGGATTGTTATCATGCACAAGCCAAAGCCGTCAGGCTTCATTACTTCCAAGACAAAAATTACAGAATAATGTATTAAATGCTTGAATAGAAACACGTAGTGCACCACCGCTATCCTGTGGTAATGGGATGACACCAGCCGCCGGTGCCTTGTACTGCACAGCCTCCCCTGCGCTGCGGTACAGGAGCCTGCAGCTGACAAATGCGGCAGCCCCAAGCCAAGGGCGCTCACGTCTTGCAGCAGCCCCCAGAAATGCTGCCAGCACTGGGAGGGGGCTGCATCTTCCTGGATGGTGGGATACCAGCAAGCTGTTTCTGAGGCCAAAAAAAGGTTTGCAGTCCCTTTAATAAAACACAGAACACTTTTTTTTTTTTAAAGAAAAAAATCCCACCTTTTTCCTCTAGAGATGGGAGAAACCCCCATTTTCAAAGGTTTTATTGGGATGCTGCAGCCAAGAATTGACTTTTTAGAAGCAACATTAGCCAACAGCAATCCTTGTTGCAGCTTTCTGCCCTGCCTCATTCTTTGAGTTGGACTTTTTTTTTTTTAGGAGGGGAGGGGGTGGGTGTGTGGAAAGGCTTCTCCCCTCTTCTCTGCCATAGGCATATAGTTGGATTTTGACGAGCAGGTGGTACATCTGTGAAGCAGCTATGCTCTGTGATTTCAGGCTATTCCACCTTCTGCTGCAGCCCTAGCCTCACTATACAACACATTAAAATTCAGGGGCAAACATGCCTAAATATCCTCTTCCTAGACCCTCACCAACCTCTTGAGCCCCCAGTTTCCTCAGGTTAATCAGTGCCCTCTCAGGTGGGATCCATGCCAGAGCCCAGCACTGCTCCTTTCCCCTTGCTCTCAGTCTTGCTGTTCTTCATCCTCTCTTTCCCTCCACTGTGTCTCCTCCCTCCCTTTTATTCTCCCACACTCTCTCGTCAGATCTTTCACTATTCAAAAAGGAAACTTTTGGCAGAGTGGGTCAGCCACTGGCCCAGCCCTCTCCAAGACACCATCATCCCTGTCAAGGGGCTAAAGGTCAGATCTGGGTCCCAGTTTGTACACCTGGGTAATATATACCTGTTTAAAGCCTGCCTTAACATTGTGTTTTCCAGTTTCCTCTAAACAGCTTATTTTCCAGAAATAAGCAGTAAGGGTGAAGTTTACCCGCAGGCAGAACACTTGCAGGAGACCCATTCACTTAAGCTCAACTTAAGCCTTACTTTGATGGTTTAACAGGAATTTACATGGTACACACGCCTTGTTCAAGTTCCCTACACAGGGAAGATTTCACCCTCTTTGCACTTCAAAGTCTCAGCTTTCCCATCCAGCTTTTCAGAGTGTGCATCCCATTGTGCTCTTAACACTTTTCATCCTTTTCAAATTACACCGTGGTATCTTGCCGAGCTATAATAACATCAGCCCATGACCAGCAGGGATCAGTGAGCCAGCTGGAAACTCAGGGTAGCTCCAAGCACCAACATCAAGCAAACGTCCTACACCGCTCTCAGCGGCATCGCACGGTGCCGTGCAAACAGCCTCCAGACGTGAGTTCCCACTACAGAGCTGCACCTTCAAAATATTAGTCGTTTTGAAGAAAGAAAGAGAAGAAAACTTTTCAAGATTGACTTCTTGCTCTTGCTGCTGGCAAAAGAAGCGGTTGCATGTACTGCTCAATTCACGCAAACAAAAGGTTTTACTGCATCCTCTGTCTTTCCATATTGAAAGGCAAGATAATTGAAAAAGGCCTTTTGGCACTGGTACCTAGACTACAGCTGCTATTTCCAGAAGAAGGGCTTTAAGTTAGCTGAGAGAAGAAGAGTGGGGCCCTAATTTAACCCCAAAGAGAAGATCACGCACCTCCCGAAGCGCAGAAGTGCACAGAATGCTAAAACAAACAAATCCTACCTCCTATAATTAAGGTATTTAAATCTACAACAGACTAACCATCAAGGAGTTTGTACTTTCTCTTTCATGTCTCTTAATTAAAAATTTGTCGGAAACTCGGGGCTGGTTTTCAGAAGTGCCCAGCACTCCCTATTTCCTGTTGTGAATCTTAACGACCAGGTTTGCAAAAGGGTTTTGAACAATATGCTTTCTTTAAAGAAATAAAGGTTTATTTTGTACATAGTTCCATAAAGTACTCATGGGTCTCATGACACTGAGACTTCACAACACCCGTCTTAGACCACGAGCTCCAAGAGCAAACTTTGGTGCTTATAAAAGCCAATATATGGAGTAGGGGACTCTGAAAAATACCCATGGGAAATACTGCAGACAGATCCTATCCCTGCCTAGGACTGAAGCTGAATTTTGGCATGGATGCTCCAGT
The DNA here is from genome assembly GCF_949628215.1 of Phalacrocorax aristotelis. NCBI lineage: Eukaryota > Metazoa > Chordata > Aves > Suliformes > Phalacrocoracidae > Phalacrocorax > Phalacrocorax aristotelis. The sequence continues at coordinate 7,493,112 of NC_134282.1, forward strand.
TCTGCCCCCTGTTCTGAGGTTTCAAAAAGAAAGAAAAGCCAGCTCTCTTTCTAAAAAGAGAAAGGCCTGAAGGTCATCATGAATTAGCCCAGCAGTTACAGTGGTAGACCTGGATTCAAGTCTCTCCTCTGCTTAAAGGGAATTTACTGATTATCACCTTCCGAAAGACTCCAAATATCCTGAGTCTCATGCCTGGGTTGCAAGGATGTTTTTGAACAATTCTGCTGCAGTTATTTCATTAATCTCAAATCTTCCTTGGAAAAGAATTACACCTTAGTGGTTGGGGCAGGCTTTTTATCTCCACCCTCCCAAAACTTTCCCTATTTTATGTAAAGGGAATAGCATTTTACATTGAGAGGCAAGCAAATCATGGACTGGCACCTAAACATTCCCAGAGCCACCCAACAATAGGGTCTTTCTCAAAACTTCAACTTCAGCAAAGAATATTTTATTCTTTTAAACAAAGAAAATTTTGTACAGAATAGCCTAAAGCCTAACCTGATACTAGAGCATGTAAGTTAAGGAAAAGAGCTGAACCCAAATCTCCTGTTTCCATATATGCTAAGACACTGAACGGTTTCAGAGGGTTGTGTAGATCTCACCGAGTAGCTTGTTTTTAGGAGCCTATGAGCAGCTCCCTATATTAACAAGAGTTTGACTACGTTCAATTCAGAGCTCAGTCTCAGAGAAGACTTAAGGCCAACACAACTTTCCAGCAAACATGAATCTCCTGGTCCTTTCCTAGTTGAATCAAAGCCCTTGTCTGTTCAAAACATAGCAATCTGCGTTATTCCTGGGGTTTGTTGAGGCAGGGCTGCTGCATTCCTGATCACCCCAGAAGAGGGGAAAAAAATCCCTGTCCACTCTGGGCTTACTCAGCTCCTAGCAAGACAGTGTGAAGTCTCAGACACATCAGTAAGAGACTTCTGTGGACTCTGCTGTGCCTACAGCTGAACTGGGCCAAATTAAAATCTTCAAACCCATTTCAAACAGTCCACCACTTTTTTTAGCCACTAATGACCTCAGCTAGCAAGTTCCCATTTCATGAAGAATTAGACTAAAAGAAAATAGCTTTACAAAGTAAACTGATAAAATTATGCTTTGTGCTCAATTTTTCAGACACCATTAGGCATAGTCCGATGAACACTGGGGTGGCTTGATACCCATCTTTGTGTGGCCTCAGGTACTTACAATTTCTCTTCCCCATTAATACAAAGATTGTACTGCTCAAGGGTCATTCTGCTTAACATTTCTTAATTGAAGGCTTTCTTGCTATTTGCCATTTTGCACTGATTACATCCACTAAATGCAGCTTTGTAATCCTAGCTCATTTAGCAGTCCAGCTGGCAGCAGCCGCCTCCTGGTCTTGCCTGTCCCGAAAGCTGCTCAGAGCTCAGGCAGTATTAATCCAGGGAAAGCAACTTCTGGTTACAGCCCTCAAACTATCAGGCTATAGAAATAAGCATCTGCTACCACACAGGTGTTTTAGGCAGAAACCAAAGATAGAAAGAATTGGGGAAGGCAGAAGGAAGGACTGGACGGAAAGAATTGGATGATATTTTTTTAAAGAAGAGAGAAAGGAACACTAATAAATGAGGAGAATAAAAAGGTGAAGACAAATCAGGAGCAAGAAGGCGGCGACAATTACTCAAAAATAAAAAGTCAGAATGGCAGATGTGCCCAGCTCTCCCCAACTCCAAGACAGACATTCCTGAAAACAAAGTCCCCATTTTTGTCTGAAACAAGAAAACAGGTTTGGATCTTCTTATTGCTCTCTCATGAGAAAATCACTGGCCACCTCTTCGCAATCTCCCCTTTTGGCTTCCATGGCAATGGTCATGGACCATTTCACATCATCCAACTCCAGCCAGGACTACTGACTCTAATCATCCATCCCAAATATCAAAGCACCTTCTACTGGGTCTCTCCATAAAACGACGTCCCACATTGGACAGAAAAGGTGAAACACAGCATTAGTTGACTCTCAGTTTTAGCCTGCTCTTCTGCTTGTAAGCATTTATTTTGCTCACACTTACCGGTGCAAACAAATAGCTGTCACGCAAACAGTGGTGATAGCTAGATCTTCCAGGGATCTTGCTGTGTCAGTGAAATACCAAATGGCTTTCCCCAGACCCAAAAGCTGGTGTCATAAGTACTTTATCCTCTTTAAGCAATATTTTAGTAGTTTTCTCACATGTCCACTCTGCTGATGCTTGAGCAGCTTGGAGTTGTAATTTGCTTGGATAACATTACATTCCTTTAATATATTTTTCAAGTTCAAAATTAAAGACATAGAACATCATCTCTTCTAGAGCAGTAGAGTTGCCCAGTGTGTTGGAAGTTTTTTTTCCCCCAGCAATACAGACCAAGAGACAAGGTTGGGCAGGGGTATGTTCGTTTGGGGTTTTTTTCCCCTGCTTAGATAGTTACAGGCAACTAAAACCAAAAGAAGTCAAGTAGCTCATGGCATGAATCAATCTTAATTGCTTTCTACATTTTATAGAAGCAAGGAAAGAAGCCTTGACCCTACCAAGCAAAACTGGCAGGAAAATATAACTTCTCCTTAGAGCAATTTGACCTTCAAGCACTCCCCTTCTAGCAACTTTCTCTAATCCCAGACAGATACACTTATCAATCATAGCGAGTAAAAGAAAATGAATCTGTCAAAACAGTGACATTGCTAAAATTATAGCCAGCAGTGTCATTTGTTAATTTGCCCAGTACCTCTCATTTTCAGTTTTTGAGGATTTATCAAATGTATATTTCATCCAAGAGGCAAAATACTTAACCCTTGCCCGAAACCCTACGTTTTTCTAGTAAAGACTGGAATTTATTCTGGCTCAGAAGCCTGGGACTCTTCTGTGAAAGGCTTTCCAGGGGACTCTCACATGTCCCAAGACCTTCAGGGACTTCAATTTTGTTTCCATAAAGCAAGGCCAATATCTCATTCTAGGAACATGGTGTCACTGCAGCTATCTAAACTGAAGAAAAACAAGCTGAAGGAATCCTTTTTAAATATGTTTTAAGTGTCCTCCCTTTGCTTGTGCCATTTAGCTCCATTTAAGTAATATTTTCGTTGAATTTAAAATGAACAGCGAAGAACAGATTTTGTTAGCAGTGCAGCACTTCCCTACATTTCACCGCTCAGCAGAATTTTACCAGTTTGAACAATGTACAATGACTCTGAACCAGTGAGAGATCTGAGCAATAGCGAGCAGAAACCACGTGTTCCAGTTAGGACAATCTCCATTCTGGTCTGCTTTTAGGTACATGCACCCTTTCCACTGGCTAAATTGTGCATTGCACATGAACATCTGAGGCTGCCATCTGACATTCAGCTGGAGCAAAATGTTTCTGTTGAAAGTAACTAGAAGCACAATACTTACAAAAATTAGTCTCCAGACTTCCATGTCTTGCAGAGAAATTAATGTGTTAGAGCAAAAATGTTCATGCATAAAAAACAAATTCTTTGCACTTATATTTTGCATGTCCTGATTTTAGAATTCAATCCATATTAACGGATGGTTACCTGAATACAAATATATCTCAAGTAAAAGAGAAAAAATGCTCATTGTAACATTTCAGTGTGTTATGCCGACTCACGCAAGATGGTGGCATCCATCCATTACCTTAGCAGCCAGGTAGCTACATCCCCACATGAAAAAAACTTGAGGGTCATGAAAAGCTGGAGTATTACACAGAGGAGGAAGATGTGCAGGGACCAGGGACAAGTCCTGCTGGTGGTGCAAAGGTCACCAGCACAGGAGCTCCGTCCTACTGTCATCTACTCGCTACCTGCTCTGCAGGTGCACAGAGGTATAACTCCTCCCAGGCCATCAGTCCGGCACATGTGACAAGCACTGAAGTTACCAGAAGAAAATAAAATCAGCAGTGCTTACAACTGTCCAGAAGGAAACCAGCAGCAAAACACTGCCGTTGCCCACATGGTTTGTTGCTGTACATTCAGCACAGACCGTTAATTTGGTACAGCAGCTGTGACCTTGCATTCAGGACCACCTTATGTTTATTTGAACAAGATACGCAGTTTGCTTTGAAGAAAAGTGTGTTAAAGCAGCTGAGCAGAGACGGCCATAACTTGTGTTTCATCTTCCAAATTTCATTTCTTTAAGAGCAAGCCCAGCATAACATTAACAAAAAGTGGATCAGGGATCCTTACTCAACGTTATGCTATGTATTCAAAGTCACTACAAGTTTTCACTCTTGAAGAGCTAAATTTATGGTACACAAAATTCGGAAGTAAAGAAATGGGGTTAGCTGCATCTGATCTGCTTTTAAACAATTGCACTCTGGAGTGATTCAAATCCTTTTGGATTCATGGCGTTTGGAATAATTGTATCATCATTTATGACCCCACTCAGTAGGCACACGAATAGGAGAGGTTTTAAATCACATTGTTACAGCAGCGTTGTTAGAGTGCCTGGCCACGTGAGCGGTTTTCATCACAGTTTTATGAGATGGCAATAAATACAGTGACCTCTGAGCATCACCACCTGCCAGGAGGTGGGAAGATCCATTGCCCCCATGACACAGGAGGACAGGAATTAGCTGAGCATGCCAGTGGAGTGGGCTGGCACAGAGAGGAGATGTGGATGGGTAATGAGAAACGAATGGGCAATATTGTCAGAATGCTCCTTGCGCACCAGCAAACTCAATGTTCACTCCCTTTCCAATGGGAAATAAATTTCTCTTCCTTCCCTAATTAAATCATTAGCGAATATCAAGCTCTAAATGTTGGACAGCCACTTTTGTTGGAGCAATTCCCCTTGTTATGAGCAGTTGGATGTCCAGCTGACCAGAAAGAGTAACACAGTGAAGCCTTTTTGAATCTGAGCAGGAATTTGAGTGAGGGACTCCCATATCTCAGCTGAGTGCAGTAACACCAGGGCTCTGAGCTCTTCGGAGGGCTACATCATCTCTCCGTCCTCTGAGAAGAAATCAGAATGTGTTAAGAATCATTTTTGAGCCAAACCCTAGGTATTTACAACATGGCATGAGTGAAATGAGTCAATTCTGACCTTAAACAGAGGTACCCTACCACACTGAGGACAACGGCTGCCAATTATTACTTTTGTTCCCAAAGTGACTCAGCTTCTTAAAATAAGAACAAAGTATCTGTGTTAAAACTGAAAAATAGCTGGTTAAGAACATCAGTAGTGACTTAAATGAGACAATACCTGCAAAATGTATTAGGCATTAGAGGGACAGTAATCATTAGCTGTTATTGCAGTTTCATATCATGAAATACATTGGTAAAAAAAGGAAAATAATTTACTTTAACAAGCAGGTATTTTGACATCTTCACTTTAAGTACCAAGTCATAGCTGAGGTAATTTTTTCTTTAAATAAGCTGCACATTTAAGCAATAGCAGTAGGATATATATTTTTTTTTTTTTTTTACACAAGATGCAATAACAGTCCTCATAACCCCTTTGTACCATAAAAATATTTTTCTTTACATAATATCAGCAACTCTTGTGAGTTCATGTTTTTTAATTTTATCCTGGTTTTTAAATCTGTTTTAAATTTCAAGATTAATTTAACTCTAAATTAAGAATGTTTTACACTTATCTTTGACAGTAATAGAGGAGAGCTCAAAGGGTCAAAAAAACTAAAGGGCAAGAAGGGTGGACGCCACATGAACTTTTATCATCTCACAACTCGCTATCTTATGACTTTAGGAATTACTGACATTTTCAAAGCTTTATGTTTGTAGACAAAGACAGATGGTACAAGGTAATCAAGGTAACCTATCCTAATGTGTTCCAGCTTTACATTTTAGAGGAAAAAAAAAAAAGAAAAGAAAAACCCTCTATTTGGCCTCTGATGCTCAATAAATGCAACAGTATATAATAGGCATTTAACTCACTGATTTGTAGATACCATCATACAATTCAAAGCGATAAAGCATGTCAGCAAAGCTGTACCCAGTTATTTGAAACTATAAAATTAGGGCTCACTTTTCAAAATTAGCCACCTTGAAAATAGTATCACGTTCCACATTTTCATATAAAGAACTGAAATGCAGGCTAACAAAAATGTCTTTTTTAATGCAAGAAAGATAAGCAGAGTCAAAGACTCTCATTAGGACCAAAGTGGTCTGCAATAGATGCAATCACATAAATTACACTTCAGGATAAAGCCAACTAATAAAGGCAAGTTTCACCGTGTTTTCTTAAGGCTTGGAAAAAAGTTACCTTCCTCCTACTGCTAATGCAACAATATTGCAACCTTTAAATACCCTTAAAGAAAAAATAATGTAATCCCTACATCACTGTATAAAACCATGTTCCTTTCCCTAAACCATTGGGTTTGAGTCTTTAAGAGCCAAACAGCCCATGGAGTTGTGATCTGCTACTCAAAGTACCTGCAGACATACAAAGTGTGGTTGCTGGTCTGCTTTCTACATGACCATATTTTCTTTGACACTCTCACTGTGAATGGTTTTGAGCACAGACTCCCTAACACCTTCCAGAAGAGTTTCTTCTATTGCATAAAACATGAAATTGTCAAGCACAGAGGCCTGCACAGTTCACTGCAGCCAGCAGAAGCCATTGATTCTTGCATTTATTTCCTCTATATTTCAAGTCTATTCCTCATGCTGTTTGTCACATAGGGTTGACATGTGTCACAGGATGCCATTAGACACTGTGGCAACGCGTAGCCATCAAATGCCATCTGAAAGAGAACAATATATTTAAAATACTCCTATGCACACTGGCTTGTTTTGTTTGCTGTGGCCTCATAATTGCCAAAAGTCAACGTTCATCAGAACAATTCAAAGAATATAAAATAGCTCTTCTATTAAAGATAAGAAAAACTGAACTAAGTTGAACATGCACCACCAGAATGATAAATCTTCACAGCTTGTTTTACACATCAGTTTTTTAGTGCATGATTTAACTGTATTTATCCACATTTATTAAAAAAAGGGAAAAAATAATTTTCTTTTAGGAAAAAAAGTAGCGGAACTACCTCAATGACAGTATGAATTGGTGTTACACAGCAGTGAGACCACAGGACAGAAAGCCAGGATGCCCTGCTTCTGCCTTGGTGCCGCCGTCAGAGACTGCGCTAGGGCAGGTCTAACCTCCCTCTGTCTTGGGTCATCCCGTAAGAAAATTGCTGCGCCGTTACTCTGCTTGTAGCAATGCTCTACAACTGGTCTCGCAGGCTCAGACATCCCCAAGTTGCAAGAAGTTATTCTTGACCATATACCCCGCAGGGGATGGCACAACCACAAAAGCAGCTAAGAGTTCATCACATATTCATTTGGGGCTGCAGAGTGACATCAATAGGAGGTGTTGCACCACCAGCAAACTGAAATTCTTAACACAAAACAAGTTAATTCTTAACCCAAGGATGTGTGAAATGTTACAGAGAGGACGTGAGGTCTGCAAGAGCCAACGGAGAATGAATACAGCCAACAGAAAGCACAGGCTCTGGAGGTAAATTTCTTCTTACCAGCTCTGTCAAGCATTGTAAATTGTAAATTAATCCCACTCTTAGGTGGAAAGAGAATTCAGACATCATAAATATTCAGGAATGACATGGGATTATATATTACAAAGTGATTTCCTGTAGTATCCAATACTGCTAAGTACTAGCAAAATGTGCCAAATTGAAGCAAAAGAGGGGGGTAAAAAAAAAAAAAGGCCAGAAAGTCTCTTCTGAGACAAATTACCCAGCATGGAGCCCACAAATTTCAAACGTGTCAGGATGTTATCCAGAAAAATCCAAAGAAATCAACGAGTTTTTCTTGTTCAGCAGATCCTGCACCCAGCAATCCTTCACCATCTCCACAAAAACAGATAACTCAAAAGGAGTGCCCTTTTAGGGGGTCTTTTTGGCTTTTACTGTACCTTTAATAATATTTATGTTATAAAGTATAACTGATTAATTTTTTTTAAGACGGTACTAAAATACTAACTTGTCAGCTCAGAAATGTACTTTTGGAGTACCTGTAAAAATGCTCTTTGGAGTAACTGTACTATCACGGAGAAAGGTCTTTTCTGCAACACCTTCATTCCTCATATTTCTGCAAATGGGCAGCAAATACTAAAAAATGCCTCTGTCCTCTGTAATAATACATGTGTTACCTTTAGCAAACACCCAATCTATGCTTAAGCTATCTGTACAGCTGTGTACAGTTACACAAGTAGACACACCATGCTCTGCTGCGCTGGTTTTGGCTGAAATAGAGATAATTTGCTTCCCAGCAGCTGGTATGGGGCTGTGTTTTGGATTTGTGCTGGAAACAGTGTTGATCACACAGGGATGTTTTAGTTCCTGCCGAGCAGGGCTTGCACAGAGCCAAGGCCTTTCCTGCCCCTCACCCCACCCCACCAGCGAGGGGCTGGGGGGGCACAAGGGGTTGGGAGGGGACACGGCCGGGACAGCTGACCCCAACTGACCCCAGGGATGTCCCACACCACATGGCGTCATGCTCAGCACATAGAGCTGGGGGAAGGAGAAAGAAGGGGGGGACATTCCAAGTGACGGTGTTTGTCTTCCCAAGTCACCGTTACCCGTGATGGAGCCCTGCTGTCCTGGGGACGGCTGAGCACCCGCCTGCCCATGGGAAGGGGTGAATGAAGCCCTTGGTTTGCTCTGCTTGTGCACGTGGCTTTTGCTTTACCTGTTGGACTGTCTTTATCTCAACCCACAAGTTTTTTCACTTTTACCCTTCTTATTCTCTCCCCCTTCCCACCTGGGGGGGGGGGGGGAGCAAGCAAGCAGCTGTGTGGGGCTGAGTTGCCAGCTGGGGTTAAACCACATCTGCACCAGAAGAGACATCAGTTGACTTTGCAAGTACATGCATCTTATTTTCAAAACCAGGCCAGTAAAAATGGATCTCACCACTCACTTCTCTTCCCCTTCTTGCCAAAAGAAGAATCATGTATTCTTAAAGTATAAGGTAGTCCCAAAACATGTTTGTCACTAGAGGTTTCTTTAAAATCTTCAACAGAGCAGAGAGAAGACAGACACATTTGCAAGTCACAGATGTTTCATTCTTCTCAGAGGAGACCGCAGGTCCTGCACCCTGCCCCTCTAGTACCAAGTGTCAGCTGAGCACGCAGTCTTGAATTCACAAGGTCCATCTTTGCTTACCCAGTAGCACAAGGCACCTGTACCTCAGGATAGTGAGGTCCATCCCCACCATATATTTATAAACCTTGCAAATTCTTTCTTTGTTGTATTGTCTTTGTATTGACGTGCCAACATGTAACAACTTGTTCTAAAATGTAGGGAAAAGAATTGTATTTATGGAAACTTTTTAGTAAAATTTTAAACAAATCACAGTCTACTATAGAAGTTTCTCTTGGGTTCTCCACCAGCTAAAAAGCCTCTACACAGACTACCCTGCGGTTAAACCTACTGAGGTCAGGAAACACCAGTGAACATCCCTGCAGGTCTGCATCTTCCATGGGGACTCCAAGGCTCTTGAGCTTGCTTCACACAACAATATTAGTTCTTGATTGCTAACATGTCCCTCAACAGAAAGATGGAAAATGAAATTTTAGAAAATATAACAGGACTTCAAATAACAATGATAATGAGGAGTTTAGTTATGCCATTCCAAATATAAAACCAGACTGCAATAAGCTGCAACCCCTCATATCCATGAAAGCAAGGTTCCCTTCAGATAAGCGCAGTGGGGAAAAGTTCATTACCTGAGCACATTAAAAAAATTGCTTAACCTTGGAAGTATCTTTCGAGGCTTATTTAAAATAATCTGACATACTTGCAGGTGGAAATACTTTCTAAGCCCTTAGTAACAGCAAGTATTTCAGGCAGCGTTGCACTCTATCAGCCTCTGTTGTAGGAAGAAAGAATACGGCACTTGAATTACACTGAACTGCGCTCAAGGGTTAAGGCTGCCTTCAGGCATCTTTAACTTCCATGACCAGTACTTATACTGCCAATAAGACATACTGACACTGACCTTGACAAGATTATGGGAGCAGTCTTTACATAATGATGAGCTGGTCTTGCTCATCCCTGACTTGTCACTTAGTCATTTCAGAAGACAGCTCCAGCACACTAGAGCTGTAGAGGTTTTGCTTTACTACAAGGCACACAAGCTTTGTACCAGCCATTGAGTATGCCCAGCCCTATCCGAATGACCAGGTAAAAATTTCACATCCAAAATGATTATTAATCAGAATTATGCCTTTAAACATCATGAGTTGCTCTGTCAAACAGGTACTTTGACAGCCCCATCCTTCTCAGTTGAAAAACTTGACAAAACCCTTGCTGGCCTCAATGTTTCAAAGCCAAGAAATAACCCAAAACACATAATGAAATTTCTTTTGCCAGCTTTGCTCTTCTGAGCCTAGTGCTCTGAAGTGTTTTTGTGCACCTATCTTAAATGATTGCTGTAAGTATTGACCAAAATTTCCTCCTTCCTTCTCAAGATACAATGACGATAACATCATGAGGCTTGGTACACAGACTTTCTTAAACTCAGAGGGTTTTTTTATTGCTTGATGATGTTTCATATCTGCAACACTGTCTTCTCTCCATGCCAGGGGCATAAGACTAGATTTTGGAACTGGTCCAGGTACTCTGAAATGTGGCTGCTGGCCAGCAGCTTGCAGGTATTTTCCCAGAAGTTTCACACACTGTTTTTAGCTCATGTTTTAAATAAAACTTATTAAATGAAGTCCATAATTTTTACCAAGAGCTTCCACTAAAATGTTCCATTAATATCTGAAATGGCATGCTAGGTTAGTAAATTGTTTTATTTTTCTTAGTGCCAATCATAAGATCTATCATATAACTCAGACTAATTACATAAGATGAGCTTCATAAAATGTCTCAAATGTAATGAGGAATGATCTTCTGTATATATGCAGTATACAGTGTTTACAGTGTAAATGCCAGATTAGTAAGTGCTCCCACAAGTCACTGCATTCATGTTAACAGCACTAGGAAAAGGGGATTTCAGTGGGTCACACCTTTCTGAAATACAGAAATGGCTCCAGAGGATCTCTCTTTACCTGTACAAAATCCAAATCTGTAGAGACAGCATTTCACATGCATGTCATTGATTTAGCACAACACAGAGTTATCTTCTTACTCAATTTCTTCACCATATACTCCCATAACAGCATTCTGCAGCCTCCCTCCTCCCTATACATGGATCCTATAAATCCCACAAGACTAACATGCTACCTGAAAAGCTGTCTTTCCCCCAGAATGACTCAGCCACAACAGCAACAAATTACCAGATGTTTTCTCATCAAAATGAAAACTCTGAACTCTTCAGGGTAGAGGCTGCTTACAAAAGACATCTCTGCTGGATGCAAGAGAGACTGCTGCATCTGCTAAAGTAGACCCCTGCTACGCAACCTCAGCGCGAAGCACAGCTTCTGAGCACTATCACTATGCGAAAACTAAACACCCATTTTCCCCATGATACAAACCAAATCTACTTAGCTGAGATGTGCACCTTCTCACTCAGATTTAGAAAAGCCGTCTTTCCCCAGGATGCTGATTTATTTACTTGCTGTAGCATGACAACAACGTTCACCCAACTATCCCTAGTGGGTGGTTCTAGAGAAGTTTATGAAAGTTTAACCATATAATTGCATCCAATATTTAACAGCTATATGTTTTTGTTTCAATAGTTGTAATAAGACCCCTAATGTTTCATAAGCTTATTCATAAAAGAAGTAACCCTTTATTATTTTAGTACCTCTCCATTACAGGACATGTGTATCTCACCCTTTTGTGTCATCCGCCTCAAAAATATAACACAGTTTTCCAGAAATTATCAGCTCCTTTCTTCTCACTGCATAAGTAGTTTTTACTCAATCATGGCTAAAAAAAATAAATTGTCATCCTTAAAATCATTAATAATCTGATTGGATTAGTCTAAGAGTAGTTACTAAGGTCTCAGTGCTGCCACTAAGTCAATAAGAATCATTTTATGAGATTCAGTGTGCACTGAATGTGGCTTTTGCCCCTAAATGATTATTAACTATCAGAATATTATATCTGTCAGAGATAAAGAATGGCTGCAGAAGCCACTGTATGAATGAAAGCAATATATTCTTTGGATTCTGAATTCAGCGTCTGCAACACAATGTCACAAATCCACGATGCCCCTGACTCCTGGTCTTTGCATTTGAATAACTAAGAAAAATTTTTTTAAATGTGTAAACTCATCTGGCTCAGGCAGCAGACAGCTCTGTATTGAGTATTCATCAGAGGAAACTCGTGTGTGCTGTTTATTCCAGTATGTGTTTAGAATATATTTTGTCCTGATAAACCAGTGACAGGACTACATGGATAACAACTGCAAAGAAAGTGAAACTTCCTTCCTTTGGTTAAACAATTTTCCTTTCCTTTGTCTTCAAACACAGAGTTAATGCATGTCTGCAACCTTGAGAAGGACAGCAATGTCCCAGCACAATTACAGTTATCAACAGAGGCCAAATGTCCCTCTTTAATGTGGCACATATTTGGATCTAAAATGAAAACAAAAAGTAAAAAGGCATTACATTATCATCCCTTGCCTCTTATCCCAGTCAAACATTCCCTCTTATGGTCTCTTATGTGTTTCTCTGATATTCCCAAAATACAGGCTAGATCATAAAATAGAAAAGATTGAAAAAATATGGAAAAAATATATCAGCTTAATATTCCAGAGCTGTTTAACAAATATATTCTTTTAGTAAGGTGGACCTATTTTAGATAAAATTGGGAACAGATATCTTCTCCTTTCTTTCATGTCCTCTCCTAACCTCTTAAGTCTCGATGGAGTCCATTGGCGCAGCCCCAAGGATCCGAGCACTGAACCCTGAGGAGCAGCGCTGCTCAGCCATCCATGACCCGGCCTGCCCTTCGATTCCTTCTACCAGAGGGGAGGACCCAAATCACCCAGAGAAAAAGTGCAGTCCCATTCTCTCCCTTAGGCTCCATTAATCACCATGTTCAAACAGAAGATCAAAACTCCACCCTCATCCCAGCCCCATCATTTTTGAGACACAACTATAAGAGCACAGATACCACATTCTTCTGCAAAGCTGGTGTAGTAAAAAAAGCACCGTAAAAGCATCCACAGAATCCTCTAATACTGAAAACTAAATGCCCCTATATTCATATGCATATCTTATTGAGCTCTGGGCTCTGGATTCTGAATGAGAGCACCTGAACTTCTCCCCTGTACTCCAAGAACACATATCTCTATTTCTCTTCTTGCTCCTCACCTGCAGAAACTGGACAGTGGTTAGGCCACTAACGTATTGAGACTATTGCTTATTAAGCTGAGTAACCCCTTTCCTCCTGTTTCTTTCTCCATCACTGTTCTCCTGTCTTACACCCATGCTGCAAGCTCTTTTGGGCAAAAGACCACCACCTTTGTCGTGTTTTCAAGCATAACCAAGACTATGGGTCATCTAGTCCATGACTAGAAATCCAAGGCGCTGGAGTACTCTACCAAATTATTAATAGTTTAATCCAGATTATCAACCTCTTGTGACAGAAACTCGTACTGTTCCTCATATGCTACCTAGCTCAAGCGCAATGAGTGATCTCTGCTCAAGCCATCAAGCATTACTGTAACGCTCATTTAAAACAACACTACTTGCACTTTGAAAGATGTAAGAAGTCCGAGAACAGTAGGAGAATTGCCTGCTTCATGCTTTGCAGGATAAAATATGAGATCCCCTTATTTATTTTGCTTGAAGCCACTTTATGTGACTCAAAAAGTGTTAACGCTGGCATACAGTGCACCGCATAGGAGTTGTTTAAGGCTGGCAGCAACAAGGAGGATGAATATGACCCTTTTGCTTTTATAAACAAATGGAAAGTGATATTAGCCTGGAATTTTAAATAACCCCTATCTTCAAAAGCACAGCAATACACTATATGTTGGACTCTACAAAGTTACAGGCTTTCACCATTTCTTTTCTTTATGGGTGCTTTGGTCATATAGCTTAATGACAGATTTGGCACATGCAGTAAAACTGTCTCGACTTTTATTGCTTTTCTTCCTTCGTCTTTTAGCAAAGACAACAGTGACCTTGCATAATCACCTAGCCACTACTTTTCAGTTTATTTGACAATTAAAACAAGGTTTCTTGAAGAGAAGCCATGGAGGAAATACTAGAAGAAAGTCAATCATATCCAGTAAAATTGCTAAAACGGTAGCTCATTCTAACCCAGTATTTACCTGCTGTGTCTATTCAGTAACAGTATTTTACACTCTAAAGACTTCAGTTAAAGAAGAAACATTTCTTACCTCTTCTTCCTTACAAAGAATTGCTGCTGCAGTAGTACTGAGGAGTATTTGCACACATGGGGTTTGCTCTTTACTCGACACATGCTGGCCCAGGCAGGTTTCTGGGATTGTTTTATATGGCAATTATGCTTTCAAAGACTTCTTGCAAAGGTAACGTCTGAGAAGAGGAAAGGCTAGGGCATGGGAAGCAGACCCTCCCTACTGCACCTCCTGTTCGTGGCAGCAGCAAATCAATCACTGGTCCAATAAACCTTCACTGTTCCCAGGCAAAAGCTGGCTTGGTTGGTTGGGACTTAAACTCTTCTGGGAGGGATGGTTACCCCAAAGATAAGATACTGGCTGGGAATCAGCTGAGAGGTCTTCCAGATAAGAAGTAAAACAGGCATTGATAGAAAGGCAAACAGAGAGTTTGCTTAGTTTTGAGAAAGGGAAGCTAAATTGCAGCAACAATTGCGGCACAGGAAAAGTAGATCAAATGGCAGAACAGAGCAATGCAGACAAATACGCTATTCTAAGGAATTAGGACCCAGTCTCCAAAATGCATATGCAATAGTTAGTTCCCACCATGCAGAAAGAAATTTAGGGACCGTTGGGACCTTGATTTTAGCCATAGAACTAAATGCATTATTGAAAGCGTTTAGGGAAGGAAACTGGGTACACATCATCATTGTTGCAAAATAAACATAACAGGGACATCCCCTGCAAGCTGTTGCATTATAGCAAGTGTCAGGCTTTGAGGCTATTTTCCGCCTTCTGATGAGCCAAGAAAGTAGTTTCAACTGTTCAGCAACATCCCTCCTTCACCAAATTGCTTTCTTCTTCCCTCCCTAACCGGCAGTCCTGCAGAGCAACCACCACAGAGTAAGCACTTCATGAAACATGTGTGCGTAACCGGGCTCCGTGGTGGTATTTGTGCACATGCTGGATATACGCCCGGCTCCAGCGCCAAGCCCTGCACCTGAATTCAGAGCGGTGCTCGGCAAGTTCCTTCTTTTGCAGTATGACACCTAACAGAAGACAAAAAGCAAACAGTAGTATCTTCCTACAAATAAGCGTTTCCACTGCCTGAGAAGGCCCCATTCTCTACAAAAAAAAAAAAAGGAACCGGAGCAGCCCCTATATACTCCTCTGCCCATACACCCAGATGAGGACTCCAGGCTTTAACAGGGAATGCATGTTTAACTACAGATCATGTCGGTGTCAAACATAGGCAGTAGAAGAAATCACTTAAATGGTTATCAGGAGAGCTCAATGCACTTTATATCATTCTTATACTCTGCAGAAACGCCAGCCACCCCAAATGGATTATGCACAGCATGTGCAACATATACATGGGGGAAGGGAGCATCATAAATTAAAATATATCTTCCATATCAGCACAAAAAGGAAGACTAGTTCTGTAACTACCACAGACTTAAACTGCTGAGCAAGAATGCCATCTACAGGCCTACATTACAATTCTTCTCAAGCTAACCATGTACCAGGAGTAGGAACAAACACAGAGTACTCAGCATAGTATATGTTAATATGACTTTCATATGCTAATGGAAAGTTCATTAAAAATAAACAAATAGAAAAGTAAAATTCTTGGAACTCCTTTCAAAAAAAATCAAAGACTAGAGACCCTAAAATACTAAATCTTTCATAGAATAACCTAGAGAGGATCATTATCATTACAGCACTGTGTTCTGCATACATATTTTATGAAGAAACTTTTTGCACATACTTTCGAGGTTAGCAGTGCATTACATTTTGTCTGCTGCTTGATTTAACCAAGTGTAATGCCCTGAGGCATTTATTAAAATTAGAAAAGAGAAAAATGTTATTGCTGTTAACCTCAGATTGTAACACATACAGTCTTTCCTAAAGAGGAGCTGTCATGTTTTTCAGTCCTATTTATTGGGCCCTACTGAATTGTTTTGGTACTAGTACCAAAATAATTAAAAGTTAAATAATTCTACCTTTATGTTACTTTTATACAGAACTTCAATATTGACAGCTGTAGACCTGGTGACATTTTAAATCCTCATGTGTCTCCAATCAGTAAAAACAGACTGAGAAAAATGTTGAGTTATGCCAGAAATTTTAAGTACAGTGCAAACAGAAAAAAAATATATAATTAAAAAAAGGAAATTAAAAAATCTGAAAATAGTAAGACAGAAAGATTCTAAATCATTTCCTCATCCAATAACCTCTAGCTGATACGGCTGATGTTGGCCCACACAGTGCCGTAGTCCTTAGTGCATTTCTATTGAATGAAATGGAAGCAGATAACAATGATCAGCCCTCATGGAAAGCTAAGTGAGGATCAACTGCCCTCTTCCTCAGTGAGGCTGATTTGGTTACCCTCAGTTATAGACAAATAAGAAAAGATCAGGTTGACTGTTGTATGTTCACAGCCTGCCAAAACAGATGCTACTAGAGCAAATTCAAAGCTAGACTGTTCAAAAAGCAAATTTTGCAGTATCACGCGTATTGGATCCATGTAAGGTCACATCTTTAGATACAGTTCAGAAGTGCAAGGACAGAGTAAGAAGGGAAACTGGAGTCCTGTCAGCAGCCTCTATGAAAGCAGGTAACTCAGCAAATGCCCCAGAATTTGCAGCTTTTAAGTTTTTCTTACTATTTAGAGTGGTCACAAGCAGCCTCCTTTCTAAATCTCACCAAAGAAAGGAAGTGTCTTGTAAAACTTTACCTGAACTTATTTGCCCAGTTCTTCACTGTTACACGTTCACTTCATTGACACTAATAAGCCCGTAACCTCATGCACTTTGTCCTGCAGAGAATACATCAATTTAAGCCGCCATTTAACTTAAACCACTGATTTTTCTCTTTCTCTTCCTTTCCCCCACCCCGTCTTCTCTCCCCTTCTCAAACTATTCCAAGCCAAATAGCTTCAAACTCATGGTTTTTTTCCATTGTATTATTCAGTGTGTGTGGCTGTCAAACAAATAAGTTCTATTTGTTTGGTTTTTTGAGTGTGTGGATATATTGATTCTTTGAATTGCAGGCACTATTGTTTGTTTGATTTTGTAAATAATGTTCTACCATCACTCAGTGTTGTCTTTTCTCAAATAAAACTAAATAACAAACTTATTATTGGAGAACAATTTATATATTTTTACCTGTGAGAACTGGACTTAAAATATTTCTGCCATCTTTAATTATTACAGGAGCAAAATTTCTCTATTACTTTTACATACACCATGTTTTTTGTAAAATGTGGTATTGTGTAGAACATGTCCTATATCCGAGATTCAAACTGGCTTCATAAGGCTCAGCTAGGAACAACAGCAAGTAACAAATTCTTCTTTTTCTCATTATCTTGGAAAGTTTATCTTCTGGATGAACATTTAGCACATACAATTTGGCTAGTTTGTCCTCTTCAAGCTGTCTACTACGAGAATGTCCAGCGAACGGCAAAAAGAGAATCCAGATTAGACAGCACAGCATAAAAACAACTGATTCATCCTCCCGAAATAATTAACAAAGCACCAAATTATGAAGAGATTTCTCAACCAACTTAAAAACTCATTGGCTAACAGGCAGGGAGAAAGAAGGTGGTACCTCTTCACAATACCCTCAGACTCATCATCAGCCAACCCTTCCAACTCCTCTGCCACCAACCCCCAAGTTCTAGAAATTCTGACTCACCATCCAGATCCAGAATATTTTTTCCCCAGAAAATTTAGTCAAAGTGTTTTCTCCAGAAAGAGTACTAGATTGTGAGGCTGCTGGCAGAAGACCACTGATGGTTGATCTGCGCAATCTCGGCAAAACAAAGGTTGGTAATCCCACTTCTTAGTTCAGGAATTTAACAACACAAATTGAGTTATTGGGCACAAAACATTGAAGCCAAAGAGAAGCTCACTCCAGAATGCAGAAACCTGTATTTTCCCCAGAAAGGGGCACCAGAAGCACAGCTAGCAGAGCTGAACAAGATCCTGTAGCCAGATGCCCCAGGCTGGTCCTGAAGCTGTTGCAAACATCTACCAGGATTCACAAGCTGGTCTTGGCTTGCAAGCACCTACATTGTAGCACTAGTTTTCACATTTTCAAGGCAGAGAAGACACCAGTGCAATAGGTATATCTCAAGGTACACAATGTATAACTTTAATTTACTATTAGGTCACAAATACTATTGTGATAATTTCTGGGCTTTGCCTAGGAAGTGTTTTATTCCCACTCGTCTCTCCCCCACAACATATGTTGTCAGTTTTTGGGCTTCTGCTATAGCACATATCTAAAGTCAAGAGAAAACCAGTGTTAATCAATGTGAGATAAGTACAGGAACAAGAAACTCTCTGCTGTTGTAACAGATAGCTCTTAATAGGAGCATGATGATTAGGAGCTGATGTGATCCCTTTGCTCCTCACACATTTCCAGTCATCATGGGCTAATCATCAGTTCAAACTCTCTCACCCATAACTGCAAGGAGGACTCTATTCCAGCAGAAGTGCCCAAGCGTTACCCATTTTACAGGCTTCACAGTGCTCCCTAAGGGTGACTGAATAATTTGTTTTTAATAATCCGCAGGAATAAACTTACCATTTTTTAATGTATAATTAAGCAAAGGATCATTCCCTACTCTTCTAAACTTATTCTACTGACAAGTTACTTCTGGGTGGTAAATGCAAGTTCTTATAGTTGCCATCACCATGCCTACTTAAAAACATTAATCCATTATTCTTTGAAGGTTAAAAAAAATGCTAAAAACAAGATATGAGGGCTTCAGTAAAGTGGGAGGTTCCAAATCACTGGAGCTCTACTTATTACAGAGCTCTGCAGCTTCTGCCGCAGCAAAACGCCGCATGTGAATTTACCTCAGAGAGACTGTCCTGACCTCCAACCACCTTCTCTAATGATGATGGTTCTTTTCAAAGTGGGAGGTGTTTTTTGTGCTACTGTTTCACAGTAACCCTTTGTGAAAACGAGTTTTGCATCTGCTGTTAAAATAAGGTATTGCCATAGCACCAGGATGGGGTGGGGGGAGAGGACCAGGAACACTCACATGGGTGAAGGTGTCAATGCAGAGATGACTAACCTATTTAATACAACAGAAGGCAAAGATCTGGGAGTGCTAGATCCATGATTTACAACCCTCAGCCTACATATATCAACTACTCTGCGGCCCTTGACCCTTTCGTTCCTGGCGGTAGGTACATGGACCCCCCGCTACTTTCCTGAAGTCAGCCAGCAGATGCTAATAACTATTAGATTCCACTGGCAACACAGGGCACCAGGTGACTGGACAGTAAGAGAAAGATATTCCTCTTCAAGAACTTTATCATTAAGGTACAAAGGGCAAGCAAGACTGTGTAGACATTAATTCAAAAAGTTCTGCCATGGGACGCAATTTCTGCTAATGGAGGGGGAGGGGAACAAACAGATTCTATTTAAACTTTTTAAATTCAGTGCCATTTATCTTAACTGCTCCTTTGGTTACTGGAGACTAGGTAGGCGATTTCCCATGTCCTGAGGTCTCCACATACAGAATAAGAATTTAAAGAAAAAAGTCTAAGATCCACCCAGGAACAATAATTGGTAAGAATTACAGACTTCAAAAACAGAGGTTGTGGTGGAAGAGGTGGAACAGAGGGTCACTCCTGTGGGGAGTTAGACTGAATTCTTGCCAAACTACTCTCTGTCTGCAGAACTCAAGTCAATCTATTATCTGTCTTTTTGAAGAGTCTTATTTTTCAACACTCCCCAAGTTAGAGCTTAAAATTAACAAGATTCTCTCAGCTGCAGGCTGACAATAACTCTATAATTTCTTGCAAAATATACAAATTCTGAGCATGCCAAAAAGCTTGTAGAGGTGCGGTATACTTGTTTCTCTTGGATATAAACTACGGAGAAATGGAGCTTTACTTCACACTGATATAAACATCTGAAGACATGCGCTTCTTTATGATGGAAGTATCATGTCAGACAGGAGGGAAAGGGCTGATTATGTCAAAGACAGTCAAGCTCCTGGTTCCCTAAGCAGGTCTCATACCCCAAGACAGGAAAATATTTATTCTGTTTCACGAGATAAAAGAAAATACTCATCATGCGTGTGTAAGAAGCCCCACCAAGAAAGTATTTTAGACAGAATTTTTCCTGGCTCTGTATACCTCAGTAGTGCCTCCTATAGGAGTCACTACATCAAAATCCATATAGTGCCCACATGCATTTCCAAACTAATATCTGCCACCTTACCACAAAATGTAAAGAAAATATTTTAATTACCAAATTTTTTTATTAGACTGCAGAAAAACCATACATAAATCATGACTCAAAGAGCCTTTTCCTGATGCAATTCCAGATTTATTTACTAACACCACCACCACCCCCTCTTTTTTTTTTTTTTTTTTTTAAGAATAATGTCTCTTACACACAGCCATAATCTCAGCTTGCTAAAGCATTTTGGTATGAAGAGCTATCTTGGAAACACAAAGAAAGAATTACTGCTTACTAGGGAGCACAATCCTGCAACTCATACAACAGCAAAATGGCTGAACTGTATTCAATTTAGAAATCTTTTTTCCAGTCTTTCTCCCTGTATATGTTTTCACAGAGATATCCAGAGACTATTAGTGCTTATAGGTATAAACTGTAAGTCTTTCTACACACAAGATATAAATAGACTAAGTATGTACACGGAATTGCACATTCTCTCTTTCAAAGGCGTCATGGTTTAACCCCAGCCAGCAACTAAGCACCACCCAGCTGGTGTCTCACTCCATCCCTGGTGGGATGGGGCAGAGAATCAGAAAAGTAAAAGTGAGAAAACTCGTGGGTTGAGATAAGAACAGTTTAATAATCAAAATAATAATAGCAACAACAATGGTAATAGAATATACAAAGCAAGTGATACACGATACTATTGCTCACCACCCACCAGCCGATGCCCAGCCAGTCCCCGAGCAGCAACCCCACAGCCAGCTTTCCCCTAGTTTATATGCTGAGCATGACATCATATGGTGTGGAAAATTCCTTTGATTAGGTTGGGTCAGCTGTCCTGGCTGTGCCCCCTCCCAGCTTCTTGTGCCTCTCCAGCCTTCTCAGTCAGTAAAGCATGAGAGGCTGAAAAGTCCTTAAGCAGTGCATACACTAAAATCAGCAACAACCGAGATGTCCCTGTGTTAACATTATTCTCATACTAAATCCCAAACACTGTACCAGCTACTAGGAAGAAAATTAACTCTACGCCAGCCAAAACCAGAACAAAAGGCTGAATAATAAGGTAATCAACTATAAACATGTTCACTTCTGTTCAACGTTGCAATTTATATCTATAAAATTTTGTAATCCAGGTTACAGCCCTTAAATGTCAGCAGACCTGAGAGCAATCTTACCTTTGGTCTGTCAGCAGCTGGCAATGTTTATAACAGCCATTGACTCTACATAAACTCAGAGGTAGAGTTACCTTCAGATATAGGTTTGAACCTACCGGGAAGATAGATGGAGGCAGACGCAGATCTCCAAGGGATGAACCAACTCACCATTCCTGCTACTTATAATGGAAAGGGACCAGCAGAACTGTTATTTGTAGCTCTTCACCCAGCTATTACAGCTTCCTTTTGATTGCCATTCTTGAGATTTAGGGAAACCTGCCCTCACCTGCTAATCAGATTTTCTATGCAAAACTACTGAGTTATTTATTCTGAACTACCCTCAAAAGTTATGTGGAGGAACAGTTTTACTATTTATTTTTATATTCATTCTTTCATAAGTTATATATTATTTCTTAGCATTCACCTATCAGGCAAGCTAGTAAAAAATGTTGCTTGTTGCTGTTCATATTACTGAAATATATTGGAATTATATCGACTAATAATAATTTCCTTACTGTCAGAATTAGACATGCCCGAGAATAAAGAGCTGAACTCCAGTCCCTTCATAGCCAGCCAGAACAGTGGAACTAAGGCCCCAAGTTAATAACACTGAGGACTTGGCTGAGATGAATTACCTTTTCTTACGCAGCTGAGATGTTCAAATCTGCCAAAGTGCTGTGGGTGCCCAGATCCCATTCATTTCAGCACACAATGTTTTCCAAATCCTAGTTTGGACTGAACAGTAAGGCAGCTCTGAAAATCTCTTAAATGGTATTTGAAGAGTCATTTCTTCTGCTCCCAAGAAAAACATGGATGGAAAGGATAGAATTCCCTTTCGCCAGCCACCTCAGTCAGACCAAAGCATGGTGTAGGGAGGGAGATCTTTGCCGACACCCAAGCCCCACCTTTCTCTACCCTTTTTCAATGCTGTTTTTTCCTGGGGAAAGAGAGGCATCGTCCTAAGCCGCAGTCACAAAGGTAAGTAATAGCCCGCGTATAAACTATGAAAGGGCGGGAGAGCCTTCATATTTGACAGAGTTATTTATGGAAGAGCTGTACCTACCTCTAAAATCCAGAAAACAATGAAATGAAATGACTAACCTTGTACTCAGACTAAACGTCCCCTTGAATGCATGACTACAGAAAAGGTTTCACTTTAACTCAGTGTGAGCCTTCCTCCAGGAAACAGCTTTGGATAGAGATTCAGTCTGGCAATTTTGGATGGGATGGAACAAAAGGTGGACAGTGATCAATACAGCCTCTCACCTATCTACAGCCTTCGCCCACCTGCTCATTCAGAAGTGTTCCTGTATAAAATTCATTGACATAACAATTAACCAGACCCAAGAGTACTTGTTCTTGTAGTGGGAATGTATATTTAGTGTCTGCTATTAATGAGCTCTTGGAAAATTTCCCATAAGATTTCTTTAGGCAGGGATACAAGATCTGTTATATCCATAAAACACAATAGCTTGCAGCTGTGTTAACATACTTAGAAGCACATTAATGACACTATATTATTAAGCAAGTTCAAAGAAAGAGCAAACCATTACAGAACCCACCCCAGACCCAACTGGATTTTCACTCTCCTAACAGCAGCCCAGCTATCTGCTGGCTGACAGCATTCTTCAGGACCCCTCTGAATCTCCATGCCCTTTCCCACAGCCCCCCAGCCACAAAGCAGCCCGATTAGGTTTCTCCCCCTACTTCTCTCCACTAATCCCTCCTTAATAGAGGCAAACTTAACAGGAAACCCTCTGCAAGATGCCAAAGAGCCACAGCAGGCACTGAATGACACACCAAGCTGAAGGTGGAAGGCACAGCACTTTGGCAGAGGCGTTTAAGGGAGCTCCAAGCTCTCAGGCACAGCTGGAAGCCCCTCCACGCACAGTGGAGTTGTTGGCAGTCGTGCACCTTGGATGAGTGCATCGTCAACTTTGTTTCCCTTCTCCAAATCCTCCCAGTTACCTCTATTCTCCCCACAGTTTACCTTACTGGTCTTAATTTAAAGGAAAATACTCAGTTCCACTTGACCACACAAAGCTTGCACTGTTGTTCAAAACACAGCAGCATTGCTTGTTTTTTCCACCAGAAATACTTTTTTTTCCTCCTGAGACAACCCATCATGAAGGTACCACTACCACTCTAGTTTCACAGTTAAATCCCAGAGCATCTGAAATCTTGCTCAGTGTAGAGTCCATGCCCTGCAGCACTGCCCTGAAAATAGTCATGAAGAAGGGACTGAAGCTGCTGGACAAAACAAGAGGCAGCCAAAAGCGAGAAGAGAGACCACCAGTGGGGATGCAACGAGCTGGACAGATGAGCTTGGGAAAACACAGTGGGGTACAAGATGCAAAGAGCGGGGTCAGGGGACAAAGAAGGGGAGGACAGAAGAAAAGGAAGACTGCCAGGCTGGCAGAAGGGGGCTATCAGGAGCCACAGATGGAAACAATTGCTGAAGAAAAAGAAAAATGGTTTTATTCTCTACAGGGAAGTGAATGAGACCTGCCTAGACGAAATGAAGAGAGTGGGATAAATGAGCTCAGATAGCACCCAGGAGCATTCAGCATATACAGAGTGCCTTTGGAACCTGTCCCTGAGAAATGTTAAAGACATTGCCAGGACCAACAGCCCTTTCCAAGATCCCCCATTATACACTGTCAGCAGAAATTCTGGGGCACATCCCATAGGAGTGATTCACATATCACAGGGGAGTTTCACTGGTTTCAAAAAGGGACACTAAGCACCAAGAAGTTTTGACTCAAGCACACACAGCCTTATTCTTACTGGAACACTCTGAATACAAAAGAAAGTCACGTCAAGTAATCAAACAGGCTAATTCCCTGGAAATGACTAACCATAAAACTCTATGTGGGAAGTGGGACGTCCCATCATCTTCGCCGGTGTTCACAATAAAAAAAAAATCCAATTTGCTTATAGTCAAAGAGAAGAAATTCATTGACAGATGGTCATCTTAAGTGCTATGGTTTATCTCCATATATAATGAAAAATATATAAACCTTCTGTTGCACAGTTGAGGAAAGAGGTTTGAACACCTGTTTCAAATTATTATGATACTATAAACATTCTTGGAAATTGGAAAGCCCTGTGTTTTAAGAAAGTGAGAAGTGTCATTGCCAGCTAAACTAAATTGAGTAGGCTTGGGTCCAGTAAGCAGTGAAAGAGAGAATTATGTGTATAGCCGCTGGCATACAGCTGATAAGAAGACTGAGTGGGCATAAAGTTAAAACCTAACACTGCAGAAATCCTGTCATTTTATGAAGTATATACATAAATTAGCTGTACAAATTGTATTTCTTAATGTACTTCCAAATATTTCCTTTTCAGGTTTGTCATCGCTGGAATCCATTCACAGAAAAATAGATCATTTGGAATGTCCAAATTAAGAGAAACATTAGGTAGGTTTGGCTAGAAATGTTCATCCAATATCAAGCAAAGACCAACTGAATTTTATTTTACTCTAAGGGATGTGAGTTGTTACCATTTCATCACTTCTTCCAAACCCGTTCCAATGATGGATCCAATAAAGTTGTTAGCGCCTTTTGCCGATTCCTTTCAGAAAACATCTGTTTCCTTGAAGCTCTCATAATAAAATGTTGACAAAATACTGTGGGGCTGCATGTCCGATGGGTAACCAATAAAGATATATGCCAATGGCAACAGGCCATGACAAATAGATGTTGTCCCGGCACCCCTACACACAGCAGGTCAGATATTGGGAAACACACACTCTTCAGTCTCATCACATCGGTATGCATCAGCCATTCAGCTACACCTGTTGTTTCTAGACCATTAAATGAGAAGTACTGGTACACTTATCAAGCAAATTAAAAAGCAGAATGTCTTTTAAGTCAGTCTGTAATTTCATAAGCTAGACTGATAGAAGCAGCTCTGCTGAAGCATCATTCAGTCGATGCAACCTTTTGTATTCACAGTGGATACACAGGTGGCTTAATTAGATGTGGAAGAATACAAAAGAAATAGGGAACATTTTTATTAAGCAAATCTATTAGATTTATTATTTGTGTTCCTAGATACTTTGGGGGGTTTTTAGGCAGGCATCAGTATGCCACCTTTCAACATGGGGAATTGCTTACACAAAATATATCCATACTGTAGCTGGGTCCAGGTACTGCTTTTGCATGCTCTTTACTGGTATTATTACTCTTGTGTAATACATACTATTAAATCAGTATCACAGCAAACTAGAGCAATGAAATTAAGGAAATTCTAAGTTTTTATGTCACTCTTCTCATTACCCAAAGCGGAAAGCCAAAAGATTTTAACATAGAAGTCTGTCCAAAAGCCCAGTTCAAGCACTCAGTTGTGGAAACTCCAAAAGAAAGAGGGTGCAAGTGGCACTGTGCATGCTAAAAGCAGGGATGGGAAGAGCCAAGCATCCCCTTAGCAAAGTATGGGCCAGGTAACATAGAGGGATGACCAGGTGAAAAGACGTAATCTAGGCATGAGGAGCTGCAGATGGTCCCAACTCACAGGAGAGGCTATTGCATCCATCACTCACTGGTGAGATCATCCCATATGAGCTTTTTCAGTGGCTTTTTGGGAACCACTACTTGCAGACTTGCAGTATACTACGAGTAACTGCTTAAAAACTTGAGTTGTTTCTGTCCAGACTAGCCATAATTTTCCTCTCTAGGAGAGATTTTGCATTTAATACATGTATGTTGCATGTTTTATTGGGTTTGTGTTTGTTTTACTATTTCCACTATACACAGGCCAGCTGTCACTGTCCTCATACAGCTCTAGGAACAGCAACTCAATACCTCTTACTTTTTTTGTTATAGTTTAATCCAGGAATACTGACAGTGAATTGAAAGCAAACAGAGCAGAAAGATAGGTTGTTTTCTGCCTTTTTTTTTTTTTTTTTAACCTTTTCCTCCCACACACGTTACAAAAGGATTTGGGTATAGCGCTCTTACAATCTACAGGGAAGCAAGCTCCTCAAACTCCTACATCAGTGTACAGCTCCATCGACTTTGTTAAGCTTTAACTTGAGCAAGGATAAGTAGTAGTCAGTTATTCATAAATGCTTTACAGTGTTTGCTTGGGTAAAATAAAAAAAAATGTTATTTGAAGATGCCTAAATGCCACCCTGGTTGGTACATCTTATTATTCTACTCGAGCTAAAAATAAAGGACTTACTTATAATTCGCTTATTTTCTCTGGCTGAACAAAATTCACCCAGTTTTATTCTAAATACAAGCAGAAGTGATGCATGCTTTTCAGATTTGTCTTTCAAAGCCAGACACTGGGATTACAAAACTGACACCCACCTCTTTCCTGTTTAAGATTATGTTCAGGCTCAAATTTTTTTTTTTTAATTTGAGTACAATGTAAAATTATATAAGTGTGCCTTTCAGTTGTACTGAATCTTTAACCAGAGGGTTTTTTTAAACTATTTAAACATAACTTTATGTGTTCTGGGAACAGAAATTATTTTGGAGGATAAGCCTGTTTATTCTTCCCAGAATGTTAATGAAAATTATAGAGTATTTTTATAAATTAAATTCGCTGGATATGCTTTTACTTTATATGTTATGACATCTGGTCAAATTTTTAGCTCACCATACTCCTGAATAACCCCACATAAGTGCATTTAAACAAAGACCAAATATGACTGTCAACAGCAGCTATGCAGTAGGAGAGACAACAACAAAAGCAGGCACCTGTAGGTTGAACTTGCCTGGTACATATCCTCTGTAAAGTCAGTCACAAAAAAACTTGGCAGGACACTTCCGAAACCAAAAGCAGTACTTAAGTCTTATGCTTTTTGCAATGGGATTCCATAACTTCCTCTATTTGCCCTTAAGCCAAGGGCAGTAAAAGATCAGCCCATTCACTAAGGTGGATGTAGCCAAAACACTGGAGGTTTCAGTGCCTGCTCTCCTGCACACATAGATGCACAAACACGAAGCACTCAGTCTGTATCAGATCTGATTTTTATTACATAAAAGTGGCATTGCAGAGTGTGCAGCATTAGTCTGAGTTTAATTCAGACTTACAGAACTGAAGCGTCCCAAATTCCTTCCCTCTACACTGATTGCTACTTGTTTCTACAGAAATAAAAGCCTGAAGGATAAATTTGACATTGCTTAATGTATTGATTAGGACCATAGATTGTAATCAATCCACAACACATGGCATTATATAGCCAGTCCTCGCTCTGGTGCTCTTGTTAAAACGCTAAAGCAAGCTGAGCATCTAACCTCATACAATGCTTAATACGTACTGGAAGTTAATGTATATAAGGTCTACAGAATTAGTTTTATCTACATGACCTTATCTCCAAGAATACAAAAACTTAAAAATCATTCTTACTTTGTCAATTTAGCAGGTCCTAAAAGTAGAAAAACAAACAAAAAATGCACAAACCAAGCTTACTGTACAGAAACGAAGGCCTTCACAAGACATATATTATTTTTAAATACTTAACAGATCTAAAGGTTGTGTGAAGTTTAGCTGAGACTCCTATCACAAACAGTGCTCGAACACAAAGCGTTCCTAAGCCTACGGGGTGAAATAGTTCCTTACTGACTATTATATACTAATATATTCTGCAGAAGCGGACACAGCACTGGGGCTTGGTGTGATGTCCGGTGAGAAAAGTTTTGCTACTGACTTCCAGGTTTCCCCAGCCCTAGTTGAGGCCACCAGTATAAGCAGGACAAAACCACCTCCTACAACCCAAAACTGCAACTACTTGGCTAAATTCACCAGACTACTCTTCTAGTCATTTGAATATCCCTGGCTTTATACTTTATTAAAAAAATTAATCTGAAAGACCTACTTTTACAGCAGTAACATCAATATTTTATATTCTCCCTTTTGCTGTAAGATACCAGGCTGAATTATATGTTGTTTAAAAAAAGTACTGAACCCATCATATTATGTAATATAAAATACCACCTTTGTCTCCAAGGGAACATCACATTTTAATCCAAAGCTACAAAGCTACGGAAATAGTCTGAGAATTAAATCTCCAACAAAACCCACAGTGGACAAAGCGTTAAGGATAAAGGAAACTCTCAAATTCCTTAAAAATTAGCTTGCTTCGCCATAAAGCATTCCCAGAAGGACTTTAGAAAATTCTTATTTTATTTCTCTGACATATTTGGCACATCAGAGTGGCAATGCATGTTTAGTAGTGTCCTAAATTGTCGCAAATGATCTATTTTAAGTGGCTGAATAAAGAACCATTAAAAACGTGGCTGCAGAGCAGTGCTGATCACCAGCAACTCTCAGCCCAGCAATCCATCTTTGCCAGCAGGATTTTTTATTCTACCTTCTTTTCATTCCTTTATTATCCATTTGTAGACTGACCCACTTATCGGGAATAGCATCAAGTTCCTAAATTTCTATATACATTTTTTTTTTTTTTAAAGAAACAAAAGCCTAATAATATCATGAAAGCAGGTGTGAATCTAAAATGTTTCTTTGCATACCTACTCTGCATTCTTGTTTTTTCACTGGCAAGTTAAGAAGTGGCGCGCACACACACACACACACAACCAATTAGACAAAAGCCAGTTGTATGCACTAGAGACCTGTTCTTATATGGCCATGGTCCCTGCACTTTTCAGGAAGCTGTGAAAGCGTATGCTTATTCACACACTGAGAGGAGATGATTACCATGGGGTTTTCCCAAGGAATCCTCTGTTAGCATCACTGGAAAGTTCTGAGCGCTGCCTTTAACCTTTGCTGTGAGATGATGTACACCCCAGTCCAATCTAATTCTGCAATCTTGTGTGCTTCGACACATTATAAAACATAATGACCAAAAGTATAGCATTGTAACACAGAAATACAAAACACACCATACAGAGCCATTATCCCTGTAACATCCTCTCTGAGATGTTGCATAGTAACACTGATCAGCAATTTTTGAGTGCTTGCTTTTTGGTGTCGTGTGTGTCCCCCCCCCTTCTTTTTATTTTAAGCCAGTAGTCTAAACTAACAACCATCCAATAAAGTAATTACCCTACTTCCATTTTATCTAACCTACACAACACAAAATTGGGGCACACTTCCATATGTATTTAGGCTCAAGAAGGCATCTGAGTCCCTCCAAGATCAAACACACATTGAAGTTATTTCTGAAATAGGGCCAAACTTCCTGGCTTTAAGTAGAAAACAGTAATAAGTAAGATGCTATAGAGGTTAATCATGGCTTCCTAAATCACATCACAAAGAAAAAAAACACAAAACCACAGATACCACCACAACAACAAAAAACACCAACCACACCCAAAACTCAGAGACCTGCATCATCATCAGACATTTTGGGTTAAGACCATTAAATGCGTTCACGCTCAGCCTAGGTTACCCATCTGATTTTTCACTACTCAAGAACTTTTCCATCAGCAAAATGACTAAGTGATCCCACCTCCCACAGACTGCCTAACTTCATCCCTTTCAGCAGTGCTAATGTTGCATATTAAAGACTCTGGATGACATCACACCTAGCTTCAGCTGAACTCAGGATTACTGGTGTTTTGGATATATGGCTGGTGACGTTGCTAGTGGCAGAGTGTTTAGTTCCTTTGCTTTTCACATACCACAGATTTTGTCATTTCCTGCATCCCACACACCCTCAAATAGAGGCCTGACAGCAGCCTTTAAACATGTAAAAGGTTCCTGCAGTAAAGGAGAAAGGACACTTTTCTTCACATCCATTGGGAACAGTGCAAGAGTAATGGGCTTAAACAGAAGCAGAGAAGATTTAAAACTTGGATATTATGATTCCACCCCCACTACTGAGGAGACCTAATCAGTGGAACAGATTATTTGGGGACCTCCATCAGAAGAGGTTTTTAAGAACAGGTTAGACAGACAGACAAACAGATTAGAAAATCCCTCAATGGTAGGAAAGAGGGCAAGAAGGGGACTGTCTTTGAGGGCAAAAGCTCATTTCAAGATTTTTCTATGTGTTTCGTTCAGTACCTTGGGTATTGTCAGTATTTTAGCGAAATATTAGAGGTGCCAAGTGACCTTCCCTGCTGTAGAGAACAAAGACAATGACAGAAACAGGATTATAAACTCAGGAATTTGGAACTCCAGTCCCTCTAGTCCTTCACAGCAGACCCATTGTATGTATTTCTATACACGCACACACACACACCTGTATATGCATACAAAAACATTCATAACCATCTGGCCTATGAGCAGGAGGCACAGAGCCACACTGCTGTGTCTGAATGGCTCCTGGACCACGACTGGTTTGCACCCCATCCTTTTTTAAACACGGCAAATATTTCACTTCAAATTAGGCACATTTATCCCAGGAAATGTTTCCCTGAGGTCAACCTACGTGCTCTCCTCTATCTCACCTGGGACAGTGGCAGCTGAAAGGCGTACCGATGCCTCGTGCTCTCCCTGGAGCGGGGCAGGGACACATCCATTCAAGTCCCCATCAGCAGCATAAAGAAGCTTCCACTTAATTCTTCAGTAACAGGGGAGTTTCTCTCCTGGCCTTGCCAGTGTTTTTTCCTTCATCTGCAAGTGAACACTACAGGATTATACATTATATTTTTAAACACATTTTATGTCTCCTTCTTTTTAGGTTTTATTTAATAGCAAACAGCTTGTCTCCTTAACAGTAAAGAGCAAAGTGACAGAAAACAAATTAGTTTCTAAATTTAAAACTGTGTTACATTGCCAAGGCAACTGAAGATCTACAATTACATAAAGCAAATAATACCTACTTGTAAGAACAGAACTAAAACTAATTCTGGAAAGAGTTGGTCTTTGAATATAATTACACTAAAATAATAAACTAATAATTTTAAAGCACATTAGCAGAACAGGGCTATATCTGGTTACATTTAGGAAAGTCAAACACTCCCAGGTTACTTGCAGGAAATGGGATCCAAGAGACAAGCAATGAAATCTGTGTTTGCTTTGTTATAAGAGGTTTATAAGTGCTCCTGACACAGACACTGTAGTCAGAGACCATTTTCTGATGCAAACAAATCATGTCTTGGAGCCCAAATGCTACAAGTGAGTTGTTCAGCGCCCAGGACTATAAAGGAACATCACAATGGTGAACCCTTCCAGGGGTTCTTTATAAACTTTTCCTCTTCAGTTTAGCTCAGATGAAAAATTGTGAAGACTGTTTTTTCTCTGAAAGCAGTCAAACTCATTCCTGAAAGTGCACTCATTAAAAAGCAAACCCTTGACAAAAACAGCCCCCAGGCAGTCAGGCGGGCATCTCTGCAGCAAAAGGAGATGGATCCAGACACAGCTCCCATCAACCCTGCACCATGGAAGCTGCCATGGCAAGGGATATGGGGCCACCCCAGCTGACCCCACAGCCCTGTTTTATTCCAAACACTGTATAAAGAGCACAAGCCCTGCCTTGGGCAATAACACATAACCCCATCATCCAGCACCTCCTCCAGCTCCTCAGCTCCAGTGCCCATGCCACCAGGTGATAACACGAACCTATAGGATCCCTTTGCTGTATCACCCATCATCTTTGAAACCATGATACATGTCAAACTGGTGTTCTACCACTTTCAGACAGGCACAACAGGAGGGGTGAGAGAGCTGGAAGTGCTTTGTGAGACACAGCAGCCGTGGCTGGGATACAACAGAAACAGCCAGGGAAGCTCTCAAGATGTCCTGGTAGCAGCTTGAACTCCAAAGCAACAAAGAAATCAGGAGACAAAAAAGGATTTCTGCTTGTTTGTTTCAAAAAAATCCCATTTGTCCCACATATGCAGATCTAAATAGTCCATGGAAATCAGGCAAGAGAAATAAAAGCATTAATATTCAATGCTGCTGAGCAAAGTACCCACTGAAGGGCTGTGTAAAGCACCTGTGCATGTAACTAGAAGCTAATCACCTTACCAAGCCCTGCAGCACCGTACCCTCAGTAACCCATGTGGGACTGCCTTTGTAAAAACAGTTCTAGAAAGGTGGGAAGTTAAAAAGTATATCTATAATCAACTGCCAAATTTCAAAGTAATAGGCACTTCTGGTCGGCCTTCTACACAAGGAAAGAAGGCATTACTGAAGAAGATATTTAAAAATCCCATGTTCTAAACACAAAAACCAAGTTTAAAATAGGACCTGAAAATAAGTGTTACATATAGCGTATTTTGCATGTTCTTTAATTTACCTGGTTATTTCAGTGGTCTGTAAAGAACATGACCAAAAAGAAAAGTGTTTTCCATCAAAATCTGCACAAGGAAAAGTAGGTCTGGACTGTGGCTTTCTCCCCTTCATGAGACACATTACTGTCTAAGGGGCTTCAATCCATGTCTATTTAAGAAAAACAAAATCCTGTTGTATCCCCTCTGCTGTCCCACTCAGTCAATACCTGGGTAATTCCTAGTTATTGCGCTCCAACAGCCCCCAAAGCTGAAGCAGAGACAGACTCTATGTAATCATATGCACACTCCAAAAAAAAAATATCCCATTTCTCCATTCTGAACATTTCTTTCATCAAGGGCATGTCAACATCTGCAAATCCTTAATTCTCATTCCCTATATCAGTGTAGGGATTGCTGTAAAAACCTGATAAATAAACTAAGCCTTCCAAGGATCTACTATGCATGTGTGGTCGCAGCAGGATATACATCTCCACTGCCTGTCCCACCCTATTTATAATTATTTCCCAAAGGACAGTTTAAAAGCCAAAGAGTTTCCGAAATCTTTCAGGTCCTCTGCTTCTCTAGCTTGCTGTTGCTGCGACAGATGAGCATGGACAAGACTCAGAGAAAGTGGTTTTAAGCTGCAGAATGTATGGGACTGGCAAGCCAGTAACAGATTTCTAACTGGATTTGTCTCTTGCTATTTTAATTTAGGGTGCTTGGCTATCCAAGCATGTTAGAATAAGTCTGAGAGTCTCTGGAGTATCAGGAATACAGTCACTAAAAACATCTATAGGCGCAGCAAGTTGCCTTTCCATATCCTCCCATACATGAACGGGCACACTTGTCAAGTGAAGACAGGGAAGCACTCCTCTCCAGATTGTGCCCAAGAAATGCTTCCTATTTCTTTGTAATGTGTCATAGTCCCACGGTGCTGCTGACTAGCCCAATGGCGTTTCAGAAAACCATCTGCCAGTTGGGGGTTTTGTTTGGTTGGTTGTTCTTTTTGAGGTATAGCCACAAGATATATAGTCTTCCTCATTAAAATAGACACTGCACTCAAGATGAACCGTACTTCTTCCAAATCCCTTTTCTGTGTGCCCTATAAAATGAAAATTTTACAGCAAATCATCTGCTGAAAAATGTTATGGAAAATATATCAGCACCACAGGTGCCAGCTAAGCACTAATTCAAAATTCAGCCCCTCCAAAGGTTGTTCCATGTGAACGTACTTAGTCTCTGCAAGAGGCAGACATGGCTCTGAATGCGTAAGTGACAGGCTTAAAAATTTAGCCGTGCTCTCTCTGTACACTGGTGTTAAGACCTCTACAGATACCGGCAAGCTATTCAAATGCCACGATGGCTGTCTAGACATGTCTGTAAATTACTTTTGAGGGGTACATGAAACACAGCTGGGTACCAGGAAGCTCTGAGCTCTACACTATTAGGAAGAGAGAGCTGGAAGTGCTCCTGAGCCATCAACACCAGCCCTCTCCCTTCTGACAGTCGTAACCTTTACCATACATCAGCCCCATCCCTCATAAAACTAGTTATGTTTCTTGCCCAGAATTCCCAGTCCTCCTGCAGCTAGAAACCTATTAATTTGCAGCATAAATTTATTCAAACCTAGTTTATATCCCCTTGTCCAGCTTTCAAAAATATCCTCTAAATATTTTCCCCCTTCTTCGCTTTATCCCCCAACGTACTTATACAGAGCAATCGTAGCCCTTCTGTCTTCATTTTGCTCAGCTTAACAAGAAGAGCTGCTCCAGCCTCTGGTGGGACCGGCTCTCCCGTCCCCAGTCAGCCTTTCCAGACATCTGTTCCAGCCCCAGCTGGCTTTTCCCAAAGCACGGGTAAGTAACCACAGCCCCAGACAGATTTCAGCTGAGAACTCGACAGCACCTTTCACAGCACACTGCATCACATTAACAGGTCAAAAGCATCCTGTGATCAACTAAATGCCCCAAAGGTCTTTCTCTTCCTGTTGATATTCATCTCATTAGTCCTCAAGACACGACCCTGAACTTGCACTACTCAATTTTATCCTAATTCTATTATTCTACTCTTCGAGGTCATCTAATTCCACCTAATTAATCCAATCCTCCTCAGTGTTGACACTGTCTCCCAGTTTTATGTCATCAGCAAATTTCATTAGCACATTTTGACTTTTGTGCCAAAGTCATTAATGAAAATATGAAATAATATTGGTCCAAAACCAGTCACTGAGAAACTCCACTGACAGTTACCCTCCAGCCCGAGGCTTGCTCTTTCAACACATTGTTCTCACATCTTTGGCCTGCTTCTTAGGCCCTTTACTGTTTTCCTATTAAATCCAATTACCCCTTGTTTAACTAATAATTGGCTTCCTGGAACTCCTGCTCTGTGATTTAGTCTTTGGAGACTAAATTAAATTTGTCTGTTTATGCAGGCACAAAGGATATGCATTGCCCAGATTTGTGGGAAGCGATCACCGGGGCCATTGACACACGTGTGGGCCAGCAGCCAAAGCTGCTCTGACATCTTTTGTGTGAGCCAGGACCATGTTCTGAATCCCAGCATCCTGCTTGACACCATCCAGAAGGCTAAAATGGCTGTGGGGTCTACCTACACCTAAATTTCTTGGGAGGTTTAGCGCCAACAGTGGTCAACCCTGCTCTTTGATAAAGGAATACGTTTCTCACCTAGGGAGTTTGTTTGGTTTTTTTAAAAAAAAAAAAAGCAAAACCACCAAACCACACACACACAGAGAGCACACCATGAAAAAAGACACCCAACCTTTACATAGCTAACAAAGTTTGCACTACTAAAAATATCATGAGCATCATGAGACATTTTCTAGAATAGTCCCTGGGGCAAAACAGGTATCCCGATAGAAAGGTGAAAATAGCCCTTTTTTCAGCAGTGGCAGAGGCTTCAGTGAGATTACACCAGCGATTAATTTGACCCACTCTCTTTGATACACTCAAAGCAAATCAATCTTTCATGGGTTTCAAGCTGTGAATACCTGCTCAAATAATTAACACACTCAGCAGGGAACCTATTCAAAAGGTCATCTTTTAACAAAGATTAATTCAATTTTATCTCATACCCACAAAATTTGAGACAAAATAACAGAAAGCAATGGATTACACAATGTATCTCTCATATTGGCATTTTAAAAATACTATTTAATTATACAAAGAAATAGAAGGAAATTGCACATGCACCTTAAACTCATATCTCATGTAAAATTAATGCAAGATATTGCACTGCTGGTCCCTCAGTGGAGGGTAAATAAAAGCATTTTACTTATTTGTAACCAAATCTATATGAACAAAAACTGGTTTTATGTTGCAGCATGCTTAAATTCTGCATATCCCTAGGTGCAGATAGAGGATTATATGGTACTAATTTAAGCCTTTCTTTTTAAAAGCTTTTGTAGAGACATCCAGCTTTCAAACCAAAGGAAGTCTTTTCTCACACAGCAAATAGTTACATTGTGCAACATGGAAAATAGCCTTCTTTCTCCTCCCCTAAATGTTTCCTAGGCAAACAGAGTGCAGATGATATCTAATAGACTCATTCAAGAGCAGGGAAAGTTTTCACAGAACGCAACTGGAACAAGAGCAAGCCTTCGATTCAAATGGGGCTGAAGTCTCCAGGCCTGGATGCTGTTCTTTGGGCATTCAATTCAGTTTGCCAGTATTATTTATGATCTGTACCTCAGTCACTGATTGCCATCCTTCAAAAGTGAGACATCTCAAAATTACATAGTTTGTCTAAGCTGATTTATTTGAACCAATCCATTAAATCTATCATAATGGTCTTCATTTCATCATATAGTAGGCATGAAACTGATGGTTGAAAGAAATCAGTACCTAAAAAAAAATAAAAATCAAAAAGTACATATTTCTGGAAGTAGATTATTTAAAAGACCTTTAGTTCCAGGACTTCTATTTCTCCTTTCTCTGCATAGGCAAATCCATGCATCTGCTTGGAAATGTTCACAAGACTTGACAACATTTGGACTTTCCTTCAATATATTTTTTAAAAAAATTCTTAAGAATTGAAAAGTCCTTCTAAAAGTGAAAGTGAAGTCTCGAA
Organism: Phalacrocorax aristotelis; assembly: GCF_949628215.1. Taxonomy (NCBI): domain Eukaryota; kingdom Metazoa; phylum Chordata; class Aves; order Suliformes; family Phalacrocoracidae; genus Phalacrocorax; species Phalacrocorax aristotelis. The sequence goes on from NC_134282.1 coordinate 7,529,921, forward strand.
TCTGACATTCGCAATTCTGTTATGATTACACTAAAAATCCTATTCCAAACTACTGCTAAGTTCAACGTTGCTGCATTTATCAGAGATAGATTTACACCATGTCTTCATTCTAAGTGCTTCTAACAAGTATCTCACATTGGCATTTGGTTTCAAAGGTTCTGAAAATGTGAAACAAGAATCGATTTTTCCAGTATCAGACCTATTTCATTCAATTTGAACAACGGTGAAATTAAGCCCATGTCTCTCTGAGAATCCATTTTTTTTTTTATGTGGGAGTGAGATCTCAGCAGATGAGATTTTGATTTCCCACCTGGCTCTCAAAAAAAAGAGTGAGGAAGAAAACTATTCTGCTTCTAAATCTAATTTGACCCTTCAGAAAGGCTACAACTAATTTCATGCAGGAAAGAAAAACACCCTGAAAATGAAGAGACACCTTAGCAGAAAGTAAAATAAATATTAATACGTCTGTCTCCAAGATCAAAACCAAACTTGTACAAGAGCTTAAGACTGGCTGAACCAAGACTCAATGCTAGATTTTTAGCACTGCATTTCAGTGCCAGTCATTAAACCAATGGGAGATTTGTTTAAAATATTGCGAAACATCAGTCAGCTTATGAAATATTACAGTGTAAAATACAAAACGGAACAGGACTTTTGTAACATTTCTGTCAGCACCTACAAAAAAACCAGTCTTTTCATTCTTTTTCCAAAGCAACAAAGTGCAAAATCTCATCTCAACTTGTAAAAGCACTGGAGTAAAAGGAACACCACCACTGCCTTTTCCATATAGTAGACAACGCATATTTGTGTAAGTTGGCTGGAGGGGGAGGGAGCTAGAGTATATATTTTCATTGGTCTTCAATTTGTGACTTTTAACCAAGATTTGGCTTATAGTCCATGCATTATTCATCAAATAACTGCAGAGCTCAAGCCATAGTCTCACACAAAGGAAAAGAATGTCACTGTACACATGATAGAATGTGTGAAACAAATCTAGGGGAAGCTTTTCCTTTCTTTGCTAGACTTACTGGCAGAGCAGTGGCTTACAAGTAAGAGTAAGGTGAAATTTAAAATGCCACATTAATTTTTATTAATCAAAAAATGAAGCAAGTCATGACACTGCAGAAAGTTTCAGGAGATACAGATTTTGTTCCTACTAATCCCCTGAAAACAAGCAAATTATTTCAGCAACACCTTCCGTTCTCTGGATTATTCTGAGCTATTCCCTGCTATAACAGAAGAGATCTTTGCACTGATGAAACACTGGAAGGAAAACTCAGTACTCTGAGTTCTCCAACAGGTTTCAGCACCTCCACCTTAAAAAGGTGAGAGACTGAGACTTGGGGTTCTTTCGTATTTACATTTAGACTTAAGAAATCTAGCTCTTCTACCAGAAAGGGTTAATATGGGGGGTTTGTTTGGACTGAATCTCCTCTAGGAAATAAATAATCCCCTGTGGCATACACCTATAAGAGAAGGAAATCTGCTGTCAGATAGCTAATCTTTAATACCCCAGACATCCACCCTTTGCAATGACAGGGTACGAGCTGTTCCTTTGGAATCCATAAAAGTGACATACTGCTCCTAATGGGAGGAAAGACCTCAGAGACCACAGGTGTTTTTGAAGAATATATCAGTAAGGTAATGTTAAAAAAAAAAGCTGCAATTAATCTGAAAAATTCATTGCAAGTATAGCAAAGACCAAACACTAAAAGTGAATTCTGACCGACTGTTTTGGCAAAAAAAAATTTAAAATATGGAGCTACTTTTTGTGGGGTCTTGGGACCCAGCGTACAAGCAGTAAAGCCTCATTCTTTTCTATAAGGTAGACATATACAGCACATTTTCCACGGCAAATTATTTTTAGGAATTTTTCTTTTAAAAGATTACTTTACAAACAAAATACCTTTTCTCTTCTAAAAGTTACTAATTCTCTTAGATATGCTTCATGGGTCATGTGTGTCACCCCCTTTTTGAAGATATTCAGCTCTAAGAGATAACACTTCAGTTACAACACTTCTCTTGTTCAGCATGTAACAAGCTGTTGTCTGCAACTGTGCCCTCATAATTACCAAAGAAAGAAGAAAAAAAAAATCTTTGTCTTTAATAGGAAAAAAGATATATGATGGGAGAAGTGCTGCTAGGTCAAGATTAATGAGCAGAGGCAGAGAAAGGTGTTTGCAAAAAACGCATGTTCCCTTCACAGAGTGTATTTCATTGTCTGAGAGCCAAACCTCTTCTCACTTGACCTTTAACAAATTTCTGAAGCTCGTAGGGTCGCAGCTCTTGCTGATCATCTACTTGTCCTGCCTTACTTGCTGCAACCAACAGGGATCTACCTCTTCTGAGATGGATGATGGAGAGGAAAACTCAACAGCTCATCTGAGAAGGATGAATTTTACTCCATTGATGATGGATGAGAACTATATTTCCCCCACCACCTTCATTCATCTCTATTGCCGTGCAAGAACTTCAGGTAGGAAACTAGCCTCAGTATTTCCCAGAACCCTCGTCCTCTCACAGCACCCACACACACAGGCTTTGCCGTTACTTTGAAGAGCTTTTAGAAAAGCAGTCCCACTGAAAATTTTTAGCCCTTGCGCAAGTTTCAAAATTATTCTGTACTGATCCTGAGAAATTAAATCAGGCAGAGATATAAAAGAAAGTAACAGTGAACTCAGACAAAGAGTTCAACTAAATCAACATATAGCTGAAACACAGACACCAAATGATGGTCCATGCTGCTTCATAACCCAGTTCAACTCATGAAAGCAGACGTGATCAGTCACTGTTGAAATTAAAGACAGTGTACCACTTCTGGTAAGATAATATTGCAGCTAAGCTGAAGACTGCATGGAGGACTAGGGAAAAGAATAAACTGCCTTCTGCAAAGCCTATGGACTTGTAACCTTTCTCATCAGAATTTAGGGTATGTCAAAGCAATAACCACAATATGAAGCATAATGTCTCATTGTGATATTTGTGGCCTCTGTGTGTTTTGAAAACTCAAGAGATAACAGACAGTAGGCTGGCACAGGAACATGGTGGTTATCAAATGGGAACCCCTTATTGTTTCATTAATTTAGTAATTTCAGATTTATTTTGCATGAGGCGAAAACTAAGTTAGCTTTTGGAGACAAATTCAGGGAAAACATGAAAAGCAGTGACAATTATTGTTGGACTAGAAAAGAGGAGCAACGATGAGAGGCTAATCAAACTGAGAAGAAAAGCAGAAACTTCTGGAGGTATGATGAAAGGGAAAGGATGTGACAACAGCTTCCAACAGGAAAAAGTCACTTCAAAAGGAAAATAATTTGTTCTACATCTCCGTCCATGTTGGACAGGACAAAAGTATTTGACTTTGCATTTAACACCACTTCTGGCGATAATGATGACTTACTGGAAAATTCTGCCTGGGAAGCATGTGGAAACCCTCAGTAGAGTCTAGCTGAACATCAATGTGGTATAACATCTACAGATCAGGATGTGCAAGTGGACCTCTTGTCTGGGATCTTACAATTCTGTCCCACCTTGCAGGCTATCAAGTTATGAGGCACATAATTTGTTTTGTGTTGAAGGCAGTGAAACAGAGATGCCATAGGAGATTCTCACAGATGTGCAAAAACTATCTGAAGGACTTCCAATTTTTAGTGTGAATGCTCTTTTCTGTAGAAACTTTTGACATGAGAGTCTAATTAAACAGTGTGAACAGAATCTCAGACTTGATCAAAACTCAATTCCTACCAAAAAAAAGTACTCATTCTGTTTACATTCACATGACATTTTATATTACATCTTTAAAAGGTTAAAAAGAAAAACTTTTAAGTAGGTGAGTTGAAGGTTACAGGCAAGGTGGCATTACTGCATTTATTCTACATAAGTGAAATACACGTGTTATTTTATGATCAGTCTTTAGCTGCTAGCTATATTTGATCCCTTCTGTTGTAATGTTCTTGCTACTTGAGGGTACTCTATCAAGTCTTTCACTCTGGGAAAGGCATCTAACCGTTTTCTTAAATCACCTGTTTATTTTCATTGCTCGTTGACTTTCTCAGCACTTGAACCTAGCATAATTAGGATGTCCCTCAAAGATAGAAACAAAGCCCATTTGTTTCTAATTAATTCAATACATTTGGCACATGTTCTTTTGAAAAATCATATTCTCCTTGGCAGCAGCCTAGAAGCCTAATTATAGATAGACTAGTCATCGAAAATGATACCTTTCCTGTAGTCCCAGGAACAAAACACACTCTTGGAGGCAATCTATTTCAGAAGATGGAAGTCACAACAAGCTCTATCCTTTCTCACTCCTCCCTTGTGCCTCTGAACGTGCCAAGCAGTCTGTCCACATCCACGCTCATACCCTGTGTGCACTCTTCAGCCTGGCTTCCACCCACTCCACACTACATAAACCAGCCACAGAGTCTGGCAGCACCTCTCCCCAACCTTGACCTCAAAGGCTATTTTTCAGCATTATCCCTTCCTCTTTCTGTAATATCTTCCCATTACTGTTGAGCATTTACTCCTGCCTAGACAGGCTGCTCAGCTTCCCCTCCTTCCCCACGCAGCACAGTAGCAATTGCTCCCCATTTCCACCACCCTTCCCTGCTTTTAAGCTCAACCACATCTGTGTACACTCAGAGCCTACTAGAATGACCATCATTTACACAAGTAGGCAAAACTGGTTCCTAAACAAACTCTGCACTCTTTCACCTTCTGCAGTACAGTATCACAGCCCATATTGCTCACTTGGTAGCTGACCTCTTGCCAGATCATCAGTTTTTCAGGCAAGGAGTAGGTCCCTTTATATGACTAAGTTGTGCATAAAACACCACAGAAAATGTTACAAGATAAATGCACTAAAAATAAACCCCTTCTCAAAAAAATAAACAAACCACCAAACAAACGCCACCACACCACCAAAAAACCCCCACCAGCACAATTCAGACAAAAGGCTTGGTTGATGCTCTGTATCTGATAGCTTCAGCAAGTCACACTATCATATGAAGTTTGTTCATGTTCAGCCTGATGTTTCCAGTCTACAGGTGACATTGCTGCAATAAGTCAGGAGGCATTTCTGGTTATTTATGGGATGAAGCTTCCGGAGATGCTGAAGGCATACAAAGGAAAACTGCTTACCCAGAAACATTCCATATAGAGCAGCCAACCTGCAGAGTTTTACAGATCACACTTAGGGATACTTTTACTGGTTTTAGACTTTTAATATTACACAGTTTGTGAAAAGTGACCACGTAACCAGTGGTTGATGTGAAGCGTTTGTGGAAAAAATTAAAGAAAACAGAAGCATTTGAATAGCAAATTTAATTCAGCCATAAGCCCTGCTATGTCCATTGGCTCCAGTGGCATTGCAGCTACGCTTTCGTCCTCTTTGGTGGGACACAGATATCTAGATACCTAACACAAAACATGCCTCAGAGCTTTGCTAACTAGGGGGATAAGAGAGGCTTAATTGGAGTCCAAGAGGATTGAGCACGTCCCAATTATTGTTTGACCAGTCTTTGTAGAGTACACCCACACTGCTGAAACCTGACATTAATCAGCCCAGACTGCCCTAAGTAAATTTTCCATAATTGCCATGGAAGCCATTGTGACAACACCTGTGCTAGATCCAGTATGATAAATCAAACTGTACAATTTGGGGTGGATAGTGGAAAAATCAGAGAAATAAATTTCTCCTAGTATAGCATCTATTATCTTCCAGTTTACAGCTATATATATGTAGGATTACAAATAACTAAAAATGTATTTATAAATCCACTGGAGTAAATAATTATTATGTTATGAATTATGATTATGTAAAGGACACAGACAAACTTTTCTAAAACACATGGGTAAAGTAGCCGCATGACTAAAATAGGATTCTCATTTAGATCAAGTTGTTGCTTCACTTATTTTGAAACATTACATACAATTAAAAAAACAACCTTAATCTAGCAGAGACTGTGTCTCCACAGCTCTTTCAATGCAAATGAATGAATTACAGGGAAGATCAACCCAGGCACACACCCTGAGCAGGGATGTTGTACATAACCTGGCTGCATGAGGTGAATTTCTCAGATTTCACTAAACAAGAATGAACCATTTCTAGGGTTTGTATTACAGAAGAGTGAATACAAGATAACACGCTGCTTTATGTAAGGCAACTTGCCTCCTCACTGTCCCCCTGGGTTCAGTTTATTGTACCTGTAAATTCATCCCAATTTATCTGAGACAACATTTAAAGTCACATTAAACCTTTATTGTTAATTGCCCCTTCTTTATAAGTTCAAATAACATGAAGAGAAACTACCTAAAAGCAGATTTTATTAGCCCTATTGGCACAAATCATTCCCAGAGAAGTTCTTTGCCCTTCTAGCATCCCTTTGAGTAGAATAAACTCATCTTCTTCCTTCCCTTTTAAATCTTCCTACTAAAATGGAGCAGCAAGACAGTAACACCTCTTCTCTCAGTATTAAGTGAGGACAAGAACACTGTCCTCTTCATTTGTGATTCATATTCTTATCCGTTATTTATTTAAAAAAATTCCTATATCATTTTTGCTTCATTTTTCCTTAAGCCTTTTCCTTTCAGGCTAACCATCTTCTGTTATCACCTAGGTCAGAGATCTTGTCAGAGCTGCACTGGTGCCTGTGCTTTTGTCAGTATAGGCTACACCCTAGGCAAATCTAAGCACAAGTTAAAACTGTTAATCCCTTTTCCCCCAGCAACACCCAACAGTAAGATAACTTATTTAAAGACTTTGCTCTCTTTGACATTGTACTGATATAATCTGAGGAAGTAATAAAGAAGTAAATACACAAATTTTTTTTCCTATGGGGCTTCATTCTACAAGATCTTATTAGGAATTTCTCTACTAATTGAATCTGCAAGTTCAGTCCTTTACCACCAAATAAACCCAGTTTGCAGGTCTGAACGTTTGAATATTATGTTTTCTGTCTTTAGTCTGGACACCCAGCAGGATGTGTCCTTGCTCATCCACAGGCAGGAAATTCAGTAGCCCTTACCTGGCAAGCAGAAAGACGCTCATTTAACCAGTCGTGTAACGCCAAGCCATCAGAATACCTAAAACCCCTGTTGTCGAGTATTTATTAACCTAGTCACAGATATAAAAGGCATAAAAATATCAGTGTGGTATATTTGAGCAAAGTTTTGATATTACAGTAGTCATTTTTATTGAAAGCTGTACACAAATTGTGCAGCAGTACCAGGATATGTTCAGATAATGAGTCATGCAACAACAATAAACTTCTTTAGCATTTTTTCATACTCTGTGGAAGGTTTTTCTATGAATTACATGTGGAAAAGTTGCTATGAAGTCTCAAGAAAGTACAGGTGCTGTGGGTTATGCAAATTAACCATGAAATGCTAGAGAAGTCAACGTTATGTCACTGTCTTGATGGATAGAAATGTGTTTAGGGCTGACAGGCAATCTGAAAATTACCATTGCATCTCATTTCCTCTTCTGAGAGTTTTTGTTCTTACCAAATGAGGAGGATCTTGAATACCCTGATCAAACAGCAGAAATTGGCTGCCATCTTCTGACACTTCACGGATAATGTACTGTAATTTTGCTGAAGTAATTGTCCTGATTCTGTTGCAGAAAAGCCCTTTCTAACTTTCACAGGAGAATGAAACATTAGTCAAGACATGGGATATGATTGGTAATAGCCTTAAGAAAATTACTACACAAAATCCTTCAGTACCCACAAAATCACCTAAAGTTTTCAAAGTGGAGAGACCCACTAAAAACAAAGTAAAACATGCAAGAAAGGCTGCGACATTGAAATCTCAAGAGTGCAAGGAGATTGAATTCATTTCGCAGCATTTTGCAGTTATGTTACAATTTTTACACTGAAAAAATAAGCCGTGAGATTTTCTATGTCCAATGCAGTCCACAAGAAATGCTATCCTATCTTGTTTCAAGTCTTCTTACATAGTTTTGAATATAATTCAAATGCTCTGGCCATGAATTTGCCCGTGTACATATAAGGTTAAAGGAGTGTTACCATACATATGTCTCAGCATACATCTCTTTCACACCTCAAGACAGAGGTGCACAGCACAACAGCCTGCCAACACAGTACCTCATATAATTTTACAGTCATATGACTGTTTTGCTAAGATAAATTAAGCCTAGAGTTTTGCTTTGCTTAACTCTGCATTAGGGGAAGTTAAGAAGTGCACATACTAATAGACGGATACTAGTACTTTCACCCTTAGCATGAAAGTAAAAAGTCACTTAAAAATTAAGTACAGAAAGATCTATGTTATTACTGCAAAGACTGATCCTGCAATTACAGGATGACACTGACTTTTCCTTCTGTCAGCAATCAAGGAACCTGGTGCCTGGCATACCTCCAGATAGCTGGATATTGGGTGTGCAGATACACGTGGGAGAATATTATTTGTTGATCACAGGAGAACACAAACAGCAGGATGAGCTAAAAGGGAGTATTTGTTATGCACGGACCAGATATTTGCTTAGGATTTTATCTGTCTTTTTATCCCCTTTGGCTTAAATTTTTAGGCTGTAGTTTTAAAAGTTAAGATATTATTAAGATATATAATTAAGATATCATTAAAAGTTAAGATATATCAAAAAAACCGAGTGTAATTACAGCCATCTATAACCATACGCACTTGTTAAAAAGGCAGATTTTTCATTGCAAATATTGCTTCAGCCACAAACCAGATAAGAATCCCATTCTGTTTCAACAGCTTCCATTCACCATACATAGCCTAGCTGCAATAGCTAGTATTGCTAAACCCCTTAAATCTTTTTCTATCCTCCCTTTCCCTGCTGACCACAATAAACTCTTTCATTCACTGTCTTCTTTGCTCATACACATTCTGTTGCACATGGACTAAACAGACCTTCTATTCCAGATATTAATCCAAGACAAACAGAAACATATTTTGAGAAGAAGAGAGGTTGAAACACAAGATTTGTTATGGTATTGGAGGAATAACTTTGTTGTTGCAGTGGAATTTGAAGGGGACTTTTTAACCTTTTGAGAGGTGGGGGATGAATGATAGGAGATACTAATTTAAAAATTAATCAGCGTTAAGCTCACATTAAGTCAAACACTATGTTTACTTATTCTGCATTTTACTTTATTTTGATGAAAAAGAAAAGAGACAAAGAATGGGAAGGTCTATGTATGAGCCACGCATAGCCTACTCAGGGATACTGTACTCTTGTACACACACAAATGAACATCTGGGAGCAACAGAGCTTTAAAGGAAAAAAGTAAGCTACGGAGAAGAATAGAAAGAAAAATTAGCATATAGCAAAAAAATAGAAGTAAAAATAAGCACCCTGGAACGCATCTTTATACATGTGTACATATACACAAACATATTTAAGTATTTGTATTTTAGAGAGGTGACTGCTGTACCTCAACCATCAGCTGTTATACTTTGTAAATGTTTACTTTGATACCACAGCTATTTCTTTAGATTTCTTGGAATACACACAAACTAAGCATCTCACCTAGGTGTTGTACTCAACCAGCCAGCATTGTCCTCAACAAAAGTTCATCCTCTGGCATCATGTCTACTCTTCTCCTGAAAGCCCAAAGCAGCACACAGAGACTGCCAATAACAAAGCCTAAAGAGAGCAAAATATTTAGAATTTTCCAGAAGATTAAAAGTTTCCATATAGAGAAGGGGAGCAGAAGGAAATTTTCTTTATTAAGGGTAGGGTCCAGTTCAATTTGCTTTCTCTGACTGAACTCATGCGTATGCTTACAGAGGAAATGCATTCATTATCTTGTTTACCAAACTGCTCCAGTTTCTCAAGCTCTGTTGGTTTGCCTCCTGATTTCATAGTTAGAGCGTTGAAAAGATGTCATGATAACGCACCCTGGAAATTCTACTAAGTGGCTCCAAACAACACAACAATTCCCTAACACAAGGCTTTATTTCTTTTGGTATTGCATAAGGAGTTCTTGGTCATAACGAGAGCAGCTGGTTTTGTCAACCAGTTTGGGGTCAAAAAGCTGCATCATGGTGCTAAATGTACTTTTCTAACATATGCCTGGGCTCGTGGGGTTTGTTTGTTTGGGTTTTTTTAACCTTCAGTAGCATCACTAAGTCTATACATAAAAATGTATTCATTGAAGTCAATTTCATTAGAATGTTGCTTGTTTTAATGAACACAACCCCCATCTTACTGCCTCAAAAGCTTCTTGGATTTCAGCATAACTCTGGTGCTGTCCCAGGAGCATTTCAAACCTATCAGGACTGTGATCTCCACTGCAGCCAACTCCTGGAAAGCCCACCTGCAAATCAAGCAGCATACAAGTTAGGATATTCATCACAGTCTGCTGATTATTAAAGAACTCATTCCATTCCTGCTCCTTATAAGCTCCAATACACACAGAGGAAAACCACCAAAAAAAAAAAAAGGCAGCATAGGATAGCTGAAAGTATTGAGAATATATATATTCACTGTATGCCATATTTATTCACACACTTCAAGTTCGACATACAAAATTATTAGGCTATTTTATTGTCTCATGAAAAATATATTTAAAAATATATCTTGAATACAACTTGCACTGACACAAAGTAGAAAGATCCAACATACTTTAAATAATTTAAACCCCAGGACTTATGGAGCATTAACTTGTATCAGAAGGTACACACACATAAACAAATAAAAAATAAGACAGACACCTTTATGGGGTATTAACCAGCTCTAGGGAGGTGTGAAATGAAGAGACTTACATGACATAAAATGAAGATTTACATAATTAACCCACGTGAAGTAGATGAAATAATGACAAACAACCCATAAAAGTTAAAACCTAGAGAAATAGAATAAGATATTTTGAGTGAATTAACCCACAATGACAAAGTCAGAGAGGAGAATGTCATACAGGAGATATTTCATGATACTCTGGTGAGTTAACATCTTTTTTTAAAGTATTTTAGAACTTTTAGAAGCTGTTGCTACTCTCTCACACAAAACACACCCAAACCAAACAAACAAAGAACAACAAAAAACGACACACCCCATCATACCGCTGTTTACAAGAAAATTAACTGGCCTTGCAAAATTGTCTCGGTACGGAGCACATAATCACTACCTGATTTTAAATTAACTGTAAATACATTCTTTATTTTCCACATTAAAAATTTGCCTGCAAGAGAAAGCAGTGCTGGAAAACCTGGATGTAAGTGTCCCCCACAATATCTGGTGGGAAGGTGACTGAGGATTTTCCTGCTCTGCCCCAGAGCAGCTGGGCCACTAGTCCAACTCTGACAATGTTAACTCAGGCTATACAGAGCAGGCCGCAAGGCCAAGCAAGCAGTAAACAGGGGTTACCACAATTACAATCATCAATAACCAAAATATAAATTCATGGTGGCAGACAATGCAGCATTGGTCCTGCATTGGAGAAATAGGTCATGGATAGCACAGGCCTTGGAAGAAAATCATTGAAGTTTTATTTCTTATCCATACTTTATCATGTCTTCCCCCACCACCACCTCATCTTAAAAGGTACTTTTTAAACAGGCAGATGTGTTCCCAGATATTTCACATACAGTGGCCTTTCTGTAACAGTTAATTACGTAGTTAATCTCAATCCTTCTAAATGTTATTATGTAAATAGTTGTTGAGATAATAGAATCACTTGTGTACTTTGAGTATACTCTATTTGCAACTTTCGTCACTAGCACAGCACAGGCTATAGTTTTGTTTCTCACATTTATTTCCATGGGTCTTCTAGACATCTGTGGCCAGTTTCAAGCCTACTTCATCCCACCAGGAAGCCAAGAGACTTTGAACAAAGAAATGTTCTTCAGAAAATTAAAGAATAATGTTATACTAAAGTGCTAATTCATCAAGACAGACAGAGTTAGCTAGAAAATATTTGTTATTTTAAAAGTTCTTTCACAATGCAATTAGATATCAAGTACTCTGATAGACAGTATTCACTTTCTTTTTTACACCTATACCATCCACACTTCTGCAGATGTAGCAGCATTAACTCCACATGTCAGAATATTGAAGATGACACATTCTTCTGAAGTTTACAAGTTGGGTGGTACATCAAAGTTGCACGGTACATCAGAGTTGCACATGGTTGGACAGCGTTAGCCGTAACTTGACACGCAGCAATAGTCCAAGAGATACTGTATTTTCATTAACCAGTTGACTAGAACCCTCTCAAGCAGTAAGGCACTACTAGGATATGTAGAAATTATTGTGGCACAGAGATGCTGAACACCTTTTCATCACCTCTCGGTGATGTTGGCCATGGTTTGGTGACACACTGCAGTGCTTAAAAACAAAACAAAAAACCCACTACACCCACACAAACACCAAACCACCAAGCACTACCAAAAAATCAGGAAAAGCAGCAAAACAAAGGAAGAGTAGCCAGTCAAACTCTCATATTAGAAAGGCTAGAAACCAAGTACTCAAATAGCAGTCCCCAACTATCTGCAAAACATGGAAAACTTCCAACAATGTTGTTATATGTTGCAAGATTCAGTAGTCTTTAGGCACGTGTTAAGAAGGACAAGTTTAACTTGGAGAAAGTCAACACAAGTATCTCTTAACCCTTCATGACGAACAAACTGCAAACAAATAAAAAAAGTAAAATATCACGACTGCATATTGTAGTGAAAATTTAGATGGTAGTAAGTTACTAAGAGGTTAATACTACAAGTTGGGCAAGGGGTGTTGATGCCCCACACCATTTTTTTCCTTTATATAAACAATTATATTGAATTATATCAAATAATGAGGGCAAAAGCCTGCTCTGATCACCACTGGAGTTCACTATCGCTTACTCTGCATGCAGAAAGCTCCCCAACATCAATGGGAGCTCCCTGCAGGGAAGCACGGCAGAATACAAAGCAGAGATCTGCAGCGCACAGACAAGTGCTGCAGCGAGGGCAGAAGAGGATTTTGCAGCAATGGAATGCAGAATTATTAAAGCTGGGAGAAACTCTCTGATTTTGGCATGCTCTGGGGGAATACATGATCCATGAGCTTTCAGTGTAAGTGGGTTCACACCAGAATCTCAAACTTTGAAGGGAGGAAGGGGGGACAGATAAGGGGCTCAGATAAGACAGTCATCACAAGCCAAAAGCAACTGCCTCCTGAGCAAGTTACACTACACCTTTTTACATTTTTTAGAAAAAAATACTGCCAAGAGGAACCTCTTCATGTGTCCAGCTGAAGCAATGTATGACTTCTGAGTCACCAGGAATGCATCTCCAGCCTTTTATTTGGCTTCTATTTTTAATGTTTTTTTTTAAAAAAAAAAAAAAAAACACAACATTTTTAGGGTGACAGACACATTGCTGATGGACTGACCCTTGAACAGAAATGTCTCAGAATACCTGCGAACATCTCAAATGACTTGCAACATTTCCGAACCCAGAATTATTAGACACATTTCTGGACACACCTAGATACTTTTATAAAGCAGAAAATTGCCAGCACAGCTGGTGTTGTCCTGTTTGCTTTGAGGACTTCACCAAGACTGTCCTCTAATTTCTTACACAGCTATCCAGATACTGGCTTTTTTCACCTAGATGACTCAATATGTTAATTACAGTTGCCTGATCACTTAGATTGTTGGGGTTTTGTTTCTTCTCTTTTATTTTGGCTTAGTATATAAAAAGTTTGTGAAAGGAAATCTGGGCGGTTTCTACATTTACCCTGCAATCATCATTCAGATGCCGAGGAGACACCGAATTAACAGGATGCCCATTTACGACTAGCTTGCAGTAATCTTCTCATAATTCATACTAAATCTTACTAAATTCATACTAAAATCTTAACATTTGATTTTTGAGTCCAAGGCAACGCACACTCCTTTGACTACGTAGCATAGGCAATACCAATTGGCCAGCTAAAAGCCTGAGGGACACAAGTCTATTTCTCAGTGTCAGCACTGTAAAACTAAATCACCAACAAACTCTAAAGACAAGAGGTTCAGTTGAGTTTCATGCAAGATCATGTTCTCTGGAAGGTCAGAGAGTTGCAGGGAAGCCAGCCAGCAAACCTGGGTAGAAGTCTGCATTTGCAACAACCTAATAATGTCAAATTCGTTGAGGTTTTTTTGGTCAGGTTTTGTATTTGGGGGTTTTGTTTTGATTTTAAGGAAAAATATTAAGTTTTCATGCACTTAAGTAAGGAGCAAGTGAGATGCTCCTCCAGAGAGCATCCTACGCAGTTCTACATGTTGTAGAGTACCCCTCTCTCCTAGCAGGAGCCTCCGAAGACAAGGTAAGGCTTTGGGGTTCGACATTGCTAAATAGTTACCAAGAAGGGTGAGGTTTCTTGCTCCCCTCTTGTCTCTGCAGTCCCAGCAACAGAAACCTGAAACCATAGTCTAATATTACTAACACTTCTCAGAGGTATCACTTATTGCCTCACTGTTTCATTATTTAAATCTTTATTATGCTGCTCTACAGCTTTATTTGCGCAAAAATTATCACTATAAAGGAGCTGCTTTCAGAATCCAGATATGCATTATCTTTCTGAAGACTTTTTATTAGGATCTTCAGTGCAGAATCCCTCTCATTTTACTGACCCAAGTACTCCCAAAGGGTTCCTAACACAAGTCAAGTGAGTGGGTGAGAAAGTGCCTGCTGTTTATTTCTTTTGAGGACACAAAATTTAGGCTGATTTGGCAGAGCTAGGCTTTGAGCTAAAAGAAATCTGAAGACCAGGGTCCGAGTCTTGTTATTTTCTGCTCCACAGCTTTTCTCAGCTGAGCAGACAGTATTCAAGGATGGAGACGCATTGATTTAGAATTCAAGAGAATTTAATTTTCAGGAGAAAGATGACTTTTATGTGACTTACCTCCCCCCCCCTTCTTTTTTGCAAAATCAGCTTACTTTGAAGGCCAATGCAAATATTGTGAATGTATGCTTATGTATCTGTCCTACTTTTGCAACCTATTTTAAGCATTAAGCAATTCTAAACATTTTGTGATTCATCTCAGGTTATTAAGGAGAGTGAAGAGGAAACGAGAAAAGAAGAATGTTTCTTAGCATCTGATTTAATTTTGATAACTTTAATTCTTTGTTTTTTATATGTAGTAACAAGTAGTTATGATTCTGATGATTCTGGATAGAATCATTCAGGTTTTAGTATTTATCAGGATTTATGCAAATTCACATAATTTAAGTGCAATATCATGATTATGACAGGATTTTCAATTTATTTCCTCAAGTATAAGAGTGTCCGTTCTCTTTATGCAAATTATCAGGACTACTCAGTACCATTCTTTTTAGATCACCTCTTTTCCCAAAACAAAACACTTCAAGTACGCACAATAGCATTCAAGTTTTACCTGCAGTTTTGCATCGGTCTAAATAAACAATTGTCTGTAGCTGCAGTCTAACTACCATTTTTTCCCCAACAGCTTATTCTTCATATAAATGAAGATGAAGGAAATAGAAATAAGAGTATCCATGGAACCACAGTGATCAATTTGTCAAGTCTGATAAATGTAGTGCCTGCATCTAAAATAAGTGTCTCACTGCTTTGTGCCCTTGCATCAATTAACATTTAATTTGACTTTTTACAACCTCACTTATCACCAGTCTTCATTCCTTTGAAGCTAGCAAATGTTAGCTTTTCAAGTCTGTCAGTTTATGATTACTTATAACAAACGCAATTTGGGTTTGAATGTAAGACGAGATTAACGTAACATAAGTGCAATGCTCCTGTGGTATTTGAAAATAAAAAGAAGAAATTCAAAGTAGAAAAAGACTATACAATCCTGCTGGCAGTTTTCTAACAAATAAATACATTTGATGACAAACTAAACCAAAAGCAGCTGCAGAAACACATTGTGTCTATCAGTTTTAACATTATCTGGGCCTTTTGGGGGAGAACGGAGTACATCACTTTCCTATTTATGCTGTAATATATCAAAGTATCAGCTAATTAAACTTCAAAACAAATTTGAGGAATTGCAATACATATTTACACTGCCCACCAGTCTAACTGTCCTGTGAAATTTTAACACCAGATCTGCAGAAATAAGCCAGTGACACCACCATGGTTATCAGGATTAGAAGAGGAGATTAGACAAAAGTTTGTAAAACTGGGTGGAGATAGCCCCTCTCCTGGGAGGGTATGACCTAATCACTAAGTGATCAGAGCACAAAGGAAGCGTGAACACAGATGGTGGTTGTAACTGTCCACCTTGAAGTTTCTTCTCTCTTCTGCAGGTTTCTTGATGTGCTGGTTCTCAGTAAAGTCACAACCTACCTACAAGGAGACACTTTCTTGCATAGAAACAGGCATGCATAGAACAGGACAGAGCCATCAGCACCTCAGTAGATATCAATTGCTTTATTCCGAGTGGTTAAATAAGCCAAAAAATATCCCATATTCCTACTGCTTCAAACAAGAGGTTTCAGTTGAGGAGAGCCAACATGGCACAGCTGTACCTCTCACACATACAAAAGCTCAAACGCAGGCTACAAACAGAGTCCCTGTTTTCTCAGCTCCGTGCATTAAAGCACCCATTCTCACAACAAATTAAGAATCTCCGTAAGGGACTGGATACACATTCATTTAGAGCCATATCTCCAGTCTTCAGAACAAGCCACAGGTGGCCAAAATCAGGCTCATGAGTTGAATCTGGTTTAGGAGGCTCCAAGCAACTTTACTTCCTTTCTTTCATCTTAATTTTGTATTGCAGCGAGGGTTAGGGACCAGACAAGCCCTTACAATGAGGGAAGGGAAACCATATATGGCATGAGATGCCGTGGAAAGTAAGAGGGCCTAGGCCATAGCCTGAGACAGATGTTTTCTAGGCACAGACATCCAAAACATGCTTATACCCACTATCCTGCATCCTCCTGCCCAGCCAGGACACATGGACAGGAGAGAGCAGAAACAAACTGCGGGGGCAGAGTGTGCCGGAGAAAAGCATCCATTTCCATGCAGTTCAGCTACTAAGACTTTTCTTTAGATAGCAAAAGAGTCCTGCTTACAGAGAACAGATGCTTCTTCATAAATGGTGGCTTTCTAAAAGAAATTGGCATCCTTATAACTCTCTTATTCCTTTGATACTACAGAAAGACCACCTATATCCATCATTCTTCTGCCTTCTGATGTCTTAGCAACATTTACTGCGAAATGAAATTCCTTCATAGTGGAGAAAGCCATAAAAGAAAAAGATTCCACCTCCATCCTCTTCCTAGGGATTTGCTTGATGAAAAAACATCAATAAAGAGAGAGAACATACAAATCTCTAGTCAGCTGTTCTGATGAAGTGAAGTGATCTCGGTTAAGCAGCTGGTTCCAAACTTTGAATAATTTTTTGCTCCCCCCAAGTGGTGCACCAGGCTTGCCTGGGGGAGCTCACTGCAGGTTGGCTGCCAGCAGCACAGATGAACACTAAAACGTGCAAGAGATTGCTTAGGAGGTGACCAAGTCCCAAGAGACATCCTTGACCGCAGAGCAACTTTCCCAGAGAGTTAGTTGCAAATTAAAGATTCATTTCATCTTCAAAAACTATATCCAAATAAACAAGACCTCTCTAAACTCTCTTCTGCTTTCTTTGGGGCAATTTGACTATTTGAAGGCATTCTCTAAGATGTCCATGACAATCAAAGGTAACAGAGACATTTAAGCTTATGAACAACTGGAAATTCAGTGAGATACTCAGAGATGCACAAATTAAATTACCACATCGCTATAGTGGTCTTGAATCATCTTTCCTTTCCAGCTGCAGCCTTCATTAATTGAAATACCTGTTTTAAAGACAGCAACAGGAAGAAAGGTAGAGGAGAATGCTTTGATCTATAAAAACATTGAAAGGAACATATTATAGTGTCAGAAGGAAAAAAGAAAAGGAGGAAGGAGACCTAGGAGAACTAAGGATAAATCAAGCATAATACAGCATTAAAAAAAGAATTAAATGTCACAGAAAATTGGTGAAGGGAAGCCTCAAGAATAACTTTGTGTAACTCCTTTTAATCTTAGAAAATTTCAACACCTAGGAGATAAAATCTGAAGCATCAAAACAGCCACTAAGAAAAAAAATAAATAAATTCCCGTGCTTGAAAAAGCGGCGGGCTGGTTGTACCAAGCAGGGTTTATCATACACAGAGTTTTCCTATAGAAGATGTGCATTTTCAGCAATTAAGTAATTCTAAACTTGGCCAATCCCAACCAGAGCATTCACCTCCTACTTTTAATAAAATACATCCCCTGTCTGTATTCACTTCAAATACAGACATTTTGCAAGTTAAAAACAATTAGATAAATAACAACCGATATGACCCTCTGGACAAGAAACGTTGCCACAAATAGAATTTTCTTCCCATTATTAACAATTGCTTCTTCTCAATGCAGTGGCATCAGCTCTTATTTATAGTGATGTTTTTGCCAGGCAGAATTAGGTCTTATTCATCCATGAAAACCCCAGTGTTTTCATGAAAACAAATTTATCTAAGCACACATTAATACAAATCACTTATGAAGCATCCAGCAAGATGTAAAGCTAGGAAGTCCTACTACTCTTTTAAGCTTCAAAAGCTGGGAAAATGATATTGCAGCAAAAGCCATAATATTATGAAAACTAACTTTAGGGAAATAAATACAGATTTCTAGCAGAGGCACGTAACCAACCATTCCTAAAGGATTATATTTATTTTTCACAGATTAAATTAATAGATTAGCCAAACCAGCAATTAAAATTTCTTCAGGACTCTAACCAAAAATCCACAGAAGTCAATTCAAAGCTTTTCAAGGACAGAAGATTGGTTCCTTTTTGTCCAATGACCCAAATCCCACACAAAGACGGTAAGACCGCTTTGCTGGCAAGGGACAACACAAAAGAAAATCCCACACCAGGATATAAGAGTGTTCTGTAAACCATGAATAAACATGTCAGTGTTTTTCTCTTCATCTACCTTTGTACCAATTTCCTGATGTTGCTTGAACTTAGCACAAGCACAGTCAGCCTCCATCTGTTCTTATGGAGAAGGAAGCAAAACTGAAGATTGTTAAGTGACCCTGAGAGCACCCACAGATGCTAATCTGGCTTGAGAAGCAAAGAAATCTCCCAAACTCTTGAATACAAATATACTGCTTGTTCCTAGACTGTCACACACCAAAGGGTATCAAGTTATTGCATTTCTGTAACTGAGTAGAATCCCTCGTCTTTCCTATTGGAGGGGAGCCTAACTTTTCTCATTTCTCTGTGTGCCCAATATATTTGGGTGTACAGTACAGGTACGCCAGCAGAGCATTGCACAGCTTGGTAGCAGCTCCTAGACTAGGAAATAGACTAATGTGCAAATAGCTAAATTTAATAGAAGTCACTGAAAATTTTCTTACCTTCTACTCTACAAAGAAAAACATTCCTCTAGTCTGCCTCTGCAACATAAAACATCATGACAAGCTTTTACCTTGGCTGTATCGGAGCTAAGGAGAGGGATTTGTGTCAGCCCTGATCTGTGGGAGCTGTCAAGGAAGGGAACACTTGTCTAAATGGCATAAGTGACAGAAGAATGGGACACAAGCCACCGGTTGGGCAGCCTGGGGCCAGGGCAGGTGAGACAAGATCAGCCCCAGGCAAGATCTCAGCAGCAGAAAGATGTATGTGTCTTTGATTTACAGCTTAATTGCAACAGTTCCCATAAAAGCATAACTGTATGCAAGGAAGGCGCCATTTTGCTTCACAAAAAGTACTGGTTGGGAAAAATTGCTTACGAAAAGAAAACCACACCACACACCAGCTTACACAACGTTTAATACATTCTATGCTTCAATTCATTAAAAAATATCCCCCACATTTCCCAAACTATAAATTATATTTAGCTGAGATTTTGGGCTCTGCTGTTCAAATTGCTCAGCCAGCCATCAGGTTTGGTTTGTAGATGAACTCACATACTAGGCAGCTGTTACCAGCTCAGAGCCCTCGGAAATAGGAAGCCCTTCAATGTAGCTATTCCCATTATTAAAATTCTCCATAAGGAAATAAGAGGCTGAACAAAAGGCTTAGTTGAAGATGCTTAGAAGTTCATGCATATGCTGTAGGATCTATCAAAAGGTGTATTAAACAACTTCCAGCAGGAATGCACCCATCTGTTTTATTCTGTCTTGCAGACAGTTAGTCTAATTAAGCCTCCTAGGCAGGGCACAGTTCCCCAGTGAGGTCTGAGCTCTATTTAAACTCAGAATTATCTCAAGATCTTTGAGCCTTTGACTGATGTCCCGGTTACTTTGTGACCATTCAAGGGATTCCTCTGCTTGCCTTTATTTTAGTTAGATGACTAATTACTGCATAGCCCATACCAATTAACACTCTGATGCTAGCAGTTAAGATCAAGTTAGTGCTCACCATTTCTGAAATGCAATAGCACTTCAGGCTTGATCAACGGTGGGGGGGGGGGGGGAATATATATTAGTGATACCTATTCTATAATGGAAAACAATTCTGAATTTCTACACACAAATTGTTCTTTCTTTGGGTTTTTTTGTTCCCTTCCCCCCCAAGGATTAACTGTGCAGAAATTCAAAAGTGTTGCAATTATGAAGCTCCTGGTGTTTTTATTTAAAGGTTTCTGATCCAAACATCCTGAACAGAAAAATATATCCAATTCTCCTGAATATACCCTCCGAATTGTAATATGTTCTTTTTAATATAGTAAATTAAATTAATACCTGCCCAAAATATATATCATCCACAATTTCATTCCAGAAAAGTAAACACTTAATCTAGGTCCAGAATTACCTTTGTAGTACAAGCATCACTGCATTCAACGTGCCAGAAGCCAACTCACTGTTGTTTTGAATCTCTGAAGTCTGTGGAGCTGTATGCACTTAAGCCAAACATGGAATTTGTCTCAATATCTATATGCAGTTCACAAGTTCAACAAGGCCCACACTACACAGATTGTTTACACCATTGATCTCTTTTTCATGTGTTTCAGCTAAATATGCATCATTTATTTAAACAAACCAGGATGAAGAAAATTAAACTCAATCTCTTCAAAAATCAACATGAGCACACAAAGGTATTTTTCTTCCTGGCTTTGTGTCAAAACAGACAGTTGGTGAACTAATTCAGAGGAAGCAAGAAAGAAAAGTAGTGATAAAAGAGCAAATATATTTTTAATTCTTTAGGGAGGAATCTGCAAATCTTTCCAGCGCTGCCCTCATCCTCCCCACCAAAGGTTTCTCATAGCTTTATACTGGCTTAAGAGGCTCAGAGATGCAATTCCCTATGAGTAGGCAACAGGGTAAGCATTGCACTTAGGTGTTAAGATCCCATAGGGGTGTAACATTGGCAATTTATATAAGGTGTTTATCAAAACTACAGGTATCGTAGTCAGGTGTTCCGGTTTTAATTAAACCAATTTACAATAAACGTTCATCTTTTTATCCACAACTATTTCACATCAGACAAGTTCTCCTGTAGGATCCACCGAGAAACCATGGTTGAGATAGCAAAGAAAGTTCACATGAGCGCTAAATTCTTTATACCTGAACATGAACAAACCTCAACCTCAGTTATTTTCAGTACCAACATTAAGAAAAGATAAAGCCAATATTTTCCCCATGAAGATTTTGAAGTGACTGCGTTTAAGTGTCAAACAGCACAACAGTATTTTCATGGACTAGATGTTACCAATTATCAGTTTATCCCCAATAAAACATGTGCCTCCCACAACTGCAAGGAAATTCTCAACGGAGTCAGAAATGTTTTCTGCTGATCAATACATATTTTCACTCTGCTTAATCCACCAAAATAAAAAGATTTAGAGGGAATACTCTTTCCCTTCAATCTGTTGGCGAGCAGACCGTAGCAACTGGGACCAGGACTGGGGTCTCCAGCTCAAGCCATTCATTCACTCCCTACTACCAGACAGCCCTCAAACACCTAAGACCACCATGTCTTAAAAACAGCATTTATTTTACATTTTTAGTAATTCTTCTTAGAAATGATCCATTATCTGTCAAACAACATCTTTCTGCTTCATATGAAGAACAGAATATTAGGAAATGTGGCTAAAATTAGAGTCATAGAGTCACGTCACTTAGCTCAGATGGCTAGTAAAGCAATTGACCTCCAGAAGAAAAATTTCTCATTAACAAATTCCCATCTCAGAAGAAAGCAGCAGCTGAAACCACACTCCACAGAAAAATGAAGAAAATCACTGTTTCATGAGACTAAATCATGTTATGAGAGGAAAAAAATATTTTCCATTATTAGCTGCCATATAAATAAGGAATATACAATTATTTCTCACAGTTCTCTGCATGTTCTGAAATATTATTTTTGTCAGAAGTATAATTGAAATGACTCTTCCTGACACTTGGGCTTCATTAAATATGAATTCATAGCTTTTACTAAAGGATATCTAAAAATATTAGACACTTTGCATGCTATGATTAGGCATTTGGGAACACGTTGCCATTACAGACAAGGATGGCAGTGAGCTACAAAGACATGAACAATGAAGGAATATGTCATCCTACCCAGCCAGGTAGTTATGAATAACAAGATTATTTCACAATAGTTGACCTAAATTAAAGATAAAGGATTAAAAAGCCATCACTCTGGATATTGGTGTCCTCTAACTTTTCCCTGCTTGAAGCTGTTCTGAAATATTGACTTTGTAAGGACAACATCATCACTTTTTCAAACTAAATTGATTGGATTTGAGCCCACATAAATAAAGCGGAGAATAGAGTCGCAGACATCCCCAAGCAAATATCAATTATTTCTTTGAAAGGCAAAGCAGGACCATGGTTATTACACTTATTCAGAGACAGGCACCTGAGCAACAACATTTCACACATTGTAAAACAAGATAGAAGATTAATATGTATTGCTACCAAGTTTTATGACATTTTTGTGAGACTCCCACTGTAAATTGTAGAGCTAGTTTATATCCCGTGAAGCAGAGGGATACAGGCACATGCACAGCCAGAACGCTCTGCCCCGGAGAAAAGGACAAGCAGGGCACATGGTTGCATGAGGGAGCCCACAGGTGCCCATGGTGGGGTATGTAAAGAGAGCTGAAGGAAGCAGTTGCTTGGGTTGGCCTACCAAGTGGTGCTTGGGGGAGACAAGAGGGGTAAGAACATGGTGCAGATCACAGAAGCAAAGGGATCAGCCTTGTCTTGCCCATGACAGAGGCAAGCCACTGGTTGCAGCAGTCCAATTCAAACAAAGCTTTCAGGAAGTCATGCTGAAAGCTGAGTACTCAGACCAAAGGAGTTGGGTCTCAGGGCTCCTGGAGACCTTTAGTTTCTCAGCTGCTCTTTTACAAGGAGACACCCACAACAAAAAACAGTTTTCACCCTGCCCTGGTTGCAGGGTTTCATTGCCCCCCTTTTTTTTTTTAACCTCCTACTTATGAGGAGACCAGTAGAAATTCTTGGACAGAAAGACAAGAAAGGATGAGGGGAAGACCAAGATTTCCTGCTTTTGGACAGAGGATTGTTTGACAAAGGGACATAAACTGCTCCAGCAAAGCAGCTTCTCCAGCCTGGCCTCCGTACCAGGAGGGAAATGGAAGAACACAGCAGGAGATGAGGCTGCCTGAAACCAATGGGGTGTCTCCATCCAAGACAGCACATGGACCAAAGACGTGGTCTGAGGTGCCCAGCAAACCCTGAACTATGTGCAGACTGGTGGGCCCTGCATGGCTATGCCAATCAGCCATAAACCAGAGCATCTTTAAGGCAGGAGAAGCTTCAGAAGTATAATAAACTGTTGGTAACCAAAAGCTGACAGTTTTCATTTAGACCTCTAGTGGAAAAGTGAAAAAGAAACAAATAACCAAAAGACAGCTTGCTGCTATACCATTCACTTGCATGTGGAAGCAAGTTTGTAATATGAAACCCAGAGCCCCAAACCCGGGTGACACAGAAGGTCTGAGAGAAAGTACCAAGTTTGATTGCACATCATGGATCTGGTCCATTGCCAAGCTCTGCATCCATCAGCACATACCCAGCAGCTCCCAGTGGGAGGAGGAGACAAGAAATACAGTAATTTCCATTCCCTGGTTCATTGTGGGCCGGTTCAACAGAAGCAGCTCTGTTGCCTAACCTGCTAATTTGGTGAGGGATCAAAGAGGCCATCGAGCACCTTCTTAATTGCAGCAGAGCAATTTTTTGAAACAAGCTGGATCTAATTTCAGTAAGAGGGTTTCATTATACTGAGTAAAGGAAAATCAGAAGTTCTCCCATCACTAGCCTTTGATCAGACAAGTGGCCAAGGAGGAGGAAACAGAGGCAGAGCTCAGATTAATTCCTCTTTGAATGAGAAATAACAATGTTTTGCTATCAAATGTCAAGGTGAAGGTACAGTCATGGCAAAAGACCACTGAAACACTGATTGAGTTAATGGTTTCTTTAACATTTCGATGAAAAAGATTTACCCTTTTGAGATAGCAAAAGGCAGCAACAGAGAGAGGTTTGTGTTACAAAAATTGCAATCTGAATTGCATTTGGCATTTTAATTACCCTATGTTTATGACCATTTGGTGCAAAATATGTTCAGAGGTCCCGTTACACACTTTAGATGTAATGTGAATTTTGAATGCCCTCACAAGTGTCATGATACAGCCTCTAGCCTCCTCTTAAGGTCATGATTTAATTGTATGAAACTGTATTAGAAACCTACATAAGGATATTTAAAGTTATGAAGTTATGTAGTAACCATCCACCTCTGTCCCAAAAATTAATGTATTAACCTAGATTACAAAAAAACCCAGAAAGTTAAGAATGGACAGTGATAACCATAAGATCACATGGATGCAAGATTTTAATTATTTATGTTTAAATAAACTGCACTAGCAGAAGTTTTCAAGGGAGTTTAAAGGAAACTGGCTTCAAAGTTGCTGTAAAATTCAGGATCTTTTGAAAGTCTAGCCATCATTAATATCAGTAACTCCTGCTGGCCAGAAATAGTCTGGAAATAAATATGCAGTGCATCAAGAAGAACCAAAGAGAAGTAATCAGATAAATACCTGCTTCCCACATTATGCTTCTAGCCTCCTACGCAAGGAGCTCAACTTCAGGGTTAATTACTAGCCAGAAGATAAGAGCATCTTCCCTGTTTGATGCACAGTGCACGTACTGTCCTTGGCAGCCACGAGCAGCCCCTGTAAGACAGCAAGAGAGCAAGTGCAGGCTGTACCCACCTCCTCTGCCTTCACAGTTCTTCTGGAACATTATCGGGTTTGAGACTTCCACACATTTTGACTCTTCTACCCTCCCCACATATGAGAATGTACTTTGGTGAACCCTCGGGGTGGGGGGGGGGAGGAGGAGCAGAAAAAAGAAAAAAAAAATATACCAAGGAAAAACCCCCGACTTTTACATTTTCTGTTTGATGCACCGCAACGACTCCAAGAATAGTGATCCCTAATGGTCAGCTTCAGAAGGAACAGAAGGTCCCCAGTCAACAGTTTACTGCATTTACTAGATTTCAATGTTTATTTTTGTTGGTTTGTCTTTCACTAACTGTTGACTTGTTTCTTTTTTAGACTGTGAAATGAGGGATATTCTGTCAGGGTGTTCCGTAGGCTATACCATCAAAGGTTAAAAAAAAAAAGGGTACCCTCATGGACTTGGAGGTCACCCACCACAGGACCTTCGAGCTGTAATGCATTGGGTACAGCTACACAGCTGAGACTTTTCTAAATCTGTGTTCTATAAAAATACATCATGAGAATGCAATTATTGCCTCTTATGAATAAGTACAATCTCTTCTGCAGTTATAGTGACTTTAGCAGGAAGGGGTATTAATATGAAAAAAAGCAACCCACCCTGGTTTTAAGGATCAAAGCAGTCACATCATTCCAGGTTACCACCTGACTTCCACTGTCAGCTCCTGCTCAGCCATAAGAGGCAAGTTACCACCAGAATATAGACCAATTAAGAGATTATTAATAATCCAGCCATGTCTTCTTGGCCATGAATAAATCACAACATAAACATAAATTAAAACATAGAGTAACTGTTGAACACAAGATGTCTGCAAACTGTTAGCCTGCTATGAAAATAGGACACAATATTGCACAACAGAAGGGCATCTTCAATCCCTTGGCAATGCTTTCTGATCCTGTCCTTGAACTGGATCAGCACGCTAGATAGTTGCACAACATTATGCATGCATCCATATAAACACACCATCTTCACCAAAACAGAAGTGGACCTCTACAAAAAGCAAAAAAATTATTTCTGTTGCTGCAAAAAGTTCGGGTCAGACCTCTGCTCATGTATAGGCAGTGACCTGACAATTCAAAGGCTGATATTTGCTCTCCTTCTGGGAAGAGTTCTGTGAATCATTTCCCCATGACTACAACATCCCCTGTGTGAAACAGCAGCAGATATGCACAATGATTCAGTTCTGGGGTTTGTACCAACACAAACTCCATCATGTCTCTTAACAAAAAAAAAAAAGCACAACCACTTTGGCTAAAAATAAAACCGACACAGACCCCTTAACTGAAGGGAAAAGCTACTTTCAGCACAAAAATATAAGTGATGCTTATTTTAAGATGACAGGGAACAGAAATAGCTGTTTGCAGCAAACTACAGGATTCCAATATCTGTTTGCTTTGCTAAGCATACACCAATACCCCATCACACTGGGCAAGGGAAGCTAAGATACCCTACATGAGGGGCATAGGTTCACTCTGCTTGCATGATACCAGCTCACATCAGGGTGGTTTCACAGCTCTATCACAGCACCAGTCCTACCCAACCAAGACCTCAAGCTGCTGAGGGCTGCCAGCTGGAAATACTGCAGGCAGCACTGTGGGAGCACCCCAGAGCTGCGCACACAGCAAGGCTGCGTCTGACTAGGATGGGTTATTGTCCTAAGCCATACAAAGGCAGGTATCTTGCTTCTACTCCAAGACAGCTCTCTCACATGTCTTTTTGTCTATAGTGAAATTTTAAAAAGTAAAATATATTCAGCTAAGTTTGATACCAAGTTGGGAGGAGCGGCTGATACACCAGAAGGCCGTGCTGTCACCCAGCGAGACCTGGCCAGGCTGGAGAGCTGGGCCCAGGGGAACCTCATGGGATTCAGCAAGAGCAAGTGCAGGGTCCTGCCCCTGGGGAGGAACAACCCCCCGCACCAGCACAGGCTGGGGGGGACCTGCTGGGGACCGGCTCTGCTGAGAAGGCCCTGGCAGTGCTGGGGGGCAGCGAGGTGACCCTGAGCCAGCACCGGGCCCTTGGGGCCAAGGGGGCCAGCGGTGTCCTGGGCGGCATGGAAAGGAGTGTGGCCAGCAGGGTGAGGGGGGTTCTCCTCCCCCTCTAATCCGCCCTGGTGAAGCTGCACCTGGAGCGCTGCGTCCAGTTCTGGGCTCCCCAGTTTAAGAAGGACGTGGAACTGCTTGAGCAAGCCCAGCCGAGAGCTACCAAGATGGTCAGGGGGCTGGAGCATCTCCCTTGTGAGGAAAGGCTGAGAGACTTGGGTTTGTTCAGCCTGGAGAAGAGAAGACTGAGGGGGGATTACATAATTACCTATAAATATCTAAAGGGCAGGTGTCAGGATGATGGGACTAGGCTCTTTTCAGTACTGCCCAACGACAGGCCAAGGGGCAACGGGCACAAACTGGAACACAGGAAGTTCTGCCTAAGTATGAGGAAAATCCACTGCTCTGGCACCTGCACAGGAAAGAACAACAGGCTGCCCAGAGAGGCTGTGGGGTCCCTTCCCTGGAGACATTCACACCCGCCTGGACGCGGTCCTGTGCCCCCTGCTCTGGGTGTGCCTGCTCATGCAGGGGGTTGGATGAGGTGATCTCCAGAGGTCACTTCCAACCCCCACCATTCTGTGATTCTGTGAGTTTGGCCATAAACACTTTCATGCATAACATCAAAAAGCATCTCTCCTTAATGAGAAGTGTATGTATAGTACTTTTTGAATACTCTACACTGAAAAAGTTTAAAGAGTGTTATAGCAATGGGGTGTTCAGTCCCAGTCCTAAGAGTAACCCCAACCTAATTTTCTTGTGACAGAGGAAGATGGAGAGCCAGCAAGCAGCAGAGAAGGCTGAAGAGCAGGGCAGGCTTCAGAAAGGTTTCCAGAAAACAGGTTCCCAGTTATACAGTGGGGAAAGAAGTGCTTGTAACAGGAGATAAAAAACATGAGCAACATGGAGCACAGAAGAAAATCCATCCTAAAAAGAAAATTTTAAGAGGAAGAAGCCTAACCGAGAAAGAACACACATTAGAGAGCATCAAGAAAGTACTGTGAAGTGCCTGCCCACCTAAAGCATTGCCACAGGGGAGGACTGGAAGAAGATGCTGATAGCTCTCTGCATCCAGGAAGGTCAGCCTGCTCTCCTAAGCATCTCCAGCACAGAAATCATCTTCCCTAAGTGGCAGCAACCTTTTTTTTTGTGTGTGTGTGTTGGCATTTTATCCTGATCTGATCCCTTATACCTTAACTAGTGCTACCTTAAGGGGTATAAAACTTTATCTAGGTAGGTATAGCTCATTCTCTAGGGTCAGACTGTCCAGTTCCCAGCCTCAGACTGAGCCTGTAGCGCAAGGAATGTTCTCAGAGGCAGACAGCTACGTGCAGCCGATGAGCCTTCTCCAACATTTAGACCCCTGCACTTGCTGTTACATAGCAGATTAAATTTACTGTGTGTGTAAGAGAGTTGCTGTGAGTTTAGTTCCTGAGCTCTCAGTTCCTTAGTCTGCCAATCCCAGCACTGCTTTGAAGAAATTTCTAATTTCAAGCCCAAATCCAATCCAATATTTAGTAAGAAACCAAAAGGAGCAACAGATGAAAACAATACACTTATGCCTCAGATTAAATTATATATATGCAGTCAATTGTTATAAAATTGTTTTAAATACTTATTTTTCTCTGAGAGAAAACACTGGCACAGATTTCATTAGGTTCAAAAAGAAATTTTCTTTTACATGCTAAATTTATTAACAAACCCAGCTGCCTTGAGTCTCACTTTAAAAAAAAGTCTAGAAAGCACTTGGCTCAAAAAGTTGGTAACCATGAGTCGCTACCTCTGAAGCAGTGCAGATCCAGTTCGAAGTGTTCTTGGGCAGGAGCTGAATTTTATTTTTACAAGGAACTGCCAGAGACTTCAAAGGGCCTGTGGTCTAGCTACAGTCCTTCAGATATAGTATTCACTATTGCACCCTCTGTTTTAAGTTTGCAACCATCCTTCAGTAAAATTAATGGGGAAAAAATACTGATCTCCTCAGAACAGGACGCACCACATCCTGGTTTCCCAGGGGCCACTTCTGAGAGTCTGCAAAGGGCTTTTGAATCCTCTAGGCATCCTCCATGTTGCTGAATAGCAAGCAATTAAAAATGAAGTGATGTGTCCATTTGTTTTAATGCTTTAAGGATGGAGTTTGAGACTGAGCACCCAATGTCCTTCCTTTATATTTGCAGGTGGAAGACACTCTAACCAGTGTTATTTGTTTTAGCGACAGGACAGGTACAGACAACAGTAGCGTGTTAAAGGCATGAAGAACTGAGAGTTAGTACCACAATGCTGGGGGGTGGGAGGAGGGGTTATATCTACCAGAACCTTATTTCAGTGGTTCATCAGTATCCATGCCTTGTGCCTGTGTGCATAAAGTGTGTTTATGAGAATGAGATGAGTTTTCATCTGGGGTGTCTGTCTTGACTGGATTTAGGAGAACAGATTTAATAAGTGATTATCAAACACTTTTTCAATTCTGCTTTTAATGTAGCATGGACAGAGATTTAAGAGTCCTGTTGATAAACTAGACATAAGAGAAAAAGTTGGTTTCTTTTTCAAACATCTTGTAAATATTGATAGACAAAATGAGGATCATTTATGAGAATGTAAAATAAATCCACCCTTCCTATAAAACCTGATTAGGTGTATTGACTATATAATAAAAGCCTATAGTTTGGTTTTAATAAGTTACAAGTGACATGTCCAAAGTGAGGAACACCCTCTTTGAAGTTGCTGGAGAAGATGCAACGTTCTTCCTTCTAAAGTCTTCCTGACACCATTCAAGCCAATAGGATTGTTAGTGAAAATAAAGCCGACCTTTTACATACCTTTTTTTTCCTAGTGATTAACGGTATTCAGAGAACTCTCACCAGTTACAGCTGGCTTGGGGTAATGCCCCAAGCAGATCTCAAGGGTAAATCCATACCAATGATTAAAAAGAGAGGCATTACCTGGATTTCAAATACTTGCAACAAATTGTCCATGAAAACTCCATGGGTTAGGAACGTATTTGCAGAATGTATTAAAAGCTAACACTGACTTTCAAATGAGCTCAAGAAAAATCTTATGGTGTTCCCAGACAATTTGAGAAGAGAAGGTGGTATATTTCCTGGATAACTTTTTTCACCACGATTATACATTAATCTCAAGCAGCATTTTAGATAGATACACTTAGGCTATCTAAAGCAGACCTGTGCTTATACTGTGAGTGCATCTGCAGCATCTCAGGAAAAAAATTCCACCTTGGATCAGCCTGGGATCCATAGAGACTGAATATCCAGCACATGATTTTTCATTAGACAGTGCAAGATACCAAGAAAAAGAATAAAGTAGGCATAGGGACTGTGGTAAGACCAGAATAGCAGGGAAGACACCTGCAAGTGGCAAGTTGTTTATAGCCCTGCAACCTTGTCTGTTCAACGTTCTTTGGTTAGCACGCAATTATAACAACTCTGGACACCCTTAATGAAAACACTAAAAAAATTTTTTGCATCAGCAACACCACTGTACAGCAATTGCTGGTGAGTACATTTCCCTAAACAAGCAGTTTGGACTCGTAGGCACTAATTAGCGTTCTAGCAAGAACAAAACCAGGAGACAGTAAGCAAGACTTGGGAGGACAGATAGCATGAATATTGTAAGGAGACTAAGTATCTGGTAGAAATTTGAATACTGAAATCTAAAGCAGTTATACCACTTACTGGAACAAAATTGAACAGTAGAAGATATTCTGGCTTTAGGCTAAGTTCATGAACAACTGAATTCACCTTCAAGTAATCTAACTGTTAAATCAATCAGCCTATTATCTAATGGAGAAGCCCTTTGAAAGATATTATCTCACTCCAATTTAGTTGCTGGTTCATTATCTGCTTAAACAGGCCTTCTGTTCTTTCCTGCTTTGCCATGCATTGTATGATTTGGGGATTGTATGATCTTTGTATATAAAATATGCAAGATATGAGCATCACTTGTAAGTGCTTTTCAATACTGATATCCATCATGTTAGAGGCTAGAATATTCTGTCACTGGCTCAGAAAAGAAAGGAGAGCTCTCTAAGAGCATGGGTACAATTTAAGAGCTCACTGAGGGCTGGTGCACAGCCTGAAGGGACACAGGAATCCAATGCACAGCAAGAGCTGTTACTTAACTTCTTTATTACATTTTAATTACTTTTTTGAACGTGACAAGCAATCAGAAGTTTTATTTGCAGCAGGCTCTACCTGCGTTTCTGGTGGTCCTACTTAGGAGTATAAGGAATACTTTAATGGCAGAGAGAATCAGCCATGGCCACATCACAACTCTGACACTGCACTGAATGGAAGAATTGACAAAAACGTAAATCTTTTCTTCAAAAATGTCATCCTTTGCATTTTGTTTCCCCTCAGACTTCTCAGGTATTAAAAATCTGACTCTGCTTGAGAGGAAGCAAATGGCACGAAGACACCTCCATTCACAGGAGCTTGAAGGGTTGTCAGTAGTGGGAAGTTAAATAATCAGGAAGAGCAGAAAAACCATCATGTGGCAAGTTCCTGCTGCAAAGCAATAAAAAGGCCCTGTAACAGAGGACTGGAACCTCAGAAAGGAAAGTGTCAAATTGAGAAATGCATTGACAAAGATAATGCAGAAATAAAAGGTAAAATGTTTGGGGAGAGGCAGCAGTGGAAAGGAAAATTAGAAACAATTTGTACATAGCAGAGGCTTCAGGAAGTTCTCAAAGCATGAAGTAGACTAGACAAAGTTTCAAAACAGCCACTGGAAAGTTTAACACATTTTTGCTAGGTTGTGTATTAAATTAACCAATTTCAAATACCAGATCTGAAACCTCTTGTTCCAACCTCCATGTCATGTCTGCAAGCTGCCTTTGCAGAGGAAAACATAAACCCCAAGAAGAATTGGGCTGCCCTCGCTTCTGTACTGTTTCCCCAAAGAGGAAGATTTTTTTTTTAATATAATTTTAAGTTTGGTTGCAATGCCTACATGACAAGGGCAGATACCACAGGCCTGAAAGCAGCTCTAAGTAATTTAGGTCTTGATCCCATAATCTGGCTAGGTCCAGGAAAAGATAGCCATGAATAATGTTTCTCACTTTGCACGCTTTTCTGCGATCACCAGCATTTATCAACACTGGCCAAGTACTTCAGGGAGAACAACAAGCTGCCTTGCACTAAAATGTTCAAGGTTTGTACACAGCATCAACTCAAGGTGGACTAACACACAAAGCCACATATGGGCTTGCTCACCTGCCTGCCACTGCAAATGCATCCTCAAAGCTTGGAATAGGCTAGAACTACAGATTTTACTAAGCTCATTTATATATTGCAGTTAGCAACCCACTCCCAGCCCATCCAGAGAGACGGCATGTCAAAACATAACATTTTTCTCAGTGCACATAGCAAATCATTTGCAACGCTCCCTGCAGACAAGCCATATGCTCCTCAGGACTTCATCCAGAGCCACACGTAACCGACTCTTCCTCTTGCACAGCCCCAGCTTGGATAGCCATGGAAATCACCGTGTCGAGATCTGAAGGGGCTATTTCAGGGTCCCATCAGTTCACACCCCACATCTCCAAAACCCCTACACGGTGATAACACAGAGCATCTGAAGCCACTCACAGTAAATGAGGGCTTACCTCCCCAAGGTATCCAAAATTCACCCAAAGATAAATCTTATTTTCCTTTTGCATCTCAAGTCCATTCATATGGATAGTAAAAACTCCGACAGGCTTTGGAGACCTCTTATAACATGTTACACATGTGGAGAGGCTCTGAAGAACAATTTGAGCTACACCTGAACAAGACAGCTCAATTTGGCTCCAAATGGCTTCTTATTACCCAAGGCATGGAACTGCAGATTTCTGTTCAATTGCATGTTTTACCACATACTCCCCAGAAGTGAGGGAGTTGCTCTCCAGCTTTCTGCTGGAGAGAAAAATGGTTTTATTTATTTTGATTAATAAAGACTTTCTCAGATAATGGCATTTCTAGCATTTGCAAATCTGAAAACACTGTAAATCCCCAAAGCTTCCCTGCTCCAAGTCTTTTAAATCACAGGCAGATTTGAAGTCACTTTAAATCTCACAGAAAGTGATTCTCCATAAATCCCAGTGCAGCCAGGGTGCGTTAAACACATTTTGGGTGATAAGAATGCCTCGTGAAAGCACAGCTGTCGTAACGGGTCCAGCACATCAATTCTGCTCACGTCTGCCATAGACTTCATAGGAGGGGCTGGCTCTGGCAACACAGTGGAGTGCTTCTAAAGCATTATAAAAAGAAAAAGCTTCATTTTCTGAAAGTATAATTTTTTTTCTGCCCCACTAAACTTTTTAATGTTTCCACCAGTGTTGATTTATTAGGATTGCTTTGGGAGACAGCACTCAGGAGCATCTTTTGCTATGAAATCCCAATGATGGAGAATAACTTTTACATCTTTTGATCTGTCCACTGTGAGAGATTTTGTTCATTAGGATGAAGGTGTATAGGGATTTTCTGTATAATGTGTGCTCCTCCGAGAGCACGTCTGGGCTTGGTTAGGAGGCCACGAATGATGAAGTACTCCTGGATGGGTAAGCGACTCTGTTTCCACAGCACTTATTTCTCTATTTGAGTGAAGTAAGCACTAGCGAAGAAACCCTGCCACCAGCAACGCGCTGTGCAAAGCTCACCAGGACTTTTTTCCTCTTTGAACTGGGATTTGTAAGAGCCAGCAATGAAGCAATTAGCCTTCTGAAGACAGAAAGCTAATTAGCAGATGTCACATGCAAACAGTACTTGCCATATCACACCTTAGACGTGTAAGGCAGAAGTGCTAAAAGGGGTAAGCAACAGCTTCCACCAGAGCACTGCAGTCCCCCATCCCTGTGCCCAGGCACCAGAAAGTAACTCTGACTGCTTTCTCGGGAAGCACGCACATGCCAGGAAAGCCCAGATGGGCACATGGCACAGGCAGGGAGAACATCACCCTCCCCACCCGCTCCTGCCCCAGCATGTACTGGGCTTAAATAGCAGATTCTTCTGTATATTCAGTGATGAAGGAATATCTATACTTTTCACACCAGCTTGAAAAAATTTTACCCTATCTCTACTTGACTTTCATATGAAAAGAAAGAAAAATCACTATTTTTCTATTAAACCTACACACAGAAAAAGCCAGGACATTTTCTTATCCAATCCTGCTACAGAGTATTTTTGTACCCATGACACATTTTGTTAATGCATAAATGACAACATAAAATATTTATCTTCATCAAAGTCCTTCCAATGGTATTAAGCAACTCCTTTGAGAAATTAAGGCTCCACCAAGAGCTAGTCCATAGGCAAGAGCACATCTGGAGCACCACAGGTTTGCAGCTGGCCCATATGCTGCAGACTTCAGCTTTGCACGCATCAGGCTGCACACCTCCCACTCCAGTGTGCTTGAGAAACTCTAGAGTACCCAGGAAATTAATAAGCACATTCTTATCATGTGAAGAAAGTGTTGCCTCTTGAACACCTTCATTTGTAAACAAAAGGGGGCCACATATGGAGTTGAAATCTGAGTGCTATTTTCTGCATTGAACTCCGTTTCAGATACTGGTGCCTGTGGGTTCACTTTAGATACTGGAGTTGTTGAGATTCCTGTAATTTCAATTATAACTTGTTTACTCAGAATAAAACAGACATGTAGATATAACCCTAACTTGATACCAGGTTTGGCCAAGCTGACAGTTTGTTACTAAAAATTGTAAGTTACTTTTTTGCTCAAGTGCTTTATTTTAGTTTTAAAATTACTTTCCAGTGCCTGACATTTTTTTAGTTTTACTTCTTGATTACTCTTTTTGGCTGCCAAGAGATGCTATAACTCTAATTGTGTTGCAGATGAATTTAGTCTCTGTTGGGAACAGCAGCTCGTATATGGGATTATTTTTTTTATTATTTAGTTTTAGGGAAGGTTTTATGACCCTCTGAAAGAATATATTTAGGCACATTTTTTAAAGTTATTTTCCTTTAAGTGACTGAGTCAATTACAACCAATTGAGTGGAAACATTTATATCAGAGTTAAACACAGATAACAACAGTGAATAAGAAATGGGAAGATACACACAGAAATAGCCAGAGAGACAGTGGTATGGCTGTTTATAACTGTGATTACTGCTTTAATAGCTTGGAGTTCTTTTCCATTATAGTTATTCAACTGAAAGTTAAGTTGTACTCAGTTTCAACCTATAAAGTCTAATTCAGGAATAAGAGTAGCAATTCAGCACAACAGGGCCCAGCCTCAGGGCATCACGGAGGCGTCCTCCTACCTGCAGCCATCGGGCTGGATCCAGAGCAAAATTTCTGCTCCTTTTACAGGGCATTGGAGCAAGTCTCAAGGGACAGGCCTGAAAGACGAAAGCACTCTGCAGCCCTGCCTGCACGGAGTTAAAAGAGTAGTTAAGGCAGAGTACAAAAGCTATGTTCAAAGGCCACACATAGATGCTAATGGCATCAAAAGCAGGGTGCCTGCTAGCTGGGAGTTGCCTTTGTGTGGGGATTGAACAAAATCAATCTATTTCAATTATTCTTTACATTGTTCTGAGTGCAGGAAGGTGGGCTAAACGTCTCATTTTGGCACTGGGGTCACACATTCAATAGGACTGTAAAGCACTGCTACATGGAAAGCTATTGATCTGAATTATCTTTAATCAATATTCCAGATAAACAGTGAAACCATGATCTAGGATGTACCTGCTGAGAGGTAAATACAGAAGGAGTTGGGCTGACTCCCTCCATCAGGCATCAACCCAGCCATACCACTTCCAGCTTGCAAGTAGCTTGGTGGCAGCCAGCGCTGATGTCCAAGTTGTGTTTCACACAGTATCTCTATGCCTTGAGCCAGCAAAAATAAGCATTCAAGCCAGGGAAGACCTGGAGAGAAAACTGCACTCATGCACAAAGATCAGTGTGCTCTGTTATCAAGATACACAGCAGATTCTCCCAAAAGAAGGTACATCGCACTTTATCGTTCATTACAAGCCTGTTTGTCCTGTTTTCCAGAGCTTTATCAATGCATTTTGGAATCCAAGTCCAATATTTAGCACCATCTTAGAAGACAAGTTGGGGCATGGGGGAGGGTTCCTGGTTTAAATATACCCCTCAGTGACCTCCTACTAGTGCACAAGAGGCTTTTTTTTTTTAAGTTTAAGAAGCCTGAATATTGTGTCATTCTGCGCAGTTGTTA
Source organism: Phalacrocorax aristotelis (assembly GCF_949628215.1). Lineage (NCBI taxonomy): Eukaryota > Metazoa > Chordata > Aves > Suliformes > Phalacrocoracidae > Phalacrocorax > Phalacrocorax aristotelis. The sequence continues at coordinate 7,566,360 of NC_134282.1, forward strand.
TACCACAAAACATGCACCACTTTCATGGAACACAGCCGGATCTGGAGCGTCCAACCCATTCATAAATACCATAGCTGTAATTTATGTCCAAAAGTCTACTGCAATGGCTGAAAACAGCAAGGTAATCCCACAAATGTATTTATTCCAATTCACCTCACACAGTTAGACAGTATTTCTGAACTGTAGTCACTGGGAAAGTGTTTTTAAATAAATTCTTCATAAAACCAAAGTTGCAAAGTCTACCAAACAGGTGTCTCTATCCTCAGCACTTTCATCTAGATTCACCAGTATATAAACCTCACAGAAAAGCCTTCAATGCTGAATATTAAATGCACTGAAGATGGCAAATATTGAATATACAATGCACTAAAGATGGCAAATACCATTTTATCTTCATGTAACTCTGGTATTCCAGAGCTCTGAGCTTTCAAACACCATTTGTTGCACCCTGGTATCTTTATACAGTAGCAGTGCAAGTAAAGCTACAGCCAATAGAGCCTGTGACTACTTCTCACACGCTAAATCCACATGAATAAATCTTATTAAGCTTAAAGGCAAGTGGTTACTGCACCTGTTTGATAGATTTATTATCCCCACAACCTAGTGCACTGATGTGAAATGCAGGCATGAATTGAATAGTTGCACCGTACAAACAGCCAGCTATTAGTTATATTATGGAAGCAAGAAGAATATTGATAAGGTGCTCCATTGGGATATTTAACAAGTGCCAAAGCCTAGATTGAAAGAGGCATTTGTCTATGAAAGTCAATGAAGATATACATCCTCATACCAGCTAAATTTCACTCATATAGCATACAGGAAAGCAAAGGAGAAAAAAAAACAGGCAAGGTGGGTGGTTCTATTATGTTAATCAACTTTCTGTAGCTACTATGGCTTCAAAGTTGACCCTGCCTCGGTTGGGTGGTGGACCAAAGACCTCCAGAAGTGCCTTCCAATCTAAATCATTCAGCAGCTGTGCTTCCAGCCAAGCCATGTGTCAGCCCCGCCAGCCCGCTGTAAGCTGCCATTAGCCACAAGTCCTTGTCAAAGCATCTGATAAGCTGGAGGTGGAGGTTTGGGGGACATGCCAGACACCCCTCACTTTCACAGGAAGCCTTCACTTAAAAGCACAGACTGACTTTTCTAGGAAACCTAGACAGCATAGTTACACTTCTTCATAGTTTCAGTTTTCAAGAATTTAAGAGACACACACTACCTTCTCCCCCCCTAAAATTGTCTGACATTTGAGAGCCACTGATTAAATAGAGTAAAACAGCCACCTCAGGGATGAAGAAAACCCAGCTACCTTGTAGAGGCGGACTTTTGCTAAAGGTCACACTGTGTTATGCTATGCATGCTTTAAAGCCTTTCTCAGGGCAAGTGATCCTTATACCTGGCTTCAGACTATTCTACACAACCTCATTTCTTTCCTCAGTGATGTTAATAACACTTTTGTCTTCTCTTATATGTCCACACTATTTATGTTCTGTCTCGTAACAAGATATTTTGCTGGTCCTAGTCATTTGGGTGTCCCGACAAGGCAGGATTTGTTCTTTCATACATATAAACTGTGTGAAAATAAGCTTTAAACCATTTGACTTTAAAGTCTACTTCTATTAAGCTATACTGAATCAAAAACAAGACGTTCATCTCCTCTTATTCCCATCTGCTTCAGTACATTTCAGAGAACATTACCTTATTAGAGATTTCTAGTGAAAAAAATCATTATTGCTATTCTAAAATAGCTTAGACTGGTGTGAGTGTTACTGACAGCATTTAAGAACTCATTGCATTGCAGCCTAATGAGAGAAGTCTGTAGTATAAGAGGTACTTCAGAAAGAAATATCACTTCATGCTTCTGTGGAATTTGGCAGTGTAGCAGGAATTAAAACCCCGGTATAGAGCTTCTCAGAGGCCAGAGTCCATCCCAAATCCAAATTCTGCACTTCTACAGTGTTTGTACCAGGCTGTTTTTCCTGCAGTCAGCATGCACTTGCCAGTTGTGAAACTGTCCAAAATACAGTAAGAACAGGTTTAGGAAATGCAATGAATTTGTATATTAATAATCATTTTGTCCAAGAGCATCTCCAAAGTCCAGCTTACAGCTGAAAACTACCATGGATAACCAGTTTTGATCCACTTTCACTAGGACTTTTTCTTTCTAAAGAAGGTGCACAATTTTTCAAGTGGGCAGGCAAGTGGTGTCCATGGCAGAGGAGCAGGAGGGGACAGGCAGGGCAGCGGGCAGCCTGCAGTCACAGCACAGGCAGGGCTGGCACCCAGCTCTGGGGTTCGGGAAGCACCCACCAGTGCTGAGTGTCAGACTTCCTCACGGGGGATCAGTCAGTGGCTTCAAGTGCTGCATGAGCGACAAGCAGTCAGAAAAGTTAAAAAAAGTTTTCCAAGCACATATTGGGGTTGGGGAAGGGAGGGCAGGAACAAGTGCTGTGTTCTCCCCCACCTCAGAGCCTCACAGAATAAAAACAGCCTAAGTAATAAATAAATCAAATAAATAAAACCAGTCTGCCCTTCCCAGCTACACCAGGGGAAATTCCTTGTGAAAAGAGATTTTATTTAGTAAATTAGAAAGCTCCAAGGCAGTGCTTTTAAGGGAGGCTTATGTCTTCCTTCACAGTGGAGGCAGTAGCTAAGGACACAAGACTACAGCGGATTCAGATCCCAGCTCATTCAAAAAATTAGAACAGATCTTCCAAAATAAGGTAAGAGCATGAAATTAAAGAAAGCTAATATATCAAGCTAACAGCTTCTAGTGCTTGCAAGCTCTTCCTGAGGAATGGAAAGCGCAATTATTTCATAGTGCATCTTCCTGAAAAGCCTTCACACTCTGTTGCAAACAAAACCTTTACTTGTTTACCCAAATTTTCTCAGCTGTCAGTCACCAGATCTGTCATGACTGCCATTCAGTTATTGTTTTCCACTCTTCATTCAATAACTTCTGCTAGTATCTCTGGGCCCAGGCAGGTTGCTCGCAGAGGACCCATTTCCAGTCCAAGTGCTCGGCCACCATATTCACGTGCACTCACTACTCACAACGTTTATTTCTTCAGCTGGGTGAGAAAGCCAAGACTCCAAACCTTCTTGCACCAACACTAGATGATACTAGTGGGGTCCTTCAGATCACAAAGCACAGAGAAGTTAAATTCTGATATTCCATTAGTTAGGCCAAGAATTAAGCAAGGGGAAAAAATACTTTTCTTAATATATAGCTTTCCACAATCTCTAGTATTTTGAGCACGCATTAGTTATGAAAGAGACACCCAGTAACAGCTCCTCAGTGCCATACAAGTGTATGTGAGGGCATGCAGAACATGGGTCCTGACATGGTTTTGTTTGCTTGGTAACCATAACCCTATTCTTCAAAATTCACTCCCACGTTGTCCCTCTTCTCCCTGCTTGTCCATCCAAAATGAGCTCCAGGGCAAGTGAGGCACCTGGGAAGTATCAGTACCTGCAGAGAACCTGAGAACATCTTCTCCTCATTCTCCAGGCAGTAAAAGGGAGAAAGAAACATCTCCCACACTGAAAACCCACTGGATTTATTTATGGTTCGGGCTCCAAAAAGGCTAGTGAATTTTTGTTAAAGATCACCTCTAATTATGTACCAGTAATTTGCCATCCAAAAAGAGAGTCAATTGCAGGTGCAGATAACAGCATTTGGATGTCTAATTAATTGATGAGTCTCACAAATCAAGAAGATGTCCAAGAGCTATATGTTGCCTTTACAGTTTTTCCAACTTCTGATTCTGTGCACTCGGAGACACCAAAAATGTGGAGTTTTAGGGTTTGGTACATTTTTAGCCCAAGCCTTCTATGCAAAAAAAAAAGAGCCCTCCAGGTGGTCACACACTTCTTAAAACTCTGAACTGTAAGAGTTGGGGAATAATACACATATGTGCTGAAGTTTGCACTCCAGCTGTCTGTATGCAGAACGCTCACCACAGACACATACCCTCTGTGGCAAAACAATGTTTAATTCAAAACAAAAAACAAAGCTAGCTTCAGGGATTTGAACGTTTGCAGTCTCAGCACAATCCCTCTTGAAGAGGCCTGGATGCTTTTGCAGACCATATATAGGTCTTCAGTGTAACATGCCATGACAGCATGTGCCACAGTTTACTATATGGCTCCCAACTGGTAAGGCTGAGAGCGAGGAAGAGGCTGGGAGGAAGAAACAAGCAGACATAGAGGCAGGTAGCAGCAAAGGTACTAGGAAATCCCATTCTTCTTGTCTATAACAGCCCTAAAATACACACAGGGAGCTACTGGTAAGTGTGAACCACCCCACTCACAGACCCAAGCTTAACCTTTCCTGCAGCTTCTGGGACATTAAGTCATAGATCGGCCTTCACTGTAACCACTGTAAGTGGAAGGGATGCCCTGGTCATGCCCACACCACCACGACAGCCCCGAGCCCAGTGCTCTCCCACCTAGTGAAATACCAGCTAGTGGCAAAGAGGACGTGGCAAACCTGAGGAGGATGGCCAAAGCAGCGTGCTGTGCGGAGCCTTGCCATCACAGGAAGCCTGGAGACAGGTTGATAAGCAAAGCAGTCTCTACACCACACCTAGTTATGCTGGAGACCAGAACTGATTATGCAGCCTCAACTCCAGCATAAAACCCCTCTTTGCGCCCAGTCCGCCAAGGTCAGAACAGAAGGTAGCTCCTACACAGCAGCAGTCGTCTTGATTTTTCAGGGGACTTTGTAGGCCAGACCAGAATTTCCTCAAATTTGTTGGTTCGTTTGCAGCACCACATTGCCATCTGCTGTCCCTCGCCTTCCTTGGCAGCCTCACCAATAAGCAGGTGAAATACAGCAGCACAGCTAGCTCAGTCTAAACAAAGCTGTTCAAAATGCAAATAGGTCTGCAATCCATCACTTATTTGAATGGATTTTAACATTTTCATTAACTCTTTAAGAAATACAAGACATGACCTTGCAAGGACGCAGTCAGATTAAGTGTCACAAACAAAAAGCAGTGTACAAGAGCGGTGCAGGTATTAAGTCTTGGCACATTAGGACGTTAGCATGCACAGGTGTATCACTTCAAAAACAGCTTTTCTATACGTGAGCAATTCAATCATTCAAGAATAAATCATGCCTCTTCAGCTGATGTCTCGTTTTTGTCATCCAAACATACAATAGTATTCTTTAACTCACTCTTGAAATGATGCACCACGCTATTTGCAGCAGATTTAACCTTCCACTTAAATCCTACGTGCAACCAAGCAAGCTACCTCCTTTTGCAAACAATCTTGATGGCCTGCCCAGTTTTTTTTCTGAAGAACCTTCACAAAGGGCTCTATTAAATACATGCTTAAGCGGTGGCTTTGGGACAAAGTTACCCAGACTCAGGGGATAGAATTTGGGTCTTAATTATGTTGGGAAATTGGAAGAATAACCTTTTTCAGAAAGTTACCTGGATATGAAAAGCAAGAAAATAAATCTAGCAAAGGTAACTCCTTCCTCAGCAGCTGGTATCCCGCCTAGTGCACAGTCCTCTATTAGGGTGAGTACAGTTGCTCCATTTGCCTAACGATAACGAGTTTGTGTACGGGCCATAGGCAAACAGTCACTGAAATATTTTAGGCAAGATGTACTGTTTTTCTTGTTTTGTCCTCCTTGCTTTACAAAACATTTTGTAACACCACAGCATCTTCAACACATTTTACTTAACTCGTGTGTTACACTCCCCCTTCCACCAGCTTGGCAAGAAAGGTCAAACAAGCAGGATCTCCTTGGAGGCTGCGCCTCCTCCTGGCACCTCTCTGTCCTGGCTCTTCCTTCACAAGCTCCTGAAGGCAGGAGCCCCATTTTGCATGTAGGGAGGTAAAGGACACTCCCAGGGATGAATCTCAGCTCATTTCGACCCCATCTTCAGCATTGCCAATGCATCGTAAAAACCTAGAAAACACTGCTCTTCACAAATCATTTAATTTCACCATGTCTTCTCTTCCTCTGTCTGTAAGATGGAAATAAAAGCCCCTTACTAGTGAGGGATGTTGAGGGGATCAGTCGCACTCATTCAGTACTCCAAAAGAAGTCTAAACCAGTAGCAGGGAAATAGCATCAACCATCTCTGCTGCCTGAGTAAACAGAGTAGAGCGAGCATCACCCATTAACTTCCAGAGGGAAGCACAGGACCACAAGACCAGGCTACACAGAGGCACAGAAACCAACGGGGGGGGGGGGGGGGGGGGGGGGGGGGCGGAATATAAAACACCAACAGGAACATAGAAACAACAAGGTATGAGGCTGTTTCTTACTAATTCTGGCTAGCCTAACTTGCATGTTTACTACATATACGTTAATCCCTTTTACAGCTCACAGTGCAAGCTCAGGAGGAAGCAAACAGATGGACAATGACTTATCATTGGAAAGACTTGGATCAGCAACTTAGAAATTCAGATTGCTACAGGAAAAGCAAGTTAGTCATCCAAACAAATAGATATGCCCTGGGGAGAAGAAAAATATGGATAGCAATAGAACTAAAAAAAAACCTTAAGAAAAGTAAAGACTATGAGTATGCAGAAGACAGAAACAGCTATAAAGTGAATATAAAGAGAAAAGAGCCAAGGCAACACATGCATATACAACTCACTGCTAAATGCTCTTTTCTTGCGTGACTACATTTACAACACAATGAAAGAAAAATATTTAGGTCTTAAAAGCACTAAATATATTGGCCTTTGTAACATACAGGTCCATATATTTGTGTTCTCTCAGCCACCTTTATATTTCCTGGCCCTGAAGTTTTTTCAGAGGAAGACTGAGGCTGCCTAGTTCCCAGGTGCACCCAGCTATGCATGCACAAACCCCTTCCAGCACACCTGCGCTACGATTCACAGGGCTGCAAGCAGCCAGGGCGCCCCAGCTCTGCGAGAGCCATATACCCGCCACGTCTGGCCAGCACCACATATGCTCTGACATTGCAGGGGAATTTCGGCACATCCTGAAAGTTTTGGGTAGTCCGGGCATGGGGTCACCCAGGAGCATACATGTGATGCACAGAGTGTTTGCCAGCAGCATCAGACCCCCTGCACAGGCACTGTGGGGTGCATGTTCGCCTTCTGCGCACCAGCAGCTAGATGTGATAGGATATTCAGGGTATATTAGGGTTCAAGATTTAAGTTTAAAATTATTAGGAGGTGAAGGTCACAGAGCAGGATCTCTTTGGCAATAAAGAGCTTTTCTGGAGTCATTTCTTTTAGATATATTCTAGAGGAAGCAACCTTGCCAAAGCAGAAGATGGTCTGGATGATCTAATAATCTCTCATGTCAGGACTGTGTCATTACCTTCAGTTTGCATTACAGATTACGTGTAATACACCGTGTCTAGAAATAGCATATGCACAGCAGGTTATTCTCCTGGACCCTGTTGCTTTGCACCTGTCCAGAAATTGTTTGCCAGATCCACAGATGCAAATTCTGGTAAGTCAGAGGCTATCATCTTGTTCAACAAGAGGACACAGGGATAAAGAGCTGAGATACTGTTGGTATTTACCCTTCACAGAAGGCAGGAGGAAAAAAAAAAGAAAAAGAACAAGAGAAAAAAACAGAGCCACAGGAGTATTAAGTACTCTCTCCAGGAGCACGTCAGACATCTGGCAGTGAGAGACAGTTACACTAGCCCTTGCCCTGTTTCCATCTACTTGGTAAATTAACAGGGATGAGCTACTTATTACTCTGGCTGCTATTTCCCACTTCTCTGTATAGCAATAGCATCAGAACAGCAAAGAGGCTTTGCCTGGGAAACAAACCCAAGAGAGGCCCAAAGCAGAATCCACGTTGGCATCATTCAATTAGAGCAGGAGAGTTCTAAAGGATTTATCTTCAGGTGTTTCCAGATGGAGGTTGAGGTTATTAAAGCTAACTTATTGTTTTGATAAAAGTACCATCAACATTCAGTGCCTCAAAGAAAACTTATCAAAAAGGTGTACTTTTTTAAAAAAAAATATAACCCACAGCTTGTTTTGACCAGACTGGACTTCATCCTTTCTCCATTGATAAAAGGAAAATCATGAGAATTCTTAAATCCTGTAGAGTTAGCTGCATAAAGAATTTAGAAGCCTGAACAACAGAAACAAGAAGAGAGGTAGGTCACACAGGTGAGGGAACCCCATGCTTTTTTCTTGAACACAGGCAGAAAGATCCTGATGTTTCAGCCTGCTTCCATCAGTGCTTTATTTCCTCCTGATGCCACGGAGCTGCGCTGGAGTAGGGATGGCAGAAGCAGGGGTATCACAAAACAGCCAAAGAATAAGAGCTCTAAAACATTAGAAAATATTTTGATTCTGAAATTGCTTCCAGCCCAAGCACCATGACTGGGTACCACACTTCATTGGGTTCAAGAACACATTTCATTACAGTTATTTTAATTTACCTCCAAGAAATGGATTTCAAATATGTGAATATTTGGAGCAGAAACATTTGAAATCTTCCCATCACCAAGATTATACAAAAAACCCACGTATTTCATATACTTTGAGAGGCTGTAGCACTCGGCAACACCCCTTAGCTCACCAAAAGCGGTCAGCCAAAGAACAGAACAGTCTAAAGGTACAGTTTGCTTATCATTGATGCAACGCATACCCACCCACCTTTCTGTTATATTCAGCACTGCAGAGAGGTAGGAACCTCCAGTTACAGCTGTGTCAGCCATGGCAAAGCCTTTGGGGAATTAATAGTGGTTCACTCTTTCCCTCAAGACATCATTACAGGCAAAAGTTCAGTAACATATGCATCAACTCCCTTCTCCCCATTTATTATCCAGGAGAAGCAGAACTAATTAAATATCAGCCTCAAACAGCCAATTCTTTCAGCATGAGGGAGATTGTGAAAAATCACATTCTCCCATTAACTTCCCATGCAGTACCAGAAGAGCTAAGTTAGAAACCCACCAGCCTGAAGACATTTTCTCCTCCAATTTACATTTTAATGGGACAGCAGAGGGCTTATTGCTAAGTGCCAGGAGCTGATAGAGCTGTGCACATTCTGAGGGTCTAATAAATGCACTGACCCATATTTTTCACATTTTATGGGACAGTGGGGAAAACTGCTGAAAGAGCTCGTTTGCAGCTATGTTAATTACAGTTTCTATGGGAAAGCTGAGGAACATGCCACAAAGAGCTACTTGCTGATGCATTTGTGGGGCAGTTTAATCTACTTTTTAGAGCAGGTAATTGCATGCTGGAAGGATCCTAGGTTCTTGTGACAGCTGGACCACTGGGCTCTGTGGTGGTCATGGTCAGACCTTGACCTTTCTGGACTGTTCAGACAACTTACAAAAGCTATAAAGGCAGTAGAGCTTTACAGGGCAAAAAAAAAAATGCATTAGAATTGAGCTTTCTCATGTAATTAGGTCCTACCAAGGAACTGTAACAAACTACAGAGGAGTTCATAAAAAGTTCTCTGTGGCATTCATTTCCTCTGATCTATCCCTGACACTGATTGCAGCTATTGGATAGGTGTTTCTCCTCCTCTTATCACAGCGGGGAAAGAGGCAGAGCTAAAGGGAGCCCCGTGCTGCCGTCCTGCCTGTCAGCTTTCAGAAGAACAGCTATGCAATTTGAGAAACGTCAGCTTTCATCACATACATCAGAGCCCTTCAATCCACATCTCGTGGCAGAGGAGAGAGGCTGAGGATGACATTGGTATGCGTGAAATGAGTAGGAAAGTGAGCTATGGAACAGACAACAGAATTGCTTAATTTAAAAATAGCAATTCAGCACGGGGGAAAAAAGTCAGCAGAAGGAGAGTCAGGTTTGTCCTCTCTGCCATGCAGCATGTGGGGCTCTACCAGGGCTCACCAGCTAACCTGGCCCTGCAGACACCTTCCAAAGCTCTAGGAAGAAATTCTTCACAGATGGTCTGTGCAGTGTCTCATGTCAATGGCAATTTCTCAGGGTATCTCCTGAGCAAGGCAGGAACTGGGACATGAGGTTTCTTAATAGTTCCCTTACACCACTCACTTAAGTCCAGTCTGGGTCCCTATTTAAGCAGGCAGTCACCCTGTGAATGTCTGTGTACTTTAAGTATTAAGCAATGTTGCACTGAAAGATGACAAATCCCTGGTTATTTTATTATGGGGATCTTGAGAAGGAAAAACAACAACCACTTGGCTGTTGTAACTGATCCCAGAAGAAACACTTGGGGCAGTCACTGTTAGTTTTTGGTAATGTTGATTTTCAGGAGCTGCGATCTACATGTCATGGAGATACTGGAAGCTTTAAGATGACTTGTCAGGTTTAATAAGAATTTTTATTTAGTTTTGATATCAAAAAGCTTACTAAGGACTTGGAAGCTTGTAAGAAGTATTTTTTCATTTCTTCCCATTCTCAAGATCTGCTGCAGTTTCAGCCATACCTGCCATGGCTCTGAGCTGCTTCACTCCCTAAAGAGAAAGTATTCTGAACAGGCCGATACAGTTTTAGCCAAGCAAGAGATGTTCTCTAGGGTCATAACTGCTTTGAATCTAAATTATTACAGTTTGTGTTTATAAAGCTACCCTCCATAAGCCAAATCTTATATCTTTAAAGCCAATTTACTGGCCTGTGTTATGCAGCTCAATACCAAAAGAAAAAGGGGAAGAGTCAAAGTGAAAAAAATAACAATTTAGTCACATAAAGCAATTGCACTATCCTGACATTTTATCAACTCTTTAAAATGAAAGAAACAGAGACAGATATCTTCATTGACTAGGTTGGTGCCCTTTCAATACCAAACTGATGAACAATTGCATTAAGCTAGCCACATATTTATGAAAACCTTATAGCTTAATAAATTGTTATTGAGCAATGAAAGTTTATGTAGACAACTAGAAATGTCAGAATAATATTACACAGACACCATAACATGGAGTATTACTCATTTGAATCACAGTCCAATGAAAATAAAACTGAGTGCTTGTTTTATGGCTTCGCCCTCATAGCAAACTTCAGTTTTGCAGTCCTTTCTCACTACTTGGTGACTCAGCACAGCAAAATACTCCACAGATGTAATTTTTATTTACCAATAATTGATTTTTCGTTAGAGAGCAATAGGCTTAAGTTTAAGATATAGAAAGACAAAGTGCAGAGATAAAGGTGGCCAAGAGGTAACTATAGAGACAGTTTAACAATAAAGTGAGAACAGACATTTCCTCTGCCAAGGAGAGCAGGTACACCAGCAGTTTCCCCACTTCCTCGTGCCTCCTTCTAAGAGATAAGCAATTAAGTGTTATGTTGTCTAGAAGAGACACATTTACATTGATCTCTTACCAGAAGAGCATAAGAGAAAGAAAAAGCAGCTCTGTCTGGTTATCTTCTCTCCCAGACACCTACCTTGCTTCCTAAGAGACACAGAGCTGGGCTAAAACAGACCACACACACCAGCCCCTTTGCAAAAATCAAAGAAATCTCATTCCAGATGATCCATCTCCCATCAAACACTTAAACTGAAAGCTCCTTGGAGCAGGATTGGGAGTCTTAAACATTTATATTATCTTGGAGGGACTGCCAAAAAAAGTAATCATCTCCTTTGCACAGCCTCCACCAGAAACACAGAATGGAAAATTGAAAATAATATTTCAGGCTATACCTTATGTCTTCTGTATCTGGCTACTTTACTGCCATCTTACGTAAGGAACACTGATCTTTAAGGGGGGGAACCTCCAATTTTAATCCAAAAATTAACCCAGGCTTTCAGCAGTACCAGTGGGGGAAGAAAAAGTTTGTTCCCCCTAGAATAAGCAGCAGCTGAGGACTTGCTGGGCTGCTCTCACACACAGCATGTGAAGAAACAGGCCCAAAACCCTGTATTAAGTTGTGCAGATCAAGAATTAGAGATCTTCTTTGAAGCTGTGCCTTGACAGACAAAATATTTCACCAAGAAACATATCTCTGGAAGCAGATCCATTATCAGAACACAGCACTTTTGGACAAAAGCCTTCTTCAAAAAACCTACCTGGAAAAAGACACAGGGAGAGGTAGGGAAATCAAATTACAGATTACCAAAACACTTTGGTCATGCTGTAACATTGAGGTAGATATACTCAGCTGCTACATATACAACTCCAGGCGGGTAGGACATAGGAAGTGGCAAAGGACCAGCAAGGAGCCAAGAATAAATGCATTTTGTAGTCCCTGCTATAAACACACACGTACACCAGTTACCCAAACCTTATCTGTTACAGGGAAGAGTGTAGTATCATCTGAAGAGGTAAATTCTCCTAAACCAATACTGTTCCTTCAGATTGTTGCTAGAAACACCAAGGACATTGAAACAACTAAGTCATCCCTTGCCACAATTGCCCTAGAAGTGCAATGCAGATTTGATGCTCAACTCTGAGTTTTCATTTGCTGAGCAGAGCTCACCAGAGAACTCCTTAATGCTGCTCATCCCTCCAACTTCCTTTTCCTAACTACCCTACATTGCTTTACTAGGGCACAACTGCAATCTAAAGGTGTTCAGGAAAAGAAAAAAAAAAAAAAAACCACACCACACCAGCTCAGTTAGCCACGCTCCCTTAAACACTACATGCTGCCTCCTAACTGACTTCATTAGCATTGGCCCATTGACTTCAATCAGAACCAAACCATAGGTTCCCCAAAAGCTCATTGCTCCTGTTACCTGCTCTCTTCCAAAACACATAGGTCTAGACTCCACAGGGATATAAATCTCAGTAACCTATTTGATCCAATCAATAGATCGCATTGAGGCTACACACACCACCACCTTGTTTACATCCAGAAAATATAAAGCAATTAGAACAGAGCTGGCATATTCTAAAAAAAAATTACAAATATTTTTAAAGTAAGACATTCCAACCTCTTCTCCTGTTCCCTTCCTCTCCCATTACCTTTGCATCTTTAGATCAGACTTGCTATTTTTTCCTGTTTACATGAAGAGTATAGTTAGTAAGTGCATTGGACACAATGAGGAACTGAATAGGGGACACTCATAGCCAGTACATGCGACATAGCACATAGAACAGCCCCAGCACCCAGAGACACCCACCAGCATGCTTACCCTAGCTCACAGCACAAATCTGGGTGCTGGTAACCACAGCACCATGAACACGCAGGGAGGCAGAGGGGAGGAACAAGGACACAACAACATATGACAACACCACTCCCAAAGCAGTGTTTGCACAGTGATCTCCGCTAGCCACAGCCGCCAACACTTGCGACAACAAAGCCATGGGTTTTCCAGAGGTCGGGTGTGTCTACAGGAGTTCCAGTCACCATTTAGATACCCTGAAAATAAGTAGTAAAAGCAATGCCTTCCACCCATGCACCATCCCACAGTAAACACACAGGCACATCAAAACATCCATCTGCCTTGGCATGTGCAAACATAAAGGTGCCTATAGGTGCACGCTCAGATGCAAGCATTTAAGGCCCAAGTGAACTAAAACCTCTTTTTTTGCTGGGGGGTGGGGTGTTTGTTTTATTTGGGCATGGGGGTTGTTTGGGGGTTTGTTTTCCTTAAGGAAAAAAAAATACTCCCAGACATAGTCCCATAAATTAATTTCAAATCCCATAGACCGTAAAAAGGTTTTATAGCAAAACAACATTTAAGTGCTATGGAATCAGCTACATGGGGCTTTTTGACCAAATAGAAGAAAACTTATCAAAACAATTTATTAGTTTCCTCTCTCAAAGAGCATGCACCTTTTTTTGCTTCATTTGATGGCTCTAACATCATGATCTGATACCAGGCCTTTAGCCTGCTACCTCACTCGCACACACACCCCTGTGTCTCAAGTGCAAATACCTGTTTCATGGAAAAGAAAGAAATATATACATAAAATCAGATATCTCAGTCTAGAGAATCTCAAACTTAAAACAGATTGGTTTGGAGGTTGTAAGACAACTTAAGCTGAGAAAGATTAGCTAAAACAAAGCCAGTGAGTTTTCTCTCCACCCTCAATTTTACCTTATCCAAATAAGAGATTTAGGGTTTTACCTCAAATGCAGTGAGGTTTTACCTCAAATAAAAGGAACAAAGTATGAAAGTTCTGACTACAGTGAGTGGAACTTTACCCAGAAAGCCTTTTTTAATCAAGACAGAAAAATGCCTGCTTGAGAAATAATTCATTTACAAAAATCAAGAGTAATTCAAATAAGTCATTAAAATGCACAAAGTGATTCAAATTTATCCCAAAATTGACTTTGCAACATTTAATAGATGCACTTAAGTTCAGGCACCTCTATAGAGGACCATAGCTGCCATTAAATCAGACCTTGTAACAGTGTGCAAGAGTAAACCCTTTCCATCTGGAATTCAAATGATTGCATGGTGCAGTACTCTGCTGTTCTGAAACAATTTCAAGTAATATTTCTGAAACCCCAGCCTCAGAGGTACAGCTTCACAGACAGAGCACATAAAACTGACAGAACTCTTACTGCAAATAAATAACAGTGGCTACATCCAGAAAACAATACCAGCCTACACATTGCTTGATAAATATCCCCTATTAAGAAGCTCCAGCATTTTACAAGCTTATCAGATAACTAGCAGTGATCACCTTATAATCCATTTTAATTCACATCAAAGGATGTTTTTTCCTCCTTTGAGGAGAGCCTTTCTGCAGCCAAGCCATTTTAAGCAAAGCAACAGATCTCTGAAAACACAGGACATATTTCAACTGAAATACCTTAATTTGAATTATCATATTGCATTTTCAAACCTATTATGAAGCTTTACCTTAAAGTCAGCACGGCTTCACTGAAACACATCCATTTTCATCCAAACTAGTCTATAACAGCAAGTGCTTGCTTACCTGGCTGCTACCTAAGACACAGCATATTGATCCAGGAGGAAGACCTCACCAAGGATGGCTATCTTCCACCAGCAAAGGTCACTAAGACATGATATCTACTCCCAAAGACACACAACATCCCCAGCTAGTGGGATGTTATCCCTTTTATTAACCAACCCAGCGTCCCTCAGGCTTTGCAGGTGGCCTTCGTTCTGGGGCAAACTCAGCTCAGCTGGTGAGCAAGATGAGGTGCATGACAGCAAGTGATGGCCCTCAGCACAGGCCATCTGGGGAGCCACAAAACAGCAGCAAGAAGCACAGGGACACCTGAGGTACTTGGTGCGGGACAGTGCCTCTGATGTTTCTCTAGGCAGAAACCACAGCCCTACCAACAAAAGTATGAAAAAAAGCGTTAATATTGTGGCATTCCTAACATCTAAGATAGGGATGGAAAGGCATGAAAAACACCAGAAGAGAAATATTTTCCTCTGGAAAGCTGAACAGCTTTGTAATCTCATTATAGCTGATTGCAGCATGACTTGTGCCAGGCAAGAGGGAGTTCAGCGCTGCCCTGACACCACTCCAGGTACTTTATTTACTTTGAGATGAAAGCGATGGCACAAAGCAAAGCTGTATCAGATAGGGGCTTTATCAAAGTATCAAGAATGATTTTCCTTCCCACCAGCATACCCTGTTTTCTGAGGTTGGGAAGAGTGGTGGCAGCAAGGAGTCGTGACTGCTCAGGATCCGTCCATCTGATAGTCCTCGCTCTCCCCTGGTCTTATACAGAGGACTTAGTTGCCTAACTCAGGGCTCCAATACATTTTTGCTAGCAAGGCACCCAAATCTTTCTGTAGATTTAGCCCTCAACATCCTAATTAAAGATGCAGCTGGGTTTTATGGCCTTGTGTCAGCTTGGAATAATTTTTCTTAGTTATTGAAAACAGCTGCTCTTCTGATTAGTACACTGAGCATTTGTTTTTCCTTATACCAGTGTCAAACTGCTTCATTGTAGCCCAGACAGGAGACACTTAGTTTTACAAAATAAATCTGTGCTAAGTAGAAGCAGAAGTAAAATGGAACAAATATTTTGGTATTTCTTAGCAGTGGCACACAATGAGACAAAACACATCCTCAATCAATTAATTCGCTGTTGTTCTGACATGGCATGAAAAATGAGGAAAGCTATATAAAAGTGAGGGGGGTTTTAAAACCTCCTGCAGAACAGTTTACTTCCATTAAAAGTTGTTGCAGCAGAACGCTTCACCAAAGAACCCCCACAGCAGTGAGACTGAAAAAAAAAAAAAAAAGACCTTTTACAATGGAAAATGGCTTGGATTAAAGTGTTCCAGCCAAACGGGAGCAGGCAGGAAGGGGTAAAGCCCAGCACTGCAGCAGGTGGAGGCAGCGCTGGCAAGGGCCGAGACCAGCAGCATGTCACACCCAGCTGGGCCCGTCTCCTTCATTTCTGCCCTCCCGCAGGTCTGCCGTGTTTAAAGCTCTGACACCCTTTGAGCAGGGAGGTTTCGTAGGGCCTTTAAAAGACAGAAACCCTACAGAGGCACCAAGCCCATCGGTCTCTGCCTGTAAAAGGAGTTGTTGTGTACATTTTTTTGTGTTGAAAATTTAAACTGATTTGGGGCAATTTTGGAGCCCAGCTGTGGACTGATCTGATTAAAGGTACTTGGGTAACAAACAACACATGGTTTGGCCAAGATATCAAAGCACAAAAAATAATAATGTAGAGAAACAATATTTTCCAGGCAATGTTCTTAATTCAATTTTATATTAGATAAAGATAACTCCCTCTCTGCAAAGATCCATATTTATCCAAACCACGCCTCACTGTGTTTAACGCACTTGACTTCACAAGATACTTGTTTAATGTATATTAACCAAATTTAAAGAAAAAAATCTGCTTTCAAAATAAACATCAATACTTTAAATTAAACTAAGAGTACCTCTGGCAAGGCCATAGACCCTAAGAGACTTACAGTTATGAAGGAGCTGTGTGTTGTTTCAGTAAGTTGTAGAGATGCTTCTTGCCTTCCCAGTCAGGGTTCCAGGCAGAAAACCCTTCCACTCATTTGTAGTTAATGATCAAATATGTCCTTAGCACAGGAGCCAGTACAGACTGCCATGGCAGCCCTCCCATATCCATTATGGGGGTTTAGAAATCAGTGGGATTGTGTCATGTGCATCCCATGTCCTTCCCCAGGATCTGCAAGTCTGGACCTTTGCACAGCCTGAATTGTCTCCAGCTGCCCATATTAACCTGCTCTCAGAGCACCTTTGCAGGATTTAAGCAGCTCAATGTCTCCTAATCTGGCTGCCCCCTTCATGGGTATATCTTATACGGAGATTTTAGGAAGGAAGAGGCACTATTCTAGTTTGTACGGTCTTGCCAGCTCCTCTGTCCCCCAGAGCACCAGGCAATTAATTTATGGAGACGATTAGATCTGAGCAGGTTCTTGAGAGAGACTGAATTTTTGCATTGCTTTCTCAAGAGCATTTGTAGAGGTTATTTATAGAAAAAGTGTAAGAAACTTCAGCGGGAGAAGAGAAAATTGCTAGTCAGATGTCCATATACCACCATCTGCTAGAGGGGCCGTATGGGGAGCAGCGTGAAGGCGCAACAAAAGAATTGAGGGTGTCGTCACAGCAGGAATCTAAAATTATTATTACAACTTCTTGGTTTTCCTCAATATTTAACAGCTGCCAGAGAATTCATAAACTGAAAACTGCATCTTTTATATACTTAGTACTCTGGATTTGAACCACATAGGAACTAACTCAGATTAAGTTCCAAATTAAGTACCAACTTTTTGACAAAGTCGGTTTCGGTTCAACTCACAGCTGAATTGCTGATACTGAAAGAGGGCTGCAAAGCTGATGAGTTGAAGGGCCCTTTACATTTACAGGATAGATAGGATCAGCCTTTTAAAATGGCCTTGTTTTTATCTTAACATTTAATGGCAGTCCTCTGGTGTTAACTTTCTCACTGTATTAAAAAAGTCTCAGGAACTCTTCACCTTGGTGCCATGTAAAAAGAAGACATTAGGGACAGGGACATGATTTATGATGGTATTGATATATGGTATGGAAAGCATGATAGCAATTTAAGCAAGGAAACTGAGAGCAATGGGAATAGTAGACTAATTTGCCCTGTTCGCGTTGGGGGTCAGACCCAGCATTCATCAAATCGCTGGGAAAATGTCCCGGGCTTGTGACTGTCTGAGAAGACAAGTAAATCCCAGTGCCACTGAAGGCTAATTATGGGACTTGAGGTTTTTTTCTCAAAAAAAGAGTGATTGGAACAATTTTGTGTGCCATAGTTAATATGCCAAAGGTAGTGTAAAGTTACCATGATGAGAGAAGGCGCATTAATAAGGGAATATATCCAATCTGACATCCAGAGATTATTTAATGTCATACTTTTATGTCACAAGATTCAGTTCCATTTTGGTAAACCGGCTTTTTAAAAATGTGCCCACACGTCTGCTGGGCTGTCACACCACCTTAGGACTCGTGCGAGTGTCAAAGCCTGCTCCTGGCTGCCTCCTCCTCTCCCCCACAGCCAAGAGCCAACCCTGCAGCATCAGCTGAATCACCAGTGTCTCAGAAACCAGGGGGTTCTGAGTAGCCTTACAGGGTGGATTATACATCTCTCTCAGTTACTTTTGAAAGTTTCAGATATATTTTTGCCTAAGTTAGGCAAAAGTTAGGGGTTTTTTACGCTGATCAAATAGCTCTAATACTCTTTTTGACAAACCTTTATATAATTCATGACCAAGTCTAAAGTACTAGATAATACTATTTCAATGATAAAATAACTTTAAATCTTTTCATGTGATTTCAAGAAACCTACTGCTCCTGTACAAGTCTGATTAAGCTCTACAAATCAAAGTCTGTAATTTTTACCCAAACCAGTGGTTATCAGTACTGATTTCCAGAGGAGTTTTGACCATGCAAGGATTGCAGGAGCTGGCCTGATTAAAATTGCAGTCGGACAATGAGTTTCATCAAATAATTTGAATAGGCTAATTACAAACCTGAAGTCTGTGATGTGAAATCCCCTCCCTTTGCGGGTCCTGCTGGCATTTGGACAATGGTTTCTCTTTGCCATCACCCACCTGCGCAAAGGACGTGCTGCTTCTTGGGGCTGCTAGTTAAAACTAATCCATATTTTGCAAATACAAATATTTTTGTTAAAAGATCATGAAATCTATCAACTAAACCAATATGCTAAACTGATGCTCATTTCTCCTCTCACAGGCAGGGGGAAAGGCATGTTTCTCAGCAACATCTTTGCCCTTTAAATCTATAGCAGGATCTCAAAAACATCTGGGTACAGAAGAAACCCTGTAAAGACGCTGTCATCCTCAGCACTGACATAGACCCCGTTCCAGTCCCGTGCAACCTCCAGCCACACCTGGTCGCCTGCGCTCAGCTTCAGGATGGTCAGGAAGGATGCCTGGTCAATCTCCTGGCCATAAAGCGTCTCGCGGGCTTTGGCCATCTTCCTGCTGCGGGCGACGAGGCTGACGCGGGCTGGGCGCCCTCTCACTGTCAGGTGGTAGGCGAAGACGTATGCCCCAGGCACGCTGCAGTTGAATTTCCCCGTGGAAGGGTTGTAATCTTCTTGGTCATTGTACAAGACCTTGTCAAATCTAATGGGGACGTTGGGCGGAGGGAAGGGCTTGGACAAGCCGGCGCTGAATGCTGATCGCAGGAGCTTTGCGGTGTCCCCACGGGCGCCCTTCGCCCCACGGGAGCCTTTCTTTCCTGGGACCCCTCGACCTCCCTTGCTGCCAGCAACCCCCTTGGGCCCAGAAGGTCCCATCAAGCCAGCAGGTCCCAGGTCCCCTTTTTCACCCTTACTTCCTCGCTCACCTTTTTCTCCCTGCTTTCCATCCACCCCCTGAATTCCCTCAACCCCCATCTCCCCTTTGCTCCCTTTTTCTCCCTTTGTCCCCGCTTCCCCTCTTTCTCCCTTTGCACCTCTCCCCCCTGGCTCCCCACAATACCCCTTCTCCCCTGTGTCTCCCTTTTCCCCTTTGTCACCCTGTTCTCCGTCCACTCCTGGGTCTCCAGCATCCCCCCTGTCTCCCTTGTCTCCTTTGGTCCCATTCTCACAAGTGTCCCCTTTGGACCCCTTTTGTCCCTTCAGTCCAGGGTAGCCATAGTTGCCCTTATTGCCTTTTACTCCAGTTTCACCTAGGAAAGTGGGGAAGAAAAAAAGATAAAAAGTATTGGATTGCTTTGGAGATGGAGGAGCATCACCAACAGCAAAGGGAAAGGGCAGTGCAATATTCCTGGCTTTCCCAGCCTGTGTTACATACCTTGCGGCCCCGGTTTGCCTGGATAACCGGGGTTTCCACTTATTCCTCGCTCGCCTTGCTCCCCTTTGCCTCCTAGGACATTTCACCATTAATATACTGTTAGTGATGCTGTCTGCAGCACAGCAATCATTGCACAGAAGATGACTGGTACCATTTTGCATGCGTCCCTCGCTTCATTAGTAAAACAGAGATGAGTAATGCATGCCTTCAGAAACCTCAGCTGAATCTCACAGTACCAAGCACCATCACGCAGACAACTGCATCTCACCTGAATGTTGGATTTCTGACTCTAATCAGTGATTTGTTGGGAGGCTGTTGGTGCTGTTTAATGGCAAGATGGAGAAGATGACAGCTCTGCACTTCTCACTCCAGGATTGCCAAAAGTCTTGCTCAAGAAGTGAATCAAAGCCTAAGAGACCACGCCGGCTGAACTGCGCAGCACGCTGCTGCTGGACCCCCGTTATCAGCTTTGCTGTGCATTTCGCCACAGCCAAAGGCAGCCACAGGATTCCACCAGTGGTGTGTGGCCACAGGACAAAGCTGCTCTGGGTCTGAAATGGAGGGCAGGGCTTCCTTTTGGTTACTACTGATGAATAATAATTGCTCACCGCCTTAGCTGAAATCATTTTGCCTAAGATACTTAAATTGAAATGCAGCTTCTACACCTGCACATAGCTTCCATGGTGGTTTTTTTTCCTACTTATGTCCCTAATCCAAAGCAAATTGAACTCAGTTCTTAAAATCCCATTCAGGATAAGGAGTTTCAAGTGAGATCTTTACGAGCACCTGTTCCTATACTGCCTGCACATATGCTACCGCCATCTGAGTTATTGACCCTGCACTAACGCCAGCTAAAACTCTCAAGGTGTCAATCCATATCAGAATACTCTTTGAAAAATATATTTTCCTATAATTTTGTGGTATTCAATGAGGACAACAGCACCTGTTTTTTGAAATAAGCAGTTAGTCTCCTTTACCTCTTTCTCCTTTAGAACCTTTTGGACCTTGAGGACCTGGAGCACCTGGCAGACCTTGTAGACCAGCATTTCCCTTCTCCCCCTTGGGACCTGTAATGTAATCACATCAAGAAAATTATCTTATTAATTAAAAGGTTTAAGTTTATAAAGAAAATTCACTAGGCAACGTGGCATCGAGAGATGCATGTAAGGCAAACTCTGTTTCCACCACCCTGAGGAGAGCTATTTGGCATCACACAACCAATGCAAGGAAGACATGAGACAGACAGGTTTGGCCTGAGCCCTGCTCCCCCATGCGTTGCAGACGTGGCAGCTGAAACCCTACGGCAGGGCAAAAGGTAGGGCGGTAGGGGTGGTAGGGGCAATGCTGCACTGCTCATGCTGAGATTAGTGGGGTGCGTGCTCGCAGGTCTCCTGGTCAGGCACGCAGCTCCCCAGCCTTTGCCTTTCAGCTACTGCAATACCCATACCTTATGGTTTGCCGTTTCACTCATGGCTGTAGTTAAAGAGTTTTTTAAAACCAACTTTCAGCTGCCCTTGAGCCACAGGAGCTCAGACATTCATAAAACATCAGAAGTAATCTGTCTTTAATATTCGAGCGCATCTAAGGAGCTCCCATAGCTTTGTAATTGCCCCTCTCCTTAAAAAGAATTAAGTCTGCAAATATAAAAGTGGAACCTGGCAGACAGCTCCATGCTGCATAAAGGATGGGTTGAAAGGCAAGCAAGCTGGCTTCAATTTTTTTTTACTTTTTCATCCACTTGGGGATCTAGAGACTCCCGGTGCATGTCTGGGAGCAGACTATGGCAGCTTCAATCATGACAACACAACCCATTTGACACAAGGACTTTTCCATCAACACTCAAGGGATGTATGAGCGCAAAATCCCTCTGCAGCCACTATAATTTCCATTAGCCAATCCCTCCCGAGCTATGGGAAGTGAAAATCCACCAAGTACATTGTATTAAAAGAAAATTATTTCATGATTTTACCACCTTTCCTCAGATGAATAGTTTCTATCTCCAATATTAGTGCTATTAAAGTGAACATTTGCAGACTAATGCACTATTCATTATAGAGGTATTAGAATTGGGCACTCTGTAGATATGTATTTTAGCAGCAGAAAAAAGAGACAAAGTACGTCTTATAAAATATTTAGGTGCTCTATATAGAGCTGCCTCTTGTGAGAGCAAATAATTACTTTAAAATTTGAACTCAAAATTATTTTTGTATTTAACTTCCTCTTTTCCAAGCGGAAAAAAGAAAAAGAGGCTTTTATCATAAACCTTCAGCAAAGACGCAAAACTGCTTGCAGGTAGTTTTGAGGGTCATAAAGCCATGGTTGAAGGGAATGTGAAAGTAAATCTGTAACTCCCAGGGGATCAGACACAGGGACAGAGAATCGCAGAGCGTGGCCAGGTGGGGCACCCGCCAGCTGCAACGTGCTGTGGGGCCAGCTCTGCATGCACTCCCGTGCCAGCGTGGTCCTCAAAGTGAGTGCTATGGGCAGGAAGTTCCTTTTTGGGGCTTTCCCACTCCTATAGGTGTTTTATAACTCCTGGGATGTGGCTGGCATGCAACTTTTTGCTCTGGCTTTACACAATTACAATCACATTCGGCATTTGCTGCACAAGTCCTGCCGACTCATTTCTTGCAGGAAAAGCAGGAGATGCCTTGATACGGTTTACGCGCTTTAGCTGAGAGCAGCAAGACAGGCGTCGCTGTACCTGGGGGTCCCTGCTCCCCCCGGGGCCCCACGGCAGGCGGGCAGCAGTCACAGCAGTTGAAGAAGAAATCGGCTGTGTCAAGTGTGTAGTTCTCAAAGGGGAAGAGTGTGGTGGCCCCTCGGGCCACGGGGCTCAGGGTGGGTAACTCGGCTCTGCCCGGTGCTGCCGGGAATGGGCTTTTCCCCGCGAGGGGGGTGAGGGGGGTATGAGAGGCACCGTCACCCGCCAGCTGTAAGGGCTTCGGCTTCGTGTACTTCACAGCTGGGGTCACCTTCGCTCCCACGTGCACGGCGGCAACAACCAGCATCACAAGTGCTGAGATGGGCCCCGGTGAGCTCCACATGTTGGCAGCTGTAGGAAAAGACGAAGGCAATAATAAATTGCTGCACAACACCCTTTGCACTCGCATGTTCCCCACAAAGCCAGAAGACTTGCAGGAGTAGTGTCAGGCACACGTGGGCACCTGCCTGGAGGACTATGCTACAAAGCTTCACTTTTTATAGGGAAAGTAAAGCACAATTAGCGAAACCTGCTGCCTGCTCACGCCTATTGACCGTCACCCTACAGAGCACTTGTCATTTGGCTGCTCCTGCCCACTGTGGTCAGCGGTGCTCCCACGGGTATCAATAGAAGTTCAAGGGACTGACTAAGTTATATGATCACTGGAACACATGACATCTCTCTTCCGAGTGTATGATTAGGAATAATTCAGTAATGATTTCACAGTGCAACACAACTTCAGATTGTAAAAAGGTTTGCTCTAAAAGAATAAATGGAAACAAAACAAAACATCAAGTATTCCAAAATTTTGGTGTCGATTTTTCCTTTGTTACTGACTGATTTTCTGGACTTGCATATTCTTTTAGTGTAAACTTTCAGGTCCGTTCTTTTTATTTTTGAAGTGTTGATTTAGCTGAACCAGAAAGAAAGAACAAAGTAAGAAGCACACATTTTATTCCTATAGGACAGATGACACTTCTCAGATGACTTGTCATATAATGCATCTTTGTTTCTTTTTTAAACCAGTGTACGGACCTGTAAATACAAACAGAACAGACTCCCTTTCTTGCTGAACCTGTAATCTAACCTTCCTTAGCAGCTAAGGCACTTCATTGCATGAAAAAGTCGCCAGAAGAAACTCTGACTATCCTTGCCATCCAGAGGGCAAAAGGAGGTCCAACTCAGAGTCAGGTATTTGGGGGCTGAATTATAATCCTTCCATCTTTAAGAATTCTGTTCTAGAGGAAGGGGTCATGAATTTTTCCATTTTCACACAAAACCAAATCATTTAATGGAAAATTTATTATCCACACAAAATCCCCCGTGATCGCTGTTGCCTGTAGCTGCTGTTCAACCCCATTCTTCACCCCATCAGCTCTAGCAAAGGATAAGTCAGAATAAGATAAGAAGAAGGGATCTTCTCCATGCATGTGTCAGGTTAGGACAGGCTACCGGGCACTGGCTTTTGTCGTAGGCCTGTATTTGCTCCCAACCAGCCCCTGCCAACCTTACCATGAAGAGTTTAACTCTGGGATGATTGGCACGGGAGGGCAGCGCTCAGTGCGGGCAGGCAGAGAGGAGCCAGATCTTACAGCCAGCAGCAGGCAAGCAGCCGTAGTCGCAGAGAAGTAGGGTCATCTGCTGCTAGGAAGAGGAAGAAAAGGCACCTAATTCTCCTTTTGAAGAATATACTCATGCGGGAGCATTTTGCCACTGCTGCAGATAATGAAATAAACCCGTAACTGCCCATTTCTATGTTTTGCTGTCACAAACCACCTCTGCAACAAGCTCTAAAACCAGACACTCTCCAGTTACATAGCCAGATTGATGTATTGCTGTCAAATACTGGAAAAAACATAATTAATAAAAAAATTATACCTTACCAGTCTGTTTAGAGAATAAATTGCTCAGAGAAAGGAACTGTTAAACAGATTTTCATTATAATGGGCAAGACTGTTCCTAAAATAATTATTCCTAAATATATAAATGCAGTTTAATAAAATTGAAATTTTGGACTTTTTTTATTACATTAGCTCACCACCACTTGTTCTAAAATAATTCATTTGAATTCCCCCCACTAGGAAAGATTATGATTCACAGTGGACACAAAACAAGAAGAATTAAACTTTGCTGCAGTTGACATCTCGTTCGGTACATCTACATTTAATTGGATCTAAATATCTACTAATTGTTAGTATGTGTCCCATCATAACATTGTAATAATACACTTTTTTTTGGTCCCTAAAATTATAGTAATTAGATATTCTAGTTCACAACAGGTATTTAACCCCAATCTCCCAGCTTTAAATGGCAGGGAGATGATTGCACTTTCTGTTATTTAATTATTTCAAGTTCTTATACAGGGGAGGAAAAACACTAGTCCTCATGCAGCTATACATTCATTACAGACAGTAACTTTCCTTGAGACAAATTGTATTGCCAGTATGTCTTAAATTCTATGACTACATTGCAAATATCCCACCTGAAGACTAAACAACCAGTGCATGCTATCTCCTACCTTATAAACGGTCCTGCTCCCAGGACGGCCCCCCCTCAACAGCACTTTGAAAAAGGCAATCTTATTTTCGGAGAGAATCAGTTTTATTTGTGTAACAGCTGCTCCCGTGGCCAATGAGAGCCTGCACGGTGTGGGGAGAAGGGGGATTGGCAAAGTCCCCTGAAAGGAGCAAGGTGACATTGAAATCTGAGGAAATCCAGACGCCTTCCCCAGGCTGGGACACTGCTCTCCACATGGGACTTTTTTGGCTCTTCCCCCAACACCAGTTTTCAGGGCTTTAGGGACACTCCTCTTTCAACTCACAGCATCATGTTTTGGTACCAACAGACTCAGTGTGAATTTGTCCATTTGTTTCAGCAGGGTCCAGGTTTCTCTCCTGGTATTTAGCGTGCGGTTTGGCCTCACACTGCCCTCCTTGCAGTGGGAGTTAAGAAAGGGTAAAAGAGAAATTACAGAAATAGCTGCATGGGATCATGTGTGCATGTGTGCATGTGTGCAAGCGCCCGCATGGAAACGCACTGAAATGGGAATTCAGCCTCAAATCCAGGCTGTCCCAGGTAAATGCAGAGATGGAGCAAGCAAATGCTTTCTGCTCCCTCCACCTCTGGCATAGAGCACGGTACCCAGGGCCTGGTTTTGTCCCCCTGGGACAAATCTCCCCAGGGAGGGTTGTGACAATGTTGTTCTTATTGGAACTGATAACCCCTCCAGATTTCATGGGCTAATTGATTTTCCTCGCTCTTTCCCAGCAATCACAGCAGTCGTTTCCTTCCCCGGTGACATTAAAATGGGCCAGCATTTATTCTTAGATTTCCCAACCCAGTTCAGAATGCAGTATGAAATGCAGGAATGGGAGGTTGCCTTTCATTGCCTTGTCTTGGTGAAATATGAGCGAGGAAACCATCTCACTCAATCACTCTGAATTTACTACATACCAGTACACTCAAAGCTCAGCTGCTGGACAAGAAAGGCTGCTTGTTTCAGGCAGGCTGCAGAAAACAATCAATTCTCCTTTAATGTAAGTGGAGAGAATCGTAATCCTCCATGATTTATTTGCGAACACCTCTTCCCACACAATAGTCTACAGCTTTCAGCAATAAAAATTTGATTAAGGAAAGCCTATTACTAAGCATACCAGGCTAGATTAATTCACCAGCTTTTTAGGCTATTCCAAAGAAATAAATCAGGAGTTTTGCAGCACGATGCTCTAATCCCATGTAGCACATGGGCTTGTCACAGGTCCCGCAACGGAACCTGCACCAGCGCTCACTGATGCTCCTTCGTACTGCTGAAAACAGAGCTGGATCCTGAATTTAAACAGTTCTTTTTAAAAAATTAATAACTCTTTTCAATACTGTTAGTGTTTTAAACCAAAGGTAAAAATACCTGTGTCTTCAGCAGTAATATTTCTGACAATATCATGAACACATAAATTGAAGGTAAAAGGCAATCAAATCAATTGTAATAAAATCCTTATTTTGGTGTTAACTCAGGACTTTTAATTAGCAACAGAAGTTATTCAACAGGGGAAGATTAACCATTTTTAACCAAGATTACTGTCATTCTATAGTGTTGCCTCCATATTCACCAAAGCTACTCTTACAGACTTCAGTTTAGTGCCATATTTGCTGTGAGCTAAAGCTAAAGCAAGATACACAGCTTTTATCCTGGGTTAGTGTACTTTCCTGAATAACTTGAATAGTAGCGGTCTGGAATAGTATTATTAGATTATGTGGCAACTGCAGGCTTTTAAGTTATACAGTGCTTGTTGAGTTACTGAAGCAGTTTGGAAAACTCATGGATTGAGAGTGTAAATTAAAATTTAGCACTAGATTAATCATCCTGTTTATTCAGGGGATCGGGATCTACATTTTACTGATATAAATGATGCATGTGGGCCATTAAAATTCCTTCAAAGTACATTTCAAACACATTCCTAGCCTTGCATATTTGCAGATACTGTTTTTGACGGAGATTTGCAAAGCTAAGTAAATAAAAGCTGTGTCCATGCTACTGATTTCTACTGGCACATCCACCAGCTATGGGTAGGAAGGGCTGGGATCTTCTCATAACTGCTGGGTCACTAAAAGCTACTCCAAGGACTTGGCAAAAGAGAACAACACAAAAGCCAGTGCATCCTGGAAGAAGCTTTAACAAGCATAAAGCAATTCCCCAAGGAAGTGGCATCTTTGCAACCACTAATCCTTGCAACCCTATTGCCAGCTCCCCATCATTATTAGAGATGGGGAGGAAAGGAAGGATTTCACCAGAGACCCTCATGTCTCCCTTCCTGTGCAGCCTGATGCTCCTCCTCGGACAAAGCGGGGTCCTGAACCTGGATGCGGCCACAACAACCTTGTACTTGCAGGATCCTCTCCTTGGCTGCCATTCTGAAACACAGAGGGACACAGTAAACTGCGTAAATTTATTTTGTATTAAATTAATGGAGTATTTCTTAAATGAGATCAGCAAAGGAGATTCAAAAAGCGCCTCCCAGAGGGTTCCGATTCCAATCGTTTGCAAATGAAAATAGAAAATTTAGACCTGCAGACACAAGGTAGACTGATAAACTGAAAAAATCTGTTTTGGAAATACAATAAAGGAGGAAACAGTGAAAAATCAAACGGCATAGAAAATAAGCTAGGTTTGTAATAACAGGTAATTTAAAATCTTAATGCTCAAGTATCAAGAAGGCAAACTGAAAAGAGAATATTCACATAGAATAGGAAGTGGGTAAAAATGAAATTAAATTACATTCGAGCTGGGCAAAAAGTGTTAAAAGGAAATTAGCATTTCTGTGTGAAAAAACAATTAACACTTCTCACAAGATTTCCCACCACAATTTAACAGACCTCCTGGAAGAGGCCCTCCTCTCCCCCGCCACTAATTTTATTTTCTGAAAAACTGAAATGTGTTCTGCTTTCATTTATTCATTGTCACAAAACAATTGAGCTAAACAGAAAACAGACTGAAAGGAAAATTTTCTGCTATGTTGTTAATTAGGGGAGGGAATATTTCCGTATAAGACAGCACAATAGATAAAGTAATCAAGTCAAGTTACAACCTTTTTCCTCCTCTCTTACGTACTCAGTATGCCCTAGCCTCTTAAATGTCGCGTAGAGCCAGCACTAAATGGACAGCAGGAATTCACCCTTGCTGGGTGTTAAAAAAAGCAGGAGGCTGCTTTTTTTTTTGAAGACCCACTGAAAAAGCTACAATTTTGTTTTCTCCCCCGTTTTCCATCTGTTCTTTCTCTCTTTTTCAACCTGGAAATCCAGCCAGCCCATGTTTTCCAGGCTTTTTCCATTTTTCCAAGGAATTCAAGATCTCTTTTGGGCCCAAACAACCCTCAGACACCAGATGACCCCATGTATCCCTTCCAGCCCTTCCCACCCATTTCTCCTCTGCCCCCCTTGGACCTTTATTCTCCTCAGTTACCTCTCAGTCCTGTGTCACCTCTGGGACCCAGTTGCCCCTTGTAGCCTGCAGTTCCTGGAGGTCTTCTAGGACCAGTTTGTCCCCTCCAGGAAGTCAGTCCTTCTTCGCCAGTGAGCACCTGATTACTCTTCTCCTTTTGGTCCGCGCTGTCCAGGTCCTCCTGGGGGTGTTTGTACTCCTCCCTTCCCAATGCTTCCTGGTTTACCCACGAAAGGGGAAAAAATGGTTAAATTCCCTTTACTAAGAACAACATGTAAGAACAGACAGAATACAGCCCTGTAGCAGAGCCTTCACTGGTCATCAAATTACATGTTCTCCCAAATAATGCCAAATTTTTCTACACAATCTATGACGATTGACAACTAAGCTGTAAGTGGTGTAAAAACACAACAAAGCAAGCAAAATATAAACGATCAAAATCTTCTTCCACGTGGAGATGCTGCTATTCAGATGCCATGGAGGACACTCACTCTGGGGACACAGCAGCCATCCCGGAAGCCAGGAGGTCCTGTGCAGTGTCCCCATGGGCACAGCATTTGGGATGCTAGCTTGCATTTTGTTGCAAAAGGAAGAATTATAAACAAAATGCTTGAGACAAAACCTAAAAATGAAAAAAAAAAAATCTTTGGAATTTGTCTCTATGGTTGTTCTCTTTTCAGCTTAAAATTTTCAGGGGCTTTCATTTGTGATGAGAACATTAAATATTGCGAGGTGTGTGTATTAAACAAGTCATGTATGTAAAAAAAGGAGCTACTACTCATGCAGGATTTTAAAATGCTTGACTTGAAAAAAATACTGCCATAGGGATTTTCATTGGTTGCAAAGGAATAAAATAATCTCCCTGTAAAATATAACTGCATTTAGTGTTATTAAGATTCAGACATCAAGGGGAAAATAAGATCAGAAAAAACCTGCATCAGTCTATGTCAGTTTATCCCACAAACCCTACGCCATATGTTGTTTTAAATTTCCTAAGCCTGCAGGAGGGCAGTGCAGTTACACCTAAATAGAGATTTATGGCACTTTAAAGTATAATGGCTAGACGGATCCAAAAGCTATCGTTTCACATAAATAAGCATTTAGGGAGTTATTTAAGGACTATAAGAACTTCATGATACCTCTTACATTCTGTCAAGTCAATCACTCTAAAAGTCCCTAAATGCATATTTAAAATACTAGTAACATGTACTTATTTATGTGAGAGGCTGGAATTACAGCACATGAGTTATTGTAGCTCGTCAGGCAGAACTCCTACACGGTGCTGACTCCTGAAGCCCTTTTAGTAGTGTAAAATGGCCCTGAAAACAA
Source organism: Phalacrocorax aristotelis (assembly GCF_949628215.1). Lineage (NCBI taxonomy): Eukaryota > Metazoa > Chordata > Aves > Suliformes > Phalacrocoracidae > Phalacrocorax > Phalacrocorax aristotelis. The sequence goes on from NC_134282.1 coordinate 7,596,432, forward strand.
ACGCACTCCCGCATGCATCGTACTGCTGCAGCAGGGAGCAGAGTGCGGCTCTGCTCCAAGCCCTGCTCCGCGACACGGATCTCCTTTGTCAGGACCTACAGATGCCTCTGGTCTTGACTAAGAAACACGTCCATTGTGCTTGTCTGGAAACTCTAGACAGCCAAAGGTAAAAAGTGATAAAATTACCTGGCTCCCCTTTTTCACCCTGGTCTCCCTTTGTGTGTCGTGGTTGGGGATGTCACAGAAACCCTGCTTCTCTGGTGTACTGCTGTTTTCCTTCAGTGCGCTTAAGGAAAAAGAAACAAAATAGTACTCAATAGCCATGCCTTTGCTAATAGCCAGTGGTGGGATTGTTTCCCTCAGTTTTCCAGTACCATCTTTCAGGAAAGACAATACTTCCTCAGGGAGGGTCTGAAACGCCAGGCTGGCTGGTGATAGCAGCATGTCCCTTTGGGGTGAGGGTCGTCAGCCCCTCCACTGGCCACATGCTGCAGCTGAGGGTGTCAAGCAGCCCAGGACCCCCTGAGTGCCACCCTCTGGGACCACTTGATGGCATGTGTCCCCAGCCTGGGTCAGTGGGGGCAGCGGGTGCCTGTGGCAGGTCCCCTGTTCCTGGTCCCTGTTCCCCACTCCTGCCGGTATCAACGGGAACCAGGTGAATGCACCGCGAGCACGAGCTTTCCCAGCAAAATGATTACTTCTAGAAGTAGAAGAGCAATACGCAGTCATAATGCAGTACCTCACCTGAAGAATACCTGACAATGCAGAAACTTCTTTCCCATCAACAAATATGGAGATTGTTGTATTCACAGGAGCAGATGCTAAAATAAGGAAGAAAAACTGCATATATTGCACAGTCCTTAAGCACCGAAAGATCTCCACTGTCACTATTTGCAGGACACACAGAGCAACAGCTGCTTTATTGCAGCTTCCTGGAAATTGTATTTTCTGGCTGAAATCTTCTTTTTCATGTTTAATATAAAAAACCCATGAGATAGCCTCAGTACCTACTACCTATGAGGTAATATGCTGCCTTTGTGTTGCTTCATGAGCAAATTCTGCAGCTTAAAGTGGCCACTCGACACTTTGTGACATATATCCCAGTATTTGATTATCCTGAGATCAAAATAATCCCAAAGGAAGTACATCATGCCTATAGCACATTACAAATCAGCAGTTTTATGTATCCAAATTTATAATAGCTTACGTTTAAATAGGTACCTAACTGATTAAAAATATTTTTTTCTCTCAGGCTAAATATTTGCTTGTGAATAATCTGGTAGAAATCACAGTGACCCCTATAACAGTCATGAGCTGTAATTTACCTTTTAAAACTACTCACTCTGTGGGCTATAAAATTGTATTTTGGATAATATCATGGCAAGGAGATGAACTGTCAGAGTGATTTTATATGAACATCCAACTTTAACTGGATTTTCTGAACAATTTAAAGAGCCAAGGGCCCCTGCTGGCTTCTGGTGGGTGTAATTCAGAAATCAAAGTGCATTTATGGAGCCAAAGTAAGGAGGAGAGAGGATCGGTGAGTTGGCAACAGCACACATGGAGAAAGATGCACTGGAGTGGTCGATGGGCTGCTTGGACCACCCTGAGTACAGGAGTTTCTACATCTAAGCACTGTAGTGGGGGTGGAGGTGGTGTTTTATATATATATATATACACATATGTGCACACATATGTATAGACAGGAGTATTTCTAGGATACATTCCTATTGCATATTGTTGAACTCAAAGAGCAAAAAGCACACGATAAAGTTTTATATTCTTTCTAATTCTTTGTACCCTCGGTTGTACTGCCTCATTTGTCTGTTGCCTCACTCATCCTACATTATCTGCGTTCCCCAAAGTTTTTAGGGGTACATCCCATCATGCCAATGCCTTCTCCTTCCAGCACACATCCCTGTATCTCCTTCGCTCCAACACCAGACTTGGCAGCTCTATCGATGTGGCGCAGGCATTAATTAGTATTTGTGGGTCTTTCAGGAAACAGGCAATTTCTCACTCCTTCTTTCCACAGACCCTACAGGCCCACAGAGGCCAAATAGTTAAAGGTCAAAGCTTGGTAAAAAATTATGAACCACCATTGTTTAAAAATTCATATTCTGATATTCAAAATTGTAATTTTTTTTTTTAATAGGGAAAGATTTGGCCATACAGCTGCTGTCGTACTTGGATCAGGTGCAATTACTCTCATACATGTAAAGTTCCCATAAAGTTCCACAGACAAATAACATTGACTTGGCTGCCTGCCAAGTTTCAGGAAGTTTTTTTACTATTAGAACAGGTAACATTTACCAAAGGTGTATGCTGGGATCACTAACACAGCAGCCACCTATTAATCAGCAAAGGGCAGGTGTTCTTTTCTAAGAACCTTTATGCCAGCACTGTGGATTAAGCCAAATATTATCAGTTTTAATCTAATTATTTCACAGAGGGTCTTGCTAGTTCCATACACCTGCCACTTTCCCTTCTGAAAGATAGAATTTCATTAAAGTCAGGAGCTTCCTCCTGTGCCTATGCACCTTCTCTTTCAAAAAGGAGATGTAGTATCAAGGAGCAAGTCAGGCACCAATACTGCCAACCCGCATAGTTTTGCCATGACACTTAGGATATTTACTACTTTTACAGCTTAATCTCTTAAAACCCTGTGATTGCAGAAAATCGCAGATTTCATTTTAAAAAGTCAGTTCTGAGCCTGGTGTTAAAAAGGCTCAGACTCTAGGAGGTAAAGGACAATAATCCCAAATGTAATTATATTTAAACATTTCCAGCCTCACAATTTGAGAAGAAATGACTCGCAGCTTATAATATTTAAGGGACCTCAACCTGGTAACTACAGCCATTTTTACACAAAGATATAGCAAGCCATGTGTTTGATTTCTGAGGCGGATTGTGCCCTTGCCAGTATTAAGATGTATACGTATGAATAGCATCAAGTAAAATACCAGGATATTGGACTCGGTGATAGACTCAGTCCTTTCCTAGTCCTCAGCTATGCTACCAGGCTTTTAATTATTGTAGGTATTAAACTTATAATAAGCCTGAACAAAGTCTATGTTCAGGCTGCACCTGCCCAAGAGATGGCAATGTCTCACTGTCGGACACAGCCCGTCCAAGGCAAAGTGCTTTTCATTAGCAACGGCTTTTTCCTACACTTATTATTCCATAATAAACACTGCAATCATTACCTATTTTAATACTGTGAAATCCAGTCAGCCTGAAACTACCCAAGTTAATAAGTATCTTATGAGACAAAGGGCTTATAGATCTCCACAACAGCAAATTTTATTCAGCAGAGAATCTTGTCCTGCTCCTCTGTGCACAACGCCAACACGCAGTGACGTAGATGCCTTTGCAGGTTATTTTATATGAGGAGGTGTTGCAACACCCCTTGGAAATAAGGAAATGGAAATATCTACTTTCCTCTTACCCAAATTCTTCTTTGCTCTGGCAAATATATGTTTTGTAACAAAGCAAGGTTACAGAACTTAAAGTCACAGTGTTTTAGAGAGTCGCATGCTGCAACCTTGAAATCCTGACAGGAAGCAAAAAATCCAGGAACAAAATTGTCTGTGTGTGCTGGACTCAAAAATTGTTGGGAGTTTATAGTATTTACAAAATTAAAAAGCAGCGGGGAGGGAGAAAATTGTTTTTTTCTGACACACAAACTAGATGCAAGGGACTCTGGATCAACACCAAAGTCAGAGGAAAGATTCCCACTGATTTCTTTGGAACAGATGCCTAGTACACATGCAAGGGTGAAAATTAACTATCCCAGAAACACAACTCCCCATTTAACAACAGGCGAGAGGCAGTGTGAGAACATCGTGGTTTGGGGCTCATTTCACACCTCAGCACGCTCAGAGACGACCTGCAGAGGCAGTGAGATGCACATCGGGTTTGCATCTGCCAAAAAGCGTAACCACCCGTGGTCTCCTGTGCGGTGGCTGCAGTTGCCAGCGTGGGGCTGGAAGAGCATCTTCTGGCTCTGCCACAGCAATGTTACAGGACTTTCATTAGCAGGAGTATCTCATGCCCTGCAGGGTTACACTCACACCCACCAAAGCACCATCCATCTTCCTCCCACACACATTTATTCTAATTTCCCCTGAAGATCCCCTGAGAGGAGCCACCGTGCAAACCTCTCCACCTCTTCTGCACCTCACCCAGCAGCAGCAGAGGCAGCAAAAAAGTATCTCCAAATGAATAATACAGGGGCATGTGTAATAGTAATAAATTGTAATTATAAATAAATTACAAAATAAATTGTATTTTTTAGATCTTCTGATCAGGGCAGGAGTAGAGTAACTTTCTTTCTGTCTCTCATGGCAGGCCCTGAAAATGGAGAAAAAGCAAAACATGCTTCAGTGGGAAGGATTTCTACGGCAGTAGCTGCTGTTTCCAATGAGGCAACAGGGCCAGGTCTGGGCTCCAAATGTAGCGACAAGCTTTGCCATATGCCAGACCTCGTGGTGAAATGTAGCATATTTTTACAAGCAGAGCTGAAAGACAAAGAAGAGGGTTTCCACGTTGGCAGGTGCAGCTGTGAAGAAACAGGGATGACAGGGCAGAAGGCGGGATGGAGAAGGGTAGCACAAGAGGTTTCGGAAAATGTGGAGAACTGCTGCTTCAGCCAGAGGCTCATCACAAGAGGGCACTCCAAGTGTTCCCAACAGCCCTGCACAGGATGATCTTACAGCCCACACCATCCAAAGATGAAGCACAAACATCCCGGTCCTAAGCCTTAATCATCCCCAGAGACCCTGGGCATCATGCTCTGCATCCTGAGCATCCTGCTCCACCCAGGACAAGCAAAACAGGAGACAACAACCAACCTCCCAGAATAACTTACCAACAGCTTCTAGAGAAAAAATGAATTTTTGAACACCGAGCAAATGTGATTAATAGATAAAACATGAAAAATCAGGTATCTGTGAGACCTACACTTTTCAAACTTGTTTCCACTGAGAGCGGTAATAAAGGCAAAATCTGTATGGTCAAAGTATACAGGGGAAAACAAACAAAAAACAAACTCTTGCTAAGAATAGAGAATCACTCATTTTAAGAAAATAACCCATGGCAAACTGGTATCAGAATGAGCAGGATTAATCAGAAAGCTGGCTGTACTCATACAGCATTGCAAAAGGGCATGAGGAGATGAAACAGGTAGGGGATGGAATTGCGTGTTTTTAAAATGAAGGTGAAGGCTTTCTCCAGCAACTGGCTGCAGCCCAGAGGAGCTGCAAAACTGGCCGGCACTGCGGTTCAATGGGCAATTCTATCCAGACCACCACAAAACACAGCCACCTTCTCTAGAGGGAAATTTTAAACTCCCAAAGCAACTTCATTTTTCTCTAAAACACTTAAGAAGCAGTTCTAGGACCAAAGCATACACTCACTACCACAGACGTAGGTCGATGCCTGCCCACTGGTAGAAGTCAGGTAATAGTGCAAGTCACCCAGCAGACGTGGGAAGAGGAATGGCTTGTATCTTGGACGTATGAGCATCCCTGGTTGAAACTTACAGCAGCTTCGCCTATCAGAAATTAAGATCCCATAGATGAGCCACTCTGCTAAGACAAAAGAAAGAATTCCGCAATAACTAGACCTCCTTGTGAATATTCATCCAAAACCAACACTGATTTGATTCGCATTTACTCCTCCTGTTGTTGTCTTTTTGATTATTCAAATGAACAAGCTTTGTAGCGAGTAGGTATGTCCATGAAACAATAAATTTCCCAGCAACAATTAGACAGAGGTACTTTTAATCCATAAGCACAAATCACACCTGATATCTGAGTGAGGATGTGAGTAGGGACATGCTCAGGTCTTCTATAGGTCAATAACAAGAATACAATTATAACAAGAGATCACACACTTGCTTTTACAGACCATTAAGCTGGCTGTAGCAATTTAGTATCGTCAAAAGGACGCATCAAGAGTAGAGAATGATGAGAAGACCTGACTCATTGAGAATTATAGAGCCTGCCCAGCCCTTGTACTCAAAGTTGATTAATCCTTTACCTTCTAATTACTTGTTGTACCTGATCTCAGAATGCCACCCAGCCCCTCCTCTAGCTGGGGTACAGGCAGAGTTACCCCAACTGGAATTTACCCAGAATATCAGTTAATACTGATATTTATGAGGACAAGTGATAGGCTGCTAATAAACAATCACAAATTCGCTGTATGCTACGTACAAGCAGTTCCCCGTGCAACATAGTAATTTCTCACACCAGACCATGGATCTTACCTTGCACAAAATCCCAAAAGAAATTGCACCACGAGGCAGGATCAGACCCAATTACTGAGGGTCTACCCGCCAGCATCTACACAGCCTTTCCTGCCTTCCAGCCACCTTTCCACTAACGCTAATCCCCAAAATAGATGCTATAGACTAATGGGGTGTTCAGCTAAAGCAAGTAGAGAGATAATCACCCAGAAATGGTTGTCATACACCCCCCACAGATGTGATTGCTTTATCCAGTCTGCCCTTTAATTAGATAAAAGGTTGTTCTCTAATTTGTTGGGTTGACTTCAAATGCAGTTTTGTCAAGAGATTGGTCTGTGACTTTCAACAGGATCACAAGAGTAACATCAAATTAGGACAATAATCAAAGGTTTAGCCAGAGCATCACCTCTGCCCAGCATCCCAGCCGAGGGATGTTTTACAAGAATATTCTGCAAACTCAGACAAACCAAGTCTTATGCTTACTCTGGAAGTTTCCTTTCCATTAATCAAGACAGCCTGACTAGCTGGACAAGACCTGAAAAAATATATCCAGATATCTCACTATTGCAAAAAGAAACTAGTTTGGGCCTGTTGTTTTGTCAGGTTTGCAGGAATATCCTTAGGTCTGTTCCGGTAGGTCTTTAGCGGACCCTGCAGTTATTTTGCTCCTGCACCTAAAGTTAAAATATACTTACCAAAATAAGACTACATGAAAAAAAAGTGAAATTTCAGACCTTGCCTGCAAGACAGGAGAAGATCTACCATCTGCAGAAGACAGGTGCAGACTACATAGTGGAGTTAATAAAAGCATCGTCATGGCACTTTGACATGACTTGGTAAATATTTGACATTCAAAGCTTGCAAATACCCATGGCACACATTGACAGTGACACAAACACAGACAGCTAACCAATGAAGGTCTTTATTTTTAGAACATTCATCCCTTTCTGCCCTCAAAGAGTCACCTTAATCCCAAATGAGCAGCCTCACAGCCTGGTGGTTTACCTTCCAGGATGGATGAAGCCTGCACATGTGAGTCAACCAGCAGAAGACAAGGGGCAGAGGCACTGCAGAAACCTCTGTGCCCGCTGGCAGGAGCCAGCCCGCAGGCAGCAGCAATGCAGCAGTCACGTGCAGCGATGGGCTCAGGCTGCAGAACGGTGCTCCCTGGCAAGAAAGCAACCGCTACAGAAGTCACCTAAGCTCCTACTCAAATATGACATCCATGTGTTGAATCCAAGTCGTGTTGGCAAAGGCAAGCTGCGGGAGCTAGCAGAAGGAAACGGGATGGAAATGCACCTGGACAGCAAAGCCTGCCCCAGTGTGCAATCCAGCTACCCGCTGACCCGAGCTGGAAAGAAAACTTGCCTGTTAGCAAGTATTTCTGCAGCAGGGTGTGACAGAGCCTGAAGACTCATTAAATATTCAAAGACTATAGTTTTGACTTTATAAAGGTTATGTTAGCCTTTACAGCAGGTAAGTTATTTTATTCCTGTCTCAAGGGGGTAATCTGGATGTTCCCTGCAGGAGCAAAAGCCAACGCTCAAATCCCCAGTAATAATTAACACAAATCCCCAGTGGTAAAACAAGGAAGGGAGCAGATTTTCCAGAGCACCAACCCCTGGGGAGACAAGGAAACAAACTGCCTTATTTCTACATACTTTATACAAGTAACAGCTTTGGTATGACTTTTACCATGACAAGCACAAGACTCTCAAAGAAGCCTGAGGTTCAAGCAAGTTTGGAGCGAGGGGCTGGCAAACCCCAGGGAAGGAGGCATCTAGGTCTAGCTTATCAGTGTTACAGAATCACATAATCACAGAATCATATAGGTTGGAAAAGACCTTTGAGATCATTGAGTCCAACCATAAACCTAACACTGCCAGTTCACCACTAAACCATATCCCTAAGCACCATCTAAGGTACTCATTTTTATTGTATAGGCCTGTTTTTAAAGCACTGGGAGGGTTTTTGGTTCCTTTGCTCAGGGCCTCCATGCCCTAGGGCCATCCTGCAGCAGGGGCTGTGCTGGTAAATGCAAGGGATGAGGGCTGGGGGGATGCATGTCTCAGCCCAGCCAAGCAAACCCACCCACTTCCCAACACAGCTCTGCAGCCATCGCACTGACACGGCTCCTGCAAAAAGGGGCAAGCACGTGGGAGAGGGAGCACCCAAACCCGGCGCATCGGCACCTGCCTCCTGGCTCACCGCACGCTGCTTGCAAGGGGTTTAGATGGTTTTTTAAATGTATTTATTCGACCACATGAAGTCTCTCCCTTTCAAACCCTGGTTGCTCCAGCTGGTCTGGTAGAAAAGGTAACTTTTTGTTTCCTTGTTTTGCTCTCTTTCTTCTTATTATTATTTGTTATTTTTTATTGTTATTATTCCTGTTTCACTGCTTTGCTTTTAATTTCTTCCAAGGTGCAAGCCAGCAGGCTTCTCTTGGGTAAGTCTCAGTGAGTGGAGGAGACCACCAGGAGCAGGCAGCTCAGGAACAAACAGTGGGTGAGGGGAAAGAGCCTTCCCTCTTTCAGCAGCAACGCACAATAAATCAAACCACAGCCTCCTTTAGATTAAATCCTGTCCTACTTCTCATGCAAAAGTTATTAATCCTGAATTCCATCAGGAGGCAGTTCTGACCATCCTCCTTGGTGTGGTTCCTCCCTCTGGAAACACCAGCCCTTGACACACCAGCAGGGCTTGGCAGGGCCCCTGCAGCTCTGTCTGGTCTTAAGGCAAACAACACTTGACTATCAGCAAATCTGTAATTCATTGCAAGGCAAATCCTTCTCCATTTGATAACATAGTGTGTGTCAAAACACAAGCTTGAAGCTTTCATATGCACACTGAACCTTCATCTTATATAAATTGGCAAATAGACCTAATGCAACCATCAGCGGGACTGAGTGAAGCAAGACAGTAACAAATCATCAGGGTGATGATGAGACTATGGAAAAGTTACTTGTAAACTCCTCCTTGAAAAATACCCTAACAACAGCTAAAGCTGTGTGTGGAGCAAGTGTTCTGACAACCAAGAATGATTTTGCAAGTATTTTTACAGGACTGGTGTAAATTATACCCAGCCGCTGCTACACCACTGGCAAAAACTTGCCATTTCAAGCACCTTCCACTCGGGCACCAGGTATTTTACCAAGCTAAACCGCACACACAGACACAACGCAGGCTCCTGTAGTACTCCAGGACCAATGGGAGTTCTGCTTCGAGCTAGAAAGGGGCACAACCATTTAAAAGTTTAAAACAAGGCTTCTGCATAAGTATTTTTTTAAGATTGAAGACTAAGCAAACATCAGTTCTGCAGTCAACAGCCATAAAAATAGCAGCAGAAGAAAGAGGCACTGTTCTTGCTGTATGAGCTGGGAAAGAAAGCATCACATCCTGACTGCCCCTCTGCCGCCTGTGCAGCTTTGTTTGTGTAAGTGTCTTTTAAAGATATTAATTGAGGAAAGAGAATTTTAAAAGCATCATTAAAATCTGTTCAAATATTAGAAGAACAAATTTAATAACAGCAGTTACATCTGGCCCTTGAAGCAGTTTGCGTGCCTTTATGGCCTTCTGTGGTTCACAAGACATCAGGCAGTGCCAGAACAGCGATACTGTGGCCCCGCTGTGCCAGAGGTGACCCCAGCTCCCACAGCCACACACTCAAGACAAGCCACCCTTCTCTGCAGGGACATCCCCACTGACCCAGCGACTTCAGGCAGAGACAGACTGAGAGGTGCGGCCACGACCAGCTCTGCAGGCAGAGCTGTAGTGACAGTCACCTCTGGCAGGGTGAAGCGATGAGCTGAACTGCACAGCGGCAGAGAACATGCAAAATTCAGCTCACCTACAAAGGCACATCTGTAAGAGGCAGCTTGTTGCGTAGAAAAGTAGGCAATTTACCAACGCAAGTTCTTTTTCTCACAGTTCCCACCTAGTTGTAAAAAGCAGCTGTACTCGTAAACGTGAGAACAATGCCATGGCTGGCTCCAGCCTCTGGGTTCGCTGCAGTACCTGCTGCCTTTGGGGTGTCTGTGTGTGGCTTCTGCTGGGGTGTGAGCACAGCCACGAGCCAAACACCTCAGTGCCTACAGCCAAACAGGCTGCAGTCATACCCTCAGAGCACTGCTTCTTGAGCCCCATCCCCACGCTGCCCCGGCCGTTTGCTCTCACCTCCGTGGCACAGACAGCCACTAGCAAAACAAGCTTATTTTTCAGGTGGTTACTCCCTCAGCCCAGCTCATCCCCCTGCCATGGGAGAAGATGTGCCCCCAGAGGGGAAGGCAGGAAGAGGGGCAGGGCTCCAGGGGGCTCAGTGCCACAGCTGAGGATGAGCAGACCACACTATGGGCTTCCCAGCTCTTTGGGATGGTCCCTCGTAATGGCACTCCTGCAGCTTCAGCCAACCTCTGGCTGCGGGAGCTGCCCTGGCACCAGCAACAGCCCTGGTCCCACCTGCACCTCAACCACATTTATAACATCCTCATTTTCAAACCCAGGAGGCTGAAGTTAAGGATTTTTGCCCTCAAAGGCAACAGGAGTTTCTCTCTAGCTCCTGCTGCACATATAAATCACGGCATGTCCCAATGCCCAGGTGTACCTGGCTTAGGCAGTTTTTACAGGAAGGCTTTGTACAGCAGCTGCTTCGACGCTCCTTCAACAGCTCAGGGCTGAGCAGGACAAACAGCTGCTCCCAGCGCTGCAGAAATTTGGATCTAGCCTGGCAGCACATCCGAAGAGTGTGCACGAGACCACACAGCAGTGCCTGGAGTCCCCATGCCCAGGTGAAAAGTGCAGATGTTTCACGGAGCCTGTCACGCTGCGCTCAGAGCCAGCACACTCTGAGAGATTCATTTGATGCGTCCATTTAAATGGGATGCTGGCTCATGCCCATGTACCCGGCAAGGATTTTGCTCATTCTGCATAGGCTGTTTCTTTTGCTACAGTACCAGTGCGAGGGTTTGGGTGCAGACACTGCGCTGGCAAAACTCATTTTGGAGAGGTCACCAAGAGCGATCCAGGGATCCTTCATCTCAAGCAGCGCTACCCCACTGGACCCAAAGCTGAAGCCACAGCCAGCAGCAAAACCCATAATCTTAAACGAAGGAATGCAAAACAAAACCCACCTTCTCTTAATGCCACTCGTTTATCACTTAATTAGTGTCACATAGTAACACTTTTGAAGGCTGAGGAATAGCATCAGCCTGTCAAGATCAGGTCTTTGCAATTCCTGTGTTTAGTGAATGAGACTCTACCTGGTATCCCTCTGCCCCAGGGGAAAACAGTGAACAAAGCATTTCTGTTACTTTTATTTCTTGCTCATACCGCAAAGTTAAGTTCTTAAGTAGCTCTTTGGTAGCGAGCAGGACATTAAATCATGCTTTTTTATACCGGGGGCAGAATAAACTAAGGAAACCTAAGCCTAATGGTTAGCAGCGTCATGTAGTATTTCACAGGATTTCAAATAAAGTCTTGTAAGTACTTGTCCATCTATCTCTCTTTATTCTGGAAACACCTCACCTGATACATTATCACCTTTTCCCTCTTCACACGCCGGTAACACTGGTTTCTCACAACGCCCTTGCAACGCTCAGGTCTTTCCCACTCAGCCCCTTGGAGCTGGGGAGCTCCCGGGCACCTGCCAGCACCCCCGGGCACCCTTTCACACACCGGGTCATCCCCAGCTATGCTCTAAACGATATTACAAGCTTATATATGACAAGGTATGCGTACAATATAAAGCACTATCGGTAACTAAGAGGCGGCTTGGGGGCAGATGCCCACCGGAGGGCCCCTGCTCCCGGCTGCGGGGCGACGGGCGGCAGCACGCAGGTGCACGGAGCAGATGCCGCCTATAGAGGCGGCACCGCAGGGAAACATTAACCGCCGCGGCTCCGCGTCGCGGGGGTGACAGCCCGCTACATCCCGCGGGTTTCCCCGAGCCCGGCCCCGCTTCCCCCCCCCTCCCCGCCCACGCCGGCCCCACGCACGCCGCAAGCCCGAGCGCAGCGCGGCGGCCGGAGGCGCGCAGCTCCCGCCGCGGCGGGGCGGGGTGGGGCGGGGCGGCGCGGAGAGGTGCGGAGCGGCGCGGAGGAGCGGCAGGGACCGGCCCCCGGCGCGGCCGCGGCCGGCGGGGCGCGGAACGGAGCGGGGCGGTAGGTATTTAAGCGCGGCGGCGCGGGCAGCGGCGATGCGCGGTATCCCGCGGAGCGGTGCGCGGTATCCCGCGGAGCCGAGGTGAGGGCGGCCGAGTACCGGGGAGTGCGGAACCCCGGCTTTGCCGTGCCGGGGGGAGGCGGCCCGGTGTCCCCCCGCACGGCCCGGTGGCGGCCGTCGGCCCCTGCCCTGCTTCGCTCGCCCAAGGGCATCGCGGCAGAGCCGCCGTCCCAAGGCTTCCCCAAATCAAGGGGCCGGTGGCCCCGGGCGGGCGGAGCTGCCTGCCCTGCGCCCGTCCGCAGCGCGGGAAGGAGCCCTGGAGCAAAGGCCTTGGAGCAAGAGCGGCGGCTGTGAAGCCTCCAGGGTTTGCTCTGCGTGTCCTGCTGAAGGTAGCTCTTGGCTGGTGGCATTACAGAAGGACCTACAGCCTTCAGCAAGGTCTCTCTGGACTTGTTGCTGTAGACCTGCAGTCAGAGATTTCCAGGTGGGGTGTTGCTGGTGCAGCTGTCAGGAGGATGGTTTGCCTTAGCGGGGGTTCACTGAAAACAAGTCAAAAGGTTAAAATAAGTGGGGAGTGGTGGAGGAGGGAAGGTGAAGGTGCTACTTGTACCGTCGTGTTGGCAATACTCGTTGTCTGTAGATTTCTGCTCTTTGGTTTTCCTACAGTTGGTGGTTGCTTCCAGTAATCCTTCAGTGTGAAATAGGAGCAAGAGTACCTCCCTGTTGTATAAGCAGATTTGGGATAGTATAGAGGAGAATCCCCATAGTAAATGCTGCTACTTCATCTAATCAGCAAGCCTGTTACTTTTTGGAGTGTGTATTTTAAAATGCTTTAGGAATTTGGATGCTTTTTTATATCTTGCTCGTGAATATCATGAGCATGGCACAAATAACTATGTCTTGAGAGCAATCCTGCAAGTCCTTGGAGTGACTTTCTAGGTGGTGTGGTTTTGGCAGAGAAACGCAGGGAAGCTCTGCACAGAGCGTGTATGTCGTTCATCCAGCAGCAATGGGAGATGTGGTGAACGGGCGCCTGGAGAGCAGCCCAGGGCCACAGGAATACTGGTGCCGTCCCCACTGTGCCCAGAAAGCGTCCAGGCCACGTGATGTAGTGAATGGCACCAAGGCTCAGGTGTCTGCTGGCTGATAGTTAAAAACATCTATTGCTCTGCGGTATGTTCTGCTGATCCCTTTTTTACTGAGCTTTTAATTTGTGCAGTAGCTGTATGTACTTCAAGCCTGGCCACGCTCCTGGTGTAGAGCTGGGTGAGTATTCCCCAAACCAGCGCCCCAGGAAGAGAGGAGCCCACGCAGCTGGGCTGAGACACGATGCTCAGCTGCATCCTCGCAGAGGGGAACCCGCCGTGCCCCACTTAATGGGTGTTTGCTTCTCTGCACCCGCAGCTCGCACTGCTTCGTGTGCACATCTATAGGCATGTGCAAAGCCCTTGAAGAAAAGATGTCAGCAGGTCACTCTGGAAACCTCCTCCTTTCTCTTCACCTGTGCCGCCTGCTCTAGTTAAACACAGTATAACCCAGACCCTGCTGCTTTTCAGGGGAAACTGGCATGGTGGTGTGTTGTAACTTCGAAGAGCCTTGCCTTGCCCTGCTGCCTGACAGGAGTATTTCTTGTGTCCTCCCCTCCAAAAATTAAGGCTGGCTTTGTTCTCCCCCGCATTTGAAGGGTATTCTACTATATCAATAGTTTCCTGTGTTCAATACTGGTTGCTCAGAGGGGTGAAGTGGGTTGCAAAGGAAGTTGTTCTTTATTGCATCTGTGGGATTAAATCTGTTCATGTGAAGAAATGTGAATCTCCCTTTTTACTACTTATCAGTTGCAAGTATTTCCCTGCTCTGGGTGTGCCTGCTCAAGCAGGGGGGCTGGACAAGGTGATCTCCAGAGGTTCCTTCCAACCCCTGCCATTCTGTGATCTCACTTCGTTTTTCTTTTCCCCCTTTAGACCTGTAACTGGCATGGTGCAACACTGCTTCCTTTCATAAGATCTCAAAGATGCACTTGCACAAGAGTTTGGTACCTGTTTTCCACTAATACCTGTCATGACTATGACAGTATTCACCTTCTCCTATTACATATAACCCAGGAGCAGCTGTTATTTTCAGCTGCCTCAGAAATGACTCAGAGCAAAACAAAGAAGTCTGAGTAAAAAGAGGAGTACATTTAAAAGTAAATCTTCTTATAGAGCCCAAAGATCTTGGCTATTTTGTTTATAGAGTGATGTGTTTATGCAACCTTCTGAACCTCTAAAGTCTTTTAAGTCCCCTTGAAGGATCTAGCCAATGTCCTAAATCTGAGAAGTCTTGCAGGAACTGAGGCTTGTTGCTGAAAGCAAAGCCAAAACCCCTCAAAGATACCTCCTGGAACAGTTCTTTAAGAACTCTCAATTTTTAAATATTGGCAATTTAAGCCTGGTGCCGGTTTCCAGTCACAAATTTGAGGTCTTGCTTGGGAATCAGCTCTGTTCAAAACCATGTTCATAAACTATGCCTACACTGAAACCACAGGGAAAGCTTGCCCTGAGACTTCAACCTGCCAATTTACCTGTCTTCTCTGGCAGAGCTTATAACCAAAGGTGAGTTCTGCTCCAATGTACAAGTCCTGTCCCAGGGGGAGGACTTGGAGCCCAGAACATGCTCAGCCCAGAGAAAGCTGGAAAGGAAGAGGTTTGCACATAAATTGTAAGAAGAAACTAGTTATGTAAGAAAATGACTGAGGAAACTTCGGAGGAGGGAGGAACAGAAAATACTTTGAAAAATTAATTTGACCTTGGAAGAAAATGGGACAGAGCTGCTCTGAGAATGTTTTTGTTATAGAGAAGCTGCATCATCTTCTTTCTCCATGCCTGAGCAGAGAAAGGAGAGTGCCAATAAATCAGCCAGGCTTCAAAGTTAGGGGGAGTTGTGGGGGAGGGAGGTTAATTTTTTTTTTTCTAGGAGCCAGCCTACAGTTTTCAGGGAGTAATTAAGGCATGAAATCAGTCTAAACACTAACTGCTTTCAGCTGCTGTGCTGTAACTTGACTGGTTGGGAGCCTCTTTCCAAAGGAGATCCCTGTGGGTGCTGGAGATCATCCTCTACTTTTCTTGAAGGTCAACAGTTATGTATCACATCTAGAATTACTTTCCGCATTGTTGGAGGCCGTCATACACTTGATCTGTGCACTGAGCTTGACTGAAGGAATAAAGAGTATTTCAGAAATCATCTGGGTGTACTGCAGTCGAGGTGGAGAGATAGTCTGACAAGAATCCATTTGCTCCAGTTACAGATGCAGCAATAGTGCCAAGCCAGTGCTTGGGACCCCAGTATTATTGAGGGCTGTTGAAGGAGCGTGCACGTGACATGTACATGAGGACTAGGCTTGTGTTCAGAGCTGGAGATGAGGAAGTTTGGGTCAGATTTTATGCAGGTGTGGCATTGCCACTCCTGTAGTGCCACTTGATGAGTGTTCGCTGCCTTGTCTGAAGCTACTGAAAGTAAAAGGAAGTCTTTTCATCAACAGCTAGACTCCTAGGTCTTGAGTGCATTATGTAACTCTTTTTTGTTTCTTTGTTTTCATTTAAAAGAGGCAAAATAGCACCTATGTGCTACCACTAAAGTCATCAGGAAGGAGGCTTAGTGTTGACAGATTAGGGAGCTGCTGGAGTTCATTCTTCTGAGCAAGGTAAAGCAGAAACATGGCTGAAAATGCCATTGCCTTTTCTGCCTTACCATTTCAACTCCTGAGGTATTTTTCCACTCTTAGAAGATTTTTTTTTTTTCCAAAAAACGCCATAGGCACAGTTGAACCATGTTCACCCACACACAATGTCTGAGTCATGTACAGCAACAAAATTCTACCAGCTCTGAACTTCCTTCTGGTGTTGCATGGATGGTGGCAGGAACACGTACGTAAGAAGAGCACAATTCCTGCAGCACAGTAGCTGGCAGTAACGTATGGCCAAGTGTGCAATGAGCTGCTGATTCAGGAAGATAAATGCTGAGGAAGAGAAATCAGAGATGGCCTCACTGCTGCTGTGCATTTTTACTCCAGAATTAGAGGTGGGGTGTTACTTAAATCTATATGTAAAGACATTTTTAATGGTGCACACTTGTCCATAGTGGGAGCTATGCCAGGATTATTGCTGCTGTTCTCATTCACATTCTTTGTCTGGCATTACCTCCCTGTGAAAACAAGCTTTAGGGTACATTTAAACATCCCTGTGTGAGTACTATGGTAACCTGAGGGTTCAGCTTGTCAGTAGGTAATAGGCACCTTTCTGGGCTGAGCTGATACTATATGGCCATGGTGTGTATGGGGAATCTGAGAAGCACAGATGTAAGAGGAATAAACTGACACTGTGTCCCTGGGAAATGCCTTCAGATTCTCTGCATAATTTTAACTGCTGCCGCATCTAAATTTCTTCCTGGTTTTTCTTCCCAATTACTGGTCCATAGGACCTGTATTTCATTCCTTATGCACTATGCTTGGTGCTCACTGAATAAAACATATTAAAGCAAATGTGTGATGGACTGGAAACGTGAATCCTGTTGTTGTTCTGTTTGCACTTACAGAAATGTCGGTCTACGTAAAATCAATGGGTTCATCCCAGAGTTATGTTAGCATTAAGAGGGACAAGGTTGGTGCCTTGGATAAGTTCAGATATTGTCTGAGTAACAGCAGTGCAAGCCTATCTAACACAATAAAATAACAAATAAGTAAGAACAGTTACAGATAAATAACTTGCACAAAGGATAGATATTTCAATACCCAAGAGGGATGACTACCTGTTCTTCTAATAGCTGAAATTATTTATCTATCAGACAACTTTAAAGTAATTATTGCACTTTGCCTTGTCACACCTGCCATTTGGAGCTTGAGTGTTGTAGGTGTCCTGTATACGAAACCAAATACAAGCTTCAGGGGCTCGTGGTAGGATTTTACTTAAGGTTCAGCATAAGCAAGGTCCCTTGGAATTCTGCGAGACTGACCAACTCTTGCTTCTGTGCTATCACCTCGCTTATTTAGCAAATGGCCACTTTTTAGCCAATTAAGTATTTGCATTTTGAGGATTGATTGATTGCTTTTCCCTCCTACCTTGTTTATAATACTTGTCCCTACTTTACACTCAAAGCATCAGAGACCACCTGTTTAATCATTATGGGGCTATCTCCAGCTCCAGGATTTGTTTTTCCCTAGTCTAGATAAACTTATCTAGATCTGAATATATAGAATCATAGAGTCGTTAGGGTTTGAAACACTTTCTCTCTATATGTGTAAGTCAACCAAACTCTCCAGCTAAGGGTGTAAGGTGTTTTTCAAGCATTCTTTAGAAACCAGTCTATCCCAGTTCCCCTGCAAGAATATTTTTTTTTTCACAGGAATTTCCCAGCAGGTGCATTTTGCCATGTGCTGTGCAGACACCAGTCAGAGCTGCAGACTGCTAATGTGAACAAAGCCCCCAGAACTCCATTGCTCAGAGCAGAAATAATATAGTAAAGTACCCAACACTCACATCTTCAGATTACAACTCTAAACACTAGCTCTAACACTGGGAACTGAGGTTATTAATGCTTTTTTTTTTTTACATTAGGCATGCTCTTAAATGAAACCTGGGAATTTTATGATGATGATTTATCTTTCCAGCTGCCCTAATCAGAGACATGTGTCAACAAGCAAGAAAATCAGGTTGCCACTTAACACAATGAAAGCTGCTTTACAGGTTTCTTTTCTTGCTTGGAGGTGAAATTGCTGAAAACAATTTGAATATTGCTTAATGGCTTTAGAAGCTGAATTCTATTCATTTTATTCATAGCTGGTTGTAACAGTCCCATGGCCTCTAAACAGGAAGGCATTTCCACAACGCAGCTGAATACTTAAATTCAAATTTGCAGACAAATGAGTGCTATGTTAAAATTGCATAACAGCAAATTATCTCCTGTTCTGGAATATTGGGAACTGATGAGCTAATAACACAGGACCCTTTCAACTCAGAACACCAGCTGATTGCAGCATTAATGTAATAAAAACCAGTAAAGCTTAAAAATTCAGTGGAAGCCTCTCTAGGACAAGTCCTGTTTAACATAGAAAATCTCTAGCCTTGAGAGTTTCTGTTTGTCTAGTGATCAGCCATTCCCTTTGATTATTGCTAGGAGGTAATTGGCCTGGGTTGGTAAGGCTGCCTGAGACCTCTGGAGGTGTGGAGCTTTGGGCTGTTGCTTATGCTTAAAACTGGCCTTGAATTAATGCAAATGGGGTATCTTCAGAAAAGGTATCTATGTCACAGTAACACAGTGAATCCTTCTATCTCATTGACGGAGCAGCTGGTTTAAGATGGCTTTTTTTTCCCTTCCCTCCTGTGTTTTCCTTTTATAAATTATGCATCTAGAATTGCATTATCCCAAAATGCCTCTCGTGCTTGCTGCATTTCCAAGACAGTCCTAACGGAGAAAGTCTCTGGGTCGATGAAATGCAGTGGAAGTGTGTTAGCGGTGAGGACAGAGACTGTAATTTGACTGTCTTTTACTTATCTCAACCTCTATCATTCATTTGGAGACTGTGCAGTCTCTACATTAAGATGGCTTGCGTTCTTGCTGGTAGCCCAGGGAGCCCCGTTACAGGTGTGTCTGAGTGCCTGGGGATGGGGTTATCCCCCTGTGCCATGAACAGCAAGAACTGAAGAAACACAGGGTGGCTGCTAGGACTTGGTGACCAAGCTGAACGGAAACACAGTCCCCAGGCTGCAGAAAATGTAACAAGGTCTTGGGTATCAATCAAAAGGTCCAATCCTTATTTTAATTACTTCATACTTTATTGATGTATCCCTCCAAGACTCCGATGTCTAGTAAGTGATAGTGGTGAGTCTGCAGCCTGGTCTATTATCAGTAAAATCAGCCTGGGGAATTTTTGTCCTGTCTTTGGCTTTTCCTTATACCAGCTCTGTATTGAGATACACAAGTGCATGTGCTGCTGTGGGCAGAAAGCTCCATCAGCCTGAGATCTGAGATCTCTCCCGTCAAAACCACTGCAGCACCCTTCTCATAACCTCATAGCCTCAAACACCCACAGCAAGTGCTCCAGCCTTGCAGTTTCTCCTTGCCATCGTCAGGCTTAACAGATATTTACCCAAGAAAGGTATGAGCTCAACTAGCACAGGTATAACCACAATGTAAATACCATAATCCTAGATAGTATGAGAGGGCCTTTATCATTTTCCTTTCAATTGTATAGGAAAGTGCTTAACCTCTTCATTGAAAAATGCTGCTCTTTTGCAGAAGGTATAAATAGAGACACGTTTGGCTCCCAGTGAGTCACAGTTTGCCAGCTGTGCCATTTTTATTACAGGCTTTGCAATATTTACAAGGCTTTAAGGCCTCTCTTGAGTTCTGCCTTAAAATTATTTGTCTGAAAGGAATCATCTTCCATTCATACCAGGAGAGAAACCAGTGGTGGCCTTCCTCCCCGGCCTGTACCCTTGCACGTAAAACGGTTCACAGCAAAGGCAGTCACTGGTAGACTTAAAATGGAAGTGATCTGCCCCCCGAAAGCACTGTAGGCGGCCTCTTGGTCTAGGAGATGTAGTCTAGGAGATATGGGGAAGATGGAAGCAAAGGAAACGGACTGTTTTGGGACAAGTAGGGGAAAAAAGATACACTGGGGAAGGTACTGATAACTGGAGGACACAGAAGAAGAGGGGTTGGTGGAAAATAAAGTCTGGGTGGGTGATGGGGGAAGTACAGAAATTTTTCTGCATAAAAATCTGCTAACACAAACAAGTCTCCCTCCCTTTTTTAATGCACAGTGTTTACAGCTTCACTGTGCTTGCTGCCAGCAAAGAGGTCGCATTCATGGGGGTGTTGAGAGTTGAGGAGCAACTGGGGAACAGATGCGAGGAGGTCTGGACAGGAAGCCAAGGGATGGGAGGAGAAACACCAGGAGAGGAGCCAGCACATGGATAAAGGAGGGGGAGCAAAGACAGTCAGCTCCCTTATCAACACTGATGGACAGGCGATTGGAGTGCCAATTCAATCAGTCTGCCACACTCAGGGTGAGCCTATGGTTGTTGCCTTCCCAAAGAAGAAGGGGCAAAAATCTACCTTACAGTTTCACCACATGGCGAGGTGTAAGCTAGGCTGGCAGGATGCTCCATTTGCATCTTAACACAGGAATGTTGAACCTTAACAAATGGCAGTACCGGTGGCCTAAAGGAAGAAAGATGGAGAAATACGATCCGTCAAGGTGTGTGCACTTAACAGTGCATCCACCGGACGAAATTTTACACATCAGTAACCAAAGTAAAGCCGTTACAAAACAAACCAGGGATCCTTTTTATCGGTAATTTGTCTTCCGTTCAGTAAATACCCACATACCACCAGAATATACTATTCAGCCTCCAGAGGCAGTAAACCACTCAATTTTGTAATATATTTGTCCCATACCAGTGGCCCATCACTATTTTAATCATGGGCTGCAAATTTTCGAGTGCTACCATAGTATTTGTTGCCTTGAGGAACAAAAAATTTCTGGTGCCCCAAACTCACTACAAACACAAGGCTGGAGGAATGTGACATGTCCAAGCAGCCCCATTCCTGGCATTTGAGGCAACAGAAGTGTCGAACAAAATGGTACCTTGGAAGGTTTTCCAACAGGACTAAAATCTGCTGTTTTCCCTTTTAGTGTGAGCTGACCTGGTCAGCATGTGAGTCCTCAAACTCAACCCCCAAAATAAAGAAGTCCCTCTATGAAGCCTTATACAGTTGCTTATCATTCTGTATCTGTATTTCCTCTAAGTAGACATTTTTAGTCTGAATTTAAAGATCCTTTAAAATACTGAAAAGTAATTTTAAGAAAAAACAGTGGAAGGCAAAACCCATTTCCTAGTTAATACTTGCTGAGCCATTCTCCTTTCTGTGTGGAGATGGGAACAATGAATGCGTAAAGGCATTACCTGAGAGGGAAATCTTTCCTAGACTTGTAACTTCCATTAAATACTCTTTTAATCTGTAATGTATCTTATTTCGTTGGAATGAGCTGAAAAAACTTCTTATGCTATTTGAGATTACTTTTTTCGCTCCCTTTCATACCTTGTCTTTTCGTTATTCCCAACAATTGCAGAATAATAAAAATTATTATCAGAAGCAAGCAGGGGAGATTTTACAGAGCAGTTCTTTTAATCTCACCTTTATTCCAGAGCATACGAGTCTGCCTTCCACATTTATGGAAGCTGGCCTAAAGCCTTCCCTTTTAAATGCGTATCTCCCTGACTTTGACGTGAAACCGGTGCCTTTGTAAGCTAATGCATTTTTAATTCTTACTGCAGAATGAATAGCAAAACGCACTCATAATCAGAATGTAGGAATTGAGAGTGCCCAACTGATACAGCTACAATAACTACAGGCAGCAGTTGCTAGCGCTGAAGATGTTTTCCTCTGCTCCAGGGCAGCAGAGGGTGATGACAGCACCGATGCATTATTTCTGTTTGAATTTTATTTTATGTAACAATTACATGCAGTATCAAACTGGAAATGATGGTCACACCGCTTTTTAGTTCCAGGTCTTTCTTTCTACTGCAACTGTAATCCAGGCTTCTCTATCGTTACAGGTCATCATCTCAAAATCACGGAAAGCTGAAGATGGATTTTAAGCGTGTGAAGGACTCTATCTATTGGCTGTACTACCAGTACCTACTCATCACCTGCAGCTACGTGCTGGAGCCCTGGGAGCGGTCCATGTTCCACACCATCACCGTGACTGTTTTCGCTATGGTGGTGTACACGGCTTACGTGTTTGTCCCTATTCATGTCCGCCTGGCTTTTGAATTCTTCTCCCAGATATTTGGAGGCCAGCCTGAAAGCACCGTTTCCATCGTGAACTGAACTTGCCTGAGTAGCGATTAGCAGCTCTTGCAACTTGTGAAATGCAATGTCTTCTTCAATTCTGTGTATTTATTCTGAAGCAGTTTTGCAGTAATGAAAATACCATTTTCTCTTACAAAACATGGCTTGCTTAATTACCATAGCTGAAAATGCACTGAGTACTGGCTGTTAAATGAAACATAGGCCAGCTTTTGCTGCATGATAATGACACCCATCACCTGGAACGCCACATTTACCTAATATTCAACTGGCTCCCACCTTCAGCGCTCTATTTTAATGACACTGGCATGTATGGAACCACAAAGACTGTTTACAATGGCTGTGAGGAGGAGTACTACGCTCATTATACACAAAGAAGTTCTGCCAACAGAGTGCAGTGGCAAAATATCCCAATCTTCTTTGACCCCGGTTAGAGAATATAAGGAGATGAGTATAATACAGCACGATTGAGTGCTAATATCTGGCTGGTTATTGACTTCTGGTTTTTAATGGATGGGAGAGGAGATTAGAAGAGAAAGTAATAGGAGTATGAACTTGAATCCAACTTTTTGCATCTAAGTTGCTGCATCTGAGTTTAGATGGTCTAAGATAGTAAAAAAACCATACTATAGGTAATCTTGTAGTTTACTGAAAATGACAGGAAGAAAGAGACCTGGCTCTGTTTCAGTGCACTCCTGCCTTCTTTGATAAAAACTGAGACATCTCTTCTTTCTGCTCCCATTCACCAAGGCAAGCAAAGTGCATGTTTGCACAGACAAAGGTGATCCAGAAAACAGAGCAGAAGTAATATTTTAATAACTGCAGGGAAGTCTGAGAGCTTAAAAATATCTCCTTTATAAAGAAGAAATTAGATTTATTGTAGTTGCATGTAGGGAGTTTCTTAACCAATAGGTTTGTTTGGTTTTCACTCTACACCTAAATCAAATGTCAATGCCAAATTGTAAGTTATAGTGCATGTATCTAGCAGCTGATGCTACTGTTATTAGAAGTGAGAGGTGC
Organism: Phalacrocorax aristotelis; assembly: GCF_949628215.1. NCBI lineage: Eukaryota > Metazoa > Chordata > Aves > Suliformes > Phalacrocoracidae > Phalacrocorax > Phalacrocorax aristotelis. Next base: position 7,619,707 of record NC_134282.1, read on the forward strand.
AAAATGTAAAGAGCTTTCAAATTATGTTTGCACAGTTTTAGGATTTTAAAAACTCTCTTCTTTACCAAGCTGCAGTGGGGTCCTGCATGCTTGAAAGAACCCTGTTTGGGAACTAAGACATGTTTTGAAGGTTGAACAGATCTGGACATGTGTATGCAGTTTTATCAGAGAAAAATAAAACTTTATTCTTCAGAAACAAAATTTAAGTGAATGACTCAGCTCTTCCTGTATTTGTTCATAAATACCCTGGATGTGTGCAGGCCAGGCTGGCACCATGGCAGATGGACTATTTGGTTGCAAATGTTTCGGGGCAAGGTTTCAGAGCCCCTTAAATGTATCCATGTGTGGACTGCCATGTTCATCCTCATTAGTGCTCCAGCCCAAGACCTATTCTCTCTGGTGGAGTTTTAAAAAAAAAAAACAAACAAACAACAACAACAAAAAAAACACAAACCCCAAAAACTTCATTGAAGATCCTGCTCCGCAGACCTATTCACAAAGTCCTGAAGGCAACTCTTGAAGATGTGCAGGTCTCTTGCTAGTAAGTAGCCACGTTCATCATATCACAGTGTCGCTAATTGTGTTCAGGTTCTGTCTCACACCGGAGCCACTTGTTCATATTGCCAATACAAGCAGGTCATGGATGTGCCGAAATTCTCTTGCAGACAGCCACTGATACACTTCAAATTAAGGTTACAAATACCTGTGTGTGCTGGTGGTACAACAATTGAGTGGTTTAGGCTCAAATGGGAGCCAAAGGCTTAGCTGTCCTCTCAGTTTAATCACAGTTGTTAACCTGCAAATATGAGGGACCAAGCTGTAATCACGCTTACAGTAATAAACAGAACATTGGAGGAGACAAAAAATGTCAAGTACCTGTGAAAATTTCTAGGAAAGCTGTTTATAAAATAGAATAAAAGTAACAACCCAAATGTTGGAGGTGAAAAGATGAAAATATTTACTTAGTAAGTTGGTGCTTGAACCAAAAATACTTCCCAATATTACATCCTCAAAAGATTCTACTTTTTATCTACATAATGTGATGATATAAATGCCATGGCATCTCCTCATCAATCCTGTTTCCAGTAACATCTCGTTTTTTAATTTCTCAAAAAGGTTATTTGTTCCCAATGGCATCAAACACAACTGACCTGCTTTTAGGAGTACAAGGAAAAACACTTTCTTATAGGTATGCAAAGGCACACACCCCAATGTAATGTTGCTATCTAAACATTTAACTTAAAGCAAACAGAACAAGCAAATGTCTTTGTTGAGGAAGAGGGAATTTCCACTGACCTCTCATGGTGGGATACCTGTAAAGCACTTCTCTTCCTTATTATTCCTGTTATCTTTGTTTAGCTTCACAGGAGGTGCTCGGAAGATGGAGGAAAAAAGTTTCTCTTTGGGAGGGTTCCTGCAGCCTTACTTAAGTGAAACACTTTTTGTGTGTGTGTTCTTCAGCTTCTTTACTAAATTTTGGGTCTGGGCAAGAGGTATTCACCAGGAAAGAAAGACACAGCTGAAAATAACCCTTCTCAGCTAAAAAGCCTTTTGAGATTTTTCCAACCCTTTTCACTTCTCGTTTCTGCTAGAAAAGCTGAAGTAACTCTAGCTACTTAATATTCAAGATTAGTGGGTTCCAGAAGGAGATTTCAAAGCATTTTTGGCACAGGGTAGTGAACAGAAACATTTGTTCCCTGACTGAAAGAGGGAGGAGGTAGGACACCACTTTTGACAGCTTGAGACCACACCACAGCTTAGGAAACTCTGCTCCAGTTTTGAAATCCTTTTCCCTGTAGATGAAGCCATTCATACACACTGGAAAGAGGTTTTAATCAGACCATATCTGCACGTTAACATGGAAGCACCATTTGCAGTATAGCAACAAGCCACAGGAGGAGGGTCGCGTTTCGGAGAGCTGCCGCTAACTCCAGCAGACGGCTTGGTACAAACAGCATATGGGCAACAACTCCATTGTGAAAAGAATAGTGTCGGGCTCTTTATCAAACACCTTGGCAGGGCAGTCTTTTCTCCTGCTTCATTATTACTCCATGTTAATTGTAGTTAATTGCTCCATTATTACCCTATGGTAATTGTAGTTCAGGCTGAGCACAGCAGCTAGAAGTTTTTACACCAAAAAAAGCAAATGAAAGGACTATGTTAAGAGTAAACAGAACCAATAATCCAACAGTGGCAAATGAAACAAAAGCGAGAAGGGAGATGAACCAGATCCAGTTGCATTCACCCTGAAAGTACGCATGCATCTTTAAATTAAGCGCTGAGAAATTTTGGGCTCAGCTGGCCAGCACCATACCTCCCTTATTTAAAATTCATTTTCTTAAATTTCATTTAATCAAAGCTAGCATTTACCCTGCCGTAAAGGTTTCCTGGCCAATTTCATGGATCGCCTCCTAGATCCATGACTGAGGGCACATGTCCAGACCAGGAACCTCCAGAAGCTTCTTCCTGAAGCCCCTCCAGGCAGCCTTTACCTAAGACTATTAGAAAAAGCTTTCCAGGGACCCTTTCCTTAGTGGAAACATAGGGATCAGCATCACCATCAGTGTCTGTGCCATCTAGCAGGCTTATTTCTAAGTTATTTTGGTGCCCTCCTTTTATTGCATTAGTTAAAATGCAGAGCTTGAAATAGGGTAGCAGCAGTTTATAGCTCGGAGGGTCGTCAGTGGTATACAGACGTCTCTGATGATCGTCTGCTAGCTAAACACAGCTTAAACACGCAGTGACTAAATGTAGTGCTAACTCATTTGAAATGTGATATTCCCAGTCCTTTTCATACCCCCAGCTTGCTTTACAGTGGCTCTTGCCTTACTGCTTGTTCACAGAAGAAAGAGAAAGCTCTATTTCCATCCTTTCTCTTGATCTTTCTAGAAAAGACTGGCAAAATATTCCAAGGCGGTTGGTGAGGAAGCACTGTCACTGCCTATCCTACACATCTTCAGGGCATCTGGGTACAAACCAGTCACTTGTCAGGCCATCATCACAGGCCATCATCTGGGTGTCCAATTTCATCTACATGAAATTCCCTGAAAAATGAGACCCTGGGTTCATGAAGTTTTGAAATCTTAAGGATGTTTAAGTATACTTTTTTCTGAAGTTTTATTATTGCTGTTATTTGGCTATAATTTAAGATTCTTGCTTTGCATGCAAATTCAGTGAAAAAAGTTACTTTTTTCACTTACAATGATTCATACAGTTATGGTTAAAGGTAAAAAGTCCCTGAAGTTTTTATCAAGTGAAAGATGTCACTAACATATTTTAAAAAATAATTTTTATAAAGCTCCTATTTTAGATAAACCCTCCAAAACAGCAAACAGATACCATCAATCAGTAGCATGCAAAAACTGTAATGCGTGATAAATCTGCCTCCACAGAGATACCTCTTTGAAACTTGCCTACGAATGAAAACGGTATGTAAAGGGAAGTCACTCTAATCTCCGTGGTAGGAAGTTTCTGCTGCACTACTGCAAAGGGCAGATGTCGTCCTGGTCTTCTTGCACACGCAGAATTAGCCCTGCCCAGCATGCACACAGTGCATACCATGGAGGACTGTGAATACAGTACATTGTGTCTGTCTCCCTTCACCTCTTACCAAGACAACGCTCCATTTCTAGAGTTTAATTTCCCTAATTACTTGGAAGCTAGGAAAAAACCCAAACCAACCATTTAAGCCATCGTAAAGTAAGTACAGCAGGGTGTAGTAACATTCAGCAGAACCATACTAACTGCAAATCGCACTTGTGCAGCACCAGAATGCGATTGCTGAAATTGGGCAGATTCTCGCAGATAGATTACTGCACCCTGGGGCAGAGACGTGGACAAGTGGCGGTGTGCCAAGCGAGCATTTGAAAATTAAAGTAGAAAAGGCTGATTTTCAAATTAAGTATTACTGAACGTGTAATAACTTTCTCATAATCAAAGAAAACTATCAACATCCAACATTGTGTCAAAAGCAGTGCTGCCCTCTCACAGTGAGCAAGTCGGCCCCTACCCAAGTAATTTTAATTATTTACTCCTAAAATACCAAACCGCAGCTATATCGGCGAGTTACTGATATCCTACCACAAACTGCTTTTTGCATGGAGCCCATTTCTCTCTGTTTGGTAACTCCAGAGATCTTCCTAGGCAAGATAAGATAACAACTAATTTATCTGGACTCCCTGTGTGCATCTAGATATTGACAGCAGCAGAATCTAGTGATAAACCATGACAAAGATAGCCACTCCTCTCCTTTCTGGAGTATTGGTTGCCTTCCTTGGGACAAAAGAGGGCAATGGGCTCATAGGACAGCAGGAGACATCAGCTTCTTGTTTCTCCCTGCTCCACAGCCCTGCCAGCAGCAATTGCCAGTCCCCCACGGAGCTGTGGCTGCACCTGACTCACCCTCTTTGCAAGGTGACTTTTGCTGCTGTTGCCCCAGACAGGATTAAGGGTTGGCTGAGCAGTGAGCGACCCTTGCTTCACACCCCTCCTGCTTTTAAGAAGTTTCTGCAGCAGACATTGATCCCCAGAGGAGGAAAAGAGGGCCCTATCTATTTCCCGAGACCAGCGTCCAGCACGCTGCATGTAAAAGGATGCACCGCTTTGTCCTACTGTCCCAGTGAGATTCCCACATCCCTTCCTACTAAACTTCCAAAACCAGGTGGGCTCCTCATTATTTCCAGAATAAATTATTTCCCTTTCAGACAAAGGGGATACAAAATCACAATCAAAAAATAAATCTATCTCTTTTGCCAGCTAAATTACTTGGTGTTTCTTAGCTTGCACTAAGATCTCCAGCTGCCTGGATAATTTTCCAGCACAAGCCCTGAAATGCCTCATTCAGATCATATCAGCACTTTCATCCAAATCAAACCTGATCAGAAACTGAAAAACTGGGGAGTCAGTAGAAAAGCTAGGGTAGGCTGCTTCCAAAGTACAGATCATGAGCTCCTACAGCCATAGTAAACTTCACCAAACATGCAGCCCTGCGGCCAACTTGTTACAGTCAAGGGAATCAAGGGAGTTGAAACTACCAAAATGTTCTGGTAAAATAAACTATCTTAAATCTCAGGAAACTGGAAATTCAGTGTAATATCAGTGTTCATCGGCTGACAAAGGAGGTCAGATGCCTGTAACATTCCCAAGGTCCTCCAAAGGATGGATCTGAGTGCACAGTGATGGCACAGAGCTCGTCCCACGACTCCAGTGAGGGAGCTCCAGTAGTGAGAGCAGCAATGAAACAGGATCCTCTTCATTCTCTTTCCTTACAAACAGGAAATAAAACTCAACCTGGACTAAGCAAAGACATGTTCGTTCAAAGTATGATGAATTTTGTCCTTAATAAATTTATTCCTTAGGATAAGCCACATTTTGCCTGAATTTGAGGAGCCCAGGTTGTGAAAAGATCTCCAGGCAACTTCTATGGAAACTCCCTAGCTGTAAGGCTATGATTCACAACTGGAGGTAAGAATTAACGCTGAGAGTTCACACTTGTCATCATGAGTCCACCCTTATTTCAGAGGGTGCTTTCAGTAGTTGCTACATCAGGACACCTAAGAGCTGATAAACTCTGCTGATTCTGGTGTTTCAGTACAGTCAGCCCCAAAGCGGGGTAGTCCTGGAGTTGTTACCAGGATAACTGAGGCCTCCTCTACATTGGGGTAAGAAGCTCTGAACTAGAAATAGGCTGTAGAAATTGCTTCATGTGGCCTAAGATAAGCTATAGCCACTTCAGTTACCAAAAGCTAGGTTTAGTCTAGGTTTAAAAGTGAAATTAAGAAGATGCGTGTGTATCCTTTGCATCAAAATACGTATCCTGCTTACATGGTATGGGATGTTCAGGCAAGAGAAAAAGCTAGGAACCAGGACAAAGAGGAGAATGGAAATCTCTACAAGATGGAGAATAGGGTAAATCTGGAAAATCTGTATGAAAAAAACAGATTCTGCTGTGCTTACAATGACTGAGCAAAGAGGGAGGAGGGGAGGAAATGAAGGTATGTTGTGGCAGCATCAGAAATAGACACATTGTCAGCTAGGGTGCTGTTTCAGTTATTTTTTCTGACAGCTCCTATCTTTGCTTCATAATCATGGAGTAGATCAGAAATATCTCATTATTTCAAGGTCATATTCAATGACGAGTTACATGCCACAAATCTCTATAAGGTTTAGATATTAAAAAAAATTAATAGGAAGAGAAAATGCAGGTTCAAATGTACATCAAGGAGTATTTGACACAAAAAAAACCTGAGGCTAAGCTCGGAATAAAGCACCCTAACATAGGAGAGGGCTGTAATAGGATTGCAGCAATGTAATTAAAAGACAGTGTGAGAAGGCACAGCAAACAGCCTCACCCATCAGGCTGGCAGAGGAAAGAGCCTGTATCAGTTCTTTGCATTCTTCACAGCCACAAATTGCACAATGAGAGAAGCCTGGTAGCTCATACACATTAATTATCTGCCAAAAGCAGAGACTGAGTGATTTATGAAGTAACAACTGGAAAAAAAGATGGTACAAACCAAGTAGATCCATCCAGCTCCATACATCCTGGTGCCTTGCCCAGAGGAAGTACAGGGCATACCAGATATTTCACTCAAGGTAAATAATACTCAGATCCCAACAAGCCCTCTCAACATCACAGATGCATACTCTTTACTTCCCTTTCCAATATGCCTCCTCACATGAGGATAAAGGGCACAACTTGATAAATCAAGTAGAATTAGACTGCTATCGAGGTGCACACATCTACATCTAGCCCTGTGTTCAGCTATCCCACATGGTGTGGAGAAACATCAAGCAATGCTAAGTGCTCCCTGTAAAAGCCTTTCACAGGGCTAGACGTAACTCATTTGCTATCCAATAATCTAAGCATTTTAGTATCCAAAAGCTCTTCCTTATCACAGATATATTTCAGTGGCACAAAAATACCTCAGGGCCCCATACCCAGTTCAATATCAGCTTTCTATTCAGAATTTTTGTGCCCTCTAAAATCCACTCCATCCCAACCTTGTTACAAGAACACAGGACTTGAGCACTGAAATAAGCATCTCATTGCAGCAGCCCTGGGTATGTGGCCTGTTTTACCCCAAGAAATCTTCAATAACAAAACTAGAATCACTGAGGTCGTATTTTATGTAAATGCTCCTAAATAAATCATGAGCTCCAAGCGTTCATATCAGTTTTGGAAGTTTCCACTCATAAAGAGCAGTTTACAGGCAGTGCCTTTACATTAAAAGCCTATCATACATACAGTAAGTTCAGGTTTTGCAATTTTATAGCTAGGCAATACCTGCACAGCCATCTTTTAATAGCAGTGTGTCAGATCATCATGTCGTGCATGTGCCAGCAAGATGGGAGCAGTGGGAGGAAAAACTCAACCCACTAAAATTGCAACAGCTCTTTCTGAGAAGTTATCTTGATGAATAATTATAAAATGCATATACCATCATAGAGGACTGTCACAAGCAAAAGAAAAAAAAAAAAAGAAGAAAGAGCTAACTGCCATTACATTTATCAAACCTGCTACTTCAGCAACATCCTAGGTTATCACTTGTAAGATGCTTAATGCTAAAATGCTCGCGTGGTCTGGCAGAGCCCTAGGTGGGCAGAGCACCCCTGTCCTCTTCCTTTCTTGTTTTCCTTTCCTGACTGTTTATGCAATTTTCACTTATCAGTCCACACACTCTGGCACAAATTACCCACAATCATGCAAATAGTTCTCAGGTTCTTTCTGCCCTGAGCCCCTTTGAATTGGACTGTTTCGCAGTGCAACCCTGCCTGAGAGGATGATTACAGCGATACAACGTTGGCACAGTGACTGCTGGGACACTACCAGTGCTTACTGAAGAAGGCATCAAGTCCGGACAAAAGCAAAGCCTCTCAACACTGAAACCATGGCCTCATTGCAAAGTTGGATCGTTATTTCCATTTGTTCCACCTCCTGTTTTCACCAACAATGTCTCCTTTCCTTTCTCCTCTTCCCCCCATCAATCTTTGGCTCTTCCATCCACATCGAAACACCTAACTTCTCCCTCCACCATACCCTTGTCCTCTGTTTCCCCTCTGAAAAGCAGTGATGGAGGGAGAAGGAGCAGTGCACATCCCAACCAAAGGACAAGGGATACGGGTTTGTTTCTATAGCAAGTTCACTCAACTGTTTTTTGGCTTTTTCTCTGTCTGGTTTTGTCTCCAGCCAGCTAGTGAGGAAAGTCTAGGAAGTGTCAACACCATCCATAATATTTATGTACAGGTTTCTAACAGACACAACGTGCAAAATATTTTTACCTGCATATTGCTATTCTCATATATTCTCATAGGAGAACTCAAAGTGCAAATATCTGAAAATATCTTCTACAAATATATTTATTTTTCTGATGCCAAGGTCCAGAGTTCACACTGGCGTGGGCCCTCCCCTGGCAGCTCCACACCTCTCAGTGCAAACCACCCTCTCACCTGGTTTCCTTTAGTTAATGGGATGACATGTTTGTGGCTGAGACATGGAAGATTACAAAAGGCCAGTGGAAAGCAAACAGCTACTCCACAATAGCCTCTAAGACTCCTATCATGTTCTGATGATCAAATATTTACCCTTTTAAAACAATTATTTCTTAGTCTGAGGTTCAGGTCTAGAGCATCCCGATACAGGTAACAAACACACTAGCACGAAAGCAACACTTCCTGGCTCCTGTCCATGCTTTTGCTTAAAATTAAATCTTTGCCACGGCTGTTCCCCAACCCAGGTAAAGAAGTCTGAACTGAGTAACAAGACCGATCACAATCTTTTACACTGAAAAATCAAAATTGTAATAAAAGTGATTGCTAAGTTGAATGGATCTGTTGGCACTGGCTGTACTTTCTGCACAGGTTCTCATGGATAAACAGGCAGGTACTAGTTGCCACACTAAAACTGCCACCCCTCTTTAAAAGTGGAAACAAAGAAGAAAACTTTGCAATCTCAGAATCATTAAGTATTATAAAGCAATGGAGAATTAATTACCAAAGAGAGTTTCTCTGACAATACAGCATGTTGATAAGACAGTGTAAAGGCTGAGCTCCTGGAGTTGTCCTGATGATAAAGTAAAAGCTTTGGTTTCTGTGGTTGTCAAGAAATAATAAGCTGTGATGCTTAATAAACACAAAATGGGTGATAGGAGCTGTGGAAAAATAAAAGTTAGCACGAAGAGGATTTTCCCTTATATTACCCAGAAGAGGATCCTATTTCATGGATGTAGGATGTCTCCTTGTTCAAGTAGCTCAATTCAGGTAACTTTGTGGTTTGGGTTATTTTGGTTTTTAAGGACTACTAGGAAAAATTCATCTGTTGCTAACCCCATGCCAGGCTTAGGAGTGATTCTTAAAAGGCTCCAGGAATTTAGAAAGCAGAGGATGCCTTTCAGTGCAAAATTGCTGCGTGTATCCACTGTGCCTCTGACTGCAGCAGCAGGACTGAATTTGCACAATACCAGGACCTATGCCTCTCGCACACTGAGCACCTGGCTATTCCCAGCTGCTTCAACACACATCAAGACTGAGAATTATCCCCCTCTGCTGACAAGCGGCAGCATTTACCCATTACTCTGTGGTACCCCTTGCACAGCCTGCATGGAAGCTGCTGCTCTTTCAAACATTATTCGAGAAGCATGCCCTGCACTGGATCAAATATGCCTTTTACGCAAGCTTCATGCAACACATTACCTAGTTAAAAGGAAACTAAACCACAGATGTGCGCACTGCATCGAAGCTCATTAAAGCTTCATGATGCAACGCGCAGGTTTTATCTATTGATCAGCTGAAAGTGGAGTGTCACAACATGCTGATCTCTGTTGCAAAGCTATTTTGAAGAAGTTTCTTCTCAGTGCTATTTGTTCCTGCCTCTGAAGTTCAGCAGCAATAATGTTTGCAGTTCATACTATAAATTGGATTGCTAATTGGATTCCTCACAAGGAATTGAAGAAATAGGAAAGAACTGGAAAATAATTGGAGCATTATCCCATTAAATTTAGTGCAGATTATCTCACAGAAAGCAGCTCCTGGAAGTGTCGTGTCCCAACAGAATTAGCTGCTGTTGTTCTTTCCATTCGTATCACTCCTTGAGACTGCAGGAGACAAGTCAAAGCAGCAGTACCCCTGCCAAAGCACAGCTCTGCCTTGTACGGCGTTGTTGAAATTACTAGTTTGCAACTTCACAGCTGCAATCAATACAAGGCAACAAGAACCCTTCCATCCTAAAGGAACAGGCCATGTGGCAAGGTCCGATTAAAACCTTAAATGGGGGGGTTAGATGAATCTGTGACTGTAAATGCAAAGCTGCAGGAGAAACAGCAGAGGAGAGCAATCATCCATAGAGGGGATGTGATGACATCCCTCCTGGGGCTCAGGACCCAGAAGCAGTGGTGTCCACAGAGGCAGACAGAAGCCCGTGCTGCATATGGAGGGTAAGATACCTCCTGGTCAGCAAAGCGGCTGCCTGGTCCCTGCTGGGAGCTAGATCCTGGTTTGTACTAAATTTGGAAGCTGGGAGTTACCGCCCCACACGCAGGCAAGGCACAATCTGTTCCTGCACAAGAATACCTCCTGCAGCTTCAAGAACCGCTGGCGCACTGAGCTGCTGCCTTCACCTTGCATCCTTAAACAGCTCGCTTGGCTGCAGCCATACCTTTATTTCCCCACTCCGCGAACTGACTACGCTTCTGTCATTTGCCTGCTCTCTGAACGGAAGCAACTTCATGCCTCCAAATTATTACTTGACACAATAGGAAGGAAAAGTAAAATTGCCAGAAATGTATGCGTGCTCAGGGCCATGATAACTAAAAATACTGATTAGGTGTCATCACAATCCTCTTAAAGATTAACTTTGACATTGGTAAAGACCATAGAGGTGTTTCGTTGTTATTGTGCAACCCTTCCCATGTAACCAGGTTAATGTTAGAATACTTCTACAGTTAAATGAGGGTATTTTTATTAATTAGTGACTTGGTGGTGCTGAATGGCCTAGAAGTTGTGCACACTGCTCTGAATATAAAATTTATTTTAAAGTGAATATTAAAAAAAGTGTAAATCAATATGTCTGCTTTTGTTCTTAAATTCTTGAGAGCTTTGCATTTAAATTAACGCAGCTAGTGAAAACAGTAGCCCAGACCAGAACAAGACCTTCTTGTTAGAAGGTCAGAGCAGCTCTAACTGGACAGGAGGTCCCAGGAGCGACTCTGGTAGCTCTGCCGCCTCCTTTCCTGGATCCAGTTTATGTGAGGGAATAGTGACCTCAGGCGTCTGTTAGATTAATCACAGGAATATCTTTCCCATGATTTTATCATTCTATGCTGCTTCTATTTATTGAAATTTCTACTGAAAACTAAGCTGCTGTGAGCCAGCTGTTCAAGCTGGCACACCTCCACAAATGCTGTGCGGCTTTTCTTGCCTTGGCACTTGAGCTTTCATGCAAACTAAGTACCGCTGTTTACCCAAGGGCCCAGTCATCCGCATATAAGAATGAGAGCAAACCTGGGTTAAAACTGTTTTTAAATGGCGTGCTTGCTTTCCTTGCATATCACACAGATCCTTTTAATGCTGCGACTTCAGTATTGTTTGGTAGTTTGGAGACCAAGCAGTACTTCTAAAGATCAGATACAAAGTCTACTGCAAATCTTAGGATAAACTCATCTTAACTTGCATATGAGATCAGTGTCACTTATGTAATTCAAATGTCAGTGTGCACATCGGTTAAATATTCGGATAGCCTAATTAATAGAAATGAAACATAATACAGCATAAGATGAAGTAGTGTGCTTACAGTAATGGATTATATAGACCCTAAAGAATGTAACAGTAAGAGCAGAAAACTAGAATATAGCTTAAATATAATATTTAATACTTACTGAAAAACACCAAAGGGAAAGATATCAGTGCAAACTGATACGCTTTTCATTTGGAGTAAGATTCAACTAGATGTCACCAAACAGCTAATCACTAGCAAAAACTATTGGCTCTGTTCTGCTTAGGTTTCTGCTGGCTTAGTGATGAGAACCCAGTGGCAAAGGTGCAAAGGAGTTTCCCCAAGGGTCAGCAATATGTAAAAAGAAAATATGTAAAATACAGTTGCCATTCACACCTTCAGCAACTGTACCCATCCAGAAAAGCTCTTACTGTCTCCATTTCTACAAATCATTCTGATGACTGGTTTCTGGATTAATGGGATTGAAAATAATGTTCATTGAAATATATGTGCCTCTTGGAAAAGGCGAATCAGGGTAAAATGACACTTAAAACTTGCTACAGCTCTTGATAGTGACAAAATTAATGGAAGAGTGAAAAGGTTCATTCTAAGATGTAATAAAGTATATAGACTGATGACTGAATTAATTATACAACTGCTGTAATTATTAGACAGTTCTATAAATGAGGTGTGTACTGTACACACTGACAATTAATAAATTCCATATTTCTATATGATGTTTTTAATGCCTATTTTAATTCATATTTTCTGATTCTGTAACAGGAATTAGAAAAAACTGAGTTATTTAAAACCTCAGTCTACAACCTTTGTCTGTGGCCTCAACCTTTGGAGGAACAATGCTTCAGAACAGACCTACCTGCACAAAGACAGGATGCACAGTACCGAGAAGCTTGTAGGACCCAGGCCACTGAGGAGCAGGGCCTTTTGCTTACCCTTTCACGACTACTGCAGCATCCAGACTGCTGCCACGATAACGTAGTGTGCTCCCGATTTGAACCAGTCAGCTTTGCACAGACACAGATGCAGAGGATTATCAAGTGCGTACTTTTCCTACCGAGTATTTATTTCCCAGACACTCTCATCCTAGCCTGTAAATCCATATTGACAGAAGTGGCAAAACATTTAAATCACTCTACATCCCCAAATTCTGCGAAGAAAAAGTGTAAAATAAAAACTTACGTGCACTGCTTGCCATGCTTCTGACCTTAGGGAATCCTGAGGAGTAATTCACAACTCCATGCAACAAGCCATACATTGAAATGCCAATACAGTTTTAGACAGCAGCAGTCACAGAAGGGGGAACAACATTTTCCACCCTCACCCTTTCCACTCTCCATCATTAGTACTAGAGTAGCTGGTGGTGGAGACCTGACAGCTTTATCACCCAAGCTGCCAGAATTTACAAAGCCGCCTTTAAATTCATAGTGGTGCCTGTACACAGACTTATAACTCCTGCAGCTCCTGGGTGAAAAGGGAAATTAAATGGAGCTGTGAAAACTGAAACGTCCTGATGAGTTACCATCTTGCACTTTGGCTAACAGCTCCAGAGACATTTGCAGGGAAAGAAAAAGACACTCAAAGCCTTGGCCCACATTAGAAGTATAATTCCTGTAGGGGTTTTTTCCAGAAAGGTAAGCAGCGATTGCCACTTTCTTAATTCTGTCTTACATATGCCATTAAAAAGTGCACGGCTCTCTCACTGAAAATGAATGAGAATGAAGCCAAGAGTACCCATGCAGCAGCACATCCAGACTGGGTTGAAATCCAGCCCCCAGCCCCCACCCCCACATCATTCTCTGGCCTGTTTAAAACATTTGTAGTTAATTTTCCTACCCTGTGTTTCCTCCAGTCATTTATACCAGACCACAGCTGAACACTCAGGAAACCAATTTTTCTGTTTCCACGCTACAGTTTTACATTGACTGCTACAAACATGACTGCCCAACATACATAGAGAACAGTGAAGAATCACACAAATGTACTTATGCACTGTTTTCTTCCAACACAGGATCTCCTTCTGTGCCCCTCGTACAGTCCCTCTGCAGCTAGTAGGGCAGTGAGGAGACAGCATGTCTGGTTTTGAAGACATGCCAGGCCTGTCAGATATCCTGCATGGCTCCTGTGAGTCTGGCTGCAGTATCAGTAAGACAGCAACAACACATGATGGCAAAAATACACAGTGATCTTCCTAAATGTAATGTATTCATTTAAAAGACTCATCTGGACCACCACAAATCAAGCTGATGCAGCTCAACAGGGCTGAAAAAGAGACCCATGTCCATCATTTTTTCTACAGGCATTACTTTAGACAGGTGGTGATCGCATGCTCAGAAGAAATCAATAGCCTACAGGTTTAATACTCACACTTGTGCAAATCTGACCCTCTCTTACATGATCTGCAGTATAAGTCATTTCCTAAGATGCCAGATCTTTGGCTCCTGCCAGCCTATAGCAAGTAAGGTCCTACCCATAAAGCCATTCCTAAAAATGCCATCAATTTAGAGGAAGTATCATCCGTCTTGACAACTACAATACTGGCTTTTCTTTGAATGCTGGATCCTCACTAGGAAGAAGTGGTGAAATCTTCCAGTCCACACCACATGGCCAAAGTCCATATAAGAAGTTCTGAAATCGAGGCCTACCGTTGCTAAAGTTCTCAGGGAATTCTGTGGTCTGCTTTTCATCTTAATGTGTGCAAAGATGTAAAATCTTTCAGAAGTGGTGCTAAGACTATAACAATACTTTGACAGTTTAAAACATACAAATTTTACTTGGATGGGTGGAAGCCACAGGGCAACAAGAGCTTGTGGAGACAATACAGAGCACCTTGGTGACTACAAAGTATATAGTTCTGATTATAACTGGCACAGAGATGGTGGCTGTGCCTTGAGCAGAGGTAGGATTTAGTATATTAGTATATTAGGATATAGTATGTTTAGGATATTAGGACCAAAATAAGGTGGAGAAAACTGCAGCTGAAAATAAATCTGCAGTGGAAACCTTTAAAGTATCATTAGGATCTAATTCTCTTCGCAGTGACTTTGCAGAAGATCTGGCTCCTATAAATGACAGGCTTTGTCCTACCCCTCTTGCAGCGTGAGATTCGCCAGGTGACAGCCTGGAATTTACCTGGAATTTGCAGAAGTGTATTATTTCAGAAATCAAAGAAATCAAAGATAGAGTTATTCATCAGGGCTTGAAAGTAAAAACTATATATAATACCCACTGTACAGCAGGGTTCTGAAGAGTATTGAAATGAAACTTCAGTGCGGGGAAACACTTCTTTTTAATCTTTTTTTTTTTTTGATTTTTCCTTTTTTTTAAATAATATGGTCCACAGTAAGTCTCCAGAGAGGTTTGCAAAGAAACTTAATTTCAAAGGAGCAGAAGTGAGTAACAGTCTGTGAACACAAGCAGCCCATCAAAGAGAAATGTGCCAAAGAAGAAAAAAGCAAGTCAGACAGCTTGACAGCCTGTGATTTTCAGTCCACAAAGCAATTCTAAAGCAACCAAAACAACTCATCCTTTCCATCAGGATATTACCATATTAAATAAACCACACACAATGTGTTTATGCAATTCAGCTCTACTTTTCTCCATCGTAACTGTAAACCTGCAGAAAAGAAATTCTGACCCACAAACACACCTTAATATTATAAATCCCCAAGGTTCTCTTCTCCAAAGGGAATGGTTGGTTACTGTACACCATGAATGGAATCTGAGCCAAATGGATTGTACCAACTCCTGCTTCTAAACCAAAGTATTACGTAACTCTTAAGGAATGAATTACAACACCATAGCTGACTCTGGCACTGGGGTGGCTCCTTATGTCAGGGAGTGTTTCGACTGTATAGAGCTCAATGATTGTGATTATAAGGTCGAGTGCTTACCAGTAAGGATGAGGGGGAAGGCCAACAGGGCAGATATCCTGCTGGGGGTCTGTTATAGACCACCCAACCAGGATGAAGAGGTAGATGAAGCATTCTACAAGTGGCTGGCAGAAGTCTCACAATTGCTAGCCCTTGTTCTCATGGGGGACTTCAACTTACCAGACATCTGCTGGAAATACAACGTAGCAGAGAGCAAAGAGACTATGAGATTCCTGGAGTGTGTGGAAGAAAACTTCCTGACACAGCCAGCAAGTGAGCCTACCAGGGGATGTGCTTCGCTTGACCTCCTGTTCGCAAACAGAGAAGGACTGTTGGGAGATGTGGTGGTCAAAGGCTGTCTGGGGCTTAGCGACCACAATATGATGGAGTTCTCAATCCTTGGTGAAGTAAGAAGGGGGGTCAGCAAAACCACTACCATGGATTTCTGGAGGGCAGACTTTGGCCTGTTCAGCGCACTGGTTGGGAGAGTCCCTTGGGAAGCAGCCCTGAAGGGCAAAGGGGTCCAGGAAGGCTGGACATTCTTCAGGAAGGAAGTCATAAAGGTGCAAGAGCAGGCTGTCCCCATGTGCCGTAAGACGAATCAGCAGCGAAGATGACCAGCCTGGCTGAGTAAGGAGCTTTTACTGGGACTCAGGAAAAAAAGGAGAGTTTATCAATTTTGGAAGAAGGGGCAGGCAACTCAAAAAGAGTACAGGGATATCGTTAGGTCACGCAGAGAGAAAATTAGAAAGGCAAAAGCCCACCTACAACTCAGTCTGGCCACTGTTGTAAGGGATAACAAAAAAATGTTTTTACAAATACATTAACAACAAAAAGAGAACCAAGGAGAATCTCCATACTCTATTGGATGTGGTGGGAAACACTGACATCAAGGATAAAGAAAAGGCTGAGGTACTTAATGCCTTCTTTACCTCAGTCTTTAACAGTCAGACCAGTTACCCGCAGCGCATTCAGCCCCCTGAGCTGTAAGGCAAGGATGGAGAGCAGAATAAACCCCCATAATCCAGGAGGAAGCAGCTTATGACCTGCTGCTCCACCTGGACATTCACAAGTCTATGGGGCCGGATGGGATCCACCCCAGAGTGCTGAGGGAGCTGGTGGAGGAGCTCACCAAGACACTTTCCATCATTTACCAGCAGTTTGGGGGACAGGGGAGGTCCCAGATGACTGGAGATTAGCCCACCTACAAGAAGGGCCAGAAGGAGGATCCAGGGAACTACAGGCCAGTCAGCCTGACCTCAGTACCAGCAAAGATTATGGAGCGGTTCACCTTGAATGAGCTCACCAGGCAAGTGCAGGACAACCAGGGGATCAGGCCCAGCCAGCATGGGTTCATGAAAGGCAGGCCCTGCCCAACCAACCTGATCTCCTTCTATGACCAGGTGACCCACCTGGTAGATGAGGGAAAGGCTGTGGATGTTGTCTATCTGGACTTTAGTAAAGCCTTTGATACTGTCATTGACACTTTGATACTTGGACACTGTCTCCCACAGTATCCTCCTAGAGGAGCTGGCGGCTCATGGCTTAGACGGGTGTACTCCTTGATGGGTAAAAAACTGGCTGGATGGCTGAGCCCAGAGATTTGTGTTGATCGGAGCTAAATCCATTTGGCAGCCAGTCACAAGCAGCATTCCCCAGGGCTCAGTGTTGAGGCCAGTCTTGTTTAATATCTTTACCAGTGATCTGGATGAGGGGATTGAGCGCACCCTTAGTAAGTTTGCAGATGACAAGAAACTGGGCGGGAGTGTCAATCTGCTTGAGGGTAGGAAGGCTCTACAGAGGGATCTGGGCAGGCTGGATCGATGGGCCAAGGCCAATTGTGTGAGGTTTAACAAGGCCAAGTACCGGGCCCTGCATTTGGGTCACAACAACCCCATGCAACACCACAGGCTTATGGAAGATTGGCTGAAAAGCTGCCCAGTGGAAAAGGACCTGAAGGTGCTGGTGGACAGCTGGCTGAGCATCAGCCAGCAGTGTGCCCAGATGGCCAAGGAGGCCAACGCCATCCTGGCTTGTATCAGCAATAGTGTGGTCAGCAGGAGCAGGGCAGCAATGAGCCCCTGTACTCGGCACTGGTGAGGCACCACCTCGAATGCTGGGCTCAGTTTTGGGCCCCTAAGTACAAGAAGGACATTGAGGTGCTGGAGCGTGTCCAGAGAAGGGCAACGGAGCTGGGGAAGGGTCTGGAGAACAAGTGTGCTGGGGAGCAGCTGAGAGAGCTGGGGGGGTTTAGCTTGGAGAAGAGGAGGCTGAGGGGAGACCACCTCGCTCTCTGCAACTGCCTGAAAGGAGGCTGTAGTGAGGTCGGTGTTGGTCTCTTCTCCCAACTCACTAGTGATAGGACAAGAGGAAACGGACTCAAGCTACACCAGCGGAGGTTTAGATTGGATATTAGGAAACATCACTTCACTGAAACAGTGGTCAGGCATTGGAACAGGCTGCCCAGAGAGGTGGGGGAGTCACCATCCCTGGAGGTATTCAAAAAACATGTAGCCGTGGCACTTCAGGACATGGTTTAGGAGTCATGGTGGTCTTGGGTTGGTGGTTGGACTTGATGATCTTAGAGGTCTTTTCCAACCTTAATGATTCTATGATTCTATCTCACTGTAAAGTTTTTTTCAGCTTTGTGGTTAAGCTGTATTAGCAATGAACCCAGGAAGAAAGGTATTAATTATTCTGCTGTTCTCCGCTGGGGAAACTCAAAGCTTCCTTTTGAAGGGGAAGTAACAATCCTACAGAGAACATGATGGGTAGAATAGAGAAGAGAAACTTGCTGCTGTTAACTTGGTGTCAGGCTTGGATATTTGTTATTTAAGCTTTAAGTTATAGTTCAGATAGATAGATACTAATTGTTTTGAATCATGCAGGCTGGAAGGGACCAGTCTGGAAGGAGGTCTCTAGTCCAACCTCCTGCTCAAAGCAGGGTCAAACATGAAGCCATAGCAGGTTGCTCAGTGTTTTAACCAGCTTAGGCTTGACACCCACCAAGCACAGGGACTGCACAGCTCCGTAGACAACCTGCTCCAGTTCCTGACTGTCCTCATGGTGAAAAAGTTTTTCCTTAAACCACTCTGAATATTTCTTGTTTCAGCTTATGCCCATTTCCTCTCATCCACCCACCATGCACCACTGGGAAGACCCTGGCTGCTTCTCCTACATGACCTCCTCATCAGTCTGGATGGCTGCTCTTAAGTTCCTTCACAGGCACCTCTTCTGCAGGCTGGGCCAGCCCTAGTCCCTCCGCTCCCCCACAGGGAAGGGGCTCCAGCCCCAACCATCCTGGCAGCTGCTGAACTCTCTCAGTTTGTCTTGCACTGGGAGACAAGCACCAGTTTGGAAGGTGAACTCTTAAAAAAAATTTTAAATATTTTATTTCTGTAAAATGTAACTTTAAATAAATTTTCTCAAAATCCAACAAGGCTTTGCTAAGGACTGGCTATCATGAAAAAGAAGTCAGTAGATTATTGACATCAGTTAGGATAATGTCCTGTTATTCCACTATTGAAACTGCATCCTCCCTTCAGAAACTCCCAACTGCCAGTTGGTCCTGGGGGTAGTTTCACGATAAGTGCTAACAGTAAATTAAAGGCATCTAATAATTATCGTAGTTTAATCCTTTAGAAATCAGTGACGAGAACCCTTAGTCATTCATGATTGATAATGATTTCAAATCAAAACTGAATCCTCAGCCGGAACAGTTGTTTTTTCATTTACAAGCATCTGCACCACCACATAATCTATAATCTATGTCCTCAGAAAAAATTGTGATCTCATTGCTCAGATACAGGAAGATTAAACAACAGGAGTTCTGGCAGTTTGGTTTTACCCGGTTCTACAAAGTGATGAGAGGTTGCTGGCAGATGCCAAAGACAGCTAGTTAATTCTTAAAGTAGAAGAGAACAGTCTTTTTGAAATCAACAGGCAATAGAAATGTAATGCCAAACATCCCTATTCTTACTCTTTCCCCCAAAGTTGGAAATTCCTTCTAAAATACACTTAAAGAGTACTTGGAGACGACAGTTGACAAATGGGTGAAAAAATAAAACTGCTTCAAAGCAGTACTTCTCTAAGATAAATTAGCAGCAATCTTTAAGGATTAATTACTGTTGAAAAGGGCCACCTCCTCATGTATTGCTGACAGCACCAGTTCACACCATTTCCAGCAGGATTTGTGGCAGCGCAGTACCTGTCAGATCGGTCCCCATGCTAATAAATGAATGTAGCACACTTCCGTGCAAAAAAAAAAAATAAGGACATAAATCAATCGGCCGAGGGAGGAATACAAGAAGCCGCCGAGGTTGTACCCTACCGCCGCCATTTGCTGCAGCAACAGCAGGGTTCTCCCCGCGGTGGGGGTGGGAATGGATGGATCAAATCGCATGGTTTTCAAAGGAAAATGAATTAATGTTTCAAAAAAGGATTAATTAAAATGTTTTCCGCAAGCAGCGCTGACACACCGGTAGGCAGCAGAAGCCGCCATTTTGCGGCTGCTGCTCCCGCCCCCGCCGCCCGGCCTCTCGCGGGACCGCCGCCCTCCTCCCCTTCCTCTCGCGCCCGGAACCCGGCCGCGCGTGGGTCGCTGCAGCCATGGAGTACATGGCGGGGCCGGCGGCCCCCACCCAGGGCAACATGTAAGCGGCGGTGGCGGCGGCCGGGTGTGGGGTGGCGGGGTTCTGCTGGCCGGGCCCCGGCCTCGGGGCTCCCCTTTGCCGCGGGGGGGGGAGGGTACCTGGGCGGCCATAAACGGGGGCCGCAACTTTTATTTAAAACAAACACAGTTAAACCGCACACGTACCTTCGGTTCCCGCTGAAGGGGTCCCGTAGCTGTCACCTGTGAGGGCAGAGTTGTTGCTCGTGACTGACTTTTTCTCCTTGCGTTCCAGCCTCTGCTGCCAGTGCGGCGTGCCCGTCCCGCCCAACCCGGCCAACATGTGCGTGGGGTGCCTGCGGGCCCAGGTGGACATCACCGAGGGCATCCCCAAGCAGGGCACCCTCCACTTCTGCAAGCAGTGCGAAAGGTGGGCAGCCGGGCCCCGCTCCTGCTCCCCCGGGCGAAGCCCACTCACGAGGGGGAAACGGGCCCCCTCCGTGGGGTCGCTGCGGCTGGGAAGTGGGGCGTTTTATGCCGGCAGTGCGTGTTTTTGTCGGGTCTCTGGTGATTTTCCAGCACATTCTTATATTTATTTTCTTGTGGAAGTGGAAAAGCGTTGGTATGTAGGGCCTAGAAGGTTGAGATGGGTGAATTTGTGGTCCCTGAAAGAAAAAAGTAGGCAGATTGGTAAGGATGGCAGTAAAAGCGTGAATGCGCTTGGAATGCGTGAATCTCAATGCTTAGGGAGGCAAAAATTGTAGCTGCGTAGTTAATACTAAAACCAAAAGCTTGGTAAATAACAGCTCCACTTTTGACTGATTTAAAATGCTGAAGCAGCTTCAATGTGCTGTGAAACGCTTCCTGTGTCACAGGTATCTTCAGCCTCCAGGAACCTGGATTCAGTGTACCTTAGAGTCAAGAGAGCTTCTTGCTTTGTGTCTTAAAAAAATCAAAGCTTCGCTGAGCAGGGTGAGTAGCTAATTCTGTTGGTATTGCATAGCATGTCTATTGGTATTGCATAAAATGAAGTCCAGGTAGCTGATACAGGGTTCAATCCTTCCGAAGCAACTGTTTGTACTTGTGTAGAGCTTATCAACTGATTTATATTAAACGTAGAGAATGGCATTCTGATCTCTAATAACTATACTAGAATTTTGGAGGATTTGGTAAGGACAGGCTCTAACAAAAAATCTCCAAGCACACTGGGGAGGGAGGCTATTGCAGTGCAATTCTGTGACTTCAGAGTATACAGCGTACTGCACAAGTGTTACTGTAGAGGTGGGAGTTGAGCATAATTAACTGAAGGAGGCTAATATGTTTTTGGTGCACCTTAATTTTAGAGTTTTCTTTTAAAACATTTTTAAAATTGTCTATACAATACTTACGCTTACTGGTTTATGATGATGTAAAAGAGGGTTGCAGAGGTCTATATGTAGATTAAATTGCAAGTCATGTGTTTAAGTTGAATAATTCTCAGGTTCAGAATCTTACCAGAGGAGAAAAATCTGAGGTATCGTTTTAGGCAAAAGAAATGCTTTGTTTCCATAGACATCAAGGTTTGAATTAGAGTGCCTTATTGAGCTTCTTGGTATTGGATTAGTACGTAAATATACTGAATATCTTTTGCTGCAGTAAACTTGCATGTTCTTAGTTTTAGAGATTAAATTGGCTTTTAAGTCCTGAGGAAACCATTATACTATCCAAATTCATCATTACGTGGCAGCCGGAGAGACTGTTGAACATGAACAGCGTATTCAGTTACTCTGGTGTGACAGTCTGAGGTTGCATGTCCATTATTTTAGGTAGATCAGACTCTGTGTTCTACCTAAACATTATTAATTCGGTTTGGTAGACTGATACATATGTTTTTAATTAAGGTTATTCACTTCCTCACTTGGGTGAGGAACAATGGGCTATGCCATAAGCTTGTGTTTCGTGGTAGTTAGAGCTGTATGTTTTTAACATGTGCTCTAGTACAACTGCTGGTGGCAGTAGCTGAGTTCTTGTTCTTTCCCACTGGCAGGTCCGGCTGATCGATGCTGGCTTTATTTGGACGGAACCACATTCTAAGAGGCTGAAGCTGAAACTGACTGTTCAGAAAGAGGTAACTGGAGTATAGTATTCTGCCTGTGGCTTTTAAAAAAATTTTGATGGCAGATAGTATGATTTTTTTTTTTTTCCCTTAAATGACTACATTTTAGATAAGTGGTTCTCTCTGGTAAAATCCAGCCTGTGTGTACTGGCTTATCTTGAAAGAATATTGATTTCATCCTGCTTAAATTTTGACATTAAACTGCCATTCATTGCGGTTTGAAGAGGGCTATTGGCTGTTTCAGGGACATTGAGAAAATACTAATACTTTTGACACAAGTACAGCTGTTGGTCACATAGTTTTAGTGTAGTATGGAAGTTATTTCAGAATGCTGTGGTAAACTAGCTTTCTGTCTTGACAGGACTAACAAGGAAACCTTTTAAACTTCTGTTTTGCAGGTCATAAATGGAGCAGTTCTTCAGCAAGTATTTGTGGTGGAATATGTAGTTCAGCCTCAAATGTGTGAAGACTGCCATAGGATTGAGGCTAAGGATTTCTGGAAAGCTGTAGTGCAAGTCAGGCAAAAGGTAGAGGCATGCTGAATTTTCATTTGTTTGTGGCTGAACAATCAGGCAGACAAATCTTTGGATAAATTTTTTATTTTCTCAGAAAAAGATGTACTCACACTCGCACGCTGCCACAGAAATATATTTTGTGTTCACATTGGGGTTTTTTTCTTACAGATCTTAGTTTAGAAAAACTTTCTGTCTGCTGTCCGGTATTATTGGCATATTCTTTTTAGATTATATCTGGCAGGAGGATCTTGTGTGAATTATTAAATATTTTAAGGTACTGTTAGTTAGGGCATATTTTAAGGCAGTCTTAGAAACAGTGATATAGATTGTTTATAAATATTTAAATCTTCTTTAAAGAAGATGGTATCTTTAGCAACCAGTTACATAAAAATGTCAAACAGAAACCTTAAATAATTTGGTATAAATAGAGCACATCTCTGAAATCTTGTTGGTTACTTGGAATAGGCTTTGGACTGTTTCTTCTCTAGATGATCTCTTCATATAAATGTTTATTCTTGAGAGATACTGCATTTGCACTAGACGGTGCTTAAATAACCTTGATAATTTTATGTTTGTTTGGTTTTAGACTCTGCACAAGAAGACTTTCTACTATTTGGAGCAGCTGATTTTAAAACACAGGCTTCATCAAAATACACTTCGTATTAAAGAAATCCATGGTAAGTGAGGTGGCTTGTTAGCCTGGAGGTAGAATAGACTAACCTGTTTTATACTGGAAGAGTGCTTGTGCTAGTAGCTATGTGCAGATAAGCAGCAGATTACTCAGCCTATGTATTGTATTTGAAAAAAAAACCACAGTACTTGATGTTCATCAAGTTTTCTTTTCTTTAAGATGGCCTGGATTTTTATTATTCTTCAAAGCAACAAGCCCAGAAGATGGTAGACTTTCTTCAGTGTACAGTTCCATCTAGGTATATCATTTACGTTTATTGCCTTGAATACTGAAAAGCCTTTTGGGAAATGTCTTTTACCCTTCATTTTTGAAGAATTTTGTGAGTGAAAGTGTAAGAAACCTGTGTTCCAGTTAAAACAGACAAAATCCCTTCTACCGAAGCCCCATGTTTTCCACTTAGCCATTGTAAAACTAACCTTCGTGTGTTTTCTGTTTTCTTAATTCTTGCATAGCTACATACTTTCATTGCTGTACTTTGTGCTGTTTATCTCCTGTTCCAAGGAATGTCCTTCTTGCTGCCTGAAGGCTCTATGTTTATGTTTCATAGATGTAAAGCATCCCAACGTTTGATGTCACATGATATTCATAGTAATGTCTACAATTACAAAAGCACTTTCTCTGTGGAAATTGTTCCAATATGCAAGGTAGAGTTCCTCTATTTTATCTTCAGGGTATTCTGTGAAGTGGATAGACTTTGGTTTTGGTGATGGAGGCCTGGTTTATTGAGTATTTGGAGGAATGGAGGGGTCTACTCCCCACAAAGTGCGGGAAGTGCAGATAGCAGCTATCTTGAGGAAGTTATTGGGTGGAGAACTGTAGAGATAAGGTTTAAAAATCTGTTTAGATTTCTCTAAAGACTTGATTAAAAATTAAGGAAATAGGAGTGTAAATTATTTTCTGTTTGTACGCAGGACAGTGTTGTATGTCTGTCACCAAAACTGGCACAGAGTCTTGGTAACATGAGCCAGATCTGTGTGTGCATTAGAGTAACAAGTACCATCCACCTCATCGATCCTAGCACTCTGCAGAGTAAGTCATGGGTTCTTTTCTGCAGTACGGCAGAATCTGATTTTTCTTCTGGCAAAGTTTTTGGGGGGTTTGGTTTTGTTTTGATGAAATATTCAATTTTTAGACTGTAATGCTGTAAATGTATCTGTCAATCACTGATGTAGAAATGTAATCGCGACCTAAGACAGTTCTCTGAGCTTGTCTTCTGTAGTGTCCTAGGCAAAATGTGCAGGGTCAGTGTAAAGTTCATAGATGTTCAAGGTCTCTGCTAAGCACTTATATTTGTCAGGTATATTCCTCTCAAATTAGATGGCATCTAGTTTTTTTCTGGATTAGGATTCTAGCCCCTTTGGTACCAGAAGCACTGTGCTTTGGTGTTTGCTGGTGAGCTCTACCAGCAAAATACCTCTAATAAGGATATATCCAGGAGAATTATTACTGTAAATAAAAAAAAGTCTGTGCTTCAGATACATGATATGTGATTCGGCTGTCACAGATCAACTGCTCTTGTAGCACAAGTTTGCAGTATGGGTCATGTCCTAAATACTTGTGTTGCAGTAACAAACTCGAACAAAATACATTTGGTGTTTGCCTTAATTTTGGCGAATGCTTCTTTTTCCTTCAATTTCTTCCCAAGAAAATACCTCCTTGTGATTGCCTGTGCTTGTGGTTTTTTCCCAGTTGCTGAAATTGATGGAAATACCTACTGGCGCCACCCTTTCAATAGCTTGTTCCACCCAAAACAACTAGAGGAATTTATCATCATGGATATCAATAGGGTTCAAGACAAGAAAAAAGGTGCAGGTGCAGGGCCAAGATCAAACAAGGTAAGAGTTCCTCTCTGTTTGATTCAGTGTTTTGGGCGTTCCGCTCCCTTCCCTCCCCTACCCAGCTGAACTTCTGTTTTGAATCATTCTACCTTGCAAAGTCAGATGAATACTTTTCTGTATCTTGCCATTGGCAAAAGCTCTTCTCGGGAAGATGTGGACAGTGTTTTGGTTTGGAAAACACATTGGTGTTATGTGAATTCAGCTTCTCTGTTGAAGACTTCAAACCTTGCTTGTTACTGTTGGTACTGAAATTATTTTATATTGGCTTTGAAACTCTTCAGTTGTTAAATCGTTTTTGTTTAAATACAGAAGCATTTCTTTTTAATCAGAATTAATGAATCGGCACAAAATGTTCTCAGTCAAAAGCTGTATGTGGTTGAAAGGTGTGAAGTAAAAAAACAAAAACAAAAAAAACCCACATGTGTCCAGTTATAGAAACAGCCCTATAGAAGAGCCAATTCCTATAGAACAGGAATTCTTGTGAAAAGTGGTTGGCATGTCCTTTTCCTTACTTCTGCAAAGATGAGAAAGGAGGAGTAGCAAGCAATACATGGATGGTTGATGTAGACATACAAGTTTAATTACAACACACTAATATACCAGTGCAGATGTTCTAATAGCACAGCAAGTTCAGCTGCATTTGATTCCAAGAGTGTTTTTGTTTTTCATTCCTCAAGCACACGCTGGCTGAAGCCTGGGTACAGAAAACCTCGGAGTTGAATACAGACCATCAGTATTTCTGCTGTACTCACTTGGGACACATTCTGAATCCTGGTGACCTTGTCTGGGGGTCTGTTCTGTTTCTTGTTTTTTTTATTAATTATTATTTAATGACTGAACTCTCTGGATCCTCTACAGTATTATCAAGGAAGTTTTGAACTGTTCGTATTTCTAAATGAAATCAGCAAAAGGGATAGAATTTTTTATCTTGACCATGAAGAGATGGTCCTAATATAGGAAACCTTTTTTCTAGCAGAAGTCATCTTGGGCAAGGGGCTATTATTAACAAGAGAGCTGAAGCAGTGACCATAAAGTACAGGTTGGAATAACAGTTTAGATGCAAATAGATGGGAGGGGGTTTTAAAATACCAGGCAAGATCTTTTTGTTTGATAGTGAGTGTTCTATGCAGCAACGACAAATGTGAAATTTTTGTAAGATTAGGCAAATTAGGTGATTCTCAAACAGGCATAAACATAATAAACATAAACATACTGGAGCTGTTGTGATCCTGACAGAACCTCAGTGGATATTGCTTTTGGGGTTCAGGAGGCTGGGGAGTTCTACTGAACAGAATTTGGGAGCAGCAGCTTCTGAGTTATTCATAGTTATGACAGCTGCATATTGATGTGGATTTTTTCTTTGCTCTGTAGTTCATTTGGAAACATTTATCTTAGGAGCTGTAACTTACAGCACGCTCCTGTTTAATACAAACATGTGATACATTGAGTTCAATTTTGCAGACTTCCATAGAAGGGGTAAGGTAAAATACCTGTTTTCATTTTAGATTCGACTTGGCGAACTGCAACTTAAATGACGAGTTTGCCAACAAGATGAACCCACACAATATTCCTGATGTGGTAAGACCATTCTCTTTCTCTGTACAAAGTTCTCCGCGTTACCCAGGGGTACTAGGGAATATGATTTTATACTGAATACTCACTAGTACTTTAGTGCCAAAGGAAGAGGGGATATTCATACTGAAATTTAAATAACATCTAAAATTATTTTGTCACTAATGAAGTGTTTGAGTGGTGGTTGAATGATACATTTACTTTAACTTACCTTACTCTTTGGTTTTGTTCAAATTATCATGTACTGTGTGGTGAAAACAGTATTACAACTCCAGTGTGTGCATGCCTCTTCAGGACATAATCCAAAGTGTTTGGAAAATTTTTAATTGATAGATGCTGTATAAATTCTATATCAAACTTCTGAGTGCCAGACTGCCACTACCATTTGTTCAGCTGATTTTACAGTTGCCCAAATGTAGACTTGGGTGGAGTTTGGGGTTTTGAAAGAGTGTCATCAATAGTATTGAAGGTGTGTATGTGTAAATACTGTCTGGTTTTCACTGCAGGTATTAATAAAGAAGAGCTACGACCGTACCAAACGCCAGCATCGCAGAAACTGGAAGCTGAAACAGCTAGAAAGGGACAGAGAAGGCATGGATACAGATGATGAAAGGTTCTGTATCTGCCATGACACTTTTTAGTCCCTCCTACTTAGGATACTGTGCCAAGTCAAGAAATAACATCTCTCGGTTTCTGCTGAGGCTAAACCCAGTGTAATGCCTAAGCTGATGAGCTGACACTTAAGGGGGCACAAGCAAATGCTGCTGGTGTTGTTTGAGCGTGATGGTTGCTCATAGGACAGGTTGATATCAGTGTCCTCTGAAGAGCATTATCTCACTTCATTTTTCCCCCTTCTGTAGTGCAGGAAGTGCTTTAAGCACCTTACTGCTGTTTACCTATCTGCTAAGTTTTCAGGGAAGATGGGTGCAGAGGACAAGGGGCCAGGGGGAGTGTGGAAAGACTAAATCCTGAAATCTTACAAGACACCACTGCAGGTTTTCCAGCTTTACTGTTGCAAAATACAAAAACTCCTTTTGTGGTTTTTCCAAGGAAAGCTTAAATCATGAGAGAAGTAAGTAATACCGGAAGCATTGTGTCTGTAGCTTATCATTGGTGTCTTCTGTGAAAACATGCTTGTCACTGCTTGTTCAGTGGCAACGCTGATACAGCAACAGCAGATTCTAAATAACGTTCAACTGAGTGTAAAAAAATGAGGCAATTGGAGTTAAATGAGGACAGCCAAATAATTTGTTTATTTGGAAACTAATAGGTGATAATAAAAAAAACCAGGCAGAAAAAATTAGGTGGAAATGTAGGAATGCTATCTGAAGGCACATCTGAAGGACTGTGGATTGCAGCCCTTCCTTGGGGCTTTGGTTCTTTGGTTTTATTTTGTTTTATAAATTTACATATACCCACAGGAAAAGAGAGTAAATATATTAAACATCTTTTACAGACAATACCAGGACTTCCTGGAAGATCTTGAAGAAGATGAAGCCATAAGGAAGAATGTCAACATTTACAGAAGTAAGGCCTTTTTAACCATTTAATTGCATGTAACTACATCATGACTATTTGAGTGACAATATTTTTACTGAGGTTCTATATTTGAATTCTTTGAACTAGTTATGCCTAGGGAAATGCTGTCATCAGTATCCACTGAATGGATGTTGATGGTTTTTGTTTGCTTGCCTTTAACATGAGAGAGAGAAGCATATTTTCTCACACACCCAACACCTCTGCTGGGTGAAGGATTTGATATATAATTCAGTGTCTTCCATGATTGCAATTGCCATGAGATTGCTGGTTTTTAGGAGTCATTTGTTTGGGGTTTTTGGGATTGTGGTTTGGTTGTTTTGGGTTTTTTTTCCCCTTCCTTCCTTGGGGTTGTTCAGGGGGTTTGTGGTTTGTTTTCTTTGCTTCGTTGTTTGTTTTCTATTGTTTCTTAGTTGTTGGTTTTTTTTTTCCTATTGCTTTTCTTAGATGCAGATATTCCAGTGGAGAGCGATACAGATGATGATGGTCCTCCACGAATCAGTCTGGCTGAAATGCTAGAGGATCTCCATATTTCCCAGGATGCCACTGGTGGGGAGGGAGCAAATATGATGACAGAATAAGAATAGTGCATTAGTCAACACAATAAAAATTCCCTTAATGAGGAAAAAGTACCCAAAACATAAGTAAACATAACAAACTGATCACATGAACATGAAAAGTAATGTGATAACTACCACTATACTCCTAAATAATGGCCCTAAAATTGTATTTTATATGTATCTTCTAGAGAATGAGCAATTAAAGTTAGGTTTCTGGTGCAAGCATTGTAATATAAGTTGCAGTGGGGGTTCCTCCCATCCCCAAGTGCTCTCTCCTTGCAACTTCTGCAGTGTAAAGGCCAGCTGACTAACTTCAGGGTTATCCATTGGGAGTAATCATTGTCTTGTGCTGAAGACAGCTAATAAGGAAGGATGTCCAGAGGGAGAGATTTTATCCCCGTTTGCTAGATTTGTAGGTAGAATTCCTACCTACTGTTTATTGCTTTCATTTCTTCACATGAGAAGGATTTTTCCTCCTTAATCTTTTCGGTACAATGGTTTGAAGCCTTTTATGATATTTCTAGATATTCCATATAACAATATTTTGGGGAAGCTCAAGAATGTATCTTCTGTTCCTTTGGTAAGGGAAAGGCTAATGTACATGTTGTGTACTCAGAAGAACTTCTCTGTAAATTGATTGAAGATGCAGCCCTTCATCGGAAAGATTGGAAACTTCTGTTAAGTATAATTAGTATTATATTGTATTTTACTATGTTCCATTCCTGTAGCAGTGGATTAAAAGCAATATGCATAATGTCTTAATACACCAGGTCTGAACTACTAAAAAACTACAGATATTTTTGGTCCATCATTTAGTTAACTTTAAAATCAAATTTCTCTCTACTGCAAGCCCAAAGAGGACATAAGTGGTGTAGGAGGACGTTACATGCTTCTGTTCATCTGGCGTTAATTCACTTTACTGCACAAAAGGTGGTTGAAGAGAATTTTTTCTAAGAGTTTATGTGCATGTATGTTTGTTTTAACTCAGTATAAATATGGAAGCATAGCAAGAGTGGATTTGCCACTGCATTGTTTTAAATTAAGGAGAAAAAATTTTCAAAATAACTGGCATATGTAAAGGAAGGAAATACTAGTAATGTAAAGTTGGAAAAAAACAATACAGATGCGTAGGAGTCATCTAACAGGGTATTAATGATTCCTCTGTCAAGGATCTGTATAGCTCAAATGAGAACACGTAGTTTGTCACTGCTTGTATGCTCATACGAGAAATACAAGGGGCTGAAAATTCACTGTTTCTCTGCAGTATCAGCTGAGGAGGTGTTGGGAGCACCTTTCTCTGTTTCACTGTGCTTCACAGCTTTTCAAGGCCTCACAGAAAAGCTAAGAAACTCATGGAGTTAGCCGTGTTCAGCCCACTGCCAGGTGAGAGACATTTTTACCTTATTCTTTGGTTTAAATGTAATCTTCTGACTAAGTGTTTCCGAGCAGGTGTGAATCTGTTGGGTTTCAGGCTTACTGTCTGAGCCCAGGCCATATGCCGTAGAATGCAAAGCTATTTTTGATTGTAAAAAGTGGAGCCAGGTTTAGTTACCAGTTACTCATATACTTTTTTTTTTATTGTGTCTCACAATCTCATAATCATCCATTTGTAAAGGGGGAAGAATGGGACAGTTTTGATGTCACGAACCTCTAAGCAATGTCTTGGCGTTAGCAGCTCAGCCATCCCCTAGTGCCATCTTTTACTGTGTGTTTGAGTCACACTAAGCTCTTCTGCTTCCACTCTCGGGAGCTTTGTCATGTTTTTTACTACGTAGAAGAGCAGTTTAAAAAAATCCATAAAGCTGCCAAGAACTAAAGGTACGATTTCTGTCATGACAGTGACTTAGTTCAGTATAAGGAAGGCATAAAACTGTGCTTAAAAATATTTGTGAGAATGCAGCTGCATAGCTACCCTGAATTATCACTACAATAAAAATGTTTTATTATGCATATTTTACAGTAGCTGCACCTGCCAGTAGTGCTGGGGAGATGTACATAAACTCAATTCTAGTGACCATTAGGCCAAATCTGTGAAAATCTAAGAACTTTAATTTGTAACCTGTAGCCAGTGAATGCATTCTGTGTCTGGATGAGATGTGGTTTGGGTTGTGATTTTTCTGACAGAGGTCAAAATGATCAAGCCTTTTTCTTGCATAGTTTGGTAATAAGCTTCCTGTTGTTGGCAGGAGAACAGGGAGTAACAAAAGCTTGTTTTAAACTGTCCTGTTTTGATCAATTCTTTTCCTTCATCTCTAATATTTTCCTTTATAGTGTCTCTCAGTAATTTCAGATGTACTGATGTCTTGTCTGTCATCCTGTTTGTCACCAGAGATGTCCCTCTTCCTTTCCCCCCCTCCCTGTGGTCTGTTGCCAGTCTGCATTAGGTTTCAAGCATCTTTCACCAGGAGTCTTGTTTGGAAAGATCTCATGCTACAGATGCTAGGCAAACAAGTCATAAATCTAAGTATATTGCTTGGCTTCTTTGTGCATCTCTCTGCTCGCTGGTAATACCTAGTAGCAGCTCGCCAATGGGTGGGTAAGCTGTGTGTACCTGAAGCCAAAGTTAGTTCTAATTTTAGGTTCTCGAGTTTACAGTGTCCCTTTAACATTTAAATGGTTGGGAGCCAAAAGAGGCTTGGGTGGTGTGCCAGCAAATGAAATGTTTGCCAAGGTCTTCTCACTGACACTGGATAAGGAATTTGACAAAAGGTACTTAATTCACAATAGATAAAAGACTGCCACTTAACCCTGCATCTCTTTCTGAAAAACTCTTAACTGTGGACTGAGCCACAGCTTAAAGATTCTCTCCTTTATACATACAGAAGTTGCTTAAGGATTTTAAGTCATAACTGCTTAAAGATTAATTTGCACCCAGATTCTGATGAGTTTTGAATCAGAAGAATTGAAGCATAATATCCCACTAGTTTGCCTGGGGAAGAGACGCTTGCTTTTGCAATGCAAATATATGCACGTGTGTGTACCAGATTTGGCACGGGGTATGTGTGATAGCGAGTACCAAGCAGTAGCAGGACGTACAGTGATTTATGAATAGTAACGCAGATGTAAAAGGGTTGTCTGAAGTAGTTAAGTGATGGTTAAATTTGAAGTGTACTTGCCACATGTAGTAAGCTAATAGTAAGACTAAAGAGAAAGAATACTTTTAAAGTATTTAAAAAAAAAAAAAAAGCAGCACAGCCAGCTGATGAGATTCTGTTTCAGCAGAGAAGAGAAGTTTTGTGCTTCAAAACAGCCAACATTTTGTTCTTTCAGAAGCAAGGCTTTTACAGTGAGAAACCAAATAAGGCTTCGTGCAGCCTTTCAGCCCTGTCACTGTAGCTTCCCTGGCTAGGAATGGTGGGAAGAAATAGTTCAAACTATAAGGGAGTTTCACTCCCGCCCGCTAGTGAATTCCTGGGGGGAAGAATGGAGACAGAGAAAATGCAAGACTTGGATTTAAACTGTGGTGTCTAGTGCTCAATTTCCATTTTGGGTAATGATGAATCACTTGTTTTTGGGGGTTCGATTGCCTTAGTGAGCAACATGTGCAGTAGTTCCTGTGAGCAATTGATGTATTACTGTGGTTCTAGATTATTTTATTGAAGTTCAAAGTTCTATTAAAAAAAATTTTCATTTGTCATGGGAGAAGTTGTCCAGAACTTTGTAATAACTGTCTGAAAGTTTTTTGCTCACAGAAAATGGTGAAGGAGAATGTTATGTTGCAGAAGTCAAACCTTACAGCAAAAAAGCCAGACGATTGAGGGGAAACAAATACACAGAAAAAGGTGGTTCAGATATGCAAGCACTACTTTTTGATATCTTTTTTTTCTATAGAAAAAAAGTGTTGTATATTGATGATGAAAAGCCTACGGTTGATAACTTCACTTTTAACTGCTTTAAAAATCTGTTAGTGGTTTCTCTTAGGTAACTACAGGGGTTCCCAAATATGTTTCAGGTGGAAATTGTTCAGGAAAATAGTGTTAAGATTGTGTCAGATAACTTACCTTTGTTGTATTAAAGGACTGCTTCTGTGCCAGTTTGGGGAAATCTCAACCTGAGGAATAGCGTTGTCATTGAGATACTGCTCTGGTGGAGAGTTTTGATAGAATCAATATTATTTTAGTCTGTCTTACACTTAGAAGTAGCTTCGATATAGGGCATTACAGGGGAATGTTTTGTCATAAATCTTTCCTTAAAGCAGTTAGACTCAGACTAGTATATAAGTTGCTCCTATTGTTTGGTTCGTTGGGTTTTGGCTGGGGGGAGCATCCTGTCACTGGATACCACTGAGAAGAGCCTGGCTCAGTCTCCATCACCATCTCCTATCCCGTATTGATACACATGGCTACCATCCCGCTGAGCCATCCCCTCCCCAGGCTAAACAGTCCCGGCTCTCTCAGCGGCCCCTCTGCCGGAGTGCTGCAGTGACGGTGGAGGGGAGGAAGGAAATAGCGGGCCATTTCCAAACAGGGAGCATAGTTTGGGAAAACCTACACATACAAGATAGTGTTCATCCTCTCAGACCACTTTGGAAAAAAAAAAGGTCTATCTCTAGATGTATATCTCTCTGCCCCTAACCTTGGATTAGTTCCCATATCAATTCTGCATCCTAACACATCCATCCACGGATGCTCAGTGCAGGTGTAGGAGCTGTGGGGCAGCACACCACTGGCCTTTGCTGCCCCTGTAACCCAGGCATGTTTTATGCTCAGCCTCTTGGCCTGTCCTGGAGAGATGCTGGATCTGATCCTTCCCAGGCTGGGGTCAGCAGCAGCTCTGCTGGGCGCAGGAGGGAGGGCAGGGTTAGGCCTTCACAAACGGGCAGTACAGAGTAGCATGTGGTCCATTCTAGGATACTGCCTGCAGTCAAGTTGCTGAGAATCTGATGTGGGCAAATACTGTTAGACAAACTCCTTTTCCTTTTTGTAACTGAAATGTGCTCAAGGTGGAGCACAAAGTGCCAGATGTGGTGTAAGGACCTTCCTAGGAATGGCCAGGTGCACTTCACCTGAAAGGCTGCAACGTCTTGGTGAGATGCACAGGTCTCACTTTGGTCAAGAGGCATCCACAGTGGCAGGCACTTGCCTGTTCTTCTGTGCAAGTTGCCGTAGAAAAATTGAGACGTGCCTGTGATTAATGCAATAGTCCACCTGATGTCACTATTCCTTCATGTTAATGGCACCAAAAGCAGTCTGTTCAGCTGCTCTAAAGAAAAGATGGCTATAAACTCTGAAAAGCCTGTTTATGTTGATGTAGTTCCTAATACTTTCATTTAAGTTTAAAATAACACCGATCTAAGGAGAAAAATACAACAAAAGCTGTTTTGATCGTGATGTTAAAGGACTTATTCCTGGCAATCTGCTCCTCCCGATGGCAGATTCACCTCTACTTACACCTTGCCAAGGCTGCTTATTTTAGCTGCATTCTCCCAGAACAGTTAAATATAGGGGTGAGGTTCATGTGTTGGTTTTCAGAGGGGTTTTGGGAAGGTTTGCTATAGCTCATTCCAGAACATAATCGCTTAGCAAACAATATTATTGCCTTCGGAACTTAGCAATGTTTTCTGTACTTAACCTTCATCATAAGCTTAGGATGGGAACCTGGTTAAAACACGTTAGAAACAGGAGATGAAATTTGAATATTCCACTTTATAAAATGAAACAATTATGTATGACACAAATCCATCAACTGAGAAAACGTTTCAGATGTACCAAGCACTGAAAGGACTTGAAAGACTATTTTAAAATAGCCTGTGCTCAGTGACAGGTTTTGTAAGATAGAAGGAAACTACTTAAGCTGTAAATTATTTGGCAGGTTGTTTGTATACTACTTAGCGTGATGAGACTTCATGCTGCATGGGCTGTAATGATTATGACTAACACCTTTGGTATCAATGTAGGTCTTTTTTAATTCATACCTTTTTGTAGGGTGGATCTGAGATATAAAGGGGTGCAATTTTTAACCCATACCTCTGCTGAAATGAATTTATGCTAATGTATGAAAGCTTGATGTATTTAAGCTCGTATGGATGCAGCAGAGGAGAAAACCCTCAAAGCTGTGGTTTGAAGCTCTAGGTTTGTTTTAGGCTTTTCCATGAGAGGTGGATGATTATATTGAGAATAATCCAGAATTAGGTCCATTAGGAGCCCCTGAACCCCCTGAGGAGAGGACACATTCAAGCGCTTTGTGTTGTGCTGTCTAGATCTGCAGTTCCCTGATGCTCTGTGGAAGCCTCGGTCAGAGGTAGGCGTGCAGGTTCCCAACACAGCAGACACAGACTTAGTCCCAAAACAGAGAACTTGCAGAAGCTGGCACCCTGAGAAAGGAGATGCTGGAGCCAGCCTGGTGAAAGTGCTCATAGGAGTGAGCACCGATGAGAGCAGCCACACTCGGGCCACTCTTCCAGCTGGCTCTCAGAGGCAGCTGCTCCTCAGCTTTCCAGCATCTCTGGCCTTCGGTGCCCATTTCCATACCTGTGTGCTAAACTTCCCGGTCTAGCAGGTGGCTGGTATTGCCCAAGACTCAGAGCCAGCAAAAGGATGTGTACGATCCAAGTAGGATTTAAACGGAATTCTCTTCAGTCCAAATTGTGACAATGTTGAGGCAGCTGCTGTTTAACCTTGGCAGCCTCTGAACTCCATATATAGCTCGCTCGTTTACCGCAGTTTCATCCTTGCCTGAATTTGCTTTCCCAAAGCCCTGATCTTCAGCCTGGCCCAGTCCCTTGCTGCGGCTTTCCTGCTCTGTAACGAGGTCAGCCTGAGTTAAAATGCTTTGTAAAAGTGTGGGTATTCATAGTTACTCCAGGTTTTCTCTAAGTTTGATTTGACTTTTTAATCTCACTTCCTATAATATAGACATAAATCTTCTATAGGTGCCACTGACAGGTAGTGTACAGTAAGAAACTTACAGCGCTGTATTACCTGCCCACACACTAGGTCAGTAATAACTGATGCAGTTGAGCTCATACACAATTCCCTGCACTCCAATAGGATGTGAAATACATACAAGATTATTTAATCTCAAAACCAATTTTTTTAAATGTAGGTTTCTAATGTAAAAAAAAAAAATCAAAAGTCAAGTTCAAGTGTTAATGGCCTTTAATGCATCACTTCCTTATGCAAAGAAATTAGCCATGCATATTAGTGAAAGTAGCCCTAGATATCGTCAGATAAGTTTTCCAAATGGAAAAGGTTCTTACAGGATATGAACACTTGAGGGGGTTTGTTGGGGTTTTATTTGAACTTCACCAGCTTTCTAAAAAATACAGGTGCTTCTCAACAGCATATTTTAATTTGCTGGGTGACACTATAGCCTCCACATGCAACATGCAGTGGGAAGCAACAAAAAGGTTTCATTTGTCTCTAATCAAGCGTGTGCTCCTCCAAACTAGAGCTGAGGGAAGAGCCAGGACCCACCTACAGCCTGGGGCGATGCTCTGACTGCAGGCTGGGTGTTGTTTTGTACCTGATGCGCTCCTTGGGCTCCCCTTCCCATCCCAAATGCGCCTGCTGCCCCGAGGGATGGGAGAGGACTTGCGAAGTGACAGTCCTTGTGCACCATGTGCACTGGGTGTTATAATCAGGCTCCTCAGTGACATACTAACAGGCATTTAAGATTTATAGATAGGAAGCTACGCACCGATTATAAGGTGGGGAGGTAACAAGTTGGTGCAGCCCTTTTGCCTGCAGTGTCTTAGAAGGTGAGAACTTTGACTACAAATTCTTCCTATAACTGGCAAAGCCATCACATCTCTCCCTTTAGGTGGATGCCTGGTGGCCTGAACCCCAAGCTGTTAAATGAGATGGATCACAAATTCACCTACTGAACGTGTTGTGGGTGGTTTTTGTGGTGATTACGAATTTATTTGAGCAAGGTCAGAAATCACATGAATGCTCAAGCACCTACAGACTCATCTTCTATTTTCCTGCCTGACATATCCTTAAAGAGGAGCACTGTCAGTAGGAAAGTTGTGGAGAGCCTCATTCTGGCACGTCTTGTGTAGGAAGTTGTAGTGATGGATACAGGTTCAAAGCATGTCAAACGGAGACAGTATTTGAGTCCTTTCTGTCATGCGTGAACGCCACAGCCATTAGGCTACTGGATTTCTCTCTTCCTTTTAAGGCAGCCACATACCATCCTCAGCTGGCTACGCAAACCCAGCTGGCAAACAGAGCCTGTAAACTCATGTGCGATAAGCAGGAGGTAAACCCTTAACTGCTCAGCTGCCACCCTCTGTTCAGTTAGGTACCTGGAATAATTTTCTGGTAAACTTAAGAAGCCCCAGTGCCTCTACTTTTAATCAGCAGATAAATAGTGGAAAACCTGTATTAGAGGATTATGGACCATGTGTTAAGTATCTAAGCTGAAATGGGCAATTTACTTTTATGCATTTTCTATAGCCTTCAAGCCAAACCAGGAATAATCCCATTATATATAAAGTGTTAACTCTTGCCTTTGTAGAAATAGAATTATTAAGGTTGGAAAAGACCTCTAGGGTCATCAAGTCCAACCACCAACCCAAGACCACCATGACTCCTAAACCATGTCCTGAAGTGCCATGGCTACGTGTTTTTTGAACACCTCCAGGGATGGTGACTCCCCCACCTCTCTGGGCAGCCTGTTCCAATGCCTGACCACTGTTTCAGTCAAGTGATATTTCCTAATATCCAATCTAAACCTCCACTGGTGTAGCTTGAGTCCGTTTCCTCTTGTCCTATCACTAGTGAGTTGGGAGAAGAGACCAACACTGACCTCACTACAGCCTCCTTTCAGGCAGTTGTAGAGAGCGATAAGGTCTTCCCCGCAGCCTCCTCTTCTCCAGGCTAAACCCCCCCCAGCTCTCTCAGCTGCTCCCCAGCACACTTGTTCTCCAGACCCTTCCCCAGCTCTGTTGCCCTTCTCTGGACACGCTCCAGCACCTCAATGTCCTTGTACCAAGGGGCCCAAAACTGAGCCCAGCATTCAAGGTGGTGCCTCACCAGTGCTGAGTACAGGGGCATCCTTTTGAAGTACTAGGTTATTTGTTAATGGGGTTTTTTTTCTTACACATTCTGTACAAACAAAACCAAATTCTAAGTTAGCTGTATAAGAAGGGACAACATTTTAGAGTCTTGCAGTTGTGAGATCCATGAGGACCCTCTCAGCACCCTCAGCTGTGCTTCTCATTCCAGTTCCTCGGACAGGGCAGGCAGTTCAGACAGGGAGATGTGAAAGTCAGCAAGGTGAGTGAGAAGCTACAGGTGCTGCAGAGAGGAACAGAGGCAAAGTCCTGGCCTCCTCAGGGAAGCATTAGCAGGCAAATGTTCACACTTTGAAATTCTTACCTTTGTCCCTCTGAAAAAAAAGTAGAAAAGTGTTTATGTAAATACTGTTCTATATAGTATTTACACTGTGTACTGGAAACATCACCAATACAGGAAGAAGTAATTTTCTGCAACAAAGACAACTGTAACTAAGCTGTTGCGTGAAGTAGTTTCAGCTGAGCAGGAAAGTTAGGCAGAAAGTTTCCGCCAAGCAGGACTGAGTAATTTAAGGTCAGCTTTGTAATAGGAAACATCTGCTGTAAACTCAACGTTGTTCGGGACAAATATATGCAAGATGAAAAGGAATATGTTCTGCAGGATGCAGAGACTATTAAGTACTGACAGGTTCATCTTAGAAACAGGATTTTCAAGTCAGATAAGGAATAGCTAAGATAAGAAATTACGCTCGGATGTAAATAGTAGCATAGACAAAATGCACATGTTGCAGTAGCGAAACAATACAAGTAACAAGGAGCATGAACTTATCTTGGGTCTCTAAAAACTGTTAAGAAGTAATCAGTAGCAGAGGGGATAAAGTTCTGCGTGAACCAGATAATCTTCATTGCCTTTAGGAAGTTTAAACTATTTGGATCAGTAAAATACAGGTTCTAGTTTAATGAGAGGGAAGCTGTAAAAGTCCTACAATAATAAACCTTCATAATGAGGACTCTGAAACTACCATTATGTATAATAGCTGTAAAGATCAAACGGTTCATAGTGAACAGCGTGAGCAGTTTTATTCTTGCAGATGTTATTATTTTGCTCTTTAGTTTCAACTCTTGCTGAACCAGCATCGATAAG
The DNA here is from genome assembly GCF_949628215.1 of Phalacrocorax aristotelis. Lineage (NCBI taxonomy): Eukaryota > Metazoa > Chordata > Aves > Suliformes > Phalacrocoracidae > Phalacrocorax > Phalacrocorax aristotelis. The sequence goes on from NC_134282.1 coordinate 7,658,823, forward strand.
TTGTACAATTTAAATATGAGACTCCTTTTAAAAAGTCAGTGAAACAGACTTGATCTGAATGGTGCTCCACATCACCCTCACCTTCCTTTTTAACGTATAGCACCCCAGTGACATAAGCTTCCTCTGTACAAGCGCGTGGTCAGATCTATTCACAAAGGTGTGGAGCAGAAATGATGCTGGAGTACCAGACTGATCGTATGTCAGAAACAAACTTTGTCAAATTAAGACTGCATGTTTAAGTCCACGTTTGCAAATACTCAAATGAATTTCATTATTGACAGAAAGTCACTAAGCAGCACATAATGCGTATGCAAGCATACACTGGTCAACAGGCCTAGGAGAGAGCAACAAGCACCTCTTGTTCATCCATCTGATAGTAACACCCTGCTAACAGCAGCTGCAACCATCCATCTCTTCTCCCATGCACGCACGCCCAAACACTCGGCCTACGCGGACAGTGGAAAACAGGCTTGTGGAATTAGTAGCTATCTAGTGTGCCAGGCATTTGCGTTAAGGATTTGATACTCTGTTGTTGAGCAAGCAGATCCTCTGACAACATTTAGGAGACTAACCAGCCATCCTGGTGTCGAACAAACAACCTCCTACTCACGTAGACTCTGTCTGTATGAGGGTCTCTGTGCAAAAACTGACCACAGATGGCTGGCTTGTCTATGCGAGAAAGTTTGAAAGACTTTGCTTGTCCTTGGTTGCACAAGAAGCTTGGGCAAGGTGGGATGGAAATGCTACCGGTGCTAGCAAGATGTCATGGGGAACTGAACTTGGTGCAGGTGTCCTCAGAGAAGGGTGCGTGGGCAGGAATCGCAGGGAATATTCCATTTCGTATTCCTCTTGAAATACTTTCTGCTTCAGCCATGCATTAATATATCTATATTTGCAACACTTATCATCAGGTTTGAAAAACAAATGTGGCCACTCAGTGCAGATGGCCAAGCCAGTACAAACTCTGCGGATTGAAAAAAATCTTGTAAAAAACTGAAACAGACCGTCTCTACTCCACAGCAGATAGCATCTGTTCTCACAGCTGGGATAAATGTATCAAGTTGTGGTGGGTTGACCTGGTCGCCAGGTGCCCACCAAAGCTGCTCCATCATTCCCCTCCTCAGCTGGGCAGGGGAGAGAAAATATAATGAAAGGCTCGTGGGTTGAGATAAGGACAGGGAGAGATCACTCAGCAGTTACCGTCCCAGGCAGAACAGACTCGACTTGGGGAAATTGGCTTAATTTATTACCAATCAAATCAGAGTAGGGTAATGAGAAACAAAACCAAATCTTAAAACACCTTCCCCCCACCTCTCCCTTCTTCCCAGGTTCAACTTCACTCCTGATTTTCTCCACCTCCTCCCCTCCAGCAGCACAGGGGGATGGGGAATGGGGGTTGTGGTCAGTTCATCACACCTCGTCTCTGCTGCTCCTTCCTCCCCAGGAGAAGGACTCCTCACACTCCTCCCCTGCTCCAGCGTGGGGTCCCTCCCACGGGAGACAGGCCTCCATGAGCTGCTCCAACGTGGGCCCTTTGCATGGGCTGCAGTTCTTCACAAACTGCCCCAGCGTGGGTCCCTTCCCCGGGGTGCCGCCCGCCAGGAACAGGCTGCTCCAGCGCGGGTCCCCCACAGGGCCACAGGTCCTGCCAGCAAACCTGCTTGGGCGTGGGCTCCTCTCTCCACGGGCCCACAGGCCCTGCCAGGAGCCTGCTCTGGTGTGGGCTTCCCACAGGGTCACAGCCTCCTTCGGGCACCCACCTGCTCTGGTGTGGGGTCCTCCATGGGCTGTAGGTGGGTATCTGCTCCGCCACTAACCTCCACGGGCTGCAGGGGCACAGCCTGCCTCACCATGGTCTTCCCCAGGGGCTGCAGGGGAATCTCTGCTCCAGCACCTGGAGCACCTCCTCCCCTCCTTCTTCACTGACCTTGGTGTCTGCAGGGCTGTTCCTCTCACACCTTCTCACTCCTCTCTCTGGCTGCAATTGTGCAGTTTCTGTTTTGTTCCCCCCTTCTTAACTATGTTACCCCAGAGGTGGTGGGTCTGTCTTGGGGCCGGTTGGCACTGGCTGTGTTGGACATGGCGGAAGCTTCTGGCAGCTTCTCACAGAAGCCACCCCGGTAGCCCCCCTGCTATCACAGCCTTGCCACGCAAACCCAATACACAAGTGCATGGCTAGTCTGATAGATACCAAATTATACCAGTGCCTGACCCTGATCAAATTTACATTGCCAGGTGAGCATGCAGAGGCCCGACATTTGCAAATCTGGAGCCATGGCCTTATTCTATCAGTTCAACACCTCAGGCTGCTGGTCAGAGCACAGCTTCCAGTAGGGAACCTGCCCAAGCAGGTTAGCATTTCGAAACTGAAATTGCAAGGTAGAGTTTGTGTGTAATATTTTAAATCTTACTCTGTAGATAAGAGCCTTGGGGACATGCAGGGAAAAGATTGTAATGCGTAAAATAAATCAAGAAGTGCCAGTTGGTCAGCTGCCACTTGGATCTTTGTTTCCTTCGTTGCTCTTTGGTGCTTTCCTAGCTCTCGCCGATTCACGCAGCTGAGCTGGGATGTTTGCTGCTGCGGAACAGCACGACGAGCTGAAACGGCATTGCTGTCACTAGCAGACACCCAGGAGCTGGTCCCTGCCGAAGGACTGCTGCGTGCAAACAGGGCAGCTCCACAGACACGATCCTGCGCCGGCTGTTGCAAAAGAGGCACCAGGCACTTCAAGGAACCACAACAAACACCAAGTGGGTTTGCGCTGGAGAGACTGGGAAAGGGTGGCAATAAACAAAAACACGCCCAGGGTAAAAGTTCCTGCTTCTCCAGCCTGATGTCAGATTCCTTAATGTCGAAAAATACTTTGGTTGTATATGTATAGTCTTCTGCTGTTATTTAGTGTAAACATATTTATGTCGGCTTGCTTGTCCACTGAGCTTTCTTCGCAGGCGTACAATGCAATACGTGCACAGCTCTCCGGCACATATAACGTCAAGTACTGCATTTACTTACCTGCATCATAGACTGACAGTTTTGAAACAAAATTATTGTCCTCATAAATATTTTAATAATTGACATAACAAAAGCACTACATTTCCCTCTTCTGTCCCTAAATATCAATAAATGCAATACACATACTGAGCATGAAAGCTGCTAGGTGCAAATGCAAGGTATTTACTACTTTAGCTATTATATTACTTTAATGAAACATAGAATTGGATTCTAATCTGAAAACATTAAATAGAAGCTTTTTTTTTTACAAACTTAGAGATTACTTTGGTACTGTCGAAAGAGCTGTAAGTTTAAGCTCAGCTGCCCTCATTTTCCCAAACTATTTTCATATCCTATCTTATATTCCTCTAATTATAAATTGGGAAAGTAACTGGATCTCATGTTATGATGACAAGTAACATAATTAGTGTCTTCACTGTGTTCTATTTGGTCTATGACCAAATCTCATTTCCCAAGTCATTTGACTGCCACTTACTAATAACATCCTGTTGTCTTGAAGGAGAGGATATTCTAGGAGCATCTCTACGCTGGAACGATGTAGAACTCACTTCAGTGTGGGTGGGAGCAAAGTTGCATTTGTTACCCTGTCTGCGCCCTGCTACTACTCTGATCTTCTCCTGGATGACAGAGAGCGCCAATTCTAGCTGCCAACATAATTGTCTTGCTCCTTCATCCCTGGCCAGCTCCAGTCAGTGTCCGCTGTCGCAAGCCAGCAGCGCAGGCACCTTGCGTTTCTAAGGCTGAAGCTCAAAAAAACACGGCCTTTGACACAAAGCCAATTACAGGGTGTCCAGCATGTTAGTTACGAAGTCTGCAGTCTCAAGAGTTCATGTTTCAGACACTACTAAACATGCAGAGTATGGAAGGAGGTAAAGGAAGGGGAATAGGAGTTCAGGACAAAAGGACAGACATTGTATTTTAGGTAGGGTTTTTATTGGTTTTCAGCTGGCATGTCCCTACCACAACAGAATGTGTAGTTCCATGTTCTGTATGTGAGCTGCATGCTTTACCAGTCTTCTAACAAAAATTATTTTTTTTACAGTTCAATAAAATGAGAATTTTATTACAAATGTTCACGGAAGTAAATCCCCACATTTTTAATAAATCAGCTGCATTATTTTCATAATGATGTTGAACCAGTCAAGTAATTCATTGTATTAAATAATTGAGGAACCTAAATAAATAATGAAATAATTCTATAAATACATACATACCAAGCTTAGAGAAGCGGCTTATAGTTGTACAGTATTGTGCAAAACCTTTCACGTACATATTTCTCCTGACAGCAAAGCTACAGCAGACAAGAACAAATGTATGCCATTTAATTTCTTAAGACGAAAACTCCCCATATCCAAGCAGCTCTCCCTGGAATAACAAAATAAGCAGCACAGTTGTTTCTGTACCAAACCCAACTTAGTAACTCCAGCCAGTCTTTAAAATTGAAAGCTCTTTAAGAAACAGTCAGTCAAATGATAAAAACAAAGACTGATTGAAATTGTTTTGGCAAAATAATTTGCTGTCAGAGGGTCCCAGAATACAGAAGAACATTAAGAGATACTGCAGAATAGAACAGTGTTTGCACACACCCTGAACCTGTTCCTAGACAAAAACTGAGTGTTAAGAAAAACACTTCTTTGATCCAAAAGTCAGTGTCAGGTTGCCACTGTTACTTCACGACAGAAACAGTATTTTCATGTTGGTTTCCAAATAAGTGCAAGAAGAATTGAAAAGCTGTGCTAACGTGGACAGGGACAAAGACGTAAGCAGTGTATAATACCATAACTAACATAGTAATGTTGAAAGTGTAGAAGAGCAGTTTTTCCCAGGGCTCCATGAGATAGCTGCAGGTGATGAGTTCAAACTGGCAGTACAGCCAATAGAGAGAGTACTTCATGCTCTTAATATCCATCTTCAACTTTGTGCCGTTTCTGAAAGCCTTCCCTATTACCATAAAGGTAGTTAGCAGCAATAGAAACCTGACCAAAAATACAAGCAAAAAAAAAATGTAAAAACATGGCATGGGATGCAACTCCACAGTACTCAGTTTGCTCATACTGACCACTTTTAGTAAATGATGTTTTAAAAACACAAGAGATCTAAAATTCCACAATCGCAAATGCATTTTAAAACATAAAACATGATCGGATAGTAACAGGCTAGCGTGAGTCATTCTTTTATCCTTTCCCATAAAAGGCTTCACTTGTATTCCTTTTTCCTTTCCCACATTGAGTTCTGAACACGACAGTACAATTTAGACCACTGTGTACTGGCACCATTATTTACCAAGGCGGCTCCACAATATATCTTTTTTCCATAAATCAGTTACCCAATTATTTTTGCAACTCTGTTCTCCAAGCCAAACTCTACTTCCATAACTCTGGCTTGTACTGGATTATTTAAGGCTCTATTGAAGCGGCTTAATTCAAAAAGCGCTTCAAACCCTCTCACCCTCACCCGTCGTGGATTTTGACATAGAACTTGGCTAGAAGTCTGATTTCTACTACTGCGGACTGAATTTTGTGTCTTATGCTTCAGTTGCTGCTGGAATGCAAACTGGGAGTATGCAGAACGCCACACATACACAGCTACGATAAAAGGAAACTATATACAGATTATCCAGCTCCTTCTGCAACAGAGATTGAACTGATCTGTTGCCAGAATGAAAACATACAAATTTATTTTAAAGCTTTGTGTTCACATTAGTGCTAACAAGTATTGAGTGTTACATGATATAGTTACCAGAATACAGGACTGGGGAGGTAAAGGGAAAACAGGACTGTTTCAGTTACTGGGGCTTCCTGTCATTTGGCAAATGAGAGGAGACAAAACAACAACTGTGATTCCCCACTTTTTAATTGGAAAGTTAAGCGCTTCTAGTGGTATCAGGATCTGTGGAAAAAAAAACTTACTCCACAGAAATTGAATACAACTTCATAGATCTATATAGAGTGGGATTTTATCCTAACAAAAGCCACTTCCTAAAGTTTTTAGAAAAAATTTGCCTCACCATTTCCATTTTACTTCCATAGCTTCCCCACCTCTTTTCTGCCTGGCAGGTGAGATAAACTAGATAATGCTTCTGCAGTCAGGAATTACTATTAACTACTTTTAGCAATATCCTTACTATATCCATCACATTTTTGTACGTTACATGCAGTTTTTACTAAACCTAGGCTATACTTCAGCCACTTAGCATCAAATATATTGCCAAGCTACTTTGAGGAAACACTTTCCTTTAAAAAAAATGGATTTTGTAAAAAGTAGAACTTACCCCTTCACTCCTCCGTGATGACAAAACGTCCAGGTGAGAGATGCTTCCTCACACTCCTGCCTTTTGCAACTGAACAGCTCCTCTACAGATTGAGATGGAGAAACAATTAGCTTTGATCCTCAATTACAGAGTGTGTCCTCCATACCCCGCCCTTCTTCACTATTGCTAAAAACTCCTCTGGCCAAAGTTGTCTGCATTATGCAACAAGGACAGCCTTGGTCTGGCTCAGTACCACGCTCTCATGACAGCATTAATTTGATAATTTGTACAAAGTCAGAGTGGAAGAACTGCAGGTAGGGAAGATCATACAAGGCCAAAATAGCATTTAGGACAATCAGTAAAAAATGTTTACAGTTAGTGCGTTCCCTGATTTTGAACCTCAAAAAATATCTCTGCTTCTGTGGGACTTCACGATGCAGGCTGCCAGAGTTCCTACAAGGTGCAATTTAATGGCCATGCAAAAATATGGTGTCAGAGTTAAGTAGCCACAAAAATGTAGCTCAATTAATATGTCTCGGGAAAGTCTCCGGTGAAGCCGCCACCTCCTGCAACCTTCGATGAATACCACTTTCAGACAGTTCCCAGTCTTCTCTGTGTCAGTATCTCCTAGCTCCGCATACGCACCTCAGTTGTCCTCATCCAGAAAAAACAGAGTGGAGGGAATACGTGGACAAGATTTCTGCAAGGAAAAGATGGTCATTTTTTTCTTAAAAATGCTACAAAGTAAAACCAAGCCACAAATGCTTGAGGCAGTTTAATGATCTAATTGGACAAGTAAATTAGGTAGAAATCTGCATAATACATTATGTTCTGAACTACCTGCCTGCAGTCAAATCATTTCCAAATAAGAATCAGCTTCATTTTGGGAGAATATGCCACAAGCAACGTCTAAGGCATCTGAGCCTCACCTTCTTTCTCCCCTTCCTTAACAAACACAGCCTGAGCTGATCTATTAGTAAATGCTGACCTATTCCCTCAACCCGCCCCACCCCCTCCCCTACCCCCTCCCCCCCCGGGTTTTCAATGAACTAAAGTTTTCTGTTTCAAAACTATCCACATTCCATAGAAAATTCAGAAATGGTAAATCACTGCCCTGGCAGCTGTACTGCATACACCCCAGGCCCTACCTTTCTCCTGCGGAGCGCAGGTCTGCCACAGGAGTGCATCCACCGCACGGGGTGAACTCCTGCATCTGGAGGATATAACTTAGGTTGGGGTCTAGAGAATGAACATCAGATGTGAAATATAATTGCCCTGGAGCAGTGCTGCAGGATCATTATCTCTTTTTCAGCTACATATTTGAACCGAGTATGGAGGGCTGGGGTGGGACAAGGAGTTTTTTAGGGTTTTTTTTCCCCATGAAGATGTTGGTGAAAAACAACATATACACAGAAGAAGCAATATTTGACTACCCCAGTGCCTGTGTCCTTGGCAGGCCAGCATCCCTGCTTCATGTTGCTCACCTTCCCTGGAAGGTGGATCAGCCTCCTCCAAACCCCTTAGCAAGATGCAGTAGCAGAGCACCAATTACCAGGGCAGCCGAAGGCAGGGCTGTCACCTCCGCGCTCTCGGAATTCTCTCCAAAAAACATTTGCATAAAAGCCAGGAAAACTTGGGTAGGCACTTCTGCCGTTCTCAAGTGCAAACCTGTACAGATGTTTTCATTCTTCTCAATAATTCGCCACTGGTTCTTTCAATAACAAATTCCCTGAGTTGAAATAATGCAGAAAGTGAGACCTGTCTGGGTTTGTTTTAGTGCTAACAGCTTCAAAAGTTTTCACCTGACAGCTGAGAGCCATTGTGAAAGAGATAGGTGGGAGCACAGAGGATCAGGCGATTTCACAGAAATAAAACGTCGGGGTAAGCAGAATCCATCGCCAACGTAATGCTGTAAGCAGATCTTGGATGGTGGTACGTAAAGCCCCCAGGCATCCTCTCCTCCTCACTTTCCGGGTAGCCACTCCCGCTGCTTTTCCCAGATGCTACCCCACCAGGAGATAACAACTCATTAATACCTTTCACAATTCGTAATCAGATGTGTACAGCTTCACTCAGCACAAAACATTTGCCTGAAATGCCTACCTTTTGAGGCCATTTTAGCCTATGGGTTTTAAGACACTTTTCTCCACACAGAGAAGAAAATAGTCTTCAAGATTAAAAAAAACAAAAGCCCAACAACAACCAAAAACCCAGACAAAACCACACTGCTACATTTGGTAAGGCACTGTGATGGATGACTGCAGATGCGTGAGGAAAGCATTTTTTTGCAAAGGTCTTACTCTGAAGAGCAGGAAAGAGACTCTGCTGGGTAGCACTCTGTCCCAGAGGGGCTGGTCCCTTGTTTCCAGGTCTCTTAATCATGTTGCCCACACAATTAAATTTCAAAGCCTCTTTTTACTGCTTCTCACTGTGGTTTCCAGCCAAATAAATTCAAACACAGGCATGTAAAAGTCATACAGTGGCAGAGCAATAGCTCTTCTTAGCAAGGGAAACATGAATTATAAAAGCAAACCGGAAACATTCAAATTACCACCACACTGAAGGAAATCACCATCCTCCCTTTTTTAAGTTCAGTGAGGTTCCCCATATAGAACAGCTGCGACTTCTGGTTTATTCAGAATTGGGCAGATTAGCTCCAGAAGCAGAAGTAAGGGGTTTTTTTCTTATTATTTTATGCCTTATAATGGGATTCTCTGATGTCTAATAAGGTGTAAACCCATACCAAGGCATTTGCTCTGCATTTGGCTTCAGAACGGCTGTCTTCTGCATGGCTCCTCTGCTGCCTAGTAAGGAGTATGTAATAATGCTGCTTTTCTCTTCTTGATCATCTCTTTCAACAAAATCAGTATCTTTAAATTCAGTATTTCTTTTCCCGATTTAACTGAAATTGGTCATGGGCTTAAAAGTATGGTATGTGGGAGTATAGAGAGATAGCGGTAATGAAAGAAAATAAGCCTTATTTCCATAGAAGACCAAGCTTAAAAATGCCTGAAATATCTCTGCCTCACACCTATACACTGTGGTAAGTTGTTTATCTTCCTACTTAAAATGAAGACACTGGAAAGTAATTGAAGCAGAAAGTCAAGGTGATCAGGAGCGCTTTCTCTCTAACCCCTTCTGTCTGTCCACACAAAGCAAGGCACAGGCAAGTTTGTTTTGTCATAGTAGTATCCTTGAGTTTGTTTGATCCCTTTTGGCTCCAGCACCATTTGGAAAGAATGGAAAGAAGCAACAACGAATTATTAACATACTGGGGAGGCAGCCGTGACAGCCAGTGCCTGCATGTGCATTAGTACAAGTTCTTCTGGCTGCAGCTTTGGGTCCCTAACGTGGTTCTTCTTGGCCTGGCAACATTTTCCTGTCCTCTCCCTCACACTGGCAAGGAAGCACATCTGGGAACTTGTCAGGCCTGGCAGGACAGAGATAAGCTAGCGTCCTCAGCCTGCACAAAGCCTGACCGCACAACTGCAGGTGCTGGAGGAGGGGATGGGATGGAAACACATGACAAGGGCAGGGAGAAGGTGGGAGGTTGGGCAGGCCAAGGCAGCCCAGGCACACATGAGCTTAACCTGCTGCATAAATAGTGGTGCCGACCTCCTCCTATGAACATCTGCAGGCTCTGATAGTTATCCTCAAGACACCTGAGCACCAGCTTAGCAGCACAGGGAAAGAAACTCAGCAGTAAGGAACGGCTCGTATAGTGAATTGTTAGCTTGACTTGCCAACACAATCAAGCTGCACCAAAGAACCTACAGAATATACACGACTGTTCTTGGAAAGGAGAAAAATTGGCCTATAGTGTAGAGCGGGCCAGTTCTTAGAAAGGCTCCACATGCGTAAAATATCTGGCATGTGGCTCCACAAATTCCAGCACCAGACGACAGGTTTATCTGGAGCAATATCACGCCTGGAATCAGGCTATATGACACCATGTAACAACTAGATGAGGACTCTATCTTGATGAGGAATGTATCTTGGCTCCAGCTTATAGGGGCCTGACTTACTGCTGTCTGTAATGCAAATAACACATTTTAATTACTACATTGTTGGCTGCAAGAGTCATACGATTTCCCGGCAAGCTTCCCCACACCTGGCTAGACCAGCTCAGGAACTATTTTAATTCTACATCAAGACTGATAATTAAGTAAGTGAAAACTATGGAGGCTAGTAATCTCCAAAAGCACAAGCAATATGCATAGTTGTCCCACAAGGATTAGGCACAGACTATTTCAGCTTGAAGTAGGATGATATCAGACCATTTCACATGTCGTGAACTGAGCGTTTCATAAAAGTTGGACAACTAAGCGTGTCAGTTGTGAAGAGCAGTGAACCTATACCTTCCCAGCTGCAATTCTTTCTTATCTTACTATACAGCTCACTCACGTAATTTTTTATTTAGTCACCACTGATGCACAGGAAACTTGGGCACAGCACGTTTCTTCTGCCCACCAGTGCCCCAGAAGCATACAAAGCATGCATTTGTGTAGCAGCCTGCTGTCACTGTTCTTGTGTGCCTGGTCTCTCCCCGAGGTCAGGGGCTCTTCACTAAGTGCGCTTCAAACTCAACACATTTTCCAGCTCCAGGCTGTGCCTTGTTCCTTCACCTGGCAGGTTTTTACATCCCTTTCTGTGCTGAGGATGTGTCATTTAGGGACAGAAAAGAGAAGGGAAGCTATGTCTTCCTGCACTGAGCCACGAAGCTCTGCTTTCTCCCTCGTTTCACAAAGCTGTTAACAATGTTTACCCGTTTCCATTCTCTTCCCCAGTTTCCCGTACTGTGGTATCACTCAACATGTAACTGATGTTGTTTCAGGTGTAAAGCAAATATAACAGAAAAGGAAAAGCTGCCTAAAAGGAGTTTAAAATCTAGAACTGTAGCTACAAAGCCACGGCTGTGAGTGGCAGAGCTGAATGCCCAGCCTGGGACTAGGAGCTGATTAAACTGGGAGTTCTCCTAAGCCCAAGATTCTCCCATTCTCTAATTTCTAGGATCATTCTGTGGTTTTACTTTAAAATAGGGTGATACAACCCTAGCTATTTTGCAGACCTTAAGCACACTTTATATGACGAAGTGACTGATACAGTAAGGAGAAGAAATTTCATTTGGCTTTTAGTAGAGAAATAGCTGCGGTTCTTCTTTATTTTAGACATTTTTACAAGCATACAGCAAATCATATGCACAATGACAGTCATAACAAGCATAGTTCTGTCAAATATTATGGAAGAATTTATTAACATAGGACTTGAAAAAAAAAAGTGCATTTTCTCAACCAGTTTGTTTATTCTGTATATTATTCTAAGATCATACTTCCTGTCATTAGCCTGGTATATAGAAAATTACATCAGAATGCCCTGCTAAAAGTGACACCGCAGTAGAGTTGCACAGGATGGGAATAGGGGACTTTCCATTAGCACTGGTCAGCGGCATCACATCCTGCTGCACTCCCATCTCTTGTTTCTTCTCCCCTCCTCATTCAGAGCAGAAGTATATGCACCTCTGGTGAACACTCTGAGTAAACTTTTCAACTACACACCTCAATGAAATTCCACCTTTAATTAAGAACTCTGAAGCTGACTCCTGAAGACTCCTGCAGCAACTGAGTGTCAAGAGACGACAAAAAACTACTGCAAATTTCAGTTGTGCTGCCAGCAAATACAGTTGTCTCCCACATGTGTGCGGAGTAGAGAGTTTCTATATATAGGCTCAGGATGGCAACAGCTGCAGTCCCAATGTGCTCCATTAGTGCTTCATCCCTTTTCCAGAAAGCCACTCAGCTGCCTGTTTCTGTCACACTTCAAGGGAATCCCAAAGCCTTCATGACTTACCCCAGTAGCAAAAAAAGGCAAAAAGGACTCTTTAGTGGGCAACAATTAATTTTAAATCATTGCAGCATGAATGGTTCTCCCATCTAATGCTGAAACCACAGGAAACAGTGCACTGGGTTTGGAATATGCAAAAGAACATTCCACTTACAGCTCATCAAAAGGATAATAGCCACGTGCTTGGTTCTCTCTCCCAGGTATGTCAACACATATTTAGCAAGGACTAAGAATCCACCAGAACTCGTGCACTGTACTGAAGATTTCTCTGTAAGATAAGTTAGCATTGGGTGAGGTCCAAGGAGCTGGTTTTCAGGATGAAAGACGAGGAACTCAAGATTTGTTTTTTCAAGAAAATAAGCCAGATGAAAGGATGACCTCAGTGATTTTCTCTTGTTATAACTAAGGCAGGTAGTTACCAAAATGGATGTCCCTTCCTGGGCAAGAATAACAAATTCTCATTCACATCCTCTTTAATTGCAGTTGTGGCATCTAAAGCCTGCCTGAAGCTTTTACTACCCTACAAAAGAGTTCTCAAAGCTGAATTCAGTATTTCAACAGAGTATATCTCCTCATCCAACCAACACGAGGAGACCCAGCCTTGCTCTGAGACAAAAGCTGATGAGGGACACAGGGTCTGTGCTAGGCAGGAGCCTTACCTTGTGAGGGCCAAGTAGGAGCCACTAAGTGTTCGGTGCCATAAACAAACCCAAAGGGGGAAAAAAAAGGCAAACCCAAAAGCAAAAAACCAACTCGCTCAGATCTCATCTTTTCATTACAAACGAGGGGCCAAGGGCGGCTGCGCAGAACCTCCTCAGCACCCGCCCCGCTCCTCGCCATAGCCCATCCCCCGCGGCCCACAGGGGTCCCCCTGCCTCCTCAGCCTTCCCGCCGGCCCCTCACATCTCCTCAGCCTGCTTGCTGGCTCCTTGCTGGCCCCTCACCGTCCCCAGGCGTCCCCCTGCCTCCTCAGCCTTCCCGCCGGCCCCTCACATCTCCTCAGCCTCCTTGCTGGCTCCTTGCTGGCCCCTCACCGTCCCCAGGCGTCCCCGCCGGGCCTCCCGCGGCTACCGGCCCGCGGCCTCGCCCGGTGCCGCTGCTCGGCGTCGCTCCCTCCGGCCCGGGCAGCCAGCAGCGCCTGCCCTACGAGGTAACCAAGCCGCTCTCCCCGCGGCTCCCTCGGGCCGCCGAGCTCCGCGCCTGGTCTCACCGAGGCGACGGCAGCTACCAGCCCCAGCAGCCGCCGCGCCCCGGAGCCACCAGATGCGGCGAGAGGGCACGGCGAGGGCGGCTGCGGCCGGTAGTCCCGGGGAACGGCGAGCGGGAAGGCTGAGGGAGCGGCGGGCAGCGCGGGTTGTGGGCATGTCGTGAGAGGAAAAAATCCGTGTAGGGATAGCGTGAAGGGACAGATTGCGTCTGTGACAGCGACAGAGTAAGGACAATCACACAGGTCTCAGAAATTCCTCTTACACGGTGTTTATGGCTGTTGCTGCATCCACCCTCCTCACGACCCTTCCAGAACAGACCCTATCCGCCTCTCCAGCAGCAATGTGAACAGCTCGGGGTTTTTTTTAGGCTTGTATTTCATTCCACATTTTCCAAACTAGAAATATTTTTACGTAGATGAGCCTCTTCCCTGAAGGACTGTCTGTGTCTCTCACCTCAGGTGGAGCGAGCAACCGCGTCAGGACAGCAGGGCCAGCAGCCGCCCTCCGAGCAAAGTGCTTCAGGTAACCGGTGGCCACCATTTCACTGCGTTTCTTTTCAGCGTAGCCATATACTTGGTGACTAAAACCCAAGTTAGCTGTAAGAAGAGAAAATCCCCAGTAAAATCTAATAATGCATTTTCTACAGACAACAGATAATTAGAGTGTTGTGAGGCAAAAATAGTTCCTGCCTTGTGTAAGGGATCCTTTGAAAAGGCAAATTTGAGAACATTCAGTGTATCCTTTGACTGCGACAGAGGGGTCTCTGGAGGAGTTACGATACCAGAAGCATTACAGTCTTTTCTGTAATTGCTTTAAAAAGTACATGGTCTTCAAATATGTCTGTTAAGAAATGCTCTCTTTTCTTTCTGTCTTGGCACAGGTACTTTACAGGAATAAAATCTGTGAGCACCTCTCATTTTTCCAGCAATTCTTTTTCTTTAAGTTTGTAGGAGACTTTAGCCATTTTAGCATGGATTTTCCCTTGCCTTATCAAGCCCAAGGCAGAGGTGTTTGTTCCTTGGTGTGCATAACTCTGCTCAAGTGAATGGGCCTTCAGAGGAACAGAGTGCATGGCCACAACTGTGGACGTGAACAATTTGGCAGGATGAGAAACCAAAATTAGAGTTATCAAGTTATTTAATGCCTAACTCCCAATTGTCTTGAAGAGGTTTCAGATATCTAAATAGCTTTGAGCTATAGATACTGGAGTAGAAATGGCATGGTCATTTGGGTGCTTACTCTCCTTCAGTGATAGTTGGTAAAATCCTACTTGGATTTGAATACATGGTGTAAGAAGTGAAAACAATGCAAGGGGAAAGCCCTGGGAAACCAAATAATTCATCCAAATAATACATATTTTTTCTCCAAAAGGCCACATCAGTCTGCCTATATGTGTTTTATCTAAAACTTATTTCAAAAAAGTCTTCATTGATATCATCAAATTGAAACTATTTGTAATTTCATTTCAACTAAAGTTTCTTTTATCCCTACACTTTTAAAATTCTGTTTCAATCTCTGGTGCTTTATGACTACGAGGAAGAAGAATACTCCATGTAGCTCTGAAAGGAAAAAGGTAGTATATATCACTTATAATAATGGAAACATTGCTAGATGTTTATCTTCTGCCAAGAGACCATCCCAGACTGCCTCATGGGTACCTTTCACAGGGAGGAGGATGACTTTCAGTGAAATTTAATCTACTAAAAGAGGAACAGAGAAAACACTTGAAGACCCAGGAAATAATTTGTTTTCTTAGTTGCAGACTCCTAGGAACTAGAGAAGTGAACATCCTCACACTACTACGAAAGTGGGACCAGGGATAAGTCAAGGAAAGACTGGAAGAAAACAGCAAACCTGCAACTTCAGTATCCCAGAATGTAATCTACTTAACAGAGAGGAAAGTGGCCCATCAGCGATGTTCCACAATTAAGAAACAGGGGTTTGCACTTTTCCTACAAAAATACAGAAAGCAATAACCAGGCTATATCAACCC
This sequence comes from Phalacrocorax aristotelis, assembly GCF_949628215.1. Taxonomy (NCBI): domain Eukaryota; kingdom Metazoa; phylum Chordata; class Aves; order Suliformes; family Phalacrocoracidae; genus Phalacrocorax; species Phalacrocorax aristotelis. The sequence goes on from NC_134282.1 coordinate 7,674,128, forward strand.
ACCAGACCCTGCCTCGTCTGCCTGTCAAACCCGCTCACACTAACATGTTGGAGCTCGCCTTACACAACTCAGCCGTTTGCACCCAGAGAGGATTGTGCCCTTTCTTTGATCACCAACTCTGCTCTCCCGAGTAGCTTCCAACAGCCAAGAGTAACAAGGTTCAGCAGTACGGAAAATGCCGGCACGCTGGAGTCGTCTGTCCCCCAAAGAGACAGCTAATTCACCTCACGCTGCCGTCAAGCCCCACGCCGTGGGACTGAAGGCGCGTGTTTTACAATTGGCTCATCACGGTCAGCAATGCCTGTCATCGCTTTCAAACCGGGATGCTTCAGGAGTCAAAGTGTGTCTTGTCACCTTTTCCTCTCGCAATGCTAATTAGGCTCTGCTCTCTGCAAGTGCACAACAGAGACACAAAAGATGTTGATGAGTCTTGTTTTTTGCTGCCCATGGGAGTTACAAAGGAGACTTTTGCAGTAAATGGCAAGTGATGCTGTTTGCTGGCGGGATGATACTGTATTTCACAAGCTCGCTATGTACCAAGCTCTTGCTGGAGGTGGGAGGCAAAGGGTTTTCTCCCATACTTAATGCACAGTCCTTTTTCTGCTGCAGTTCCTGCAGCCGTGCATCTCTGGCCTCCCCCAGTGCCCCTGCACTCCTGTTTCCACCTACCCCGGGGGGAGTGCTTGACTTGGCCTGTTACCGAAAAAGGGCATCAACCTAGTCCTAGTTTCTCTAGGACTGTGGGATAAGAAACAGGAATTTATTTTCAGTGTAATTCCCAAATCACCACTGATGGAAATTAAATCTGAAGGATAACTAGAACTATTCTAGAAATACGTGAGAATAAAAAAAAGGAAAATAAATAGATTCATAGCTTATAATTTACAGCAATGTAAAACCAGTGTGTGTAACTGTTATTGCATCCTGTGTTCACAAGCACGCACACAAGTGGCAGAACAGCATGTATTGTACTAGTGGTACAATGAGGTTAATTGGGTATTTCTTCTGTTGTGAAATTTTTACTTGTCAGCTTTAACAGTATTCCTGTTAAATACTGTTTTGTGTGAAATTTCTTAGCTTTTATTGCTGTCTTCTGAAAACGGTTTCACACTGTTGCAAGAACTCATGTATGGATCAGCAAAGAGGTTTCTGTTCAGTAGCTTTATTTTCAGTGTAACCAAGAACTACCAGAGGGATGCTATCATGTATATACATACCTAAAAGGTGGGTGCTTCATTAAATTGGATACAGTTATTTGCTAAACAACAAATTAATAAGAACTGGGGTTCATGAGTTTTAATCTTTGATCTGCCCTGGCTCCCTTGGTGCCCCTTCATCGCTGCGAACTGTGAAAGCAGTGCCAGAAGGTCTCATTTTTAACATTTCTCTTTGCTTTTCTCTTTATATCCTTCTTTTACTAACACTCATTTGTCAATGTAGAATTTTCAGAATTTTAGTGTAGATGTAAAAATATCTTCTTTTATACATATCCATCTTTATGATTAATAACAAAAATGTAGCGACTGACCTAAAAAGACTGATTCCTTTCAGAATTATAAAAGGCTTTCATCCCATCTTCTGATCTGATCTTAAATGAGGACATTTTCAGTCCTGGAAGAATGAGGCATTGCTACTCCATATAAATCAAAATCTGAGCTCACAGTCTAATTTAATCAAAAAAGGGAAGAACAGGTTTTACTGGAAAATGCAGACATAATCGTCAAATGATGGATAACATAAGGTCAATGGTAAGTAATAGCTTAGAAGAAAAACAAACCAGTGATTGGCAGATGCAAGATTGTATTTACTATTAACCTTTACAGTGTAACTAAATAGAAACATTTCCCATCTGGAATTAGTACCCAGAGTGTACCTTCTGAATCTTCATGGCTTTATGACCCATGTTCAATTACATTTTTAATTCTTTCCTCATACACAACACTTTTACAACCTTCCCACCTATCAAAGCACTATAAAAATAGGACTCTGCCGCTCCAGAGAGACCTATTGTTTCAAGACTTCACAGGCTCACTATTAAAGGCCATTTCATGTTTCATAAATTTTTGTATCAAACATTCATCCCTGGCTTGCTTCCCTGTCTGAATGACATACTGGATTTTATTTTAAAGGTAAATTAAATCCTTCCAGCCATATTTTCCTTATTCCAGATGTAACCCTAGGGAACCTCTGTAAAATACCATTTGAGGGTGGGAGAAAACAAAGCCCATTTTGAAAACAAAGGGCAAAATTATCCATAGTTTGTCTCATTGCTACTTACATGTTGAAATCCTCCTCCGTGCTGCTAATATAAATGTAATAGTTGTTGATCTCCTGCCTCTTTTCATATGCAGAGTCTAATCACTAAGTGTGCTTCCAATGAAGGATATTTATCAATATACTCTTGGCTTCAAATGGCTAGGGAAAGGGAGAGCTCTGAGTACACAAAATAGCCATTTTAGCTATAATTCTGCCACTGATTCTAACAGAAAGCAATGTATTAGGCAAAGATTTAGATGTGGCTAAACGATACCAGTTTGTCTCTATGAGTCGTTAAGAAATTTGCATCTCCTGGAATAGATTGGATTCAGTTGTCATATATGTATGTGACATTTCACATACAGAAATTTAATGCAGGACTATTTGGTGTTCCTTCAAATGATTTTTATTTAAAAGATGGCCAGGGAAACAGTTTCCCACAAAAAAAAAAGTGTTGTAATTGTCAAATATTTCAATGAAAAATGTATTTTTTATGAAAAATGTAAAACAAATGTCAGTGATTCCTTAAACATATTTATAACAACTTTGATATTTTCAATACCCTTTTAAAATATTTCTAAAGATCTAACAGAAAGAAGAATAATCTCGGGCAGTTTTTAAAACAAGATCCTCAGGCTCTCGGGAAACAGAATGATGTTAAGGAATTGTCAGGAACAGTGAGAAGGCAGCGAATTGCAACGTGACAGTGGCAACCTCTTAAACTGCTTTTGACACTGAGGAAAAGTCCAATATAGCTACACCTTTACTCTCTGTTCTTTCTACAACCTTTCATATGTATAAGGAGTTAAATGCAACAAAACAGAGTTCAGTGGCACAACTGTGAAATTACTCTATTTATCCTGTTAAACACACAGCTATTAACATTATTAAATAGTTGAGCAAATTTCTGTGAGAAGAGCTAGCATTGAACATCAATACGGGAGGTGTGGAAAGAACTGTTGTAAACCCTTCTTCAGGTCTTTCACTAGTTTATTGATGTTTGCCTTAGTAGTACAGCATGCTGCACTTAACTCCCCCGATGTGATTTTTCCATTTTCTTACTTATGCACTGTCCTATAATGGCAGACGACTGTGAGGTCCTTAGCTTTGAAACATAAACCACAAACAGTTACATCATTACCCTCATAACTAGTTGCACTGATTTCAGTAGGACATACGTTCCTAAGATAAAATCAGGAAAGCTGTATATAGCAGAGCATAGGTTGAAGAGAGTACTTATGTGCCGACCTGCCTTTCCAGAGCAGGGTCATGTCTGAAGAGCCTTTGATTTTAGGTTTTCAGCAGAACTCAGCTATTTGGAGCAACTGATTTTAAGACACAAGACTTCATTAAATCTCTCTTGGTATCATAAAGTAATAAAGACTAAGTGAACTTACTAACCTTAAGGGAGTAATAGAGCAGGTTTAGAAAATGGCAGCTACAGTTTCAGATACGTATTATTTCACGCCAACATAACTGAGCCAAAGTTTAAAGTATATATCCTTATGTAAAATTAGTGTGTCTCATTTCTTCAGAGAGGTTCCGCCTGACTTGCTTTCTTGTGTTGCCACTGCTGTCTTGAAGTTTGTCAGTGTGAGACTTCTCAGAACTGTAAGAACCCATTTTATTGGTGTTAGAGGCCTTTGTTATGTGCCATTTAGTCCACCAGACAAGTACTTGAACTTTAATACATCTTCTTAACTTCAGAATTAAAACTCACTGTAAGGGAACTTTGTGTGTTGTCTCAAAACTGGGTTTTACTCAAGCCAACATTTACTGCCACTGCATCAGCTTCATATCTTGTGTTTCTCAGCCTTCTCCTTATACCTCAGCAGTGCAGATTTTCTTGAGAGTGCTTGTTCCTGGTAGTTTTGGGTAGAAAACTTATAAAGATAAAAATATCTCAGAGACTTGCAAGTAATACTTCTCATGTCACAATCATTACATGAATAAAGTATATGAGCATTTAGGTTTTCCACTGTGGCTCTACTGTTTCACGTGTACTGACTGAACCAACCCTTGCTGAAGGAAACTCTTTAAAAGGCGCAAGGCTCAAAGGCACTGAAAGAGTGGGGGCTCCCATGTTTTATACAGGAGCTAGGTTGGAAATATAGCTTACTTCACTTCCAAAGAGTTATGTGATTCAATACTTTTATGAATTTTCAGATCTAGAAAGACCAGATAAAAAAAAGCAATAGCAGAAAGATAGATCAACATGCATACAGCCTACAGATTCTGCAAATTATGCTATATTTTGCTTTTCTGTCCTCACATGCATCAATTCAGGAATTAATTCTTGTAGTTCGCAGTTGGGAATACAACTAGTAAAACTCACATTTTGGCTGGTAGCCCAGATCCTCTCATATAAGTGCATCAGCCGTCTCCTGTACCATTACCAAATCCATAGCATTGTGTATTTGTTACACAGGAAGTGCTGTTAGCTAATGCTTAGCCAAGCGTGAAATAATTTCTTCAATATTTTTCTTTTTCCATTACAGCAAGGAGCAGAAAAGAAACTATTTTATCTGCATGCAGTTATCAGGTTTTACTCCTAAAGCACAGGATTAATTCTAATATTAAGATCTTTCTCCTCAGTTGATCTGCCTATCCTGAGATACATTTCTTATGCTTAAAAACTAAAGTAGAAATATTATGAGGGTGCTTTTATTTTGTGCTGTCACTGCTGGTGACAGAGCAGAGTGTGGTTGATGCCCTTTTTCGGTAACAGGCCAAGTCAAGCACTCCCCCCGGGGTAGGTGGAAACAGGAGTGCAGGGGCACTGGGGGAGGCCAGAGATGCACGGCTGCAGGAACTGCAGCAGAAAAAGGACTGTGCATTAAGTATGGGAGAAAACCCTTTGCCTCCCACCTCCAGCAAGAGCTTGGTACATAGCGAGCTTGTGAAATACAGTATCATCCCGCCAGCAAACAGCATCACTTGCCATTTACTGCAAAAGTCTCCTTTGTAACTCCCATGGGCAGCAAAAAACAAGACTCATCAACATCTTTTGTGTCTCTGTTGTGCACTTGCAGAGAGCAGAGCCTAATTAGCATTGCGAGAGGAAAAGGTGACAAGACACACTTTGACTCCTGAAGCATCCCGGTTTGAAAGCGATGACAGGCATTGCTGACCGTGATGAGCCAATTGTAAAACACGCGCCTTCAGTCCCACGGCGTGGGGCTTGACGGCAGCGTGAGGTGAATTAGCCACCTCTTTGGGGCACAGACGACTCCAGCGCGCCGGCATTTTCCATACTGCTGAACCTTGTTACTCTTGGCTGTTGGAAGCTACTCGGGAGAGCAGAGTTGGTGATCAAAGAAAGGGCACAATCCTCTCTGGGTGCAAACGGCTGAGTTGTGTAAGGCGAGCTCCAACATGTTAGTGTGAGCGGGTTTGACAGGCAGACGAGGCAGGGTCTGGTGGGTTGATATAGCCTGGTTATTGCTTTCTGTATTTTTGTAGGAAGCAATGACTAATTGCGTCAGCCAGCAAAAGTGCAAATCCCTGTTCCTTATTTGTGGACCATTACTAATGGGTTGGGCATTGCACAGCCCACCAAGAGACAGAATCCCTGTATAAGGAGCTGACAGTGTAAGCAACTGATCGGATTACTAGCTAAGTGTCCTCAACTTCCATATTAAATCAAGTTGTGGTTATTTCCTTTTCACATACTAGGTTTTCTGGTTATTCTGGAGGATACGAGCTATCCATAGTCACCTGTGATGATAGTAAGGCAAAAAAGCAGGAGATACAGTAGTTAACAATGGATTCCCAATACAGCAAGAAGCTTTTTTCCCCCTGTATTTTACTTCAAAATTCTTTCATTTGCTTGGCAGGGTATGTCTCCTGACTTTCAGTTTAAGCGTAAAGGTCAGCAGAGAACAATGTTTTTGGAGAAGTCATTAGCTATAAATAAATCAGTTCATAACATCTGATAAACAGCCTCCTGCAGAGGGATCCATGTAAATACATTCCGTTCCTTCTACGCGCTCTCTCATCCTTTGTTCGCTTCTTTTTCATTGGCTGAAGGCTGCTGCCAGTCATTCTGCCCCCTCTAAGCAGGTACCATGATTGTGACAAATTTTGTGAGCTGTGAGAACGCTGAAAGCAGTGGAGCTTGCAGGGAAGAAACCTGAATTTAGTCTTGTCTTGTTATCACCGGCTTTTTCCACATGCACGTGCAGAAATGAATCCTTGATAGCCGGAAGCAGCAGTAGGGAAGCCCGCAGCTGTTTGAAACTCATTCCCCCATCTGGTGTCAGCTTGACAGTCTGGTGCCTCAGAACACCTAGGACTGATGTGGAAATTGGAGAAAAAAAAAAATCAACCAAAAAAATAAAGTAGGTGTAAAAGAAATTAAAACAAAGTTGTAAAATTCTCTTGTAGTCTGATTATTTTTCCCATTAAAATACAGCTCCTATGCAGCAAATCTTCACCATGGTGAGGTAGATGGTGCGGTGGTATGTATATCTCACAAAGTGGGAAGGAAGGAGAGACAGTTCTGACAGTGAAGGTACCAACCCATGCGGCTATTTCAGTACAAACCATGCCGTTTGGATCTCACTAGACATTGCCCATGAGAAGACGGAGAACAAACAAAAGGAAATGTGTTTGCCACTGCAGACACACAGAAAGAATAGATATTACTTAAAACATCCTTGAGTAGGAGTTGTGTATGGGAATTATCACTTTCTTTACTGCATCCAGTTCTTATGAACCCAGACTTTCTTGTATGATTCAGTGGAGCATAGACATCTAAATATTTCTAAGCAGCTTATCCCTTGTACCTAACACGGAATGTTTTTAAAGCCTTCTTCTGCGAGTGTCCCTAACCGTTAACTTCTGGGTATTTTTTTAATTACTTTTGTATTTCTTTCTGTGCTTTTGTATTTCTTTTGGAGGAAGATCATGACTGTATCCAGTGGGCACCAGCAGTGCTCCTTCAGTTTTCTGTGCTGGCTCTTCAGAAAAAGTCTGCATCTCTTCCTTTTCCTGGCACTTATCAAATACATATCCCATTTCAGCCCTAGAGGTATGAATGCTTCAACTTTATTTATCAACAGACCCATTTCAAGCAAATTTGAAGCACTGGGCATGAATACAAACACTATAATTTAAAAAATGGGGGAAGTCTTAAAAAACTTTCCATACCCTGATAAAAAAATTCTTCCACCATCCTTGTTTGAGTATTTCTCTATCTCCATCACCAAGATCTGGGAAAATAAGTGAGCCTTTCAAACTGAGTAAAAGGAGCCTGTCCCTGAGGCTGCATATGAAAATGGAGCAGTGTGTGAGAATCAATCACATACTCGCAGAGACAAAAGGAACACAGGCTGCCTGCTTCATGCCATTCAGGAACCATAAAGCAGTCAGAAAACCAATTTATCCGGCTTGCTCAAGGAAATCTTAAGTAGCCCAGAGCTGAATTATCTCTATCATACCTTTTAGAAGGCTTCACTTTTTAGGGTTTATTAAGAGTATGGTCAAGGGAAGGTGTCAGGGTTGGATCACTGCTGCACCTTTGAAATTCCCTGTGGCTGTAACTAGCCCCTTGAAGAGTCATGGATCTGAGTGCAACTGGGGGTCTGTTTTAAACTATGCAGTCAGCTGGGTCCACAGTTCATTTTAGTGTTCAAGTTAGTCACAAAAAAAGGCACTTGTAACCTCAGCTCCCCTCTCATCTCAGTTTTGGTGCAAGCCTAGCTTGGCTGACCTAAGGATCTAGTTCAGAATGCAGCCCATAATGTTCTGCATACAAATGCATCTGAAAGAAGTAAAAATGCAAGGAATTAAAATGTATAAATCAAATTTGTAGTCTCTTGCGTAGTGCAAATTAAATAGTCTACAACTCAAAGACATGAAACATCTGCTAAACCAAGTAAAAATTAATGAAGAAAATGAAGATTGCTTTGTTGTTGATTTTTTATCAATTTGTGCTCAAACCTGAGAAAGATTTAATAAGAATGCTGCCAGTCTGTAGCTAATTCAAAGTGATTCTAAATTACTTAGCTTCTAATTATATTTTCTTTGCATATTTTGGAGTTCTTCACAAAAGTGCGAAGTTTGTGATGCATTAATTCACCAGCAAATACTTTACAAACATTTCCAAATATATCTTCACTCAGTACTGATGCAAAGTTATGCTGCTATTTAAATAGAAGAATACTTTAGCTAGCAGCTTTGGCCATCAGAATCATCTTCAGCTTTATCTGCCTGGCCTTTTTGGCAATATTTCAGTCATGCTCCAATTCTCAGTGAGTTCATCTCTGCAAACTGACAGGGAAAAATGTGTTTTGAATAATTATGATGCAGAGGGTCTAACCAGGGAAACTTCCGAATAAACCAGTGAGAATTTCCAAGAGTATGTCATGCCCTTGAGAAGTGAACTCAGAATCAAGATTTTGGGATTGTGCTCCCACCAAGGTCCAAGGCAAAGACTCCCACCAACTTCAGAGGGAACAGAGATTCAGCTTTTCCTTCGCATTTCATTGTCACTGTCAGCATTAGAGTTTCTTCGTGAACCTTTTGTGTATTTGGATCACCTGGTAAATGTAAAACTACTGAGACCAGAATCACACTGTATCCCTCTCAGCTTCTTTCCATCCCACTTCTTTATGCCAGTTGCAGGTTGCCTTTACATCCACATGTGAGCTTACTGTTAGAGAAATGTTTTACTTTTCACCTACAATAGCCAATTTTTTCATGCTATTCTAGAATTATATAAATTCAAGGTTCTGTAAGTTGATAGACTCCAGAATTTCCTCCTGGTTAAATTTTTCCATAAAACAAGTATTGGCATATTTTCTTGATTGTGTGTATCACAGTATAGTTGGCTCTGATATTAAAAGTAAATGAGAACATGTAAACACTAATAACAGCCCTTAGTTCCCTTGGGAAATTACACTGATTTTTGTTCTCTTGAAATAATGTTAGGACAGGTATAACATACACCAAATTATATACTTATAATCAGAAATTATATACTCTAACATTAGTAAGTCAGGTCTAGGATTTCCCTTCTCCTGTTATCTGTCTGTATGCAGATACCTGTATACATTTAACCTTCCCAATATATCCAGGATGTGCTTCAGCTGCACAGCTATACACTGCTTCACTGTTGGGGTTTGCCACGCGCTATTCCACAGCAGAAGCTTATGTTTAAATAAAAGAGGTTGCTAAAACATGACTTGCCATTTTCCAGAAAACTCCTTGCATCCTGTGACTCTCATTCTTACTGACACTAAGGTCACTTTAAGTTGCCAGGAAATAAATGAAAATCAGACTTTACACCCAAAGATGTACTATAGTGAGGAATGGGAATTGAGAATCATGGAAAATAGAGAAGAGCGACTTGTGTGGAAAATTGCTGTTTTCATTCCACATCTGCAAATGTTCCTCTTCAACAGAGATGCAAGATGAGCAAAATTCCTATAATAAGATTTCTCATGGGTTTACCAGGGAGAAGGCAGAATTTACCTGCAATGCTTGGCATTTGCTGCAACATAAAATTCTGGAAACAATATTAGAAAGTGTTGTTTATATCAACTGAGATTGAAAGAAAGGATAAAAATAACTGGCAGAAAACCTAAAACTTTATTTACCCATTATCAAAACTGTTGTGGAAAGCAGTTTATAATATTGCTATACTGTTACTCCTCTGGGGAGCTGTGTCTGTCAGGGCCAAATAACATCCTGAATATTCTAGAATTTGTTTCTTTAAAACATCTGAAAAGAAAAGCACGAGAGATTTTACTGCATTGCAATTTTATTCTTGACATGCAAAAAGACAGTTTCGTAGATATCATTGGCACTATTTTTTTTCTATAATGATTTTTCATATTATCAGAAGAAAAGGGAGATGGCTCTGTAGGCTTCTGGGAATATTTTGATATAAATTTCAGTGTTCTTACCTGCAATGAAAGGACTAACCTGCAGTAAGCTATATTTCCGTGCACTTCTGATTTATGCTAATAACACTGAATCTGAAAAGCCTGAGAAGACTTTTCAAATAGGCAGCAGAATACAGTAAATAATAACAGAAGCATACTCCACCATTTAGCATCCCATAGAATACTATAGAACAGAAATTTTACAGATTTTGTACTATTTTTACAAGAAAATTTCCATCAAACTAAATGCTTCGTGTTAGTATAACTGTCCAGTAAACCTGATAACCCATTCAGTATTGTATCCTCACTGTTCATCCCCAGGGTAAAATAATAGTGTTTATTTGCAACTAGACTAAATAGTGTCAGTTTGCAACTAAAGTAAATGAAATAGGTTTTTGTTATTATTACTTAAGTTATCCTTGTAACTAGCTTTACAAAATGAGGCTTTTTGCAACCAAAAACATTGGTTTTGTTTTATAAGCAAGAAATGATAATGCTAAAGGTTTTGGTATTGTGCAGACTAGCAAAAAGTGAGTGCTTTTGCCAATATCTTAGTCTGTATTTTAATTCTGGGTAAGTTGCCTATGAATGAAAGTTGGGTGTTGCTTTTTTTCTCTTGGACCCAAAATAATTTCCTGTTTTACTCTGTATCAGGCATCATATACCCAATTCCTGTGTATTATAACACTAAACAGATGATGAATACATGTTTATATTAGCAGATTATTTGCTTCTGTAGCCAATGCATGAAAACAAGTTCTGCCTTGATAGCTTCATGCTACATGTAAGCAATAGGAGGAGCTGTTGAGCAAGAAATGTTTTTTTTCCACATGTTCAAGTCAATACATAGTCTGTAATTAAGTTTATTTGCGAAGCTGACTCAGTGGTGGCTTTTCATTCCTTTCACAAATGAACAAAAGTCAGCGTTCCCCCCCCCACAAACCAAAATGAAATCCTTCAGTAACAACTGATATCACAAATATTTATGAAATTTTCAGTATTGATTTCCAGTGTTTGAAAGATTTGGGCCTTGAAGTTCTGTTTCTCCACTGGGGAGATTTGCTAGAGTAAGCAGTGCAGGATCCAGCCATGGAGTGCATAATGGAACCCGTTTTGCCGCTTACTCTGAGTCAGACCACTGGGCTGTCTCCGTGTTGCTTTGAATTTTGCACTTAATGGTACATTTTTATAGACCTTATATTTAATACATGGATTATTAGCATTTAATTAGCAGACAGTTCCATTTATAGGGCTGAGTAGTTACATGGATTACTTTGGGATGACTGTATCACGATGAGAATTGCTACCCCATTGCATCTGTTTAGCAGAACAAGACTTTGCCTGTACCCTACTGTTTCACCTGCCGCCCATTCAGAAAGGCAAGCTTTAGACATACCGAAGCTGCAGAGCATTTCAGATCATATTTTGTCAGCCGAGATGCTTTTGGAACCAGCTCAAATGCTCTTGCAGTATAAAATATGTATAATGCAATGGAAGACGGGCAACAACAATCATTTTGCTAATGGACTGCTCCAAGGTAGTGTGGGGCATCTTCTGCTTCTGGGAAGCGTTTAGCACAGAGAGGATCCTGTACTTCTTTGGAGGAAGTTGCTGGAGAGTGTATGGACTCTAGTCCTCAGTAACTGAAATAACAAGGAGGAGACGCACGCGAGTGGCTCTGTGAGTGATTTGTGCACTCTCTGGCTTGAAACCGCTTTATTTCACTTTGCAGTTCCATTGTCTGAGTTCAAACTGCCATCAGCGAAACACAACTTTCATGCAAGTCACTGTTCCCTGACAGTATATACACGTTGAAGTTTCATTAAAACGACGATGAAATAAATAATTAATTAGTTGGCGGTAGTGAGCAGCATTCTCCGCATTTTTACATTTATTTTATCTTTCATTAAACATAAAATTAAATAGAATTAAAAGAAGCCATAACACAGTTGTTATTAAAAACAAACACAATCATTACAGAGCCAATTTTGCTTAGTGGCCACATACAGCTTGCCGCCAGTACAATGAACAACTCAAAGGGGAGCTGCTGCAGCAGATACAGCAAAAAGCCAGGGAGAAGAAATTAGCTCTCTAAGGGCACACATACAAAGACAAATTGACGGTGCTGAGGGATCTGTGTTGTAATGCAAGCGTCCCAGGCATGTCGAGGCAGAGTTTAGATAGAACTGAGGCTTTGTTTAAACTGAGAAAAGCTGTGTTCACAAAACAGGGACTTAAGTCTGACCGAAAAGCTTTAGGCTAGATGCAGCTACAAAGTTTGTAATGGCAAAAATATTATTTCGCTGATGCAATTTAATTCAGCCTCTTTTTGTCACATTTAGTCTTATGTTTCCTGGAAGTCATCACTCAGTTAGCTACTCAGTCAGCAACGCAAGCTGTAGATGCTCTCGAGCCTGTGGTGTTACCATATGACTGAGCTCATGGGCACCTACTTTGGCTTTTCAGGGAAAGAGCCCACGGCTCAACTCAAGTGGGCAGTGACAGATGGGAAGATAAAGGTGAGAGTTTCTTCAGGCCTGGAGTGTACAGCTTTGGATAGTCCTTTGAAAAACAAATGAAGTGTTACGTACCTCCAAGATTTCAAGCAGTATCATCGTTACATATGACATCTGTCATTAACTTTCGTGCTTCTCAGAGCTGGCTATAAGAATAGGACACAAAAAGGCTTAAATCATTAGCCTTGGATTAACCAGGTTTGGGTTTGTGGGATCTACTTAAACTGACCTTTGAAAAAACTAGCAAAACAATAGTTGAGGTATGTTTATGTGTGAGTTCTACGTTAAGAAAAGTCCTAAGGAGGTGGGAGCTGCTGAAAGGCTTGGAAGGCATGTACCTGAACACTCAGCCTTGGCTGAAAGGCAGTTTATTATGTTTTTCACTCAAAATTTCAGACTGGTCTTGTGGTTTGCTAATTCCTTTTCAACACCACTCTTACGGGATTGACTATTGCATCAGCTGTCATACTCTCTGAGGTTGGTTGACGAATTCTGTCAGCTTTCAGACCCCCAGTCTGCAGCTGGCTGAACGCCGCTCAGCTCATTTGCAGCTCCACACTACGCTGAGCTGTTTGTATTCTGGCAAACTTCTGCTCACACAGTCACAGCTTGCAATTTTCACTGCTTATCAGTTAGCAGAAAAACGGCAGCTTACAGGCATGGGTCAGAGAAAGAGAACACACGTTTTGAGTATAGGGTTTTTTTTTTTCCATGCTGTCTGGGCAAACTCTGCTATCAGTTTAATAAGTGAGAAATCCCTACTTTTGTCCCTCTTCACCTGCGAGCCCGTGAACGCAAGTGGAGACTACTGGTGGTCGTGTACAGTTACCCTCGAGAAGAACACCAGCGCTCCTGCGTTGGGTGCTCTCCTAGGGTTTTTAGCAGAAGCAGGGGTGGCTGCTAGGGTCACCCCGGCTTTTGAAATACGGCCAGCGGCCGGCGCTGCCCCGGCGCTCCCCGATGGGGGTCCGCCCTGGCCGTAACCCACGGGGCCGTGCAATAGCGATAGCGATAGCAAAGCAATAGCAAAGCAACCGCAATCACAATTCCCGCCCCGGTTCACGCCTGCCTTGGCCCCGGCCACGGCCCCGGCCGCCTACGAGTCCCAGAAGCCTTCGTGCCGCCCACCCGTGCCGGTGCCCGTCCCCCCCGCCCCCCATCCCCGCGGAGGCCGCCGGGGCTTGTAGTCGCGCGGCGGGGGCCGGGAGAGGAGGCGGCGGCGGCGGCGGCGCTCCGCCCCGGGGGAGGGACGGCGCAAGGCGTGGGGGGGACACGGGAGACAGGTACCCGCGGGCGGCCCTGCCAGGCGCCTTCTCGCTGCGGACGGCAGCCGGTTCCGCGACGCGGCGGGACGAGCTGGGAGAGCGGCGGAGCGCGGCGGCCTCCCGCGGCGGAGCAGCGGCCTAGGGGCGCCCCTAGCGCGGCGGCGGGCTCGGGCGCCGAGGGGGGCCGCGGCCGCCGGGGGTGCGGCACCGGCAGAGCCTGCCGAGGCGCACCGCGCCGGGCCGGGCCCGCTCCTCGCCGCTTGCTGGCGGCGCGGCTCCCCCCAACCCCACCCGCGGGAAGGGACGGGGCGCGGCGGGGCCGCCGGCCGGCAGCGGCGGTGCGCGGAGCGGCCCCCCGAGAGAAGGGAGCGGCGGGGCGCGGGAGTCGGCGCTGCCCGCCCGTCGGCTGCGCCCCAGCGGAGCATGCACTGACTCGCTGCCTCGGTTCGGAGCCATCCCAGCCGCCGGGGTGCGCGTTGCATGGTGTGGGGATACACGGTCTCGATAATAAATGATAGAGGATACAATGACTTTGCTGTCTCTGCTGGGTCGGATCATGCGTTACTTCTTGCTTAGACCGGAGACCCTGTTCTTGCTGTGCATCAGCCTGGCCCTGTGGAGTTATTTCTTCCACACGGATGAGGTGAAAACCATTGTTAAGTCCAGCAGGGATGCGGTGAAGATGGTGAAGGGCAAAGTGGCCGAGATCATGCAGAATGACAGGCTCGGGGGGCTAGACGTGCTGGATGCAGAGTTCTCCAAGACCTGGGAGTTCAAGAGCCACAACGTGGCTGTCTACTCTATCCAAGGCCGGAGGGATCACATGGAGGACAGGTTCGAAGTAATCACTGACCTGGTGAACAAGACTCACCCCTCCATCTTCGGGATATTTGATGGGCACGGAGGAGAGGCAAGTGCTCAGCTGGAAAAAAAAAAAACAAACAAAAAACAAACAAACCGAAAAAAAGAGGGTGGGGGAGGATGGTTCCAGGGCAGAGAATGGATGTGTTTTTGCCCACCAGGTTTGTGTAGTTATCTTGAGACATTGTTTGGGGCAGTTGTTCCTTGGGTTTGGTTTTTTTTTGGGGGGTGGGGGTGGGGTGAGGGGAAGTCTCTAAATAAGGAGAGGGAGCAATACTCCATTCCCTTTATCTCTCGTTAGCCCTTCCATGATCGGCGTGGTGTAAATGTGTTTATACCCCCTCTGCCCCTTAGAGTAGTAGTAAAGGTTTAATTGAAGTAAGAGCCGTTGGAGGTGGCTCTTACGTGCGTGGAATAACGATAATGAGTACAAACTCCCTGGAGTCATCTTTTGTTACAGCAAAGTGTGGTGTGATCTGATTTTGGCACGGGACTGGTCTCCCCCTCCTGTCAGGAGCTGTGCTCATCAGCAGTGGTTAGAGAGGAGCCCTCTTAAAGGCAGGCATGTGTGCAGCCTTAAAGCTGGTTGTGCGTAAAACACGTTTTTGCAGTAATTCACTCTCCTGTGAGGATCAGCGAGTTGCTAAGCATGAGTATCATGTTTGTGAATTGCATGTAGTTTTTAAGTCATCACAACTGTGCTGTTGTACTTGTCCCCTCCCTAGTGGAGAGCCAAGAAAACTGTCATTTTGAAACTTTCTGACGTTTAACCTCTTAACTTTTTTAGGCAGGGTGATTTTTGTTAAGCTGTGCTGTGTAATTAGATTACAGCTTGATGGGGTACTTCATTTATTACAGATGACAAATGTTGAAACTTTATAGCTTCCCCTTCATTTAGGATTGTGGTGCTGCCACGTAGCTTTTTGTATAGCACAGAGCACATGTTTCATAACTGTGGAAAAGGACAAAGAATTTGTCCTTGTGTGACAAATTAGCTCCAGCAACCGTTATGCCGGGTATGAGATGACCTCACAGGTTTTGCTGGGATGATGGAAGTTGGAGAGAAATGTTGAAGTTTTTCACGTAAGTGCTCCTGCTGAGGAGGAGTAAGGCAGCAAGAGAGCTTGGGTGCTCCTCCAGCTGCTTTCACAGATCAAATAGTCAAAGTCCTTCCTAGAAAAGCATTGGCAGTGACCAGATACTGATGGAGCACAAGGATGGTAGCTGCTGCCCTTCTAAACCTGCAAGTGCTGCCTGAAAAATCCAGGCCTTAGGCACATAATCAAAAAGCTGCTCTTCTGCTGCCTGCATGGTTGTAAAGGGAGTCAGTCATCTGTCCTGCTGCTGTCTCACAGTGTCAAGGGTTTTGCCCCCTTTAAAATAATGCAAGCACTTTGGATATGGAAAATTGTTAGCTTCATTAAAAATTCTGGTTGTGAGCCTGTTTTCCATTTTATGTCTGGTCTGAATGGGGGCACAGTTGTGCCAACTCTTACTGGCATACTTGCGCCAGTTCACTATTCCTTGGCCTTTGAGGAAAACAGGCAGAAATGTATATGTATCGCAAACTGGTACACATCCGCTCCTGAAGGAGTACTAGCTCTGATCGTGTATTTGGTACATCTGGCTCTCTTGTTTTCTGAGGCTTTGGACAGGAGGTGCTTGCGCTCTGTCTTCTGCCTTCTTCCCTTTTATTTAAATTGACAGTTTTCCTTGTCCAAACTGATCAGCCAAACCAACTTTGCTGGAATATGTGTCATGTTTTTAAACAGTATTATGAGATCGTTACAGGTAGAATTATGATACATACGCTTAGACTTTGGCATTGTGAAAGGGGGATCTTATTTCTTCCTTTAATTTTGTATCATATATGTATCTTGCCCTACACTTGATTGCAAACTCGGTATATTCAATAATCCGAAACTAACACAGAGCATAGCTAAATGACAAGAATGTGCCCTACACATATTTTTTGCATGTTTGTTTTGTTGCTGATCTACATCTGTACAATATATTAATAATATGGGATCTGTGGAAAGCTCATTTTCTTTTGTTTTCTGATTCCTCAGAACTTGCTTTAAGTGATTCAGTGACAAAGTATGAGGCTTCTACATGAGGCCTCTCATTTTGAAAGGTTTAGCAGATCTCTCTTCCAACCTTACTAAAGTTAATATTTTAAAAATATGTGTATCTGGTATCTCTTACTTATCTTTCTAATGAAATCCTGAGATGTTCTTAGTGGCCTTTACTCCCACAGAAATAGGTGCCTAATCATACAGGACATAACTAGTTTCTAGCTTTAGATTTTAGGTAAAACTGATCAGAAGAGCATGAACTGTGTGTTGTGCATACAGCAAAAAATAAATTACGAAAAATAGGTTTTAGTCTTAGCAGGCTTTGTAGTTTTGAGTAGAAAAGAGGGGAAGGAAAAGAAATAGACAAAAATTAATGCTCTTATTTAATCCGTAGTACATAATATTAGATTTCAGGTCTCTATCTGAATTGGTTTTCTGAATGTCTTGTTTTATTATTTTTTTTTAAAAAAAGTGAGAAACACTTTATCTACGTATGTAGCAAAGCCTCTGTGAAGATTAAATTTTCCAAATTGGCTCCCATCAAATTTCTTCAGGTGTGTATAAAGAACAAAGAACTGCTAGTCTCTGGAGTTACATGTGAAGCAAACTGTTCTATATGGGGAAAAAACTGTTTCTCCAAACAGACAATATCACAAATGAGATGCTAGATTAATTCTTTCTAGCTATATACAAGGGAGTGTGTCTCCATTAATTACTTCCTGCCATATTATGTTGAAGTGGAAGGATAGAGAAGCATGATTCAAGTAATGCGAATTACTGTGTAGTGCTAATTTATGAAGATTTCTGGGTTTTGCTTAAATCTTGCCAATGCTTTGCATAAATTCTACTTTTCTGTTATGTCATTTCCTCTTCCATCTTACAATTTTAGCCTGAATAGGTTGGCAGCCATTTACTTAAATTTTGTGGCTGGCTTGATGAGAAAGCAATAAGCAAAAATAATTATTAATGCTCTCTGTTACAGCTAAGAATCTGGTGTGCTGCTGCAATTACTTGCTAAGGGCAATAATATTTCCGAGATAAAACTCGATACATGGTGTGTCGTACAGTCCTCCTTTTATAAAAAGTTAGTTTGTTTCTTGAAGATTGAATAATAATAATGATGCAGAACAGGTAGAGGGCAAAGAAGTAGACTTAGAATGAAGAATAGTGTCTGCCTGTTGTCTCACTCAGTTACTTTGGCCAAAGGAGTCCTCAAGGTGATCTAACTTAGAATCAAAAAATAAGAGAAGAAAGTATTTGTCTGTACTCTCGATCAGCTTCTTTATAAGGCTTAAAAATGGCTTGAGTGCTTCCCCCCCCCCCCCCCCCCCCTTCCCTTTTTCCTTTATTTAGAAGTTTTGGGGCTGTCTAGACTGGAAAATTGAGAAGTGGCAAACTACATAAATGATAAAATAACAAACAATAAGCTTGAAAGCTGAGCAAAGGAAAGGATTAGAATTTTTTAACTATTTCAACTAGCAATTACTAAAGTGTTCTTTTCTCAAATATTTAAGGTTTAAGCACTCAGTTTAATGAGGTCTCAGTATTAGATAAGAACAAAGTAGCTCAGCTACCATCTGCAGTTTTATGGTTATGGCTTTGTTGCATATCATTGGTTTTTCCTAACCCTATGAGGTGAAGACTTTAAAAATAATTATAGTAATAGATAGTACCTTATAGGCCGCCTGTGCTTGTTTGCAGTCATAAACTGATGCGGTTAATGACGGTGGGAAATTAAAGTTCAGTAACTGTCTCATAAAAAATGTCTTGCTCTTTTTATTTCTCTTAGCCTCCTTAAATAAGAACACGGCAAGGCTTGTTCCTTACGATCTGTAGGTGTGGAGAAGAGCATTTTGCATTATGTAATTGGTTTTTAGAGTTGCTGATACAGTGTTGCACTATGTGAAATACACCTTATTTTTATTCATAGTGTAGGGCAAGATTGGGGAGCTTAATTGTGAAAGGAGGCAATTTGCTGTATAAATGGCTAATGTTTGTAACCACATACAGAATCACGTCATGCTTTGTGTGCCCCAGGACCTTGAAATCAGTGGCAGGAACTGTTGGCAGAAGTCTCTGGTTACTGATTAACTGACAAAGACAAAAAAAAAAAAAGGAAAGGTCAGAAGATAATGGTGAGAGTCCTTACTGGTGTTGTCTGAGACTATGGAAACGTGAATGCTGAGGTAAGGCCCGGAGAAGAGGGCACTGCGCCAGCTGTGTTTGAATGAGCCTGCTGTGCATTTAAAATACAGGTACTTGAAAGCATGATTAATTCCTCCCCAATTCATTGGGGTGAACTTGCTGTCGACTTCAGGCCCGCCGCAACAAACAAGTTGATGTGAGGTTAGGCTGGGAAGGGAACTTCTGAAATGCTGTGTACTGTGGTAATAGCTCGTGTGCGTGTTCTCTTCCTTTAACGAATATGAGATGACTTAGTCCACAGTGAAGGCAAACGAGTAAACTACCATAAATGTACCAAACTTGTGAGGATATCGGCAGAGCAGCTGTAAATCACACTGTCTGAATAGGACATGGTGTCTGTACTCTTGTGTTCGTGCCAGTTAACGTGATTTTTTTAGCCCCTTCACAAACTGATGACCTGAACTGTAGGCTGTGCTATGATGATGAACATCTTTTCAGGCATTGATGGGGGAAATCTATTCCATTTAATTGGAGATGATAGTTGACAGTTTGAAGATAATGTTTGCCTTCTACTGAATACGGACTAATGAGCTAATATTTTTATTTTGATGATCTTTGGATTTTTTCATTTTTCCTAGTTTCTGATCCTAATAGCAGAAGGTGATTACACTGTGTTGAAAGAAGAGAAAGCTAACAAGTTGGTGTTTTTCTAGATTTATCTGGAGCAGCTAATTCTAAATCAAAACCTATTCCTCTGATACTGAACTACTTAAGCAAACTTAGTGATGAAAATTTATCTATCATACTTTTGAGTAAAGGCCATTAAGGATTAATGGCTTGAGATTTTATAAAATGTAAGAATAAATCAAAAACAGCTTTGAATTTTTATGGATGTTATAGCCTAGTTGTGAGGCGAAGCCTTTGAGGCTTTGCAGTTTTAAAAAGAAACTGCTGGGATGGTTTTCCTTTTATAGTAATTTCCTTCAGTTTCTAATCTAGAATCCTCTGCAAAGTGCCTAAATGTTTGAATAAATATTTACATAGGTGAGGTCATGTTGATATGCAAGTCTCAAATCTGCTTATAAATTCCACATCAGTGGCCTAAAATATAAGCCAAAATGATATATAGGAACATTTCTGGCATTTCATTTAATTTATCCAAGTTTTCATTCTTGGATATCATGTTACAGGGTTATGATTTTCACCCTACAAAACCATGCTTATTTGATTTTAGGTCTACACTATATGCTCATTCGCTGTACAAAGCTGTGACTTAAAATTGATTAAAATGGTGTAAAAATATGTAATTGGAAGTAGGAACTCTTATCGCTGCCATTCACAGCTCTGTCATTGGGTGTTGAACTGAGTCTTTTTCAATTTTTATAAAAATCAAAAACTCAATTAATTTTAAATGTAGTCTGCCAGCTTGGCTTGAATCAGTGCTTCCATGTTTGGGCACACAGGCCACCAGCTGATTGCCACTGGTTTAATTAAATCAATTTTGATTCTTAGATGCTTTCAGATTATGAAGGCCATTTAAATTTCTCCATGAACTTGAGTAACTCAGACTACTCCATAGGAAGCGTTTGTGTGCGTGCTCTTGCTGCGTGGTCAATGCCCGCCAGCTTATCCATCGCCGTAGGTGGGGAGGATATTTCACAGCTACTGAGCAGGGATGTTCAGAGTGCAGTTATTAGAGTGCCTGGTGCTTTTTAACTTGATACCCTGCGGTTGCACTCTTGGGGCCATGCCCTTAGATATATAAGCAATCTCTAAAGATGGATCAAGGCTCAGAAATGAGCAACATCTTAAATTGCTTTAAAATGTGCTGATTTGTGCTTCTGATACTGCTTACCGTGCAACATAGGCAGCGGTGAAGAATTAGCTAGTCCTGCTTAACCTGGTGTCCAGCCTGGATGTATAATAAGCAAATTTAAATGCAGTTTTGGGGCAGTAGGATTTTGATCAATTCCGTTCTGCAGGTCAGGAGCTTGAACATTTTTGTGTTTAGTAGTGTGAGAGAAAGAAAATTTTGATTCTTCTGTCATGGGGGTTTAGCTAAAACAGCAGATTGCTCTAGCTCTGTCTTCAGTGTCATGCTTTCAGTATCTCTTTTGGACCAGAGTGGTATTTCTCCTTCCTCCCTTTTGTTAGAGATCCAAATATTCATGGTGTAAATTGTTGCTTAAAACTGAGTTTTGGCTTCTGGCAGCTTTCACTTTTTAAAAGCATCCATATGCCAGGAGGTTGTTGGCACTGTCTTGGCCCTGTAGGAAGGCCCTGTACTAGTTGATGGGTTCCCCTGCACTGGATGTGGCACTTCTCAATGTTCTCTTGCTCTCAGGACCCTTCAGCCCTGACCACCTTCACCTGGCCCATCTAGCATGCTTCCTCAGTGCATACTTATTGCCTTCACAGATGTGAAACTACAGGCAGTGCTGTACCATTCCCCCATACCCAGGAGCCTTTGAACATGCGGATCTCTTCAGAGTCATGTGCAAGATTGGTCAATTTTTGTTACCCAGAAAGGCAATCCAAATATAACTGGCACTAATGTTTCTCGGGTCTCAAGGTTTGGGACTTGTGCTTTGCTTTAAGCCAGCATAGATACTGATAGGTCTAGAAAAAGGAACAAAATTCTTATGTACTCCTTCTGTAGTGTCCTTTCGTTTCAATCTACACCCTTGAAAGGAGAGTTCCCAAAACTAATTTAACGGCAGCAGCTGCTATAATTATGCACAGAAAATCATACGCCTCTAGCTCCGCTTCTTCACTATAGTATTTGTTAAAACCTTGAAGTTTAAGTGAACTCACCCACCCTTTGGACCCTACTGCCACCCTCCCTACTCTGTGCCCCCGCAAAGCAAGCCTATTTATCCACACATCCATGTCCCTGCTGTCCAGGCAACCTTGTGACCATGCTTTTGTACCTGAGCATCCCATGAACCTTACTTCTGCATCCATTCAGGGGATGTTCTACCTCAACAAGCTGTGCCCTGTTTGCCCATGCCGGCCCTTGGGTCTTTGCACCAGGTAGGTCCTTGCATGTGCTGGGACCCAAGCAGACACCGGAGGAGCTGTACAGCAGCACTGGGGTGCTCATCCTGCATCTTGGGCAGGATGCCAAAGACAAGCCGTAATATGAGCTGTGGCTTGTACCGTGTGGAACATCTGTGGTGATTAAAATGATCTGCATGTTCCTAGCAGTGTGTGTGCGTGCCGCGGTTTGAAAGTCTCTGTAACATGTTTGGGAACATATGCCCTGTGCCACCATCATCTGAAATAGGGACTAGATATGAGAGTGAGGCTCTTTTTCTTTAAAACAGCTTTTATAACTATCAGTTCCCTTCAGCTGCTGGTGTCCTAGTCAGGTTTGTTATCACCAATGTTCAGTGTCTCTGTTGCTAGATACCAGTCTCGCTGGACAGACCAGTTTCTCTGGCTCAAGGCCAGCCCAGGAGATCTTCCATGTAAAAGAAGATCATGAAGATTTAATGACTCTTTGTCTTTATTAGCCCTGTAGAGTTTCAGTTCACCCCAAAGATAATAAGACAACAAAGACGACAGATAAGGCAAGTCCAAAAGGAAGTTTCTATCCTGACAAAGATGTACGTACAGAAGCTTGTGATCTCCAGGCCTTTATAAGTCATATGCAGAATCAGTAGTTGCAGCAAGTTGGAGCATTTCTTTCTTTTGGGCTGTTTGTGTGCTTTTACTCCTGATGGTTAGCTAGTGTTAAACACTTTAGCTAGTGTTTTTCTTAAAGAAGTTTAAAACTTACTGCCAAATATAGAGATTTCATTTGAAAGCAGCAGAGCTTTAAAAAAAGTAAATTTCACTGCAGTTTAGAAGAAGAAAGGTTACAGATGCCAGAATACTAATAAATACTTGAGTCAGGGTAAGTAGAGGAGATTGGGGTAAACTGTAGTTTAAATAACGGCCCATTTATGCCCTAAGGCCTGATATTTAGATGTCACGGCTGTTCCTGAACTGGCATAAGTGAACTACCTTGATTACATTCAACAAATAAAAAGAACAGTAAGTGCTTCTTAAGACTAGACTTACAGGTCTAGAGTAATTTGGAGGCCATAAAATAATCTGAATGGAAAAATCTACCTTTCTTTCTACTCTTGTAGAAAAGTTATTCCAGGGGAGTAGCTGTTGGGTGGTTACGTACAGCACTGAGCTGGACAGGAGCTTGGGCTCCAGGGAGAGCAGGGGCCGAGTTGTTGAGTGATAGAGCAAAGCGGGCGAGGGGAGTGGAAGAAGCGTCTCTCTTTCGATTGGGTGCCATAACAAACTTCTGAGAGCTGCTGCTGATACAAATTGATTATGATGCTGAAACATTGCCGCTTCTCATCATCTCCGACCTTGTCTGATTCACAGCTGTGTGAGCAGCTGACATCTCCAGCCAGACAATCAAAGTACGTGTTTTAACTGCTAAACCACAATGCAATTATCCATAGCATGTCATGTCGGCAAACCTCAAAGCTCCCCTAGAGAAATGAACATTTATTTGCATTTACTTTCAGCTCTAAAATGTTATCCCTTGCAAATTTTCTCATTGTCATAAATGTTGAAAAGGCGCTTTTTTTTTCCAAAATCCCCTTCCAGGGTAAACATTTGATTTTATTAAGTTCTGTTATAATAGATGAAGCTGTCATACCATACTGCTTTCAATCAATATGCTTTTTAATGTAATAAATCTCTTTCCTTTTTTATTCTCTACCAGATAGAAAACTGCTGGAGGGCATGAAACATTTCTTCTGATAAGTGAAAGTGCGTGTCCCATAATATAGTTCTCTGGTGTGCCACGGCTCGCTTGCACTTCTTTAAACGTGCATTTTAAATGGGAACATGATTTATTTGCAGGTAGTCTGTGCTTGGACTGAACCTCAGAATTGCCTAAACTTTCCCTGAAATGTATGTTACCTCCAAACACACACTGAAGCTGAGGTATTGAAATATCTGACTGTGGCCAGCATTAAATAAAGTGTCTGTCCAAGCTGTGTGCTTCAAGAGTGGAAACTTAGTGTGGGAGTAGGAGGAAGGGGTGGACGAAATATGCTTGTCTCCTTAGTTTTCTTAATATTTATAACCCTGAACTTTCATTTACTTTCCTGAATTTGAGTGAATGGTTTTTTCTAGTTTTTCTAGCCTTTTTTTAAAGTTTAAGTCTTTTTAGAATGTGATATCCCTAGAAAATATAATTTTCTACTAAGTAATAACAGTGGACCACGTGAGCTTTGCAAAACAGAATCTGGTGGTCAGAAGAGGGAACTGAGAGATAGGGAAGCATTATTTTATGACTATATCCTTGAAGAACTGAGAGAACTGAGTGACTGATAAAAGGGAACATTCCACCTCAGAAGATGCTGAAAGCTGAAAGTATGAAGTCGAGCAGAACAACTAGTTGGGATGTTTATGCATGTTGATAAGAATTGAAACTAAGTGTCTTTTAGGTGAACTATCTTCATTATAATACTAAAAATCATGCCTGTAGGTCAGAAAGCCCCTTACTCAAATAAGCCCCTGACTCTGAGCATGCTTGGCAAATTTAAAGGGAGCTATACCTTTAAGATGAAGTAAGAAGGAAACTAACCAATGATCAGCTGGGGGTGTGTGGATATTAGCTGTGACTGACACACTGAAC
This sequence comes from Phalacrocorax aristotelis, assembly GCF_949628215.1. Classification (NCBI taxonomy): domain Eukaryota; kingdom Metazoa; phylum Chordata; class Aves; order Suliformes; family Phalacrocoracidae; genus Phalacrocorax; species Phalacrocorax aristotelis. The sequence goes on from NC_134282.1 coordinate 7,698,788, forward strand.
TGTATAAATCCCTTGTAGTTTCTCAGTGCAGGTGCTAGCTTTGTGGAGTTACCAACAAACACCCATCTTGGCACAAATATGAAATGAATGAAATACTTTGTGCATTTTGGTGCTTTGCACACCAAGTGAGCGAACCTACTTTTGGGAAAACAGATGCATGGGACACTATCTAGGTTGTAGAAGGTGCTTTTAATGGTTTTAATCTGACATACATGTGATGTGGTTACAGTGGGTTTATTTCTGCTGAGAGCAGGGAGGTTGGACAGGAATCTGGGTGATGCCACTGAACAAAACTTCATTAGATATTTATTCCTGATCACCCTAAGTTTGGCCCTTTATTGGTATGGAACAAAAGGGAAATGACACAGAAGTAGGAAAATAGCTACATAACTACAGAGTAGATGAAAACAGTCTCTAGTTCACAAGGAGGACAGAAGCAGCAACACTGGGAAGGAGACAATCTCGTTCCCTGAAGTGGCGTTAACTGGAAGACACCAAACTGACCGAAGTCATATGTAGGATTACAGTACATGTAGACGGTTGTGTTATAACTCATGTTCTCCTATAACTGAGATTAAACAAGATTTTGTTGTGAAATGCCTATGATAATGAGCAGCTGATACTGGGATCATGATTCTCAGCACACCTGATCACAGCTGCTGATGTGAGGACTAAGCCCACTTGTCTGTGGGCAGGATGCTGCTGGGATTCCTGTTGGAGAGAGGTGAAGGTGAGTGGCCTTGCACTACATGCTTGGAGACGCGGTTAACTGAACCGTGACAAGGAAAGTAAATTTTTACTAACTGCTTGGAAGAAAGCTATTGCTACCTCTGCAGTCAAAAGCATCCAACGTTCTTACTGGAATAACAAGGCACAGGAACTCCAGTGCAGGAAGCGGGTGAGGATGAAGAGTAGAGCTTGGGATTTGAAGACAAGCGTGTGAGAAGAGGAGAAAAGGGACAACAGTGTGTGTTTTTTTGCATCATAGCTTGCCTTAATTTTAGATTGCTGTAAGACTAGACGTATTTAATAACAAACTGTTCTAGCAAGATCACCAGGCAGCTATAGGAAAACTACTCTCAGTTTCAATGTACAGTTGTTTGTATACTGCCTGAGATCCAAACCCGAGCAATGTATATGTAAGGGTTATTTCTGTGGTTTAGGATGAATACTGTTTTCTCTCTCTCTGTGCATGTTTGAGAAAAACAGAGAGCATGAGTGTGCATTTTGGCAGTGTTTCTTTATGGCTCTTGAAAGAGCACTAACAGTTTTGTAACTCTGGATGCTCTGAAAACTAAACTTTGCCCTCTTTGTTTCTACTGATGGTCACTGGTTTGCTGGCACGGATTCACAGTCCTTATTGCTCACGACATAGAGAACAAAATGTAGGACCAGCTGCCTGTTTCATAGTGCCAATTGGCATCGATGTGTCAGAAAAGAGGTCCAAGCAGCTCTTCTTGCTTATGTATCATGCATAAGTAGTAATGGGAGGTGCTACGTTAATTTACACCGAGGTTGGTATGACAGGCATTTTCAGTCTGCAAAATGTTTTATGCTTTCATATAAAATATATCACATAACTTTGACTTTTTTTAAAAGGGACTTGCCTGACAACTACTGTTACAGTAGTAGTTTTGGAAGGCAAAGTAGAATGATTGAATTCTCTGTGGATGAATGTTGCATAAAAGATTTGTAATCTTTGGCAATTAGAAAATTGTTGCTGAGGTTAATGGTGATATTATTTTTAACTTTGAGGGCAGGAGCAATCTCCTGCCTCCAGGATGGAATTATTTCAATCAGTGCTTTAAATAAGCATTTTCTGTGATGGTTTAAATTGACAATCATTTAAATCATCAACCTGAATTCTTTTTTTGCTGTAGTATTTATTTTAGCAGTTATGTATCCTGGTATACCGATTCACAATTCTTTTTGTATTGTTTCTGAAAAGGAGAATGGTATTTACTAGAAATTTTTTCTTTGGTGAGATTTTTTCTCCCTGTTTTTGTGTGGATATTGTAACTGTAGATAAAAGCAGAATGAAAAATTAAGAGGCCAAATAATGTATCTACATTTGTTAGACATTATTAAATGATTTAACAGGAGAGGTCCCAGTTGACTGGAGGTTGGCAAATGTGACACCCATCTACCAGAAGGGATGGAAGGAGGGTCTGAAGAACTGCAGGCCTGTCAGTCTGGCCTTGGGGCTGGGGAAGATTATGGAGTGGTTCATCTTGAGTGCCATCACCTACAGGATAACCAAATGATGAGGCCCAGTCAGCATGTGTTTAGGAAAGGCAGGTCCTGCTTAACTAACTTGATCTCCTCCTATGATCAGGTGACCTGCTTAGTAGATGAGGGAAAGGCTGTGGATGTTGTCTACCTGGACTTTTCGTAAAGCCTTCGACACTGTCTCCCACAGCATCCTCCTAGAGAAGCTGGTGGCTCATGGATTAGACAGGTGTACTCTTTGCTGGGTAAAAAACTGGCTGGATGGCTGAGCCCAGAGGGTTGTGGTGATCGGAGCTAAATCCAGTTGGCAGCTGGTCACAAGCAGCATTCCCCAGGGCTCAGTGTTGGGGCCAGTCTTGTTTAATATCTTTATCAGTGATCTGGATGAGGGGATCGAGTGCACCCTCATTAAGTTTGCAGATGACATAAAATTGAGTGGGAGTGTTGATCTGCTTGAGGTCCCTGCAGAGGGATCTGGACAGGCTGGCTCGATGGGCCAAGGCCAGCTGTATGAGGTTTAACCAAGTCAAGTGCTGGGTCCTGCACTTGGGTCACAACAACCCCAGGCAACGCTACAGCCCTGGGCAAGAGTGGCTGGAGAGCTGCCTGGTGGAGAAGGACCTGGGGTGCTGGTCGACAACTGGCTGAGCATGAGCCAGCAGTGTGCCCAGGTGGCCAAGAAGGCCAACAGCATCCTGGCTTGTGTCAGCAATGGTGTGGCCAGCAGGAGCGGGGGAGTGATGGTGCCTTTGTGCTCGGCACTGGTGAGGCCACATCTCGAATACTGTGTTCAGTTTTGGGCCCGTCAGGGCAAGAAGGACATTGAGGTGCTGGAGCGTGTCCAGAGAAGGGCAATGGAGCTGGGGAAGGGTCTGGAGAGCTGGTCTTAGGACGAGAGGTTGAGGGAGCTGGAGGGGTTTAGCCTGGAGAAGAGGAAGCTGAGGGGAGACCTCATTGCTCTCTACAACTACCTGAAAGGAGGGTGTAGTGAGGTGGCTGTTGGTCTCTTCTCCCAAGGTATAGCAATAGGATGAGAGGAAATGGTCTCAAGTTGCATCAGAGAGGGTTTAGATTGGATATTAGGAAATATTATTTCACTGAAAGGGTTGTCAAACATTGGAACTGGCTGCCCTGAGAGGTGGTTGAGTCGCCATCCCTGGAGGTATTTAAAAGACGTTTGGATGTGGTGCTTAGGGACATGGTTTAGTGGTAAACTGGTAGTGTTACATTTAGAGTTGGACTTGATCTTAGAGGTCTTTTCCAACTTAATGATTCTGTGAATTCTGTGTACTTGCTTCTAGAACTAATCGTACACAACATTTTAAGGCCCTGAAAGGTGAATTGACATGCTTCTGGGAGTTTTAAGGTCAGTTTTGTGATGGAGATCGTCTTATTAGGCATCTCTTCCTGAGATCTGGACTTGGTGGCCAGATTGTCTGTGATAAGGTCAGGAACCGTCTCCTTAGACTCCAGTTATAACTGGATTTAGAGCAGGGCAAACAAGAATTGGAGGTAATTTCACCTGATCAAGCTAACCTATCATCTCTTCAAAGAGAATGATGATAAGATAGTCAATAATTTCAAGACCCCCACACTTTTTCTTGCTTAGGAGAACTTGCCATTGTGTAAGGCATTCTTTGCTAGAGTATTGGTGCCCTCATCTAAATCTGCTCAAAGGCTCTGTCCTAGTGGCTCTGGTAGGAGGTTGTACCTTGGTATTACCAGGTCAGTATCTGTATTTCTCTTTAACCTTCAGAAGCAAGTATGTGCTATTTCTAATCTATTATTTTAATTAGTTATCTCACTAAGGTGATAGATTATATTCTCAGGCTTTGAGATATAGATTTTGTTAATAGTTTTGTTTTTAAATAATGTGCTTTTTTTTTTTAAAAAAAAAAAGCAACTTCTATTTAACTTACCTGCCTCCTTGTAAAGAACAGTGCCAGTCTGGCTGGTAGTGAAAGACAGCAGCTGAAGACAGTAGCTGCATCCTGGTTCTTGTTGGAGGTCTGTGATGACTAGAAAAATACTCTTCAGTAAATTAGAGTGTCTCTTGGGATGTGTTGGGTTTTGCACTCCACACTTGAAGTTGCATGAGTTGGAGTTTGTATATTCTAAAGTGTTCATGTAAACTTTCAAGACTGGCAGTTGAGATAGCTGCTTCTAATAAACAACATTATGATGCTGTGGCAGAAGAGCCAAAAGAAAGTGTATGCAGATGCATATTGGAATTAGTTGTTTCAAACGTAGGTTTTAAAAGCTTTTTTGGCATGCGGGTTGTATGTCTCTTATTAACGAAAAACCTGACTGTGAAAGAAGATGAAAATCATGCTGATGAATAATATGAAAGGCTGTAACCTCAAACCTATTGTAGCCAAGAGAGATATTTTTACTGGAATGTTTTGGTACTGAGTTTCCCAGCACTCCCAATTGATAGGAGAGTTAAATACAATTTCAGTGACAAACACCATTTAATTGAGGGTTTTTTTTATATATACGAATTGAAAACTTAGCATTTTGTCTGTCACAGTGGCTTTAAGCAGACCTCACTGTGCTTCTGGTTCAAAGGATTTCAAAAGAGTGTCACGAAAACATATACCTCTGTGAACAGGTGTTTTCAGATCATTTTACAGGCTTAAATTTCTGCTTATGTCCCTTGGCTGATCTGATACAAGTCAGCAACACAACTGAAAATAGAACTTTATAGTCCTGCTCTCCTTCTCTCCCAGGTGCAACGGCTGCTTTTTTCTCTCCGTCAGACACCGACATTGTTAACTGTGTGCCTTCCGTTATTTAATGTAACACCATCACCTACCTGCTGGGTTTTGCAGTCTTCAGTTGCTTTTCTTAATGTGGTTGTCAAGAAAGTAATAGCACCTAAGACCGAGCAGCATCAATGGTTATTTCACGTCGGTATCGTGGATCTTAGTGGTTATCTTTCATCCGACGATAATGTCACTGATGTGCCCCTGTCACTGTGTGGAACCCTGATTTGAACCCAGGGAAAGTGCTGTGCTACTATTTGTCATATTTTAAAAGAATTTTTTCAGCATTTTATTGTGAATCAGAATTTTTGGTTTAAAAAGTGATCTAACTAGCAAGGCACAAGTGCGAGAAGATGGCCAGCTGTTAGACAAAGCTGGTCACTGACCAGCTTTGTTGGATATGAGAAGGATGAGGAGCACAGCTTGGTTTCTCATTAAGTGAACTCTCAGTCCCAGTGGCTGATGTGATAGCTGAAACTCGCTGTGGATGTCATGAACTCATCACGCGCATGAGCTGTGAACCTGGTACTTCATCAGTCATTTCTGGAGCTGGAGGGGCTTTGCCTGGCTGTTTCAGGAGACCCAGGCACATAACCATTTAACTGAATTAACACCCAGAGCTTTCAGCCCGTATCTACGGTGTTGGGGGAGAAGCTGAACTCAATCTTTGTGCTCACCTGCTTCTCTGGAAGCAGGACTTGCTGTTCCCTTTCTTTGCCAACAAGAGTTTTTCAGTGTAGGGAGCTAATGGCAAGACTTGAAAACTGAGCATAATTTGTCCTCTCTTGAGGAACATGAAGGAGAGTCACTGCAAGCAGCCTATTGCTTGCAATGTAGCCGCTGCAGGTGTTGCAGTGTGGGTTCCTGAGGCAGTACTCTTTCCTCTTTCTAATTTTCTAGTGCTGAGAGTTAAATAAATGCCCTGGAACGCTAAAATCATCTGGAAACTTTTGATCCAGGAGACCAACTTCTAAGAGGCTGGGGATGCGAACACAGCAGCAATGGGGAGGCTGGAAGTGAGTATGGGTAACATTTTCTGATCTAAATAACAAACAAAAAGTTAAATTAGAGAACATAGGGGGTTTTTATTCTTTTCATGAAAATGCTCCAGAAGATCTAGTTAAGTGTTTTTGGTTTTGTCCTTCCAAGTTACGTTAATAAAACATTTAAGACCACCTGATCTTTCTTGAAGTGCTGTATTGCAAGAAAATTGCCCTTAGCAGTGAGGGGTGTTTCAAGGTGAAGAGGGATAAGTTGGGAACAATAAAAGGAAATTAAATGAATTAAAATGGGAGTGGGGTGTCTGTGTTTTACCATGCCTCTGTATAGCCACATGAGGAGGGGAGATCAAATGAACCAAATGAAGAGAGCGCATACAACTGAACGAGGATCTTACTATAGCCTAAAGCTTATAGCTTGAACAACTCCACACCACTGGAAAGAACCTACAGGTATTATTTTTGCGCAGCAAGAATTAGTGAGATACTAACAAAAAAAAAGCATGAGATGATCAGTGCTCAAAAGGAGCAAAAATGTAAATATTTTGTAGGGAGAAGCAATTAGTGGTAGGAAGGAGCTAATGCCCAGGCCCCGAGCTGCCAGAGAATCAGTTTCAAATACTGTTCAATAAAGAGTTCAATAAACATTTTCAAAATGCATCACCGGTACCTTCTCTATTTCAGTCATTAAGATGTACCCAAGAACTTATTCACATGTCAGAGTTCAAGAGCTTGTCATGAAACTGCCAATGAGTCAAAACACTCCAGGAAAGCTTTTTTTACTAATGTATCTCTGCAGATGCCTGTGTCCTGGGAAGCACGGTTCTCATTGATGTACTTCAGGAGTTTGTGCAAGCACCTCTTTGCATCTGGATTTTGAAAGCTGTGGCCCTGGATTTGCACAGGCATACACAGGTGCACAGAGGCCAGGAGGGAACTCTGGCAGTGGTGTAGTGCTGGCAGCATGCCATAAGTGCTCTACAGTTTTTCTTCTAACTCTCTAGCTATGGTGCTCTAGGATGATAAATTAGAGAAGGATCTGGGCTGCTTTAGGGGTTATTAGCATTCCCTGCACTTCAGTAGGAGATACAAGGCCACTGTTGCCTTGGCCTGTCCCTGTTGTGCGACCTTACAATTTCAAATGTGATAATTTTCAATATTTGAGATTATTTGAACCACTTGGAATTAGTAAACATGCTAGTGATCTCTTGTTTGCATGACCTTGAAAAGATCAGAGCTGTCTTTAATTCAGCTGAATTTCAGAGGGACCAAAGTAAGGATGGGCTTAATGCCTGGTACAACCTGTTGGGTACCTGGTGATTGTGGGGCATGTACCTGAAAGGGGAGGTATAAGTGCAGCCTTTCTTATCCCTGTCTTTCTCTTTCATTAGCAGAATTTGTAGCATTATGGGACACTATTTACAGCCTAAGAAGAGCTTGACTTCTTAATTTATCCAAGAATAGAAAACGAAGATCTCATCAGTCCAAAGTGAGATTTGAGGGAAAGTTTAAAAAATGGAAGTGAAACAAGCCAAGTCTTTTCCCTTCCGTTATATAGAAAAATAAAATCAATTTATTGGTTTCTTGATTCATTCCAGTAAATACAAGAATATCTGTTTCAGCTTGAAAATAAAGGTTGAAACAAGGATCAAGAGGGACACATATACTGAACTGACTTATGGAAGTTGGCTTAGTTGTGCACTTGTGTGTGTGTAATAATCATGGACATCACTGTGCCTGCAGCTGGGTAGCTCATTTTTGTGGACCTCCTAATGAAAGCCACCACCACCCCGGACAGAAGCAGTAACAACAGAAAAATATCTGTGTGCATGGAAGCATCTGTAGAGAGAAGTGTCTGAGTTTTCTTAGGTATTCATCAGCCTCTTTTGTTTCCAGTTGTGTTGTTTCCAAAGCCCTTGACAGAAGAGCTGTTTGTTGTTTGGGACAAAAGTGAGAAGGGAAAGATGGCTACTCTGTGGGCAAGATGCACAGGCTCTTAATATATTTCTGTGCATTTCATAATATTGGCTATTCCCATGTTGGACTGAGAGGGGATATAAGAGTACAAATGTAAAGTCTGGGGTATCAGTGTCTCTCTTTAATTTCAGTGCGCCTTGATACTGAACTTCAAGATTTGCAGAGAGCCATCTCCTGCTTTGCCTTGTGAGTTCTTAATCAGGAAAAAGAGCAGCTTGTACAGCAGCCGGAGGCTATTAATGGATTAAACACTCATTTTAAATGTTTCTTAAGAAGATGAGAAATATTGCAATAGAGTGCACAGCATTCGGGTTATGATGCTTTGGAGACTAAGGCATGCTTATACCACTGTCACCGTTGTGATTATGGCATGTGCAAGCTTATTTGAGCTAACTTGAGTACCATGTCTTGTGTAGCTGTTAAGCGCTCTTTGAGACTGAATAAAGGTGCATAAAGTTAGCCCATGTGCGTCTCCATCTTACAACAGCCACATGCTAGCAATATGCAAAGAAGCTATTTAAAATTAGCACTTCAGCACATTAGTATAGATTATCTTCAGTATAAATATATCTTCTGCTGTCTGCACCAGACCTACTTAACTCCTCTTCGTTTTTCCCAGCAACAAAGTTGAAATGTTTAACTGCTTAAATGGCATATTTGTTAGCTATTGCAGGACTTAATACTTGGTATTTGTGCATGAAACCAGATGGTAGTTCGTTAGGATGGAATTGGGATTTCTAGCTAGTGAGAGAAGATAAAAGTGCTGTTTCAGATTCTGCTCTGTGAGAGAATTTGGTACTAATTACTCATTCTATGAATATTGGGTTTTGTTATTTTATATACAGCTTCTTAAGTACGGACTTTAAATTCTCATATCCTGTCTTGAAAACTTAATTGCAATCTGAACTTGACAATCTGGATTTAGATGGTTTTGAAACATGAATAGGGAAGCTTGCACAGCACTATCCAGTACTACAACTGGATTTCATCAGTTTGTTTTTTCTGGACAAGAAATTTGCATACATACTCATTCAATGAATCAAGTGTGGGGAGAAACATTCTGTCTGTTTGGTCATAGTGCATATGTAAACAATAGGATGTCAGACTCCAAAATGCTACTGTTCTTTTTAAGTTGAAAGCAGATAATAACCATAAAGGTTTCATACCCTGAAAGTATATTTAATATAGGTTTATAAACAGCTAAGAGAGGTCTTATTTAAAATTAAATCTGTTATTACATGGGTATATGTTTAAGCTAGTGACATTTTGCTTTCATTGCTTATAGCCATACAACTTGCTTGTGATTTGACTGTAGGAAGGAGATGGTTAGCCTATAATCCTTGCCGTGTCGATGCAGACTGGATTTAACAAAGGAGGCAGTCAGTATGTTGGAGTAACTTTTTTGGTCCCACTTCATAAAGGTTGCTTAAAACTGCACTAAAAGTGAAGTTCATAAATCTTTACAATTGTCCATACAGTAAAAGTTGTAGATTTATGTTGGTTGGATAATGCATCGCTCCCTGGTTGTAATGGTGATGTGACTGCTACCTTTCCCACTGCAGATTAAAGTCCTCAAGACTTCTTTAGTTGCAAGGCATTAATCTAGATGGAATGGAAACAGAACTTTGAGACCAAAAAAGAAAAGACTTAGCGTGTGCAAGTTTGTAAGGAAAGAGATGAGGAAGAGCAAAGAGGTTAAGAACTGCAGCGTTGTGCAGCTTTATCAAATTCATTTCTGCTTTTTGTTAGGATGTCCAGGACTAGTAGTCCATCCTCTCGTGACTCTCCCAGAAGGTGTTTTCAGTCCTTGTTTGGCTGACAGAAGATGACTGGAATGACAACTATTTATTATGTCAGGGGAACGCCTTGGGTGGACAATGGTCTCGCGCTGCGGCAACTCGTTCTGAGACTGTTAAACTAATGCGTGCTAATATTAGGAAATAGTACGAAAGCAGAGACCATGAAATGTGTGTGAAGTGTGAGAGAGAACCCAATTAATAGAGTTTCCTTCCATCTTAAAGAAAAGCTGGAGATTTCTTTAGCAAAAAGATAAGAATACTTGAAGGAAACATTGTGATATTTCAACAGTTGAAAAAGACCAAGAGGCGTCACTGAAAATTTGCTATTTGAAGGCTACAGCTGCTCATCCACGAAATTTATCAGAGCCAAATGCTGAGAATGGAGAAGTCAGGATAGACTGTCTAGAAGGTAAAGAAGAATCTGTGAGTGTTATTGGTGTTTAGGTCTCTCTTAGTCAAGAGGACTTTGAAGATTTTAAATTTTTCCAAGTGGAAAAGATAGGAAACCTTTTTTAGTACCTCTGTAAAGCTGTGTTAGCACGTCAGAGGTTGAGCATTTGCTGTATATATTGTATCTGCCATTGAAATGGAGTGGCAGTATACAAAAACTTGTTTCACTAGTTCTTTCATTGTGGAAACCACATTGTGCTTTCAAAATATTTTGAGTATCTGTTGTAAACATGATCCTTTAAAATAATGTTTGTATTTATTATTGGATTTCTTAGTCCCATCTGAAGTTAATATATGACTTCTCTTTAGAGAAATAATGCAGTTTGAAAATCTGGATATAGTCATACTTGTGCTCTGTGATTATGTGATCTTCCTCAATCCTGTAGTGCTTTAGTCTGGTTTTGAGTTAATGACCATCCCGTGGACAATATTGATTGCAATGGTGTCCTGCAGAGTTCAGTGCACATTCTTTTGTTGCAAACTTAAGTTTGAAAAACTGACTTTCAATTCTTTACGTATTGTGGGAAGGTAGAAAAGAAGAGAAACTTCTGCCATACTGTAAAGGCTGTTGATCTCTTAATAACTACAGCTTTTCAGTCTGCATTTGAGTCTCATGTACTGTGCCAAAAACATGATTTTTTTTTTAATTTCTGAACTACTTTGCAGAAATGCAGCAGTGTACTTCTGGTTTGAAGACTCTACTCTGCTGAAGATAAGACTATTTCTTTAATTTATCAAGTGAGCAGCTGTGTTGCAAGAAAACATCTTATTCTAAGATTGAGAGACATGGAAATATGCTTTTTGGGAATGACCATTACAGCTGTGTTGCAAACTGAAGGACACTTGCTAGCAGAGCAAGTCTGTCTGGGAAAAGAAATTGAAACCATTTGAATTAATCTTATTTTTTTCATAGAAGCAAACCCAGAAGTTGGAACAGAACTGATCTATAATTTGACAGTATTTTGACTGTACACAAGCAGTTTTCTTCAGTGCTCAGCAGTTCAATAAAGGAGAAAAAGTAATAGTCTTGCTGTTCCAATAGACCTCAAAATATTGTCCGTTGGTACAACAGAGAAAAAGGAACTGATATGTGTCGTATAATTACTTAAAATGATCTAATTTGTCATGTGACATACCTATTTGTTTGCAAAATCTGTTGGGTGACTGAGTAGGAAAAAGGCATTTCAAAATAGAGATCAAACGCTGAAGTTCAAGATGTTATAAAAAGACTTTTTGCACATGGAAAATTTCCACTCAGTGGGCAGACCTGGCCCGGAGTTGATAAATCTTTGCAGGAGTGGTCACTGCTATGCATTCCCCCAGCTGTGAAGAACTGGCCGCCCAGTGCAACACTGACTTCCAAACACCTATAAATATGCTATTTTTTTCATGCATACTTTTTCATTTGAATATTTTCCAGTTTGAGATTTTTCTCTAGCTGTGTAAGATGTCTGTAGCAGGATGTGTCTCAGATGCAGTCTGTCGCTAGCTGCACCTGCCTGAGCTAATGTGATGTTATTCCCCATCTGCTTTTTGCTTTCTTCTACCTAAAAACCTTTGCACTAAAGAGATCCAGCCCTCATCTCCTGTTTGTATTACCATATGTATGTATGTATGTATATATTACCATATTCTAGGAACACTGAACTCCATACAGTGTCTTGAATATGTTCAGGCAATGGTCACAAGTAACCGCTCCCTTGGACTGCCTTGCAAGGAAGAAAATTTTTGCTTTGTGATGCATTAAGATTCAGTCGGTACTCTTAAATATATGTGAAATTAAATACATATTTCTTCCAAGGCAGGATTTTATATATATAAATAAATGTTTTTTAAGAAAACTTGGTCCTTGCTTCATCTTATCAGAAAGGCCACAATAATTTTACCACAAATGGCACGAGTAAATGCAACCTACTTCTTTCTCCATCACAAAGCCTGGGTGCCTGCAGTAGTCCTTCTCTGGCTGTTCAGTTAGAGATGCAGTGTCTGGAGAGAGGGAACATCCTAACTAAGATGCTGATTAAATGTCTGAGCATTAGAAGAAATTTATTTATCAGTTTTCTTAGGTCATATGTCTTTTAATTTAGTCTGCTAGTCAGTAAGACGAGGAATCTGTCAGATGTATTTATACATAAAGGAGCAGGCGCACACACTTGCTCACAAATGAAGTCTTAGTCTTTAAATGCAGAAATAAAAATCCTCAGTGTGGTGGTATTGGGCATAAAATGTTTGCATAAGACTTAACACAGCAAAAATTGCCAATAGTTCCTTTAGATTTCATGCTAAATTCAGATGCTGTTCTGGCAAGAACGAACTACAGGAAAGTCCAAAATGGTAACTGCTATTCCACTGAAGCCTGGAGGGCAGCAGTTTCAAGAGGCACAGTGGGAAATTTGCTTTGATTTAGCAGTTCTTGGCCCCATCAGCAAGTTACTAGTAAGCAGAATCGAACCCTGTGGATGAAAGCTTCGTGAAAATGTTCTTTTAATAGGTGCACTTAAAATGTTTAACAGGTTCCGATTAGTCCTATGGATTGGGGGATTTTTTTAAGAAAACCTGAGGAATTGGCTCAAGAGTTACATACTTCCAGCTGATCAAAAAATCCGCACCAGACTGTGAGCCTTTTAGGGATGCAGGTGTGGAAAACAGGCAGATGTGGTAGCAATCAGCATGAGAGAGGAGTGCCAGCATCCTGAAGAGGTATCTGAGAGTCCTGTGCCTTTCGGGTGGTCCTGGTGTTCTCTGCCTCTGAGAAACATCTGCAGCAGGAATGCTTTCATACTACTAGAAAGGACAAATGTCCTAATAATTCTGAATTTTTGTGTTAAAACATTTATCTGAAATCTTTAGAAAACCTTTAATAGGGTAAATATGTGGATTTTGGTGGCTCTTTTAGTGGAGTATGTTGTACTGTCTTTAAGAAGAAAAAACAATTACTATAGAACATTTCAGTTACTGGACACGATGTAAAAAGCACTGATCTGCAGTGAGTAATACTGTCTAAAGTTAGACCAAGTATCATTAGGAAATTTGCCGCATGTATAGCTTCCTACTTTGGATTTAGAGTCACAGAGTAGGTTTCTTTCCAAGCTCATCAAAAATAGCTCTACCCAGTCTTCCACAGACTGTAGCCGGTATTTTCTTAAGGCTCATCTATATTCAGAGGTTCCAGTAGATTGCCATTTAATTTGTTTGCACTAAATTACTTTGCATCAACATACAGGTCTTAAAGGTCCTGTAGCGGAGGGTGCCCTGTTTCACCCTGTATCTACCCTTGTCACTGGCATAGCTGCCTTCTGCCTACCTTACTCGTTTTCTTCTTTTTCTGGACACTCAAAACACTGCAGTTAAAAGTTTTCTGTCTCACAGTTAGATTACCTCTCTGGGGGCTTTGCTTCCTTCACAGCTCGAATGTGCTAAAAAAAAGAGGGGGCATTCCTAATTCCACAGTTCCCCCTGGGTACTGTCCTAATAAAAACCCAGCACCTTGTCAGCTGACCGAATTGAAATGAGGTTGTTCTATGCAGCTAGGTTGGTGATACCTCTCTAAGCCAAAAGATTTGTTTTTGTGGGGTTTGCTTTTGTTGTTTATAGCCTGCTATATCACAGTAAACAAACAAGTAAGCAAAATAAAACCCTGTAGAGCTTCTTCACCAAGATGAGGGTACCTTTTCTAACAAGATGTCTGTTCTATTCAGTGAAATTTGTTAAAGCCAACAAACTAGTTCAAAGCTAGCAGCTGGTGCTCCTTGAGATCTGACCCCAGGCGAGTGCAGGTGGTGCAAGGGAGCGTGTTACTGGGCCTCCACCAGTTGCAACTTCTCTCCTTGGCCACAGCACCTAGCTGTATGCTTACAGCTGCTTTGCTGTGAAGTAAAAAAAAAATACATTAATTTATTCCAGCAGGATGACTAAGACTACAAAGGTGGTTTTTACTTCTTGCTGAAGTGCATGTATCAAAGCTTTTCTGCTGAAGAGTAAGTTGCTTAGCAGAAGTAACCAGGATGTGGGTTTGGGGTGTCAAGCTGATCTAAAAGAGGCTGTTTTTCCTCGCTGCTGCCCCGACCTTGCCTTCCTCCTGCCCTGACGCTTCGCTGTCAAGAGCTGCTTCAGGAAACTAAATTGACAGAAGCTGATTTTTCCAGCTGCTATCTACAGGCATGAGTGAACCCTGGAGCCAGCAGGAAGGGAGGAGAGGGAATGTGGGGCAAGGACCACTGCTGAGCTGGGTTTCAATGCACAAACATTGTAGTTTCAGTCACTTCTTTTTCTGTGTAAACATGACATAAAGAACCTGTTTTTCCTTGCAAGGGCAGTGCCTCAGATTAGGCTCCTTGGGGCAATCTTCAAGTATTTCTGTGACTCACTCTCTGCTCTTTCCTACTTCCGCAATCTTTCTGTGTGGTTTTTACACCTGTGTCTCACTAGAAATATTTTTCCTATTCCTTTTTGAACCCTTCACTACCTCCAAAGCTTAGCTTAGCTCCTCTGGCCTTGGTATCACAAGTATACACTGCTGACCCCTTGCTGTATTTTTTTTTTTCCTTTGTATGTCTGGCTTTGCATATTAAACTGCTTGTGGTTTTGAGTCAGTCTGGGAAGTTATGGGAGAAGTAATTGATTCTTTAGAAACGTTACAGAGGTGTGGGAGGCTAGTCGTGCTGCTTTTCTGTGTGTTGTTTTTTTTAAGCTACAACAGCAGAAGCCAGCCATAGTTCATGTCATGTAAAAGAATATATTTCGTGGGAAGAAGGCAGGAGAGGTAATTAAGGTGGTGTTTGAGTGTATGGGTTTGTGTGTGCATCCATTGTGCTGGGGTACAATGAATTACTTGTCTCTGATATGATAAACTGTTACTGCAGATTTAAAAGCACTTCATAATATGCAAGGCATAGTAGAGACAGAACAAATCTCCCCAAAGGCTATATTAATATTCATTATAGAGTTAACAGCATTACAACGCTCCAAAACAGACATAATATATAGAGAAGAAACTTTGTGGGGGTTGAATCTGAGGACTCTGATCTAAAAGTAGCTGCTGCACTTTTGGAGCTGAAGAATCTTGGCAGCAGGAGTAACAGCGCTTGTCTCCTTCCAGCCATTAAGAGGCAAGTAAAATATAGCATTGCAAAGCCTTTATATTTTGAGCTCCATAACTTCAATTGGAAAAGATACACAGGTCTCCTGGCATGGACTCTGGGCAACCTGTCATGAAGGCCATAGAAACTCAAGTGATGTGCCATCACCTGGCAGTTGAGGTCTCTTAAAACTGGCTTGCAGAACGTCTCTATCAAATACCTCTCTCGATGTGTGCAGGTCTCCTGTATTAAGCTAAGTCTTATATACTGAAACCACTGCTTTGGTTAAAAGAAAGCTGTTATCTCTTTGAGCGTTTGGGTTTGCATCTTTGAATTTGTGCAGCACTCTTTATGTTAACAAATGTTTTATTCATAGCGATGGTCCTGTGAAGTAAGCAGTGGCCTCTTACTAACAGAAGGCGGCTAAAATGGAGCAACGTGTTCCTAGAAAAACTGTGTCAGTAGAAGAGAGAAGGGACTGTCTCCACACCAGTGGTTGGAATAGCAGTTACTGGGGATAAATGAGCTCTATGCAGCAGAGGATGAGGGAGCGTAGATGGTATTCTTCTGCACCAGGCCACCATGTATATGGTTCAGCTCTAAACTAAGGTGATGGTGAAACTCCCAAATAATGAATAAAGAAAATCTGTGCCATATTATTCCATCATTTTTATATGGTCTAGTTGCAAAATACATAGCATGCCATACTGTATATAGTTATAACCCCGTTTTTTTGCTTACCTGAATGTGATAATGGTATAAATTTAGCTAGGAGTTGAAGCTAGAGCTCAGGTGCTGCCTTCATTTGAGCCAACACTTCACATATCAGTAAATGTCAATCTTACTGAAATGACATATTATTACATTTGTTTAGTAAGGTATCTTTTGTTCTCTTGGCCTCATTGACTGCATTTCACAGATTCTCAGTGTCATGGTTTATTTTCATTTTGTAATTGAAAATGTGTGTGATTCCAAATAGACTTTCATGCACCTTGACTTCTTCGGCATCAACTCAGCCATATTTATTAAGCTTTAATTCATTCAATGTAAAAGCAGGTATTCCATTTGATGTTTGCTTTGTGTTGTCTCTTTAGTATAGCAAAAATTAGAGAGGAAAGCCAGAGATTATATAATACTAGCTGTAAGTTTTATAAATAAGGCCTTAAACACTGCATCTTCTTGTAGTAATAAAGGTAGGTTAATTAGTTTTATTCCTGTATGGCAAAAGGAACTGAGTCATAGGTGGCAATCAGCTCTGATCTGATGGGTTTCGGACCCAAGGGACTAAAGCTATTCAATGATTGGTTTGGGAGCTGTTTATTTTTAAAGTGAGTAATTGTCTAGGCTGGGTCTGTGTAAGGTGTATTTTTGTCTGTTTAAGTGTGGTTAATATGGTCTGTCTCCTCAGTGGGATCAGTCTGCATTACATGGATGAGCAATCATAGTTTAGTAACTGATACTAAATATTTCTGACTGCTTCAGAACTGTGAGTAAGATCAGGCAGGGCAAAATTGAAGGGAAATAATTAAAATTTTTAAAATAAAAAACAGCCAATGCATTTAAGATTATTCTATTTGTAAATTATGTGGTAACTCCATGAGGAAAATACAGGCTGTTCTTAATTTGTACTTTAATAATAATTTTTTAAAATGGAAGATTAAAAAAATAAATTCAGAAACGAGCTGAAGAGCAATGTTTGCAAATTACTTTTAAAATACTATTTGCTGTAGTGTAAGATGGATGTTCATCTCCCTGTCTGCCAGTGATGATGAGGGTTCAAATCGCAGAGGTCATTACAATAGGAGAAACTTCCCTCTTTTGTTGATGGCCTCAGACTGTTGTTAGCGACAGTTGCGGCATCCCAGAGCAACAGTGTTTGGTTCAAGATTAAGATTTGTGTCTCCATAAAAGTGCTTGCCTGTTTGGCAGTTCAAATATTCAGCCAGGAAAATAAATGGTTCACATCTAACAAGTTCACTTGAAAAATCATCATGAGTTACATAAAAAAATTTGTTTTAAATTTTTCCTCCACATATCTTACGAGAAGTGTGGTTGCTAATCCTGCCAGACATGGCAGAAGTGTATGGTGAAAAGCTTATAAACAGCTCAGCAGATGGATTTCTTAAAATGCTACATTATTCCCACTTCAGAGCACAGTATTTGCTGGGTTTGTTTATCTGCCTCATCTACACTCCAGAAAGTCTCTTTAGGCCAGTGCTGACACTTAATTTTAAACCAGTGATGACACTGATGCATAAAGTTTTGGAGGCTAAAGTTTTTTCCCCCAGATAGATTGAGCTGTCTATCTACACTATAAATATTTAGCTCGGGGAGCATGCGAGGTCCAGTCCAGTAATGAGTAAGTGTTAATTTAACTTTGAAAGGGAAAAAAGTTGCGAGGTCCAGTCCAGTAATGAGTAAGTGTTAATTTAACTTTGAAAGGGAAAAAAGTTGCGAGGTCCAGTCCAGTAATGAGTAAGTGTTAATTTAACTTTGAAAGGGAAAAAAGTTGCTTATTACATTTATAAAATTAAAGGTGAATGTCTCTTCTCACTTCAAAAAAAAAAAAAAAATTGAAGACAGACCTGTGACAAAGCATACATAGGACTATCACTTTACCACTATTTATTTTGTAGAAGAGCTTGTGGAAATAGCAGTGAACACAATAAAAATTACTTTGCACTTCCATCTGTTGAGTACCAGCCACAATAGAGGTGTCTCTGTGTTAAATCCATGTTGTATGACGTAAGGCAGTCAAGCTGTTAGGGAGGAATGGATAAACAACTTGATAAGAATCCTTGTACATGCTGAAAACAGCTTCAGATGACAAATTTGAGGGGTCAAAATTATAAATACAATTATAAAGACTGAAGGATATATTTTAAATTAGAGTTCCTATTCTCTTAGAATTCATTCAACCTGATATGAAGCCAACATTTTGGAAGGGTAAGATAACAAATAATGATAGTCTAATTTTACAATTGATTCCCTGCAAAATCAATTACACCTCAAAGTACACCATGCTAGAAATAATAGCATGGGTTTATTATTGTAGTTTTATAAATTTTCTTTCCAGAGCCTAAAGAAGCTATTTTTATTTTTCCATATAAACCTCCTGGGATTATAATATATTGTAAGCATATAATTTTATAAAGAATTTGGAGAGTGAGGGTTTAAACCACATTGCTAGAGCACCAGTAATGAAATAGAGCCTACAGGCATAGGAACTGAATTACATTTATGAAAACTGTTTCAATAGTTTCAAAAAAATCCTGAGTGCTATAAATGTGTCTGAAAAGTTCAGTAGAGAACAAACTATTTCTAGTTTCTGCTGGTTTTAGATATATATATTTGTCATCCATTTGCTGCCGTCAGTTAGTATGGGTGGAGCATGCTCTCCTCTGGAAGAGGAAAAAGTCCTAATGCGCAGAATTGAAAGACTCATTTGATATGACAGCCTGTTGGCTTTTTCAGGCCGCCTTGGAGCTACAGCGTTGCCGTGCTGGGGAACAGCTTAAAACCAAGCCGTGACCTGGCAGATACGGGTTCATTCTTCTGGTGGAACTAAGGCAGTTGAACTTGATTGTTGTCCCTCGCAAGCTTATCTTGTCCCATCCCAACACTGCCTAAAATAAATTTGTGACATATCTGCCACACTAGAGAAGGACCATGTGTGCCAGGCAGGTTAAATGCCAATACTAATGGAGCACCTAAAGAGCTGTCTGAAGGCATGAGCAGTCCTCAGAAACACTTGTTGAGCTCCCTTCACTACTTTGACACTATTCTATCACACCTGAGCCTTCTGTTGAGACGTAGAGGTTAAAGGATGGGAAGAATATGGAGTAACCTTCAGATACTACTCCGAAGGCACACTTCCAGGGATCTCATTTCCTGCCTAGTAGTCCCTCTGAAGTTGATATTTGTGATGGAACTGCCTGTCTTCTGGTGCATAGGGCTGTCCCCACAAACCCTCTGTACCTTAAACAGAGAGATACTGAAAATAGTGTCTTCAGTACAAGAGGAAAAGCAAATGAGATTAATTTTCATTTAGCTTTTTTTTTTTGCACTGCTGTGGTCTGTTCTGTAGCCTGTTTTTTGTACAGTTATTTGTGTAGCAAAAACTTAAAACTTATGTTCAATTTCAATATTCTCATTCATGTTTTTATGCACGTTTTTCAAATTATCACATCTTTGCCAGCATCTTCCTAAAATTTCAGGATCTCTGGTCTTCTTTGTAGCTATTGCTGATCTCATGACCCCAACTGACTTAGAGTTTAGACCTCCTGGTGCTTCTATGTCTCATGTTTTCCTGGGCCCTAGTTTATCTCCCTCTTCTCTTTAATGATTCTTTTTCAGCACTTTTTCCCCCCCCTCCTTAATCTCTCTCCCCCCATGTTCTGGGAGAGTCCCTGGAAGCTGTCCTTCTGGCCCTTCTTTTTCTTCTTCTACAGCTGAAGGGAAGATGTGCAAATTTCACCCTCTCTTCTCTCAGAACTAAGATGTCAGTGTTCGTGGCCAAGTCCTGATCATTTATCACCGTTACTATTATAATTTCCTTGACTGACAGTCTATATATCTGAGGGCTAAATTTTGCAACACCTTGTCACATGCTCATCGGTTTCCTCGGACTAAGTGTGTCTTGTCTTTTTTTTTGTCATGGTGTTTCCCAGCTGGTTAGAAGTATGACTGCGTCAAACAAAATAGTGAGGCACTTTCTTCAGTCCATTACCAGTCACTAATACAGGCTCGGCTCCACTGTTTTTCCAGATGTGTTGTTAATATTGAGTCCTCCTACACTCTGGTTGAGCTCCTACAACTGCTGGTCCTGGATCTATGCTGAGATCTAGCTCATGTCTTGTATGTGGTACTGTCCTGCTTTTCTCTTCCTGCTGGGGAAGAGTCCTGGATTCCCATTGCCTTGTTCTTCTCTCCGTGTAGTATTTCTACAAAAACTGTGGATTTGGGAGGAGGTTTTCTGGTTTTATGCAAGTGAATTTGGGTCTGATTTTGTACGATGTGTGCAGCCTTACGGAGGAGCTCAAGACAGTTTAGAGAATGGGATCTGATACAGAAGTAGGTAGTAACAGTAACATAATATTTTTTAAAAGCCACTGCAAAACATTTTCAAATATTTTGCTTTTTTTGTCGGTTTTGCACATTAACTGCTCACTGTTGTAGCAACATCTGACTGGGTATTGAGTCTTGATTTATTCCTTTGCTTGGCTAGATTTACTATACTAGTTTATCACTTAGTAATACAAGTGTGAAACACAATCGGGGAAGGGGGTAAAAAGCATAGTTAAATTTGTTATATGTAATGCCAAATGAAAAATTCCTTGTTTTGTAGCTATTTGGACAGCTTTCCGCATATAGGTGACTTGTACTGTGCATCCGCCTGTTTCTTTTTCAACAGTTCTCACATGGGGGGAGAGCATGGAATTGTCTTACAGTGCTTTGACACTTTGTGGATTTTCTAATTAGATCACCCCGATAGAGTCATCAGCTGTAAGTAGTGCTCTGCTGATTTGATGAAGTTCTGGGCCCACAGTCAGTTGAACAAATACATCTCTCTGCAGAAACCACAGGCACTTCCCCAGCAGGCAGCAGTTGTGCTTGGGTGAAATGAGTAAAAGGAAAGAAAGCAAAGAACAACAATGCATTATGTGTGTGAAACAAAAAACAGCAAAAAACCCAAAATCTGCCTGCCTTGCATGGTGTCTTCATAGAAGGTAATTGTTCATGCAGAGCTTTTGCTCTCTTTGCCTCCTTATTCTCTTGCTGGAATGTCAGCCCACTCAGAAGCAGGCTTGGCTGTTTTGACAAAAGAGCTTTTTATTTAATTATTAGTATTCAGAAATGGGCTTTGGTTGTTAGATACCTTCTTTAAAAACTGTTTTTTACCTCGGTATTTGAAGAAGATGGGAGTAAATTAATCTTAGCATCGCTTTTTGCTTGCAGATTAACTGGGTCCAATGGTATGTTTTAGTTACATCCCCATACAGTCTAATACCATCTGGTGAGCTTTGAGCAGAGGTAAGCATATAGTGATGTATTTCTGCTGTTTCAGAACTGGGAGAAAAATAAGTATTTAAATATTCAGCCAGTGCTAGATAACTGTAGTGAATTTCCCACACCTGATCCAGCCTTCCTACTCCTTTCATTAGGTCTGTACGTCTCCCTTTTGCAGATCTCTGTTATGGGGATCAGCATCTCTCGTAATAACATCTAGCATCTCCCAGTACTTTTGCTGATGTTTGAGCATTATAATTCAGAAAGAGTCTGATACAAGCCCAGTGAATCCACTAGATTAGGCCCTAATCATTTCAAGACAGATGGGCACAAATTAGATACCACAGGGTTGAGGACGATGTAAGTATCCAGCTAAATGTTTAATGATACACAATATTAAAAACTAGCTCTCCCATAGGCAGTAAAATACGAGGAGTAGGAAGCTACCAAGTGACATTTAATTGTAATGTGAGTGGCTTCAGGATGTGAAGAGCAAACACTTTTGGGCTTATGTGGTGAAATAAAGCTCTATAATAAGTACAAGACTTTATTCCCAATCTGGGGATGAATCCTTTCATGGCTTTCCACTCCGATGGTGGGGCCTTTTTATTTAGAGAATATAAAAACCTTTGCCTGTGATGCCGGCAGTTCCCTAGGAGCCACTAGAAATTTGAAATAAATGATCATAGGACCATGTCGTTCTCCACGGATTTATCAATTTCAGCTTTCCTTTCTTAACAAGGTCTATCCTGTGAGCACAAAACACTGTGTTTAACTCTTGTCCCAAAGCTAAAACCCATGTGGTCATGCTTGGATAGCTTCTGAAGGGCATCAGCACGGATTAGCGAGGTACTCTCTGTCTTTGCTGTTTCCTCTTGATTAATGAAAAATGTACATTTTCTCCTGGCATGCTTGTTGCTGCTGAAATGTTATGTTGTGCCTATACTTTCAGATCAAGCAGTTTCCTTCCATGCTATGAAACTGAAGGAATTAACTGTCTGAGAATAAATACTTCTAGATAACATTAATAGTAAAGAAATATAATTAAATATCATGTATTATCAGAAGTTGTTTTCTTTTTGTAATCTTACAAATGAATAACACAAACACCCCTGCTGCCTTCGTTTCTTTGCTTTTCTGTTAAACTGTCACTCTGGCTGTTGAGAGGATGGGAGATACTTTGCAAAAAAAGGGCAATCTGGCAAAGTCCTTCTCTTAAAAGGCAGTCCCTCGGCTCTGCAGACTCGGGAGTATAACTTTCAGTTGATAATAAATTCAGAAATAAATTGCATCGTATAAACATGTAAACCACAGTATTAGGGTAGAAGTTTGCATACGTGTAGTAAATAAGGCTGCACACGGCCTTTCCTAAATAGATGTCTCTTGTAATTACGTTTCTTACCACTATTTTAAAAGGTTTAGTATTTCAACCTCTTCAATATGTTTAAAGTTTCAAAATGTTACTGTGAGTACCAGCTCCTCTTAGGAGGAATCTGAAACCATCTCAAGTGTTTTCTAACCCGCTGTGTGAAAGCAAGAAAGCTTTTAATGCATTCCTTTGGAGCTGACACGTGGTGTTGGAGTGTAGCGGAAGGCTGAATTCACGCAGGTGAGCAAACTGATACTGAAAGCCTGGGGTGCACAACTGCAGCATTTCATGGCTTTTGCTGTTGGTGGCTTTTACAGTTACGACACTGGTCCTGCTTGTGTTTGTCTTGAACTTAAAACATTTACTGAGACAATTAAACAGCAAACTTTGTATTTGTTGTATTTGTTCTGTGCAAAGGAAAAATAGGATATTTAAGAGAAGTACACAAAATAATTTTTTCAGAATGAAGAATTGGACTATTAAAAAAACCCCTCTAATTTAAGACCATGTTACATGGGGTATTTGCCCCAAAATAAGTTCATTCTTACGTTAACTTTACAAGGCTATTACTTGTGCCTTTACTGGACACACCAGAGAGGCGGACAGGCTCAGGACTTACATCACTAGCCAGCCTTTTCTCCGTTGCAGAGTTCCTGTGTGACCTTGGGTAATTACTTAACTTTTGTGTGCTTCATTTCCCCATTTGTGAAGCAGGGAGAAAAACGCTTCCTAGCATTACAAGTACCTGATTACAAATACACCAAACATCGTGAGGCCTGTAGATACTACAGTCTAGGTTAAAACAAGGGCACTACTGATCACAAAAATATGTACCTTTTAAACTAACAGTTTTTTCAATGAATAATCCAAAATAAGGATTTTTTTATGTAGTTAACTGTACAATTGGTCTCATTAGAGCTAATGATGTTCATTTCCATATCAACTTGGAAGTTTGTTTTCCTGTGGGGACACTTGGTTTTAGGCTGCTGAACTGAAACTCTGTTAATTTTTCCATGAGAGCAGTTGGAGACGCTCTTCTTAATGCATGTCAAGTGTTCAGTGGCTGGAGGGAGCTGTAATTTTTAATCTGGTTTCTTGGCTTAGTACCTTTTCAGATGTTAATACCTGTCATGCCAGGTGGTTTGTACTGCAGGTTGCATGTGTTTCCATAAGTAACTGGGGAGTGGTTTAGAAAGATGAATTGAAGTTGTTAACAAACCAAGTGACAAATGAGTGCGCAGTAAATTTTCTGTTGCCTTTTCTTTTATTGGAAGCTATGTTTATTAATTAATGCAAAACAAATATGTTCCACAGCAGGTATGGTGAATGTAAAGCTAGGCTGTGGAACAGGTAAATTAATGACAAAACATTTTAGGTGTTCATACAGCCTGCTGCTAGTTATTTTCTGAGATTTTCACAGAGTGACTGTATGCCCGATTTACTTTAAGGTAAACAGGATTGAGGCACATGGGCACTGCAAGTTTCTGTCAGTTGCTGATCTGTATCTTTCAGAACCTTTCAGAACCTGAAAACTTAAAAATATCCATCACTTCCTGATTTCCTTATTTAGTGCCTCATGCAGACCTTTACAGGATCTAAAATTCTCAAATCCTTTCCTCATAACACTATTTAACATTTTCTTCCATGTAGAAATGAAGATTTTGAGAATAATACTTAATCAATGGCCTGGAAATTGTCTTTTTCAATCTACAGTTTATATGTACAAAGCAGCCCAGATGGTCTGTTCTTCTACATGAAGGAAAGGATGAATAGCAAAGCTTTGGGGCTGATTGCTGGTACAGCCCATCGATGACAATACACGGTACCAAACACATATGCGGTACATAACACATGTAAGAGGCCTTCTTGAGTTTAATTGCATTTGTGAAATCCTCTGACCTTTGCACCTTCTTGTTCTCTGCAGCGATGTCTGAGCATACCCTACTGCCACGGTGATCTTGGAGGAGCTGAGAGGTATCTTTTGAATCCCTTTAGTAAACCAAAAGTGCATAAAAGTATTACATGATAACTGTTCTTCAGCAGGCTGTACAAAGGATTGCACAGTCCATCAAGAATCGAGCTTTTTATCACTATGAGCCATTAGAGCCATCTTTAATCATATGTAATGACTTGTGATTAAAGAAGTTGAGTCACAAAATTAAAGTTCCCATGAATGTCTTCATGTATGATTGCACCCCATCTTCACCATTGTTCTAACAACAAATTAAGCGATGTTGACACAGAGTGTCATGTGAGCGAATTCTTACCCCAAACTAAATACTTACTTCTCCCACCTGACTGTAATGAAGTATCGCCCTTTAAAAATACTGTAGAGGTGAGGTGGTGAGCAGGGGTGATGCACCGCTCCCCAGGGAGCGCCGGCAGGCTTGCATGGGGTTCACCTCCATAGGGTGGACGAGTGACTGTCCCATACCATCATCATTGCAGCTGTACTCGCTACCAGGTAGCTTAAGAATACTACTAATTAATTTATTTAAAAAATTACCATGCAACCCAGCAGTTTTCAGTACTTACAATTTGTGTGGGTTTAATTTTTCGTGTGAGGGATTACATATAAATAAATATGCGTTGATTGGCATTGCATACAAATTTTGGGTTGAATCAGGGAACAGGCTGATCCATGCTGCAAAGTAGCTGGCTTTACAATGACCGTATGCACAATTTATTTGCAAGTGAAGGCCTAATTTCGGGCACTTGCTAGGTTTCTCCCTGCGTGCCCTGCATTCATGTGCATTCTGGAGCTTGAGAATATGGTTTTGGTGCTTGAGGTTATGGTTTAGTGGTGGACTTGGCAGTGATAGGTTAGTGGTTGGACTCGATGATCTTAAGGGTCTTTTCCAGCCTTAACGATTCTATGATTCCATGTTGCAAAGCCCGTGTCAGTCGTGTGTCTCTCCCAGCTGCCGGCACCCGGCTCCAAAGCCCCTTTCGCATCTATTCTGGGAAGAGCCATCTATGTCATTGTGCACTTGGGGGGTGGCCCAGCTGAGTTTTCTGTCATTTAAAAAGAGGAAAGTAGGCTGTGCTGCAGCTCCCTGAGGTGTGGATACTGGGGAGGTGTCAGCATAACCCCTGTGGGCTCAGAATCGGGATACTGCAGGATCAGGAATTTGTCTCACACTGTTTTGGGTTACAGGCAGCAGGGCCAGGAGGCCAGCCAGGATTTGCTCAGGCAGCACGTTTTGGGACATATTATGTTTATTGATGCTTTACCATATGCTCCTAAGTGGTCTTCACGTACAATAGTAAGAAGAAAAATGGGAGAAACATTCTCATGTCTAAGAAATGTTACCTCTTTTCTGGTGGTTTGAGATTTATTGGGCAGATTTGCATGCAGGAGGCGGTTTTAGCCTTCTTATCTTTCAAAATCAGAAGAACAGAATAGGCTTTTCCAAGGTTTGTAGGGAGTGGTGTTTGATAATTGCTGCTTTTCTTCCAGAGAATTTGACCAAACTGAAAAATAATAGAGTTTCAGATTTCAAGGAGGTACTTCAATTTTAAACCTACTGTATGACTTAAAGGATTTAAAATATGCCCATTTTAACCTCTTATGTGGATTTGTATAGATAGGGACAAGCTCTGTTATTGCTTTAATTTTGATTATGGTTTACTTGAGTCCTGAATTGATCTGGGTCAGCAGAAATGTTAGCAACTAAACCAACAAATTTTTTGGGTATCACAAAGCCATTTTTTGAACACTAAAACAAAATATCCAGGATGGGTGAGGGAATGACTGTAATTTTATTAGAAAGAGTACTCTCTCCTCTGTGGAGCAGGGGCAGCCAACTGAGGAGAATGAATTAGTCATGGTAGCTGGGTAACATCTCTAACTGTGGCATGCTATAATCTGTGGACACATATATATGCAAATATGAAAGCCATTAACTAGACAGTTTACAAGACTTCCACGTGTCCCACGGGCAGCTATCTGTTTCAGAACTATGACCTTATTCCTTCGTCTAAGGATGGCCGTCCTGGTCATATCCTGGTAGTTACCTGCCATGGTAGAAAATGAATGCTGGAGCAAGGCTGACTCTACCTGCTGGAAATAGTATAAGACATCCCACAACACATGTCCAAATCTCAGCATGAAAACCTGCTGCAGTTCTTCATTGTTTAGCTCTTTGAATATACATTTCTTCTTTGTACTAATTTAGTAAGCTTTTTATATGTAATGCCATGCGTTAGCACTTGGATATCATCTTTGATTGTGCACCTTGATGTACTTTCCAATTGAATGGGTTTTTTTCCATATGTTAAGCCTGTGCTCAAAACCCTTTTAGCAGCACCTTTCTGCTCAGCTCATGCTAAGCAATTTTAAATGTCACCTTCAGACGTGTTCTGGGCTGCACGTTGCGATCCGTGCCATGCCACGAGTCTCACTTGCTGACTGCCAGTGCCCTCTGTTCCCTGGGCACCCTGCTCACTGCTCCACAGTTCAACTGCTCATGGCACTCCCAGGTTCTTTGGTACTATTGCTCAGTTACAGTAATTACTCATATTGTGTTATGTTTTCATCTGTTTACTTTAGCCAGTAAATGGCTTATTATTTACTACAGAATTCTCTGCCATGAATAACTGAATACCCTGTAAGTCCTACTCTTTCAGAACAAACTTAAACCTTTCTCTTTACATGCTTTTCCCTTGTAACAAAACCACAGACACATGCACGATAAATTATTCTGATCCTGGATATGCAGCGAGAAAAGAGATTATGGATTAATATTGTTTGAGCTGTCTTTAATCTGTCTCTTTGATTTTATGTGTGTTTTTATTAGGTACTCAAAAGTAATATTGACGTATATGATTATAGGGCAAGAGAAAAGAAAATCGATGGCAGAACGGAATAAAGTTATTTCTCCTCTACCATCACCAGCAGGAATTAATTAGCAGAGATACGTATTCAAGGAGATACAGGTCCCATTTTAGAGCTGTTTGCCTGAAGAGCCCCAAGTCCCAGGTGTCCTCCCCCTCGGCATCATGTGCTTTCTCTCACTTCTTTGATTTCTCTGTGCCATATCCCAATTAGTTGTACATGGTTGATTTTATTATTCGGTGGCCTGAAATAGAGAGTGATTGATTGATTGATTGATTGATTGATTTAGAGTCACACTTACAACATCTTAATGAACGTTTAGCAATTTAAGCGCAACATCTGGTAGGAATAATGGCAATTTTAAGTTTATAGGCTTTTTTCTATTGAGGAGTTTAAGATTTTTAAAAAGGGATAAAAGCTTTAAAAAGTTGTTTGACAGGAGCCGCTATGAATAACTTCCAGAAGCAGCTGAAGTTACAGCTTTGGGCCTGCTTTAGTTGTGTTCAGGGAGGTAAACATGCAGTTTTCCTTCATTTTGTACGAACAGCATGGTAAATATAGTCTGTTTTAATTTGCCTGTCTTGGTGAATGGCATTTCAGTTTTTCATTTACAAATTGCTAGGGCTTAGCATGTTGAGTTGTTGGAATAATTGTGGCTTTCAGAAGAAAAGAATAAATGAACAGAGAATGGCTTTTTAAGACTGTTATTATGCAAAGACTGTGGGAAGCAACATTACTGTTATAGTCCTTTTTGGTGCATGTATTATACAAATGCTCACTATTCTTTAATTTGTTGCGACTTGAATAATCTGACTTGTTAATGCTCACCGGCAGCTTGAACTCTCGGTAGTACATCAGCCTGAAGAGATGTCACTGCTTTTGACTTGGATATTGCTTTCTAAATAAAAATGCTCACAGAGTTTGGGGTTTTGTTTGCCATAGCCAAAGACATACATTCCCCGAGAACTCCTGTGGTGTATTTTCAGCTGTTTAAGCGTGGCCCCAAGTGTCTGTCCCACTGCTTGTGCCAAGCTGGGTGCATTTGCCTTGAGCTTCGTTGCATGACGCAGCACTGCATGATATTCTCTGAGTCACAGAGGTCTGTTTTAAATGACATAGTCTAATGACATAGTCGGAAGTGTCCAACTTCAGGTATAAGGAAGCAATTAAGCCCTTGGGCAATTAGCTGTCAGTTAAAGCATGACTCTTCTTAAATTGCTTCTAAGTAGCTGTGAGTTAAGTTCATCAAGATGAGAAATTCAGCAAGTAACAGCAGAGTTTCATCTTAAAAAGGCTTTTGTTTCCATAGTGGTCAGCCCCTGTAGGATGAAATCAGTGTTATTAGCACAGTCTGGCACGTGTTTAAACCACCTCTCCAGCTTCATCAGCAGTAATTGCTATGATCAATATGCAATTATTGCAAGTAAAACAAGTTCCTAATTAACCTGGTGAATCAAACAGGTGTCCAGGTTTATTTCTATCCAATTTAAGTGGGTTTTTCAAGGATCTTTTGTCTGTCTTGTACTACAACAATTATTTTGTGTTTATACATCTACAAAGTGATACGGTCTACATCTGAAATACATATTTACCCTGCTTTTTTTAATTGAAGTCTCTTTAAAAAAATTTGTTTCCCCATGCTGCTTTATGGGCAGACTGAAATACAAAAACATTTTGGATTCCTGTTTGAGACCTCTAGAGCCCAACAACATAGTGGCCACAGATTTCAAAGATTATTTTTTAATTTTACTTTTATTTCAAATGAAGTGCGAATGCTTTGCATCTTCACAGATTAAGCTGTTCTGTCTCAATGTGATGACCTGCAAAACATAGGTATCAACAAGTCATTGAAGTCCACTTCCAAAAATTCATGCTGAGGTCACGAACCGGACATGTCCCAGGGGACTGATGAAGTCTGGAAGCGAAAGGAGGGCTGTGCCTCCTGGCTGCAGCCGTTAGGAAAGACTGGTTTGAGCATATCTGCTGGCTCTGCGGGGCTGAGCAATGCAGGTCGGGAGGCAGAGGGAGTCCCAGCTGGGTGGAGGTAGCTGTGGAGCCTCAGGATGTTTGCGACGGCCGGCGATGGCAGGGGCTTTGGCGGTCAGCGTTGGGCCCTGGGGCTGCGCGGGGCAGAGGGCAGCTCCACAGGGCCCGGCTCTGAGTGCCGCAGGGGTCTGTGTGAGCCCAGAGCAGGGAATGGTGGTGGGGGACTGGATTTCCTGAGGAGGTGGGCTGCTTGCTGGCACGGTGGAGGGCGTGCAGGGACAACACAGGGTGACCCAGGCTGATGGAAGCAGCTGCTACTGCTGTCTCCTTCTCTCACAGTTCCCCCTCCCTCATTACGCTGGTCTCAGCTGGCCTTGGCAGCTCAGTCCCCCCATCCCTTATGGACAGACCGATGGTACAAGATTATCCTGTTCTCTGTTGACTTAGGGTACAGTAATTGGGAGGTATAAAGATATCTGTGAGTTAGGAATGGAAAACACCGCCTTGGTATTCTCCATGGATATGGATGTGTAAAGTATTATATCAACGAAAGCAAATTATCCTGAAAAATGGAGCACTGACAACAATGCTATTAAGCGAAAATTATACAGGCTTACCCTTTCTGAATAGAAGTGCCCCTAGCAATATCATTTGTCCAAATTGCAGACTACGCGGTCTAAATTTTAAAAGGCACTTCAGTATTCCTAAACTGAGGAATTATTCATAGCATAATGTACATGTGAACTATTTTTAGAATGTGCAGAGTAGAGAGTATTCATTTTACATTTACTTGGGGATTTAGATTATTTTATACTGTGTAGCATGGAGTGAGTTCTTTGTCAGAATATCTTGTCCACTCAGAGGAGGAGGAAAGTAGAAAATATTGTGCCTTGCTGCTGTTTTCAAACCATACAGGTATTTTGTACATTATGGAAGGACAGAGATACTGCCTTAGTCTACTTAATTAATTTTCTACTTATTATAGGAAGGAAAGATGTAACCTGAAAAGCCTCAATGAAAGAATACAAGCTCCACAGTGATGTGGAGGGCTGAGTGCGCGATATTGCTGCAGTTTGAGTGATTGCCAATAGATGTTCAAGTCAGATACAGGCATCCATGTTGCCTTCATCCCTTATTAGAAGCATAAATATAACGCTTGCAAATAGATACTTAACAGAACTGTGCCTTGAATGTATTACCTGTATTTCTGCAATACAGGCGCACAGGACACATGACCTCTGTAAATGCTTCTCAGGGGCATGAGGAGTATCCTTTACTCATAGTGTGAGATTGCTGGTGGTGAACAGGCTGTGTTGGCAGACGTCAGTGCCCGGAGGTTGAATGCTCAGAGGTGCAATCCACCTTGCAAAACCACCCCTCAGAGGGCATTTTTTTTTTTCCAAGAGAGGTTTCAGACAAATGGCAGTCTCCTTCCCCAGAACACACTTGCCATGGAGGCTGCAGAGCTGCTGTCCCCACGCCTGGCAGCTTTGCACAAACATCAAACCCATTTTTATATGAGCCTTTAAATATCACTTAGAATAAACCCAAGGAAGGCCCAGAAAATATTCAGAGGAAAAGATTTGATGGAAAAAATACTTTAAAGCGTTTATTTAGTTTGAAGTAGCTGCAGAGGAATCGCTTGAATGTTTACTCCATACTTTGCCATTAATATTTATCGTGGAGGAGCTGAGAAGGCAGAAAAGGAAAGTGCTTTGGTATCGGTCCATTAGTCTGGAGGTGAGATAGAAGAATACGTGAAAGCATTTGCTGACCATGCAAGACGTATCTCTTTCAATAATAGAAATATATTTCTATTTTTGTGCTCTTGAGGGAAGCATTTGTGTTAATGGCTTTCACTGCAGTAAAAGCTGTGACATGGCTTCTGGTCCGCCTGATGGCCGTTCATATCCAGGTCTTGGGAGGGCAGGGGCTGGGGAAGAAAGTATCTGGCAACCTTCTTTCCAGCACCAAATGCATGGCCAGATTTGCATCTGAGATCTAACTCTGCTGTAGGGTTACAAATTCAACCCCGCATTGAGTTTGTAGAAGAATTTGGCTCTTGAAATAGCTTGTAGTTGATTGCTAGACTATCTGTTCTTGACAAACGTCATGGTTAATTTGCAGCTAAAGCTGTTTCTTTGAAGACCATTTGTGTGGATATATATAGAGTAAACTATTCTTGTATGCACTGACCAGAACTGACTGCTAGATTAAATCAGAAATTCCTCTTCTCTTCGTCAGCTCCAACATCCTGGCATCAATATCGAATAGGGTCCAATGATTATCTTGAAATGAAGTGGGTGCCCTGCTTTATGGATTTTTGGTGACAGCTACTTCCAGTTTCTATTTTCAGCAGAGGTCTGTCACAAAGTTTCTTGCAGGTCATAAATATAAAATACACCTTGCATTCACAACTGAGTTGTAACTCTTTGGTGAAGATCAAAATATAGTACATTATTAAAGGTGCTTTCAGGAGGTGTACCCATAAAACAGAGTTATGAATAACTGTCCCTCATCTTTCATGCATGTTTTGTAGGAAAATATGTCTTGTCAAGTAGACTGTGATGGGTGAGATATATTGTGCTATACTGAATATACTAATATATAAGAATCTGTACAGTCGTGTTCCTAAGGGGGAGCAGCTGGAGAACCACAGGCAGCAAAGTAGTACCAAACCTTAAAATTCACAAGAGTGTTTTAAAAATCTCCAGACTTCACTGAAATTATTACATCCTCTTATTTTGGCCTTTTAATTATTATTTTAGTTTCTCCCTTAATTCTTTATGGGTGGCTACTGAGAGACTGCTGTGGTGTACACATATAGTTGTATATCTATATAATTTGGGGTTTGACCTTCTGTGGTAGAAATACCAAGGTTTGTATCATGGGCTGCCTGGATATGTGGAACTTGGATGGAATGCATGAATTTTCTGTTAGCATGAGATCACCTTTGCCTTGAACCATCCTGTCCCAGGCTTCCTTCCTTCTTACACACCTTCCCAGCTGTGGTGTTGCAGCAAGGAAGGGCAGCGCTTATTCCCCCTGTTTTCCCAGAAAGGGCAGAGGTAGATCTCCTCCAAGCTATTCTCTCTCCTTGTCCTCTCCTCTCCTCATTTCCATTGTGCAAACGCTTCCCCACATGCCCTGCCTGCCTCAGCATTTCTCCTGGCTCCCGAAAATGGAAGGGGAGCATCCCTTTACTGATAGAGTTTATGGGAGTTTGCAGTCTAAAATTCAGTGGAGCAGCTATGACAGTTTATATTCAGCAAAAATTTGTCCTTGGGTAGTATTAATAGTGTAATTTTATATTCATATTAATCAGCCTGACAGCTTCCTCCTGGAAGGACAGCTTCCCACTGGAACGGGAGCTGCTGATCAACACGTTTCAGATAGGAAGGTAGGAGTAAATTATTGAGGTTTTAAAGTTTCTAAAAAGTGGCTTAAAGAAGTAACACTTTTTTTTTTTACCTCTTGGCAAATGATCAGCTCTTTGCTGTCAGCAATTACGGTGGTAGTTGTCACTAAATATGCCTTCTGCTTGTCTACACCATAGTGACTAAGCGATACCAGTTTGAAACAGGTCACTGCTGCTGAAGTGCATTTCATGAGGCAAAAGCAGCTGTAAGCCTACAAACTGCAAGATGAAGGAAGAAGTGGGGAGCCTGGCTGAAGCCTGGAGTTCTGCAGGAACCTGTCTCTCCTGTTTTGGAGCAAGTGTCATTTCAGCAGTTTTTCTCCAAAACTTGTAGTCGTCTTGGCACTGATTGTTGTTATTCAGACTGTTCAAAGAGCGGTTTTTATGTTGTTCAGCCTGTGTGCACACGTATTTCATGCCTTACAAGTTCCTGTACTACTTGTCCTAGTTGAAGTATAGCAGGATTGTGTTAAGGTACATAACATCGCTCAGGGTTGGTTTTTTTTTTGTATTGTTTTTCCAGGTGGGAACTTGTTTGTGCAGTGAAATGTTTGCTTTGGTAGGCTTTCCTTGTTAAATGGAGGCTTCAAAAGTGTTGTTTTGTCTCATAAAAGAGGATGTAGATGAAAGCAGCCCACCTTGGGGGGGTGAGTTTTGCAATACCCTTCAATTTGGGGGGTATTTTGGTTGTAAAAGCTGATCAGGGACAATAGAAAGCACGTTTCTGCACAGTTTACCCTTATCCATTTGGGTAGCGTTGCTTTTTGCCTAAGTAATTGGTAATGTTTTCCATCCTGAGGCTTGAGATGGTGGACCCATATCAATAATTAGTGTAAAGCTAAGGGCCAAGATTATGAAGCGGATTTAGTGTGTATGCGTATCTTGAATAGTGAGATAATAAAGCCCAATGCTAGACTTGCACTGATAAAGAATTTATTAG
The DNA here is from genome assembly GCF_949628215.1 of Phalacrocorax aristotelis. Taxonomy (NCBI): domain Eukaryota; kingdom Metazoa; phylum Chordata; class Aves; order Suliformes; family Phalacrocoracidae; genus Phalacrocorax; species Phalacrocorax aristotelis. The sequence goes on from NC_134282.1 coordinate 7,732,643, forward strand.
AACAGATCGTAGTAATGTGGATTTATTGTGGATGTGATTCTATATACACAAGATTTGTCATTTTTATATTCAGCGTACCGACTTCAGCAACTGTATTTAAGCCCATTATTTTGTTTTTGCAGTAATGATGTTGCACGGTCTCTGTAAATGTACTTGTGTAGATTAAAGCCTTATCAGTGCATAATGTTTCTCTTGGTCCCGTCAAAGACATGTACAGTGCAGACATAAATATTGATAGTATGTACGTCATCGCAAAAAAATGGACAAATGCAGCAAAGAAAATGGTCCTTCTCCAAGTGATTCTGGCAACAGTTAAGAATGATGTTGTTCTTGGGATAACAAATCATGTCTTCTCTGTGCCATTTCCAGGCTTCAGATTTGCATCAGCCTGCAAGGACGATGGAACAGCAAGGCTCCAAAAAACACAACCATCCCTGCCCCCAACCTACCCAAACAAATAATTTCCTTTTTAACTGCTACTGTTGTGTCAAAAACAACAAAGCAAGCTGTTTGGGTTTCTCATAATAAAAAAGAAAGAGGGGCATCTTTCTTTATGCCCTTCTTTAGCTTTCCTGGAAATGGCTGTGCATCATTTATCTTTAAACAGTTTTTCCTTTCTCTGATTTGACTTTTTAGACGACAGCTTTTGAAAGATAAATTTTGTTGCAATGTAGGTAAAGCAAGAACTTGTGTAGCACTTGCCTAGTGGTATATATGCTGAAAATATTATTTATATGAATGTTATAATATGTATAGAAAGTGTATTTATATGTTATAGCATATATTGTTTATACTGATGTAATATTGTCTACAATGTTCAAAGCATTACCTTAGAATACACTCCTGAATGAAGTGTAAATGGTGCAAGCAACTTTTATGAAATTTTTGATAGAATTAATACGTGTCAGAGATCCTGAGAGCATCCTCATTTCACTGGCATTAAGGGGTGGTGCGTTACTATAAGACACATCTTTAACAGGTCACTTCTGGGCCTGTTTGGCAGTAACCCGCCTGCAGCCTCCATCGCCAAATGCCGTTCGTTGTCAGTGCTTGTGTATGGATAGGTGGAGAAATCCCTCATTCAGGGCAGGAAACTCCTGAAGCAACACTTCACCTGTGCTTTAGCTCTGCTGCACGTGTATCATTTTAGTCTCATCTTTGGTGTTCCTGGAGCATCGACCAGAGCTTTCTGGATGCAGTAGGAAGGGCCGTGAGCTCGAGTGGGCTACGAGAGGGGAGTGCAGGGTTGTTCATGCTTGGAACTACAGCCCAGACTGTTTCTTCCACTTTTTGTGTGCTCCATCTTCAGAGTGATTTTGTAGAGTAAAAAATTTCATCTCTGTTTTTAAACATTGCGTTGCAAAAGTAGCACCGGAGAAGTAGCAGGATGCTACAGTAGTTGTTACTGTGGCAAAAGATGCAAGTTGTTCTTGTCTTACTGCAATGCCTTAATGTTAGTCTTCCTTATTCGAGGAAATCCATGACTGGTGTTAATGCAGCAGCCTTACTTACAAACAAAAAAAAGCCAAGAAAAAAATCTTCTTTTCACTGTCCTGTAATTATTTTCTGTTAAGTGGAGGTAACATATATTAAGTAGCATCTACAAAAATGTTAGAGGTTTGACTTGAGTAATAACTGAGACACAGCAAACCCATAGCACAGCAGGACTGCTTCAGTAGACTGATTTCACAGTCTGCATCCAACCTGCGGCAATGTCATTTTCAGGTTTAATTTTGGAATTTCCCAGGTAATAGCAGTGCAGAATTACTGTTTGATTTCAATACGTTCTGCTTGATGTTCTGATTTTGTTGTCCTTTGGCAGAACTTGCATAGCTCTCCTTACTTGGTAGACTTTATCTGCCTGATTGCTGGTAGGGTGGCTGTCTTGCTTGCTCAACCAGCTGCCGCTTCTTCTTGGGCAGGTGACTGGAGAGCTGTGGACGTGGAAGAAAGTCTCTACTACCACCGAGCCCCACTGCCTTGATGTCTTCTTTGGCGAGCAGCCCAGGCTCTCCCTCCCAGACGTTTCTTTCTAACTTTCAAAGCAGAAATGCTCTCACAGTTTTGTAAAAAAAATCCAAAATGGACTTCAAAAGCCAGTACACAATTTCACCCCTTACTCTGACATGCAAATTCCTTTCGCCGTAGCTAACAAAGGGTGACAGCATGACCGGGAGGCAACTGGAATTTCTTTAGCATGAAGGATTTCTGAAGTGGAAACAAATCTTGCAGATTTTTAAAAATAATTCTGTATGTTAGCAGCAGCAGAAATAATAGTTATGTGGTCAGTGCTTTGCTCTGTGTGGGCAGCGCTTTACAGGAGTATCCACAGTGTAGCCTTTGGTCTCTGTTATAGTTCATTTGCATTTAGAAATACTGCTTATACATTCAAAATACTTAATTCTGTATTCATACTTGTTTTTGCATTCACAATTGAAGCAAAAATTACATCTGAAATTCAAATCTTAACTCTATTACAGCTTCCTTCAGTTCTGTGCTAAGGTTTTCATTATGGTTCTGAAATTTATTTATTAAATGTTTATGCCGTTGTAAATTTAGGGAGAAAAACTTGGCATGTGAGCCATACGTCAGCAGCAATTCGGCCACTTTAGCTTTTGTCAGGAATAAAATCCCCTGTGATTAACAATTTTTATATATTGTACAGTATATGCTCAATAAACTGCAACTGCAAAGAGATGTATACACTCACAAATACAGCGAGTGTAGGAAAATGCTACTTAATCTACTATTTTGCTTTAAATGTGATAAGGATGTTTATAAAACCCACACTCAAGCAGGATGAAAGAGCATTCTTAAGGCTATAATCCCCTAAGTTCAGAAATGCTGGGGTTAAGTTTCCAGTCCTTGTAGTGCGTTCCACTCTTCCCCCATATGCTCAGTTTCTATGCTATTCACGTTACTAGCTGTAGCTTTAGATTTAATTTGTATCTTTTTTTTTTTTTTCCTTTCCCAGTGGCAGTTTAAGGTACAATGTGATGCTAATTTCTCATTAACAGCAGAAAAAAATAATTTCATCTGATTAAATTAAAATGCATGGCTGTGATTTCATCTTCAGCTTCATACTCCTGAAGGAGACTTTTAAAGTTGCCGATCTGTTGAAGGCATGAGGGAGGACGTCTGAGGACAGTGACAGGACGGTGCTGTGCCCTTGCCCTTGTTCCCTGGAGAGGAAATCTCAAAGTAGAGATGTCCTGCCTTCGCAAGTCACAACTTATTTCCCGGTTTTGCCTGGGGTTCAGCCTTTAGGTATGCCAGTAAAGTAAACAGTAACGCTAACCTTTGCCTATAGTAAGTAATACCTTGTGCCAAGCAGTTTGTATTTTCATTTCCATAATTCTGGTGGTTTAATTTCTGTTCCCTCTGGAACATAAAACTAGTTCTGGGTTAGATGTAAACAATAGTTACACTGCTGTTGTTTCCCTTCTATGATAACCCATATTTTATGAAGTGGAGAATAAGTAATAAATACCAACTGTTTGTAGATATGCCTGCTGGAAGCAGAAGAAGGTATAATTGCTTTTTAGTACATTAGTGCCATCATTCCTGTGATTAGTCAGGAGCTGCTCTGAGATGTTTATAATGTGATCAGAATCGATACCTGCATCATCATCACCAAACAAGCATCTCTGCTGCTCTGAGGAGCCTCCTTAGGTCCAAACTTGACTTTGCCCCTTTCTCAAGATTTTAATCTTACTCAGAACCCAGTATCCAAGAATTTAGAATTAAGCAGCTATTTCATTTAAGCAAGTCTGGACTTATAATAAATTAAAAGTCCTTTTTCTGCAGTCAGTTCATTAAATTTTCACTTGTGCAGTCTTTTTCTAGAAGGGCTTTGAGCAGGAGTTTTCCTTTGCTGGGATATATTACATTTTTCTGCAGATGCTGCGGGTTGTGGTATATTTAAGTATGATGTTACATGGGTTCTAAAACTGGCGAATACCATTATATTTATTGGATTAACCTCTGAACTTTCTAGTCTTAAAAATACCTCAAAACATCAGACATGAAGCAGACAGCTTTTTTGTTTTATAGCCACAGTTTGGGTATAATTTACTTCATTTGTCATCTTCTGTAATTATTTTTCCAATGCTACATCTACCGCAGAGACAATATGTGAATTTCAATAAGCTGTGAAAAGCTGTTCATGAGGGGAATAACAATTTAGACATGTGGAGGTAGTTACTTGCATTTATTTCATGTTAAACAGAAGTTTCTTTATCCTTCCTATTTTCATCCTTTGTTATTAATAATGTTGTGGCTTTTCCCAAAACACTGCCGTGGTCTATGCAAGCTGTGCAGACGGCCGTACTTGGAGGGCAACTTCTTTCAGTTAGCCTGAATTAGCCAAAATCGTTTAAAATAACAAGGAAGTAATTTAGGCTGCTAACCAGAGCTGAAAGCCGGATTCCCCCTCATCACATGCGTTATAACTGAAATGAAGAACAAACCTCCTTCTGCGGTGCAGGGAACCGTAAGTAAATTAAGAGCCTGCTCGGTAGTAAAATGCCAGTAGGACTTTAGTCGTAGGCACCGACCCATACTGGTAGTTTTCTGATGTGTTATTCAGTAATTTCCTACTCAGTTTGCCATTACTGGACAGGTTTACAGGTTTATAGTTTCGAAGTCCCTGAAGTTTTTTGCTGTAAAACTTAGGAATCAGCCTATATATGAGACCTTGTCGTAACTGCTTTTGATTTACTTTGTTCTGTCCTTCTGGTTGCAGACTTGATGGCTTTTACACAGCAACAAAGTTAGTAAATATGCTGTTTACATCAGGTATCTTTCTCCAGTTGAACCTTCTAAAAATCTACAAGGGGTCACACATCCCCTTGTTTGAAGGAGGCTGACAGCATCTGCCTTCAGAGTCCCAGCTGAGACCCCGTTGTCCTCCACCAGATCTCCTTTTTCTCCTGCTGGCTTTGAAGGCCCTGCCGTGCAGAGGTCTGGCTGGAGGACTGCAGTCCAGCTCAGTGCTCTTCGCGTTGCTGTACATAGTCTAGCTGTTCCTTGAGATCTCCCAGCCCTGCTGCTGAGCCAGGTTGCTCTTACATCTCCTCCTTTCATTTTCCTTTGTTGGTTGTTCAAGTGCCGTGAGTTAACCGGCTGTGCCTTTATCTGTTCTTCTATGTAGTGACCTTCCTAACTGCACTAGATGACTTTTTCTTCACTTATTTAATTTCTTATTCTTTTATCAGATTTATTCTCTTCTGCTTTTTTTCCTAGCGCAGTGCATTATATTTTACAGCTGTCAGCAGTTATTTGAAGTATACCAATGTCACTACCCCTGAAATCCTTCCAGTTAGTGAGATAACTGTTTCTTAACACCTGCTGATCTCTTCATATATATATATAGATAGATCTCCTTCATTTAAGATCTTCAGTCTCTGGTTCTTTATTTAGGAGAAATGTAGCAATTCTTGTATTAGCACTGGTCTACTGAATGTTTGGTTTATATTTGGACTTTGCTGCTCTTGTCCTTCATGAAGGAGGGGTTAGTAGAGACCAGCTTTGTGAATGCACTGTGCTAATAGAAAAGCATGTATACATTCTGTGCAGGTATGTGTACTCTGTGCCGGGGTACTGGCTTTCCAGTCTCCTAGTCCTTTCCCACTGAAATTTGTGAAATAAATCTGTGATTTCTTCTTATGCTGCTCACTCTGTAAAGAATATTTTTCGAATCTCACACGACTATGCTGCACCCCTGCTTGCTTTCAGGCCCTTTGGGCAAACTCGCTTTTCTGTGTTTCTTTCTTCACATTTCCTTCCAAATCCTTGAGGCTGCACTGAAAGGAAAATAAAGATAACTTGTGTAAAGTGTTCACTTAAGTTGATTTGCCTTTATATTGCTTTCATCTCATTGGACATTGTAAGTGCGTAACATACCATGCAATTAAGAAATAATACAGTTTATTAAAACACAACAAAGCTCTGTATTCTGGGCACACTTGGGAAATTAGCATCTTGAAAAAGTACCAAGGAGCAATCCAGTGTTTCAGTCCAGCTAATACTCCTTTGGAGGCTTTCTTGGACAAAACTAACACTAGCAATGATGATGAAAAGGTTTAAGTGTTACAAATTTGCTGGTGGCTGGATACAGAAATATGAAGACTCTTCCTAAAAGCTGGCAAGTCCCTTCCCAGTAAATATTATTGTTAGAGAAAACTGTTCATTATAGGATATTCGGATTCAGTGGCAAGGGAAGCAAAGCTGGAAAGAATATTTCTAAGTGCTCGCAGAGATGTTGTAATATGAGAAGCAATAGAGATGGTGTGGGATTTATTAGCACATCACTTTCAAGCACTTTCAGCGGTTCTGTCGTAAAAACAGGTAATGAAGAACTTATTAATGCAGAATGAAATTAACACAGAATCGATATTTGCCACTGCTGTCTTACAGAAAGAAAATGGGAAACACTTTCAAAATTCTTCCAGAGAGAAATAAATAAGATGGGAGAGTTAAAACAACCAACCAACCAAACTTGCTTATTACCCTGATCGGCAGCCTGAGATGCTTTTCATCAGAAAGTATCTTAAATAATCAGGAAAGGCCAAGCTGAGTAGGAGAAAGGCAAGAGGGAGGGAGGGAAGGAGATGATGTTCGTGAAACTAATACGTAGCATGTGAAGTTACTTTCCTTTAGTTATACAGATTTAGAAGTCGCTATTTGCATATATGGTTTTTTTTCTGCATTTTTGGCAATTTTATAACTATATTGAGATATTTGAGAGTCACGAGCCCATGCTCTTCCTCCTGGATGGCAGTGTGATTGACACTACCAATGACCCCGGGTAGAGTAACAGCCTGAGAGGCGGTGGTGGGTACAGCACTCCTCTGGTGCTGCGTAGCCTCAGGATTAGCCTGGCACCAGGTCACTTGTGTGACTGAAGAACAGATGCCAGTCCTTCATTTTCCACAGTTAGCTTTCAGTCAGATCACTCAGCCAATCCAAATGCCATCCTTGGCTGCCTTTTTGCTGGATGTAATGTAAGTCACACAGGAACGTGTGCCTGGTGGTGGGAGAGAGCTGGACTTCCCTTTTGATGATAACTCACTGTTAAATCAAGCATATCTTGCATCTGCATGGGAAGAAAGCAAGGCAAAGAAGCATTTCTGCTGCCACAACAAAAGCATGGCTGTGGGGCTTTTCTTGGAGGTGGTGTTTTATCAGTTGCAAATGCAGTGGTAGTCACACTGCTGTCTTCCACGTCCTTTCTTCTCCCAAACCAGCTGCATTTTAAGAGGTTCTTGGGTTTGCAATCATTTGTAGCTCATTCTTTTCCAATCTTATACCAACGTTGCTTTTTTTAGTGTATGCAGCGCATGCTTCCCAAGGTCCCAGCCGCGTCTCTGCGTGGTTGTAGACCATTGATGTCAGTGGGACTGTGAAAACCTACCAGGAGGTGGATTTTGGACCAGGAATGCTTTTTCCTCCGGTCATGGGTTGAATGCTATTCCAACTTTTATTCTGGCAGCCACCATGAAAGGCATGTGTTTTCAACATCAGGCACTGCTATTTGTTCCAGGATACAATAATTCCGTTTTCAAATACAAAATGTACAAACATCCTGTCCACTTCTGTGATGAACAGTACTTCTAAAAAATGTCTCTTAAGATAATACTAAAAGGGATACATCAAAGAGGAACCTTGTAAAAAAATTTCCCCCCATCTAAAATAGCTCTGCAAACAGAGCCCTAGATAGGATGTTGGCATTCATAATGTTTTGTGTCGCTTCCTTGTTGACAGGGGATCTGTAAACTTGGGGAGGGGGTGGGGTGGGGTTGGGGGGGTGTGTGTTTCTATTCACAAAGCATTTTCTGTTCCAGCAGTTTAAATACAGTGGGTATTATTTTGATTTATGAATGATAAGTTAAGGTAGACTGACTAGTTGCTTTCTGTTCCTTCAGTTCTACATCTACCTTCTGCAGCCTGCATACATGGAGTTGTGAAGGAATTCATTAAATTATGATGCCCATAATTATTACAGTATCCCCTGAAATGTGATACCTCCAGGAATGGGATGCTCCAAACACTTTATTTAAAAGCTATATGTAAATTACCCCCAAATTGTATTTTTATTTGTTTATTGTGTTCTGTGCAGTACAAAGATGTTGCTTTGTCCTTTTACTAAAGTTTAAGAATATGTCAGATATTTTGTTGTGCTCAGACCATTGCTGGCCATAATCAGTGTTCCTTCAATTACACAAGTTTTTTGATTATGGTCACTATATTTTTTACCAGGAAACTTTTGTGCAAACGGTGACTGTGATTTAACTACACGTCCTTGGTTTTGTCTTTCTGTGACCTCACTGAGCTCTTTAATTCCTCAGAATGAGGCAAACCAGCAGTAAAGCTCCAAGCAGGGTTTTACGCTGCAACATACAGTGATGCCACATAGCCTTCAGATGGGCCAAAATACCCTGGTTTTAAATCCAAGATAATTCTTTGAAGTATTTATTCTGGTCAGAAAAGGCAGTGGGATCAGCACAGAATAGATTTTATTTATACCAGAGATACAAAGTCTTTTCGAGATGCACTGCTACTGCAACTTTTGCAGAGATTTAGGCCTGGAAGTGGGAATTCTTTGATATTTTCCAGTTACTTACCCATTCCTCAAAAAAATCACTTTATAGTTTCTTCAGTGGCGTGTTTGTTTTCTGCAGAGGAAGAGGTCAACACTGCAAAGCAGACACTGACTAGGGATATGAAATTATTTCTGTGTATTAACCCAGAATGCAATTCTACAGATTTCTAGCTGTCATCTGTTTGCTTAGTTTCCACTGGTGGGCTCTGTGGGGAAACTGGTGGTCTTGTTACACCAGGAGAGACCTTTTGCATTCCCTCTTGCAGTTTCCCATGATGCAGAAACATTAAATGCAGAGCCAGAGCAAGGTTTGCCTGCGCTGGGTTTCTCCTGTGTCACCAGTGATTGCTAGGGTTGATCAAGAGGTACCAAAAATATGAGAAAGTTCAGCAAAGTTATGGAAATAATTAAGGGAAAGCTTTTGCTTCCCTTGTTTATGGTTATAACATTTGGTGTTTTATTAAAAATTCAAAATGCCAAATGTGACATTTGTTTCTATGCTAGACACCTTTAATGAAAAGGAAAAAAGTCACAGGATAGCCAGAGAGCCAAACATTAAAGATGTGATTTACCCTGAATTCCCTGTCGTATTTGTACCTCAAGTCATTTTCTAGATGAATACTCAGATAAAGTTGCATGGTAATTATTTTATTAGGTCACTTTCAAAGTTAAAGTAAGTTAGTGAAGTTAGTAAGTTAGTCCTTTTAGAAAGAAACAATCTGCATGTTATTTTGGCAATATTTGGTAGGAGAATAACAGATTTTTCTTGTAATTGATTTAATTACAAAAAGTACGTGATGCTAAACCACTAAGAGATGTTATTTGAATGAATGGGTTTCTAACTTGGTTTTTAAGTGAAAGTCAGATTACTTCTTGGACACATAACTATGAAAATATTTTAACAGCATTTTTGCTTGACGCTGTAGTTATGTATTTTATTTTACGTAATGCCTGATCTGTAGTGCTGAGAAAGGCTAATAGCTGCCACCAGTAAAAAAGCACAGGAATCAGCAGTGAAAAGCCAGAAAATACCTAGCAGCTCCATTGGCCCTCCTTGTGGTCATGCCATGCTGGAGTTTCCGAGGCTGAATTGACTCTCAGGTCCCATTAGTGTCATACTTTCTGTTGGACTCTTTTTGTTGGGGTGAAGGAAAGGGAAGGCTGCCGTGTGCAATTGCGGCATGGGTCACACCACCCAGGAGATGGCAGGGAATATATCCATACTGCTCCACTCTCTCAGTAGTATTGTACCAGCCATTAACGAGGCTGAGCTGGACAAGCAACTCTACTAAGAGTGTTACTGAAGTTTCCATCTACATCCAGGTCTGTCACTCGTGCCCTCTAATGCATAGAGCCCTTCTGGGTGGCTGGACTTGTTTTCAGGATGTGTGAGACTTGATTTCATCGAATCATCATAGAATCATAGAATACAAGGTTGGAAGGGACCTCAAGGATCATCTGGTCCAACCTTTCTTGCCAAAAGCACAGCCTAGACAAGCCCAGCACCCCATCCAGCTGAATGTGTCCGATGTTGGGGAATCCACCACTCCCCTGGGGAGATGATTCCGATGGCTGATTGTTCTTATTGTGAAAAATTTTCCTCTTGTGTCCAATTGGAATCTCCCCAGATTTCAGCTGATAGCTTTTGCATGTAGATGCTCTTCTCAGCTTCTAGGTGACAATCCTCAGTTCATGGGACAGTTCTGGTAGGAAGGTGCCATTGGCGACTGCAGAGGGAAACCTTTCTAAACCACCTCACTGTACCAGCTGGCCTCTACATCTGCTCAGCTGTTAGGGTGTCAGACCCACTCAGAGAGCCTGGGAGATCGGGGTCACTGGCCTCGGGGGCAGACGCGATATCATGGGCACACATTAGAGCTCAGGCCAGCGCCACGTACATACATTCATTAGCACAGGCAGCAGTGTCCTGTTGACAATAACGGAGCATCTGTTGGCACTGTAGGCAAGAGGATGCAAGGTCACCTCTTGCTGAAGGCGTCCGCCAAGCATGTACCAGCCTTTCCTTTCTAGTCATCCCCTACGGCCTCCCTAAGCTGGAGAAGTCTATGTTCAGCTTAACTGTGGTCCATATAATAGTAATGTCAGTTTAGCCTATGGTCCAGGATGCCTTTTCTCTTGCCCCTGAGGAGCTGAGGTTCTTCAGGGGCTGGCTGAAGTGTTCCTGCGTATAAACCTGGTTTTTCAATTGAGTCAGAACCTGGAGTTCAGTCATGGGACTGTTTCTGGGTCCCACCAGTCTATCCCTTGTCTTGCATCCACCAGTAACAGCCTTTTCTATCACGCATAACTTGCTGATGCATATAAAGTACCATCTGAAATTATTTTAAGAAGTTTTAATACCACCCCAGTCATGTGGTACTTGAAGAGTGCACATAGGTTGGTTTTCAGATGCAGCTGTGTTTTACTGTTCTATTTATTCTGTGTGTGTTTAGTGTAATATCTAGCATATCATATAGCCCTTGCCAGAGAAAATCTATGAAATATATTTTAATATTCAAAATGCCTCATTATGCAAAAAATATACAGTGGGAACACGAGGTTGAGTAACACAGTGTCTAGGCTATGTTGAAAAGTTGAGCCCATAAATTCTAGGTTGTTGAAGATTTTAAGGAGTTTAAGGAGAATGAAACTAGATGCTTTAAGAAAGGATGTCAAATAAGTGAGAGTTGGGGGAGGAATAAAAGTGGGAAAGCTGTGCAAAGAGGCCAAGGGCAAAAGCATGGCAACGAGACATAAAAATAGCAGGATAGAGATCATACTGCTACCAAAAAATAGCCTGTAGTTCCTCATGTGTATGTGAAACTTGAATAGTGGCCAAGATAACCTTCAAGGAAGAGAAATCCAAGATATTTACTTACAACCTCTCCAGAACACCGATGTATGGATGTAGGTGATGAATTATGTCCCTGTGAAATAGCTCTTTACCCAGTGGAATAAAATCAAGCCAAATTCAATTTTGTTTCTTTATTACTTTAATTGCTGGGATTTAAGATTTCACTTTCTGGTAGTTTGATCTGCAGTCCTTTAAAAATACAATCTCTCATAATTGTATTTAATGAAAACATTCATTACATAATTTTGTATTTGAATTCAATCATACCCTTTGATTTCTACCTTATTTCCAAGCAGTAGAGTTTATTGGAAAACTTTGGAAGAACAGATTTTGTTAAAAGAGAATAGTTTTTTAAGTGTCAGGAAATGTTAAGCATTTTATCGTGATTTCCCACAGTCATTGCTCTTGCAAATTTGATTTACCAGTTCACTAAAATACTCTTTTTGAAAATATTGCATCTAGATGTAAGGGGAAGGGAGTTTATGGACTCAGAAATTGAGATAAGAAGTTCAGAAATAGCCCTTATTAGATTTTCTTGGGCTTTTTGCTTATGTATTTTGTTCTGACATTTTGTGGAGCCTCTTAGGTGGGAAACAGAATGAAATGTTTCCTTAAAGCAGCACTTCTGCCTACAAAGCAAACGTGCGTGCAGTTTAGCTCATCGGATTAATTTGCTCTCAGGTGCATGCATTTTCATTCTAGAATATTTTGGGGTTTATATATAAATATCTGTAGCTCTTTAAGGTAAGGCTCATTCTCGGTATTTATTTTGCAGGAGATTTTCTTCTTTCTATAATGGGATGGATTAAAAATAGCCAAGATTCAATCAAAAGGCCAAGCAAGGCAAACTAATCTGGTTTTGAACTACTGAGCTGGCGTATACACCGAAAGAGGGATTGGCTCTGGGCTTTTTACGTTGCTTTGCATCTGGCAGAGCTACCTTTAACTGCAAGTTTCTTTTTGAGTGAAGTCCAGCTTAGTGGTCTTATCAGTACTCATCCCAACCAAATAAGCTTTTCTCAGAAAACAGGGAATCGATAGACTCTAAGTTTATGTAGTGACTTAATACCTGTCAGGGCACTGAATAATGCCAGAACCTGGGGATTTGCCTGCAGAAAGCCTCCCAGAAGTTGGTGATGCTCTTAGCAGCAGCATTAACTTCTAATCTATGATTTTCTTTCTCTGTGGGGAAATGGGGTGATGTTTTGTATGTAAGTGTAGCCAGCTGCATCGATCTTTAGATACCCATCTCCCTGAAAGGGAGTGTAATGAATGAGTGTTGAGCAGTCATGTTTAGGCAATTGATGATGTTCTCTGATTTACCAAGTGCCTCGAGCACCTCTGGCTCCTTTTAACCTCTTCATCGATGTTATCTTTAAAGGTGTCTCTTAAAATTTATCTTTTCTGTAACAAGCTTTTTTGTGGTTGGGCTTCCCTTTTGTCTACCCTTTTCCTCCCTGCATATACTTTCTCCCAAAGTAATCTCATTATTCTTCGGCTGTAGCACTATACCAGTATGTTGGCTCCAAAACCGGTTTCTCAGTCTTCCACACACTGTGTGTCTGCCAGGTTTTTTTCCCCCAACATTTCCTGTTGGTATTTTATTTTTCACTATTTAGATTAGTTTCTGTCACACCCACAACATTCCTAAATCCTGTTTTATCCTTTTTTTGCTCAGTGTTGCCACCATTTCTTTCAACAGTACTCATGGCACTGGGATTCTTTCAGATGTTTTCTCATTCTCTGTTTGTGTCCCAACTTCAGTCGCCAAGAATCAGCCCACTTCTTGGTGCAGAAAGCCTTGACTCCAGCAGTTTCCTGCTCTAAATTATTTTCTCACATTTTTGTCCTGATCCATTGAGACACTTCAAGTAGCATATTTTTCCACTCTGCTCTTCTATTTCGGTTTCACCGCAGTTCATCTCTTTAGTTTGTACTTCTGCTCAAAATAGAAAATTTACAGTAGCATTGCCGGAGAAGCAGTATTGCAGCGGCACTTTGAATGGCTAGAAATGAAGCTAGATGGCAGCATGAAGGGTGATGCAGTAGTTGAGACCATGCAATGCCTGGAAGGAATGTGTTACCTAGATGGATTTAAAAGCAACTACATTTTTAGAGGATGTGCTGGAAGAATTGAGAAGGTTTAGACATGGTTTACTTATCAAGTATAGTAAACAGAGCCAAGTCAGAGATAACACCTTGGATACATCCTTCTAAGAAGAATACTGGGGTTCTCCTGGTCTCTGGGATAAAAGGATGAGAAAAAAACTTGTGGGAGAAGATTAAGAGCTATGTTTCCACTGCTTTATCTTGCACCACTGTGTGAATATCCCCAAGTAAATGTTAAAGCTCTCTGACTTGGATTTTAGTTCAGAAAGCTCTGGAGAGTCAAGGTGGATTGGCAAGTCATCAGCGTAAAGATCACAGCTGATTTGGTTTCTATGAGTCGGCCACGAGCCTTGCCTTGGATAACCGTTTTGAAACTCTTCTGGAAAATAACAGGTGGGATGGGAATAATGCTGTGAAAAAGATCCAGATGGAATAATTAGCTGCAGGGGTAAAAAAAAAAAAAAAAAAAGAGAGAGTGGCATTAAAATAGGCAAAATTTCAGGAAAGCAACAGTGTCAGTGGTGGTAAAGTTACTGACAGTGGTGTGGACAGAGGTGTCTGGGAAAGGTGTCGGTAGGGACCTCACCCCATGTGACCTTACCTGAGAGTCATCCCCAGTTCTGGGGCTGATCTGCCTCTTTTGTTCTGGGCTCTGTTTTCTCTGATGGCACCTGCATGGTTAGAAATTTTACCTTGACATACGTCTGCTTGTTTGTGCCTCTCAGCAAATCTGCTTCTGCTGTGCAATCTGTACGTAGCTTCTGCCTCAAACTGTACCAGACACAGCACAAGCTCGGATGTAGGGTGTCCAAACGAGGAACGTGTTGGTTTAATACAAGCATTCTGCAGGGGGAAGAAAGTTGTTTATTTTACAGAGGCTTAGAATTATATCACAGCAAGGAAATGCACTGCAGGAGAGGTGGGATTTATAAATCCTTGGGACAGGGGATGGTATTCCTTTCATGTTCAGTGCACAGTACTGTATGTGCCTCTGGTAGCAATCCAGACTCTGTTAGTGGAGCATATTTGTGGCACATAGGTCCAGCTCAGTGTGCTTTAGGCTCTTACATCTTCCATCAGTTGTGCGTCATGGAAAAAACAACAGGGGAGAGAATACTACTTGTAGAGGTGGAGTACAGGTAATGAAGAGGGGAGAGGGAAACCCAGAGTTCGTCCATCCGCAGGGGGGAAATACTGAAATCAGGGCACAGCACCAGGCTGAAAGACAGAGCATAGCATCTTGCCAAAGAGACCCAGTGCCTAGAGTTTGGGAGAAAAAAATTAATGAATACAGAAAATAATCAAAAACAGTTACAGGAAAAGAAAGATTTGCTACCAGCCCTTTTTGCTGAGAAAATAATCTTGTTCTCACCAACTTCCAACTATACACCTCAGAGGCTGTCAGCTAACTGAATCAGAAAAATATGAGTAATTTATTCACAAGAGGTGGATATTTCAATGAGGTTTTGAAAGCAAAGGTTGTAAGATAAGCTGTTTGTTAGCCGTGTTAATCTGGTTCATAGGGAACAGCCATATTATACTTTACTGTTGCTTCTGATGAAAATCTGAGCAGTATTATTCTTCTCACAAGATCCGTTAAGTGCTGGAGTGCTGAAAAGTGATGATCAAAAAGGTGATGCATCTTCCCTGGAGTAAAGGATGCACAACTACCTATTCCTGAGCTGATGACTGCAGCGTATACATGACACGCTTTTTAAGAATAACTCCATTGCAAATAAGCCTGGAAGGAACTTTTCTGTCAGCTGTGGCCCTGCACTCACCAAGTTGCCATGGGGTGATGGTTATGAGTCGGGGGTCTGACTTTTCAGCTCCTCTCTCAGTGTGCTGTACAACCACGGTCAAAACACGTACTTTCTCCATGTCTGAGATTTCCTTTCTGTGGGTAGGACACACAAGGGTGGTGATGGCTCATTCATCTTCAGTTGAGGCATGTGCATGACAGATTTCAACGAACTTAATATGCCAGGCACATAGGAAGCAGTCCTCCAGATGTACCCAAGTGGAAGGGTTTGGATTCATGTGCCTGAGGTCGATGGGTTAAAGCAATGGTCGAGGTCCTGGGGCACTGCCGGCACTTGCCATTCAGCAAAACAGCAATCTCCCCATGAAATGAAAGCACGACCAGCTTTATGGTATATTGTGCTTCTCTGAATTTCAAATCTGTTCTTCTTTAGAAACATTGGCTCAGTTTGCTTAAATTCCTGTTTAAACTCGGGGAAGTTGAAGGTTGAATATTTTTGGGAACTTTCCAAAATATTAAGCTCTTGCTTAATGCATAAGTTGCTTTGCTACATACTCCTGATGAAAAGGTATGTACTTTTCGTCGTCTGAAGGCTTGCCGTGAAATCTGAAAACTTCAGGCTGTGTCACTTTAATACACAAACATGCTAAGCAATACAAAAGGCTTAAAATCAAAGCTGTGCTGTTATCTCTTCAGACCAGGAGCTTTTTCAAGGAGGTTCTAATGCAGAAGCAGAATAACTTCCAGTTGCGTCTTTGAAGTGTTTTTAGTGTGATATCGTGGACATTTAATCTCTGCTGTGGCTGCTCTTAAAAATAGTGAGAAATTGCGGAGTGAAGCAGTAAGGAAAAGAAGCTGTTTGAACATTTAATCAGTCTCACTTGATAAGAGGCTGCTGGTTCGGTCCCAGTACAGAAGTAAACCTGGTCATGGCTATAACTTTAAGTCTGATGCTGCTGAAATGTCCCAGTTTAGGTGTAGTACAGTGTGATGATGTATAGAGATATAAAAACTACTAAAGTGATGACTACAACATAGGCTTTAATGTTATCCCAAGACTCAGAGCATGCATTTGCAGTTGGAGTCGATGGAGAGGCAGCATGTCTTGGCTCGTAGCAGAGTGCTGCTTATTCACATCTGTAAATCAGGGTATCAGGAAGTCACTTTTTCCCCCTTAGGTAAATGCACTCAAAGTTGCACTGAGATTATTTTCCTCATGTTTGCATGGTTTTTGCCTCTATGTGTTCGGTTTTCTGGTTTTGCGTTTGGTGGTTGTTTTTGTTCTGCAATGGCATTAAACTCTGGCAGCTAACACAGGGAAAGAGGTGTTTGCTGAAACACTGGACCCTAATCCCAGCCACAGGGTTTCAGCAGCAAGTCATTTGGCTGATTAATTTTCTTGCTCAGCCCCCATTTCTCCATCTATTCAGTGATGAAAATAGCCTGAAATCTACTTGACCTTCTGCCTTGTTAATAAGTGTGATTAACAACCCCATGTTCTAATGAGCTAGAGAAACAAAATTACTGTGTACTATCATATTTAATTAAACTGTGTTTCAGGAAGCTGTTGTTTATATGGTAACTTCTATTTCCCTGGCATTGGTTTAATCTTTCCTTTTTCTAACTTCATTCCCCTTTACTTCTCCCTTTCATTAGTATCCCTTTGTTCTTTTTTCCTGTGTCTCTGGCTTGCCTCCTTATTTTCCCTTCTTTCTCAATTTGCTGTAATTTGGCTAGTCAGGCACTAAAGTGATGTGAATGATACAGAAATACTTCCAAAGGCAGATGCAGTTCTGCTTTCATTGCTGCCTCCATGACCGTGTGTGGGCAAAGCATCGGAGCACGATGGAGTTCCGGGGTGGATAATGGGAACTGAGGGGTGTGCAGGAAGGGCAGGCACTCCTCAAAGAAAACAAGCAAACAGGTTGGTTCTCCTGTTAAGGGTAAGATTGAAAAAGGAGGTGGAAAGCCCCAGAGGCTTCTCCTGAACTCTGCATCTCTTTGCTGGTGGTCCGCTGCCTTTGCAAATGCCGGGTGAGAAGGTACGAAGGGTGAGCCTGTTGCAAACAGTCTCATCGCTCTGCTCTGCTGCTGTTGCAGCCTGGTGGCATGGTGCACCTTGCACCCCACTGCCCTGGACAAGCCATCGCACCTCGCTCTGCACACTTCGCTTTCCAACTCAATGCAAACTTCACTCTGTCTGCAGGTGCTTCCCACTTTGCAGGTGGGCTCTGTGTATGCATCGACCAAGAGTGTTAGCTGGTGTCCATGTGCTTACAGGCATTTGGGCTCAGTAAGCAAAGATGTGTTGATCACACAAGCAAGAGAAATTCTTTTTTTATTCTTTAACTATGTACGTTTTTAGAGGGAAGAAATAATAACATCCAGGCATTGCTGTTTATCCTAACTGGAGGCCTGATTTATGCCTCTCCTTTTCTCAAGGGTACTGCTCTCAGTGTTTATGTAGTGAAATGGCACTAGAAAATGAACATGCTTTGGAAGCTATTTATGGATTTGAATTGGCTGCTTTTCTATTTAATGAAGTCCCTGTCTTTGAGTCTGTGCCATTTAATTAAATGGTTTGTATAATTATTCTCTGTCATCAATTCTGTCCGCTCTGGAAGGTTTGTGTTTTCTTACTGAAGAAGGTGTTACATTTAATGCTGGTTTGTAAGTCCTTCAACTTGGGAGACAAAACAGCACAGAACTAAGACTAAGTTAAGTGGGTTAAGATGCCACTAAAGCCATTCTTTTTCTCCTCAGTTACTGATGTACCAAGGCTTTCTCTTATTCTTCCTCATTTTAGGAAGAGGAGCTGCGATCCAATCTTTGTGTCAATACAGACATCATCTGTGCACTCTTGGCAGAATAACTAGCCTGGCTCTTTCTTTGCTATAACGCTGGAGGTATTTCAGGCTTATGAAAGGTCTGGCATCCTTCACATGCAGGTAGTACCTCTTCGCAGCCTCAACAGCTGCTTTGTGTAACGTAACTCATAGCAGTGGAGTAACTAAAGCATCTCTTGCTTCAGAGCATTCTCTACATCCTTACCTGTTTGACCTGTTAACGTGCGATGCTCATCAGAGGGAAGGTTTCCTTCTCAGCAGCAGTCACTTTGGTGATAGAGATTTCAGAGTAACCTGGTTCTCCATGAGAGTTTGTGGGTGACAGATTCCTTCTGGCCAAGTGGAGACCCCTGTGTGGAAGATGCATCTCCAGTTTTAGCACTTGACCTTAGCTTTGGTAAGTTGAGGCAGATCCTTTCCTCTCCTGCTGTAATCTTTGGGGTTTTTAAAATAATTTTCCTTTTTTGTTGTTGTTGTTTTCGTAAACCCTCAGATGTTCTCTTGATCCTCAAATTCCAGGTATAAGAACTAGACACTTTTCCATTAACGATTCCATAATAACTTTACTACAATCATTATTATTCCTCTATTTATACATCTTAGGATTCCAGTAGCCTTTTTAAACCCTATGTCCTACCATAATCTTATGTTTGAGCTGCTTATCCCCCACATGATCACAAAGTCTCACAGGCAAGAAAAATCTTTTTTCCTGGCAGACTGGTGTTACAGTGGCACACATGGAGAGAAGACAAAAGTTTGCTTTATTCTTGAATGGCGTTGGATTAGTTTTACATGAGCTGTGAATGCGGTACTTTCCTTGCTAGCTCCCAGCTCATTATTTGCAACACGGGTCAATACAGTGGCCTTTTCAAGTCTGAAAGGAGAAGAGGACCTAAGCAAAAGAACCATAATTGCATTTAAACAGAGCTCATTGAATCTCAAAGTTATCTTCACAAATAATAATTTCCGTATACATCACTAAAGGAAAATGTCATCAGGCCCCCGTGGTAAATTGTTTAAAGGACTACATGGCCACATTTTCCTCGTTAACTGTTTGTGTGCAGGGTTTGTTCCAGCATTTGAAGAGACAGCAGGGAACTCCAGTAAATACGGCTGGAACAAATTGCAGTTTTGTCGTCTATTCATTAATCCCTCCAGCTCCTCGGAGTGAGCGGCACAGCAGAACTGCCTAGATTACCCCTGAGGCTCTGCGGCTTCACATACTTTCTTTCTCACACTGAAGTGGTTTATCTCAATTCTTATCTCCTTCTCATCACAGCATTGGGTATAACATGGGGCTAATTATTAATGGGATTTCTTAATACAGAATTTTTATAAGGTCAGTGCTAAGAGAAATGGGGACCTAAATGAAAGCTTAAGAACTGCTTCCAGTGTTAGACTTTTTAGTAAAAGCCTTATCAGGACAGGACGTGACTGTTGGGCTCCAGGGGACAACGTCTGGTCAAAGCTTCTGCTCCAGAGCAGAAGCAGGTGACGTGCTGCCTGCTTCTGCAGTGTTTGGGTGTGCTGGGTCATTAAGGTGGTGATGTGCAGGTGAGTTATGACTGTGGAAGGCAAAATAATAGTACTTTGTATGTTAACACTCAGAATTATTTGAAAATTCCTCTCCATTGTCGACTTGTTAAGCTTCCTGGAGTTTTGAAATGGTACTGGAATGATTTACAGAAATATTTCGTTCAGGAGCGCTGGACTCTGTATTGGGAAAAGGAGCAGTGGGAGCCTTGCAGGTAGCCAAGTCCTTGGGGGACAATGTGCCCAGAGCAGCGGAGTGGGAACCAGTGTGTGTCTGATACTGTGCTTCCTCTATTCTTTTAAGTCCATAAAAAACCCCTTATACATTTATTTTTAGAACGAACCGTACCTGTCTTCCACCCACAGTTATGAAAACATAATGCAGAAGGGCTGGACTTTATTTAACCTTGTGGTGTGGCCTAAACCCTAAGGAGTGACTTACAGATCAGCATCTGTGCACCTGCCTTTCTGCATGAGAGCCTGCAAATACAGAACAGCTCTGTATGAGCCATCTGTACTTCAGCTAAAAGTAATGGTCAGGGCTGTGGTGAGCCTCGGCCTACCAGTTCCCAACCAGTGTTCCTCTCAGCATGCTTCACACCGCACTGTCAGGTGGTGAGTAACAAAGAGAACGTGAGCAATACTGGTATGTTTCTGCGCTGGGCATTGTAGGAAAAGCAAATTCCTAGCTGTATGTAAGGTATCTTGTGTGCTGCTCTCTTCATCCGTCACCTGATAGCAATGCCTTGCTCCATCCTGGAGACATCGCAGTTAGTGCAAGCGCCCTGAGTGTGCAGTTCCCTGCTCTGCGTGACCGGGGCGGTATCGAGCTGAAGCTATTTAAGGAAGCATTTGCCAAAACTGTGACTTTTTCAATGGGAAAAGCAATTTCTTGTTCCTTAACTTCATTCTCTAGATAAATTAAATTGTTTGGACTACTTTTTTTTTTTTCCCCAAAATAAGAATCTAAAATAGAATGCAAGTCTCTGACCAGATGGTTGAATTTTCGTAAAATTCAAAGCAGGTGAAAGTAGAGTCTTCTCGGTCTCCTGTGTAACAAACTAATTCAGCCCAAACCAAATCTTTCTACTTCTTGTGATGATTTCTGCTTGGCAGAAAGTGATGTCTCTAAATCAGGAGAGACCATTTAGCCTAAGATATTCCACTACACTCATTCTTTCTTTGCTTGGAGAGGGAGAACAACAGCAAAGAAAGAAAAAAGCTTTTTGCTATTTCGTTGAGTCTAATAGGCTATAAATACATCTTTGCTTCAACTAAAGTAGCAGAACGAAAAGTTTCTGGTAAAAACTGATTCTTCATAAACCGTCTTGTATCCCACTGCTATTTGGAAAAGAAATACCTGTAGAAATCCCCTGGAGTGGTTTTAAGGCACTTTAATTGCTGATGAAGGCTTTCATTTCAGGATCTGCATTGATGCAAGATTACAGTTGCGAAGCTTTAAACATAATTTTCTCAGGGGTTGCACAAAGTTGCAGTTGTTTTGCAAAACTTGATTTTTTTCATCTTCTATGTTGAAATTGATGGGCTCAGAAAAATACAAAATGCAGTGTTTTTCTATATCAAAAAATGCTTGATGTCTAGCTTGCAAAATAAGAGTTCAATACTCTTGTAAAGTTAGTTGGTTTTATGACATTTCTACCATTATTTTCAGTGTTGTTTCTCTTGCTTCTGCTTTTTTATGCCAATATAAAAAAAATTATCCCCCATTGCTTAGATTTTATTATAGTAATATAAGAAAATGTTTCAGTTCTTCCTGGTTGGGTGAAATTTTTCTGGCAGGTCTTCACAGCAAATGCAGTCCCTGCTGGTATAGCTGTATAGGCGTTTATATTTAGTAATCCCTTGCAACCATAAATTGTAATTTGGGACCCAGATTTTTCTTCACTGTTAACTGGTAATGAATAAGTATTTTTGTGCATTTTTAACAGTTCCTAATTTAATATTCAGCTCGTCTATGTTAATAGTTACACCCAATTAGCATAAAAATTGGGTTAAATCTTGACATACCTAATTGTTATTAGTAATTCATTCAAACATATTTTGCTTTGTTCCATTGGCTAAATCATGCCTTTTGGCAAATAGAGATATTAGTCTTATATGCCGAATACTAACGTCCTTTAGATATGGCCATGTGGACATGGTAGTCATAATTATTGCTTGTCTTTTGTGTCTGTGCTTGCGTCTTCCAGGATTTATGAAATACATCACCTTTACAATAAGCTTCAGCTTCCTATTTGTTAAAACTAACAGAAGCATTATAAAACAAGTGCTTTGTCTGTGGCTAATTTTCAGTTTAATTTACCCACTAATCTTAATTCTTCTCCTAAAAAGGGCATGAATAATAATTGGCTTCCTAGCACAATTAAGATTCAGAGTTTGTATCTGTGCATATGCAATTTAAGTGCTAATGCATTTCCTTTTATTAGGGTAATAACTCCTCTTATTCTCATTATTCTTAATATATTTACTAAACACTTTTTGGGTGGATATATGCAGTTGTCTAAACAACCAGAATAAATATTCTGGGTGGAGTAACCATCCCAAGGAATTCTCCGGAAATATTTTTAGAGAGTCACAGAAGGGCTGAGGTTGGAGGTGCCTCTGGAGACCGTCCAGTCCAACCTCTGCTGCAGCTGGGGCAGCTGGGGCAGGTTGCTCAAGAACATGTCCAGTTGGGCTTTGACTGTCTCCAAAAGTAGAGTCTCCACAGCCTCTCCAGGCAACCTGCCTCAGTGTTTGACTGCCCTCACCATGAAAAAAAAGTTCTTTCTTCTTGCTACATGGAATGTCCTGTGTTTCAGTTTGTGCCCATCACCTCTTGCCATTCACAGGGCACCACTGAGAAGAGCCTGGTGCCACCAGTTGTGTTTGTACACATGGATAAAATCCCTCTGAGCCTTCTGTTCGTTGGGCTGAACAGTCCCAGCTCTCTTAGCCTCTTCTTGTACAACAGATGCTTTAATCCATTAATCATCTTTGTGTCCCTTCACTGGAGTCACTTCAGTATGTCCCTGTCTCTGTTCTACTGGGAAGCCCAGCACTGGGCCCAGCACTCCAGATGCATTTCACCAGAGCTGAGCAGAGGAGAAGGATCACCTCCCTCGACCTGCTGGCAATGGTCGACCTAATGCAGCCCAGTGTGCTGTTGGCCCTCTTTGCTGCTAGGGCACATGGCTGGCTCATGTTCAGCTTCTTGTCCACCAGGACACCCAGGTCCTTCTTCAGCCAGCTTTCCAGCTGGTTAGCCCCCAGTGTGTAGTGGTGCGTGGGATTGTTCGTCCCCAGGGGCATGACTTGGTGTTTCCCTTTGTTGAACTTCATGGGGTTTCTGTTGGCTCATTTCTCCAGCATGTCCAGGTCGCTCAAACTTGGCAGGACATCCCTCTGGTATAT
The DNA here is from genome assembly GCF_949628215.1 of Phalacrocorax aristotelis. Classification (NCBI taxonomy): domain Eukaryota; kingdom Metazoa; phylum Chordata; class Aves; order Suliformes; family Phalacrocoracidae; genus Phalacrocorax; species Phalacrocorax aristotelis. Next base: position 7,755,763 of record NC_134282.1, read on the forward strand.
CAAGTGCTCCTCCCAGTTTCGTATCATCTGCAAAGTTACTGAGGGTGCACTCTGTCCCATCATCCAGGTTCACTGAGGAGAATATCCTTGATTTCCTTGTGAGTATAATTTCACTTCATGCCTGTATGAACCGAAGCATTTGATTCTTTTCATCAATAATAATAGTTGTAATAGTGATTAGCCAAAACTTACAAGAAGAATATGTGTTCTGACTTGATATACATGCTATTTTGAATATTTTCAAATCAATACAGTATATATTAAAGGGATTAAACTGGAGTTGCATGATAGAGTCGGGATAATTTTAAATAGAAATCGTTGAGTGGGTATACTCACAAGGAGTGCCATGCATTTCAGTAAAATCAACTGTGAGTCTATATATCTAATATTGCACAGTGTAGGTCATAAGATCTCAAGGCAGTGGTGACCCAATAAACATTATGCAAATGGTTAATAAGGAGGTGGTTTTGGTATTAGTAAGTCTTCCTCCATGGGGAACTGGCTTGCTGTGATGATTACCCCTAAAGAACAAGGTTGGAAAATAGGGAGACCTATATGAATGCTTGAAAAGATTAGAAAGCATGCGTGATAATGTGACATGTAATAACGTGCCATTCAGTGAGCTCCATCTATTGAGTTTATCAATGAGAAGATAATGGAGTGATTTGATCAATTTGCATGTATTTACATGAGAAAGAGGAATGTAGGTGAGCAGACATTTTACTTGATTCAGTGGCTGAAAGTCACAGATAATAGCAGATTCAGGTTGGAAATAACGTGAACATTTTCTGTGGCATGTGAATTTATCCTCTTAACAGTAAGGATAATTAACTTCCAAGGGCTATGGAAAATTCTCTGTCTCTGAAACAGAGTCGAATATTTTTCAAAATGATGTACTCAAACAATGAGACAGGGAAGTCCTGTGGTCCTGATTCCAGATGCCGGACAAGATAATCATAATGCTCCACCTTGCCTTGATAAAATTGATCTTTTAATTAGGTGTCCAGTTTCCAGAGCACTCCTTGCAGTTCTGAGACATCAGTCCCTCTGCTTTGTTTCTTTCTTCATCTCTAGAATGAGTGACTGCTTGGCTGTATCACACGGAGCATGTTTTGTTAATTTAATTGATTAATTAAAATGAGTTCTTAAAAAAAATTACTTGTACACGTATTTCACTAACCACTCCCTCCTTGAAAGATGGAAAATAATTGTTTTGCATTTATTCTCACCTCTTCTGATCCATGTCCTAATTTAACGAGTACCATGCCAGCATTCGCGTGTATGCTCACTGCAGTGTCACACATTTCTGTATGACTAACGTTGGGGGGAGTGGGAGGGAGAACAGAACATGTAATTTTTACATTACAAATTTTGTTGACTTGCTTCTCATTCTAGGACGTTTAAATAAGTCTATTTAAGAAGTGAGTGACAAGTTCTGTTGTAGGGAAGAAACTAAAATGCATAATTTAAAGCCATAAATGATCATAATTTTTTATTTTTGTCCTTTCTGTTTGGTGATACGTTTATTTGGATTGTTTGTAGCCATAAATCCACATATAGACTGTGTCAAAGAAGATCAAGCTCTCCGTGCTCAAAGCATAAAGTCAGAGCAAAGCTCCACAACAGATGGCCTTTTCTTTCCATTTCATGGACACCAGTTCTCACTGGGCAATTCATTATTTTCTACAGTTGAAGCAGCTGTGGATTACTGTAATTATGGATTTAATATATCTCCGACAATCCAGTGTGAATATTAATTTGAACTTTATACATCTCCTTGGAATCAGGTTAATCTTCTCATGATTATATAGCTTCTGTTCACCTAAAGATGTTTGTGAGGCTAATATTTTTCCTGCTATGGAAATAAGTTGTGCATGGATTGCAAAGTAACAGTGGTGTTTTCAGCATTCAGTTTTGTTGAAAGTCCTAGGAGAGAATTTCTGAGTTCCCCAAATGTTTTCAGATATCATGCTTTTGCTAATAACCTTGTTTTAAATTGTGAGTCTGGCTTTCCTAGGATACATATTGATCAATAGTAAATTATTTACTCAAACATTTAATTTAGAAAAAAAAAAAGACACTTTTTCATAGAAATAATAGGCTAAGCGTACCAGAATTTTGTATTACAGGAAACCTCTGTTAAAGGGTTTCTTTGGCATATTTGTTCTTTAAATAGTTCCTTGCTTTAGAGGGCAAAAGGTTTGCCTTGATGCCATTTGTGGATCTTGTGCTATCCTCTTGAGAGCAGATTATGTTTTGCTATCATATGTTTTCCTTTTGAATAACTATTCATAGCTTCATGTCCTTTTTCCAAGAGGTTTGCCTCAGCAAAATCCCACTGACTTCAGTGGAGTTATTCGTGGTTCGTGCTGATGAAGGAGAGGCGTCCAATCCTAAATGCTGGGTGTGAGACATGAGAGCCAGGGCTGATGTACGTATATGTCTCTGAAATCAGTTGAAGTGGCACACGTGGTCCTGGAGGCAGAATTTTTGTATCTATTTCAATCAACACCAGCCTTCCCTGCAGTGGAGTGTGAATAAGTTGAGAAGGTGGTTTGTCTGCAGTAAGCTTAGCTCTTAGGGAAGCAGGAACCCAAAGAATATTCTTTAACCGTTTCCTTCCTATAGTAAAGCACCCAACACAGCATCAGGATACTGAGAAACAATTCTTAAAAGTTTTACGACTGATTTGTTAATAGAGTAAAATGGGAACAAATACTCCATATGCTGCATGGTGTTTGAATGGCTGGGCAGGGGGAATGTGCTCTTCAACTTGTCCTGCTTCACCCCGGGAAGCAGGGACATCTCTCTACCAGAATGAAGTGGGTCAGGGGGAGACTGACTTTCAGGTCTTTTATTTAATCTGAGATTCCTTTAACCTAGCAATCTGATTTTTTGTATGTATATTTTTGTACTGAACTTTTTGAAATAAACAGGAAAGTTTTATAGCATTACTACAAAAAATCACTAATGGACTCTCTGGAATACACTTCTTGTCCACAACCTTATTGTGCCGTGGTTTTTACCATCCTACAGGGAGATATCTAACTTAAGTGCACTGTTCTTGGAATAAGGAATTGTGTGGTTTGGGTTTGGTTTTTTTATTTAAAAGATGTGAGTCCAGAAACCTGTATATAAAAACATTTTTGCTAAGGAGTGCTAGTGTAAAATATGGAATGTGAAATTCTGAGTGGCATCATTATACGTTTCCAATGGCACCTCTAGTTGAAATCTTTTCTGTGAGCTGGGATGGCAGCAAATAAAGGTCAGATGGTGGCAACAACAGGCTTCCACACCCTGTCTCCACTTCCCAGGAGCACCAAACACACGTGTTGGGTCCAAGGGGACTCTGGAGATGCATCTTAATCCTGTAAGATCCTCTGAAATGCCTAATCTGCATGGGGTTCAGCATCCTAATTTACATGGAAGGCTATTTCTCTGGGATCCCCTAAGGCTTAAGAAAATAACATGAAAGATTTGTCTGTGCTGATGATGTGAGCGGTGGTACTAAGACTTCTAAGCAAGGGTACGTTTGCTGGAATGAGCAAGGGAGCATTTGCTCCCTGGACTTCAGGTGGTGGGAACTGAATTAGCAGGTCTCCTCCCACCATGGGAGAGCCACTTTGCTCTCTGCACCTTACAAATATTGGTGCTTTCATGTGTGTAGAAATAATTTGATCTTTTATCCCATTTTTTAGGCATCAAAGCTAAACTGACTAGTCTGTAATTCTGTTTCTCTCCCTTTATACTATTTTAAAAGTAGCCCCGGCATTTGCCCCTTCCAAATAGCATCTCACCATCTTCTGTGAATTTTCAGAGACGGGGTCGTTAAAGGGATTGTTTCAGCCCATTACCTATGTATACCTGAAAGAATTTCATCTGGCCCAGACAGCTGGAAAATATCTAATCTTTATAAGCACTTTCCAACATGTTCTTTCCCTATTCTGTCTTGAGATTTTGGTTATTTGCCTCTGATATTAGCTGCCGGTTGAATGAAGCAAGGTGAAGATAGTGAGTACTGTAGCAAAAAAAGACATTAAATACTTCAGCTTTTATGGCATCATCTGTCAATAGCTCTTCTACTCTGCTGAGCAGTAGAGCAACATTTTGCCTGGGTTTTTTCTTCTTACAAATGGAGTTGTAGAACCTTTTCTTGCTACCTTTGCTAGCTCCAAGTAATTTTTTTCTTTAGTCTCCATTTGTTTCTCAGTGTTTGTTATTCTTTTATACCCACGCTGTACTCTGACTGTGTATACGTGTCCCTGAGTTTGAGATCACTGAGCAGCTTATGACTTAGCCAGGTTAATTCATAGGTTTTTTCTGCGTTGGGATAGTTTTTGCTCACATCATTTCTCTAAGGAAATATTTGTTCCCCGTACCTTCTTTTCTCCTTCGACTTGCAGCTGCTGGTCCTTTTGTACTGTCAAGCCTTGGAGATCATTAGTGTCCTTCCTTTAAAGTCCTTTGTCTTTATTATGTTCTTTTGCCCCTGAAGAAGTAATCGTCACCTTCATGGAAGTTGTCTTTTGCCTTCCTTATCTTAGGGGGCTTCTCAGTGCTGGTACATCCTGCACCCAAACTGTGGTCTTTGCTGCTATCACCAACACACTCCAAGGCTGCTGGACAACCTGTGCTCTGAAATGTATTTCCTATAATATTATCTGAGCAACTGCAGTACTTCATTACATCTTGTGCTTTGGTTGATTATTCCAGTTCCTGGTTAAAAAACTCAACCTCTCTATTTTTCATTTGGTGTCTCATGGACCTGCACTGTGGTAGTGCCCTCTGCTTCTCTTTTTTACATGATGACTTTTGGCAGGTCTGTCTCCCTTTTACAGATAGGGCCTAGAAGAGCAAATACTCTCTTCATGAGCAGGACACTTCTTTATTTCCATAGCCTCCATTGTCATTATATCATCTGTATTAACAATCTAGTCTTGTGAATTATTTACCGAGCCTCTCTTAGTGCCCAGTTACGTTATAGTTTTGATACTGTATTAATTTCCTTCAGCTCCTTTTGTGTATTCTCCATGATTCTAATAGAGATGTCTAATAGGGTCCTGTTGTGGTTTACCCGGCAACTCAGCCCCACACCGCCGCTCGCTCACTCCCCCACCGGCGGGATGGGGGAGAGAATCAGAAGGGTAACACTCATGGGCTGAGATAAGAACAGTTTAATAATTAAAATAAAATAAAATTGGAATGGAAAGGAAAGGATGAGAGGTGCGAAACCTGGGGGGGGGGGGGGGGAGAGAATGAACCACTGAAAACAAACCGCACGCGATGCAGCCGCCCGCCGACCTGACACCGCACCTCCCCAAGCCGCAAACTGCCCCCCCCCCAATATACTGGTCATGGTGTCACATGGTATAGAATGAGCCTGCCATTGGTCAGTCGGGGTCAGCTGCCCCCCCCGTGGCCCCGCCCCTCCCAGCCCCCCCCGCCACGCGTCAGAGCGCGGGAAGCTGGGAAGATAGCCGACCCCCCCACGGTGAGGAGGATTAACCCCTTCTCAGCCAAAACCAGCACAGGTCCACAGATCAATCCCTCTTTACTCTTCATTATGTTTCCTTCCCATGAGATTAGCATGGCCAACACTACCTTCAACAGGGTTTACACCCGTGTTCATGTGTTGTACCCACCTCAGGCTTTTATTTCTTGAACTCACTTGATCCTACTTAAAAAACTATTTCCCTGAGGTGAACCAGGAGGTGAACAAAGTTGAAATTCCACTTTTCTGTAAGGTGGACTCTGTTCTTGCCCAGCAGTTCATGGTGTATCGTTTCTGAAGAAGGAGACTTGTAGTGACCCACATGGCTTTGAAGGGGAGGGAAACGTGTGAAAAAGAGAGGCAGGAAGATGTGATAGAGGAGTCTTGATAGTCTTTTTAATCCTTCAGTGGTGGATGTGCTACACCAGCAATACCACACTCTAAAACGGATCCTGTATTTTTCCATAGTCTATGGACGTTTGCAGTAGCTGAGCAGGCAGAATGAATTGTCGCAAGAATATTAAGATCATAAATTTGTGGTTTCCCTCCTCTCCCTTTAAATCATGGGAGTTAGTGTGGAGTGCAGGTCTGAGGCAATAAAGTCTCCATCTTCCATTTTTTAAATTGGAAATCTGTGTTTATAAATAATGGCTGTTCCAGCTAATTAGATCCTTCAGTTGCTTGATGTGCCAGTGTGATGATCTTGCCACAGCTCATTTGCAGTCCTCGTTTTTCACGGGGTCATGGAACTGCTTAACACTTGCCATATTAATTAATGCATTTTGTCATAGAGTACTTGGGTCACTTCTTGCACGTTTACATGTGTGCCCATGGAGATGTATCTCCTCTGTGTGCAAGCACTTGCGTGGAGAGCCATGTAATTCAGAAGCTGGCCCCGATGCTCTGCCATCCTGCTCCTCCTGCTGAACCCCACTGCGGGGTGAACAGCAAAAGCAGATTCCTGGGGCATCACCACGTGGGGAGGGTTTTCCACTGCCCACTGTTCATCCAGTGATAACGCAATTTAATAAGACTTTCCCACATACAAGGAAGCTCCCAGAAGGATACACTTTAGAAAAGCAGAGCAATTTTTAGGAGGCAGTACGCATAATTTATAAAAAGCAAGTTTACTTTGGATACGTGCTTCTCATCAATTAAAAGATGTGGGCAAATTTGGTAGTTACAGAAGGATGCTGGCTGCATTTGAGGTTCAGGTTACCACACAGCTGAGGGATTTCACCATTTCCTGATGTCATTTTTATGTAGGGTTCGGGTTTTAGATTTTTTTTTTTTAGTGAACAGAGGAAAATGTGATTTTTTGTGAATAAGATTTGCAAGTATACTTCATTACATGTAGATATTTTAAAATTTATTCTTTATATATGAAATACTAGTTTTCCGTGGTAAGATGAAATACCCTAAAGTCAATTAAGGTATTAAAGTCAATCCTTTATTTAATCTGGAGAGGAGTGCTTCAGACTGAAAACAGATTCACGGGGATGCTGCAGTTTCAATTTTATAAAAGAAATGGATAAGTTCCTGCCAGAAAATAGGTTATTGTGACCGAGAGAGGTAACAGCTCGGCAGTGGGCATTTCTGTTATGCTGCCGTTTTGAAGCAGGGATCTGTGGGAGGGTGCCTGCATGAGCAGGACCACTGTTTCTTTGAAGTTCTCGCTGCTGCAGTGCCTACGGCTCCAAGTTGCTTTCTTGTAGGGGTGATGGTGAGGAAGACTGACCAGCAAATGTTGTACAATTAGTTATAAGTAATGCTGAGGTCAGGTATTTTACAGGAGCATCTAGGATTTAATTCCTTCCTGCAGGAGCAAGAGGGACTCTACAGAGGAAAAGAGGATAAAACTATTTTGAAGCCTCAAAGTAGTGAAATGGGGGTTTTCCCCCTAATTTCTGCCTGCAATGCAAATACATACATTAATGAAAATGGATTCCATGACAGCTGGGGGGGGACCCCAGTGCCGGCTGGAGGAGGAGCGGCCAAGCTGCCGGCAGGCCGGCCGACGTGGTGGGGGGCTCTGCTGCCGGGAGGCCCGTGAGCAGCATCCCGGCGAACGGGCCTCTGGGCTGCAGTCTGCACCAAAATCCGTAAGGGATGCAGGGGAGTTTCTGGTCTGCACAGAAGTTGACTACTGTGGTCTGTGCAATGAGAACTGAGGTACGATGGAAGAGGGTGGAAATGGTGGGTCTTTCTTTTTGAAATTCTTTTTTTTTTTTTTTTTTTTTCCATTTTGTTCACCCAGTAGCCTCTTGGTTTCTTTAATACAAGCACATGCATAAACATGCACTCACACCCTCACACTTTCTCTTTTTTAGTATTCCAGGTACTGGAAGTGACTTTTTAAAGCCAAGATAAAATTACTTTTGTAGTGAATAGAACATAGTACTTTCTGTCTCATCGCTGCAGTGCGGCTAGGGATGTAATTACTCAGACGTGGCTGATCATGTTTCTTGCTGGAAAAGGAGAGGAGTTTGTATCTGTTCCATCATTGCTTTACAGTTTAAATCTTTAATGACATCTAGATGTAATGTGAAAGGCAGTGGCTAAGCAAGAGTGTTGGGTTTTGCTTCTCACCAAGGGGAAAAAACCCCACCTGTGAGATCACACTTGAAATCAGTGTAATCCTGGGCCTCGACACCTATGGAAAAACTTGGTGATTGTGCCGCACGTGGCTCACAACAGCTGCCCATCATGCTGACCTAGGCCGGTGGTCCCAATGGCCTTCTCATCTGCTTGTACCCATCCCTCTCTTGACTTTTACTTGGGCTGCAAGATCTTTGGGACAGGACGGGTATTTTTCCTTAAGTGTTTACAGCCAGCAGTATACAAATAATCACTCAGGTGCCACAAGAGAAATTTCAGAATAGGAAGATGTATAAATTCTTCTTTTGTTTCCTGCTCTTTAGAATTGCTGTGTTAGGGAGAGCACAAAAATAACCCCCTGCAGAGTAAAACCTCTTCTCAAATGAAACATTAAACACAAATGCCAGAACTGGGACTAAAATAATTAGTATACAGTGTATCTTTCAGCCCTCTCTTGGAAGAAGACCACTATTAAAATGTAACATTAAGTATGCTGTACTCATGTGAAGAGCTTGTTTAGTTGTCCTAGAATAATTTTATTCATCTCACATGATTTAGCTTGCGGAAAAATCGAACACAACTTCAGTGATATTTTAAGGTTGCAATTTAATCAGCAATTGATTTTGGAAAACTAAATATAAACCCAGGAACAGCCTGTTGCTGAGTAAAGGTAACTTCTGGTCAGTTCCAGGCCTGAAATATTACAACCTTGTTATCGTTTATTTTTCTCTTTTGTCTTGAGGTTGGCAGGAAAGGCAGAGCACTGGGCAGCAGCCTTTGCCACTTCTTCCTTTTCCAGTTACGCTTGTATCAGAGATGGAAAGCAAAAAAACAAAACCACAACACCCAAACCAGTGCCAGAAAGAGGGACTTTCTATTCCCTCTTACAATGGGAGTGTCATACTCGAAGGAAAGGGATGCTTACGCTTGAAAACCAGAAAGCTGGTTTGCGTTTGGATCTCACCAAGGTGTCTGAGCCCAAGCCCCAAGGGAGAGAGCTGTTCCAGTGGCGGCAGGGATCCTGGGGGGACCAACACCTCTCCAGAAGCAGATGCTCTTCCTTTTTTGCTGCCATTTAAGTTTTTCCACAAGGCTCCATAACATTGGTACAACCATGCCACCTTGTGTTAATTTCTGTTTCCTTATGGCCCCGAGCAGTGAGAGAGAAAAAATTCAAAGAATTTTCTGTGTGTAGATACGTGTGTACATGTATGTCAGTTTTTGATGCTGTTAAATATTCCCTTCTATCTCTCTGTCCGAGCCTGGTTGTGTGTCGATAGCAGGTGCAGTGGTTGCATTCTGTCACTTTGTACTTTAAAATTTAGAATAAAGACATTATATTTTATAGTTATAGTTTCAAAATGTGTTAACGATGAAGAAGTTGAGCTATTGTGGTATGTATGTGTCTAGTCCAGTGTCTAGTCCGTTCTGGACTACCATGAACTCCCTGCTGAAAAGTGGGTTATGCCTCAGCTCGGGAATTTGGGCTGTTATATCCCCAGCTCCTGGACGTTTTGGGTAGGCAGGGGTTGTTTTGGCAGAGAAATGTCCTGTGGATTTTGCACCATGGAGTTAGTAGCATTCAGAGTGTTTTATTGTGACGAGTTACATTTGAGAGTGCTTTAAATTTAAAAAAAAATCGCTATGGATATGCGTAAAGCTTTTCAAAAGAAAACATATTAATTAAACCTTTGCCTCTTTTCTGCATAGTCGGCAGCAGAATATGTGAAGTCTCGCCTGCCTGAAGTCCTAAAACAACATCTTCAAGACTATGAGAAGGACAAGGAGAACAGTGTGCTGTCTTACCAAACCATCCTGGAACAGCAGATTTTATCAATTGATCGAGAAATGCTGGAAAAATTGACTGTATCCTATGATGAAGCAGGTATATTTGTGCTTCTTTCTGAGTTACATTTTACTGAAAAAAAAAAATTGCTCACTTTCACTCTTTCTCCCGAATACTAGTGCTTGTGCTGGCAAATTGAACTTTGTCCTCAAAAGGTATGAGGTGACCCAGTGAAATGTTTCTTTCTTCTAAAATCAAGTTGAGATAGAAAATTTTCCACTTGAGTGACTGAATATTAATGAGCTGAAAGGGCAGTTATTCTTCTAACAATGCTTTGCCCTTTGTAATGCTCTGACGTTGATTGATCTAGCCGTGCCTCTTTATTGTCTCTGCAAGTGGTGTGACTTGGTTTCTGCTGGTTTCTCCTTCACCACTACCTTATTTTTTGGGTTCACTTAGCTAAGAGCGTACTGGATAGTCACAGAATCGGAATTTTTAGATGTGACATGATGCACATGGGTAGCCAAAACCAGATAATGTGTAGAGTGTTGGAGGCATTTTAACAGTGCAATTGCAGAGGTTTTCAGTTTTGATATTTATGTCTTGATAATTTGGAGGTTATAGCTAATACTTTTTACTAGCATTTTGTTTTAAAATAGTTTGAAACGTCTTCCAGCTTTTGGATCCTTCACAGAGTTGTCCTGATGCATCATCTTCTTTACAGTTACAGATTAAAAAAGAGACACTGATCTTCCAAAATAGCCACCAATATCTGCTATATGCCCACTCCCCTCAATATTGCCAAGTTTCTTGGTGTTTAGATACCTTGCGAAGAAAGAATCAAAAAGAACGGTTCGTTATTTTACTGCTGAATTTGTGTTCATGGCAGCGAGTGGATTGGCAGTGTATACGCAGGTCTGTACAGACGAGCCATGTGTTTGCACTCAGGTGTGTGCATGCCTGGCTCACCACACTCCCAATAGCACATCTCTCAGCATCCTTCGTTCCTTAGCTTCGTCTGAAAGATGCTGCTTTCTGTTTCTCCACTTTAAGCAGTCATGGCTGAGAGCTGCAACACACTATCTCCTTTCATCTGCAGCCCTACCAACCAGCCTCAGGCAGCCTTGTAATACAAAAAGAGAATTTATACTTAGTATGTCCTCATTTTGGGGTTTTCCTTAATCCCTGGTTGCACTTTCTTGTTCTGTTATTCCCCTGACTGTACCTGGCACCATGGGGAACCATGCTAAGCTCAGGTCCAGGTTTTCCTTCCAGGTGTTGTAGGCAGAAGCCAGACACCATCCCGAGTAGATCACTGTTTTGGTTGGACCTGGTTAGATGGCACTGTGCTAAAATCACAGAGTTTCTCATCACTAGCCAAGCTGTGGAAAACCAAGCACTGGCAAGCTGGTGTTATTTTGTCCTAATGCTTTGTACTCACACTGCAGTGCCCTGCAGTACTTAAAATGCTCAAACTACTTACCAACTTTGCTCAGACTCCTACTCAGACTGCCACTGACTAGCGATACGATTCTCTTAAGCTGCCTTGATCTGGAAGGTGCTCGAGCAACTTAAAATGCCATGTATAGGCTGTGTGTTCTGGGTACTTACACGGCTGCGAGCTTTAGTAACTTCAAGGAATTACAATGCTGTATTACTTTATCAATTATATTCATGTGTTCACCCAATAAACAAGTCCGATTCTGTTAAACTGCTTTGATCTCGAATGCTCTTGAGCCCCATACGGTGGCATTTGCAGAGTACACACATCACATACTTAAGGAGTCATATGAGTTCTCAAAGGACAACAGAGTTAATGTGAGGGCACGGGATATTTGTTTAATCGCATATGGCCTGTTTTTAATGATGTATAAAAAATAAGCTTCAAAAGTTGTTGTTTTCTGTTATGCAGAATTTACCAGTCCAATGAATCATGTAAATCTTTTTCCCTGGTTTGGTCATGTCATCTCTCCAGTCATTTTGATTGACAGAATTTTGTTAGGAAGGGAAAAATGAAGTGCAGGAAATTACTGACTCCTGTCAGAAGGAAAATCAAGCATTTTCCTTTATTGAAAACTGTGTGTTTCTACAGCAAAAATAAAGATTAGAACTGCTTGAAACACACATTTGGGGATTTATATCATGCAATAAAACAATCATGTGGAAATGAGAAGCTAGATAAATAGCTAGTTTAGAAAAGTCCCAGCATCTACACAGATTCAGAATGGAGAGAGAGTGCAGCTTGCTGTAAATAAAAAGCCAGAATTTCAGCTTCCCAATCAGGTAGAGACACCTCTAGAGATTAAAACACGGAGATGGAGCCCACTCTTCATTCTAATCATGTCACTTGTTTACTACAAAAGCAGAAATGGTGCTACCTGCTCTTGAAGTAAGATCTGATTGTGAGCACAGCATAGAAAATGGGCAGTGAAGTATAATTGCAGCAGCTGTTCGTGATCCCAAGCACTCCAGCTATTCAGCGCTCAAGCAGTTGTGTTGGTGACATTTTTTCTGTTATTAGTGTTTTGCCGTAACGAAGTCAATTTAATGAGAAGATGAAGCTGCTGGTGGTACATACAAAACGAAGAAATCAACCTTTAAAAATCAAAATGGTGACAATAAAACTTATTGTAATGTAAGGGGAAAATATAACTTTGTCTGGCAGGGGACTGTGTGAGACATCCACAAAACCCATCCCGGAGTAGCATTCTTAAGGGTTTAATTTCTGTAATCATGAGCAGTTGGAGTTCTGCTACATGTCAGCCAGGGAAACTAGAAGTTAAATGTTTAAGGTACGTGATACAAAGGGTCAGTAGCCAACTGTAGCAGGGCACTGCATGTAAGGGAGCACTTCCACAGCAAGGGAGCAGACTTTTTCCATCCAGGAAACCTTTCCCGTCCCTCTTGGAAGGGCCATTTTCCAAGGGTTCACAGGGTGCTCACCCCCAGCTAACTCCCCTTACCCCAGAGATGTCTCCCAAGGCAGGTAGAATTCAGCTGCAGCCATTTGCCAGAATAAAACAAAAACGCACTAAAATTGCTTGGGCTTCTGGTACGATTTTGCAAGTTAATTTGGCCTTTCTAGCAGCATGCAATATTAATAACATGCAGCTTCAATGGACTCAACATCCTAATGCTTCTTTTTGTAAATCTTTCCCTTTAGGAAATCAGTATATCAGAGCCACCAAATAAAATGAGTTCATCTAAAAATAGTCAAATGTTGACAAGATTTTTAGTGAAGTTTGACTGAGGAAGCTTTGTAAAATGAAAGCAGCCCAAAAAGTGACAGATGGGTACAAATCCTCTCATAATCTTTAAATCCCCTAGTTTTAAAAGTGGCATTCTTGACTAGCTAAGGCTGGGTTAATTTTGTGCAAGAATGTTTTTTCCCGCTGAAGCTTTATTGGATGTTAATCCTATTCCTTCAATTTAGAGCATCTCTAAACATCTGGAGTGGTCAGTGACTACTCTGTACAAATACAAGTTTAGGATATGTAAAGGCATTTTGGCATTTAACTCTGGTATGCCAGGTAGCTAAAGCCTGCTAGGAGATTCTGGTAGTGTTTTTGTACTGTAGTCAATAGATTTTTATTTAATGGATGGCCCATCTCCCCAAGAGTCCTGTAGAAAGTGAGTTTCATTACTGTCCAACAAAAAAGATGAATTTCATTTTTCCCTGCCATGAAGCAGTCATGAAAGATATTGCTATTTAGGCACTGCATCCAGAGCCAGATGTCAGCCCAGAACATGTTTTCTTAGCTAATATTTGCCAGGGTGCCCTGTGTTTCCTGGAGCCACCTGCAAGGAAAGCAGGGGGCTGCTCTTCCACACATCCTCCCAGGGGGGACCAAAAGCTCATGCCTGGCCTGCGTGTCCCTCCCTATGGGTGCAGTTTGCATTAGGTTTCATCTGAAAACTTCTAGCCACAGTTGATGTGCACCATTGCTTGAGATGCTCACTGTCAGTACCATAGCGTTTCTTAAAGGGAGTTTTTATGCTAGCAGTCCATGTCCCACATTGCCCCAATACTCCTGTTTTAGCAACAGAAATTTCTGCTGAGATAAGATGTAGCCATTAGCACCACAACACATTGCACTTTGTCTCTGGATGAGATGGGGGTTTGTACTCTGCCTCCCCCAGCCATGCCCAGGTGCTGTGCTCTCCATGGGCATCGCACGGTCCCTCAGGTGATGCATTGTCCTCCACTCCTTGCTCCTGGCATGGTTTAGTGTGTAATGAATGGATAAGGAATTAAATCAACTACTCGTATTCAGCCTGTGTTTCTGTGCTTTGCAGAAGACTGGGTCTGCTTTCTCTAGTAGCTGCAGCTGTGAAAACCAGCCCCGAGCTTAAATCCAAGGCTTAGACATTCATTCCAACTGAAGGACTGCAACCCGGTGTAGATCCAGTCCCGTGAGCATTTGCTGTTTCTGGCAAAAGTACAGAAAAGCAAAAATATCCAAGATTAAACTTCAGCCCAAGAGGCTGGCAAATCCATCTGCTTCACACAAACGTCCACACTAGTGTAGTCACGCTGGGAAAAGGTTAGCTTTAATCATCGAGGGGCCAATGCTGCCCCTCTTTCAATTACAGTGCTCCCTTTCGGGCAGTGCAGGCAGGTGTTTTCCCCCAGAGAAAGTGACTACAAGGAGAAAATGAGAAAATTAAAGCAGTAAAATTGCACCGGAAATCTATTCTATAATTTAGGATAATAAATACCTTGCAAAGAGCTTTACCAGGTAAAGTCATCATTACGTTACATCGCAGTGAAGGTGAAGTAATTTATCTTTGCCGTGATGTTTATCTCAAGGTGGCTTGTGCGCAGCAATAGCCCAATAAAAATGCAGAACAAGATCTGTTGGGTTTGTTATGCCCACCTTCTTTAAAATAGGAGTATTGTCTTATAATGCACACTCTTGCTTGGACCATGCTTATGGTCTGTGTTTGACTGGTCCTTTTAACAGAGGGCTCGGTCTTTGGGCAAACACGGGAACACGCTTTCAGTAGTGGTGACTCGTCAGGTGTTTAAATCCTTGTCCTGACAAGGATTTTGAGAATATTTCTCTTCCAGTCTCAGCTACAGCCATTACCAGTAAGGCAGGGTACGGGCATGCCCTGTTGACAGCATTAGGAAGAGCAGACGTCTGTAATCTCACAATGACACAGTGACAATGGTCCTGCAAGAACATGTGACACTGCCAAATATGAAATGACCTGAGCATAAAAAATGGTTGGAAGGCTTTATGTAAGTTTTTAGGTGGGGTTTAAAGAGCAAGAAGAAAGTCATGCAGTAAACATAAAAACAACAGTAGCAAAGGCAATGGGTTGCAGAGAATATGCAAGAACAAAAACAGGAGAGCTGTAAAAAAGCTGTGAGGAAGAAAAGAGCCAGAAATGATGTCTTTTTCTGAAGCAAAAGCATGTACAGGCAAAGGATGGTCATAGTAAACAATGTGTTTCTAGTATCTCGAGGGATGTTGCTGGGTAGGCTTTTGTGTGCTGTGGTGAGCCCCCCTTGACAGGGGTGTAGCAATCCAGTAAATTTATTTCCTGATGTGTTGCAAACACGTTGACACAGCAGATGTGTAACTAACAGTGCTCGAACGTGTCGGGGCAACGTTTGTTGCTGTGCTGGAGGCTTCTTTCTGACAAGGAGAAAACCAGAGTGTCCTGCAGGCCGCCACGGTTGGTGGCTTTCTCTCCAGCTCAGGTTGGGTTTTAAAATGACTTTTAGGTATTTGATCTCAAGAACATCATCCAAAACAACTCCCTTCTCTGGGTCTTAAGTTGCTGCAGTGAAAACTCGGCATTGTGCTTTTTCCAGATAATGCAGTGGGAAGTTTTACTCTTTATAGAGTCAGATGATGACTACTGAATTTATTTAATATTTGCCTTGCACACAATGCTTTCTTTGGCATATTTAATTTCTTTTACACATTAAAGCTACATGTTAAACTTGATCACCGCGAACCAGTGCGCTGTTTTTCTGCACAGGACCATTACCTACAGCAGAAATCACAAGGCGGTCACCAAGGGTAGAATTTGTCTCTTTTCCCTTTCAATATCTGCATTATAGACATCCAATTCTGGACAACTTTTCTAGAGCTTTTCAGTAGTCATTAGAAAGAAACCAGCATTTCTAATGTGATTCATCCGTTTATTTTAAGCATCTACTTTAGTATGTGAAGAGTCATATCCTAAACGTGCCCGTTCTTTTCCATTGGTGCGAATTAGCTTTGCTCACGGGTACGACACAGGCAGACAGCTCTCGTGGGGAGCTGAACACCAGCCTAAGGGTGTCTGTAGGTGTATATTCAAACCATATAAATGACATTTCAAGGTGTAGGTTCAATGCAAACCATGCGACTCTCTAACTTCCTACGTTACGGTCTTCCAGCTTTCCAGAATTTTGCCAATATTTGTAAACAACAGACAGGTATTTAAGCCAGCCCAATCATGCTGTATTCTTTTGCTCCATTAAAATAAATTTTTATTATTCATATAATTACAACCTTTCAGCAGAAACTCGGAGCAGAAATAGCACTTTGACAGGTGCCTACTTGCCTGTGAAATACTCTTCACATCCTCATCAATTTTTGAAGTAGGTATTTAGCTATTTGAATTTGTAGCTAGCAGTTGATTTTTCAGAACCAACATAAATGTTAACAATACTTGGTTCAGGATATTTGGTAAAGATATATTTGGTAAAACCAAAAAAATATATTTTTATATATGTGGTGAAACCTCTGTGCAGTGCAGGTGCAACGGTGACTCTACGGGGCTGTGTCAGTAAGTTACGGATTTTTTTTACTAATCACGTGAAGTGCTCTGTTCTTACTCAAGCGTGTGTAATTATTTTCAGTCTTACGGTATAAATGCCATGTACTCTTCACTTTGGAATTTACACATTTGTAGCAATTTTTAAAAATAATTTTTAAAATCTACTATTACCAAAGTCCCACAGAAAGAGAAGGAACCAGCACAGCCCAGCAGAGTGCTGAGGTTCAGAAGTGTAACAGAAAATTATTTTTAACCCATTTAATGGTTTTAATACTAATTATTACTAACTGACCATTTCCTTTCTGTGTCTTATCAGTTAAGTCTGGAAAGCATCATAAACACACAAACTTATTTGTAGACGGTTACTTAATTCAGTCGTAACTAATGGTAGAGAGTCAGTCCAGGTTTGTGCTCAGGGGAGGGGTGCTTTGATGGCTCCTGCGTTTGGGAAAGGTTGCTCCTCCGCATTGCAAGAGTGCTTATAAAGGGGTTCTTCGGTGATGCTGCATTCATTATCACCGCCTGATTGCCATCTTCCCTGTTTGTATCTTTGGCTTCATGAAAGACTTTAAAAGTACATAAGCTCTGGAGAATTAAAATCACTATTTGAGGTTTATTTTGCATAAGTTTTTGTTAGATTTCATTTTAAAACCTTTAGATTCAGTTGATGTGCACCATTACTTGAGATGCTTGCTGTCAGTACCGTAGTGTTCTTCCTCAATTTCAGACGCACATTTCATGAGCAGCCAGACATGAGCATGGATTTATCTTATTTTTTTTATTATTTATTAAAAACATATCAGACAGAGATAGCACTGAAGACACAGCTTGTTGGAAATTCAGCGTAGGTGGCGAGAACATCTGTTCCCAGCCTCTGGAAGAAAGCCATCCATCTTGGCAGAGGTTTGTCACCTGCTGATGGATGCAGAGATAAATGCCTGAAGGGTCTTGTGAGTAGCAGTGAAGGCAGCAAAGTTTGTTCTGCCTACAAACCTGAGAGACTGTTTGGAGATCCTTATTAAATTTTCCTACATCATTACCCAGACAAGCATAAACAGCATTGCTGTAGCAGGGCGGAACAGCACAAAATCATGACCGGATACACCTTTGCAAGACTCTTCATTACACCCACAATTGCTATATTTCAGTATTTAAATTAATACCTTCAGTCTCGCTGCTCCTAGCTTTGCTATATATGAACAGCTAATATTGGGGTTCTGAAAACATTTTAAGAGGAGAATCATTAAGAAGAAGATGTAATAATGTCAAGAACATGCACAGGGATTTATGATCTAAAGGCGCTGCTGTGTTTCTGGAGATCACTTGCGCCCTTGCACACCTCTCTGTGTCATCTGTCCTTGCGCTCTCCCCGTTTGCAGCAGCATTCAGCTCGTGCTAAGCCCTGCTTTGCATGCACAACTGCATTGCACGCCACAATCAATCACTGTTAGCCTTTTCCATTATTTCCCAGAGTTTGAATTATACATGGGGAGATGTAGGAGGAAAAAGAAGCAGGAACAAAAGAAGGCTTTCTGTTCTCAAGTGAAGCTTACTTAAAAACCCTATCCATAATCTGTAACAAGCCATTAAAGTAAAGAAGTTGGTCATAAACAAGCAAAATCCCAGCTCTTCCTTGTGCTATAATATCTTTCTAAGAGTGAGAGTTGCTGAGTTTCGGCAATATCGGTGCTTTTTCCTCCCACCATGTGCATCTTTTCCATGCAGCTCTGGGATACAGGCTGCAGCCGCTGTCTGCCAGTGGCTTCGGCATATCTATAGAGAGGTGTTTGCCTGGGCTCTGTCTGCCAGTTGGATTTGCTGATCTCATACAAAAGGTCCCCCCAAACAGTGCTGTTTTCACTCAGCCATGTGCCAGGAGGATGATTCCGAGGTGACAGCTCTCTCCCCAAAAAATGGACGTTTTGCCTATTTGCAGATGGGCAAAGTAGGGTTTGATACAGAGAACTGGAAGATACAACCAGAAAATATAGAAGGAGAAAAGTACGGACCGAGGTGACTTTTAGCTGGGTGTTGGAAGATGATTAGCCCCAGCATTTGATTAACCTGAAGAAGGGAAAAGTCACCAGCGTGATTTAAGCTGCCGCCCTTGGTCAGGCCAGCCAGCCTCAATTTATAGCTCAGAAAAATCTGCATCAGCAAATTTTGTGTGTTGGATAGTGGAGGGGACGGGGACAGAGTGAGGGTCTTGAATTAAATCACAAACCTCCATAATTGTGTGTAATTCTGGTGTGTTATCACTCTTCTTCCCCTTTTTCCTCTTCCTCTTGCACGGGATATATGAAGTAAGATCTCAGTCCCTTTGGACGGGGTCCATGTTTGTATTTGTAATTTGGCAATACACCTTGGGCACCGAATAAATGACTCTTAAATACCGCCTTGCTGTACAGCTCTGCCTGGATACTAATAAGTTCTTTATTTGTTCAGGAGTTAGGGCAAGTGATCCGTCATTCGAGTGCCTCAGGGCCAGCTGGAGAGCACGATAGGTATTTACATGGTGGTGCTCCATGGAATTAGCTGCAGCCTGATAGGTGGTCGTGCTGCTGATGGGTGTTAGTCTTTCATGAATCACACAATCAGAATCACAATCACAGAATGGCAGGGGTTGGCAGGGCCCCCTGGATCTCACCCCGTCCAACCCCCTGCATGAGCAGGCACACCCAGAGCAGGGGGCACAGGGCCGCGTCCAGGCGGGGTGTGAATGTCTCCAGGGAAGGGACCCCACAGCCTCTCTGGGCAGCCTGTGCCGCTGCTCTGGCACCCGCACAGGGAAGGGGTTTGTCCTCATATTGAGGTGGAACTTCCGATTTTCCAACCTGTGCCCATTGCTCCTTGTCCCGCTGTTGTGCACCACTGAAAAGAGCCCAGCCCCATCCTCTTGACACCCGCCCTTCAGATATTTATAAGCATTGACAAGGTCCCCCCGCAGCCTTCTCTTCTCCAGGCTGAACAAACCCAGGTCTCTGAGCCTTTTCTCATAAGGGAGATGCTCCAGCCCCCTGATCACCTTGGCAGCTCTCTGCTGAAACCCAACCCCAGGAGCCAAGGGATAATGCAGTTGCAGTAAAAAGCCATTCGTCAGATACAAATGCCAGCCGCAACGGAGATTTTTGGGCAGCCCCGCTAAGGCTGAGCGATGCGGAGATGTGTGCAGCTAGCCGTTAGCCACCCTGAGAAGGATTTGCTAACTATGCGTCTTGAGTTCAGTTCAGTGCCTACCCGCTGACACCTTATTTATAGCTGCTGCTTTAAGTCTGGTATTATGTCTGAGGCACCTCAGGAAAGTTGAGGTCAGTTCCTGGTGTTCAAATGAAATTTTGCAGCCTTGATCCTTTAGGCAGGACTGGGATAAAGCCAGAGGTGTCACAGGACAAATTGGATACTTTTAATTATTTTGGTGGGGTTTTTTTTCCAGCTGGGATTTTCATTTTGCTCCTACTTTTTTCCATGTGATTACAGTCCTCGTTACAGTTGAATATCACTAATAAAAGCCTGTTGAGCATCTACCATAACATTTTCTAACTAGATAAGGTCAGTCATGCTCTTGAGAGGCCTCGTGGGGCAGCATGTGGGGCACTGGCATTGCTGACCTTATTGCTGACACTTCAGATCACCGAGCATTGGCTGTCCCTGTGCCATCACCGGCAAACTTCTGCTTGGCTTAAAATGTGGGGTGGATCCTGCAGCAGATTGGTAGCAAACTGGCTCACTCAAAGCCAGTTAGTGTCAGAAACGTAACATCTTTAATATCGTTGGCACTATGATTGTGGAGGGGTTTATTTGTCTGAAATTGCTAAGAGGATGAAATCCCTTTTTTTTGTTTTATTTTTTTGTGTGATCGGTTCTGCAGCTTGTGTTTTACATTAAAATGTGATATGTTTCCAGAATGGGAAATGCAAAGCTGTAGATGATGTCTAATGGATCCATAGAAGATCTCTCTTACAGATCACAGAATTTGGGACAAATCTTAACGCAGCAGACTACACATATCTCACTGTAAAACTTCTGGTAGCTTTTATTTGTTTCTAAACTTTTATCCAGCTCTTCCTTACAAAAGTTAAGGTATTGTTATTTTGAGGGAATACCCTTATCTTTCCCAATGAAAAATGTCCAACTTCTTCCTGAACACCCTAGGTTCACGCGGGCAGCTTGTGTTAACAGAGGCGGGTATTTTGCTGGGCTTGGATGGGTCATGATATCCTCCGGCTCCCTTCAGCCACCCGACAGAAATCCCACCACTTTGCTCTGAGATTGCTCAGCACAGTTGCCAAGCTAAACAAAACCAAGCTGGTTACTGCCTTGGGCCAGTTACTCGGATCTCCGAGGGATGCCTCCACTTCAAAGCATCAATTATATGAAAATGCCCCTAAATTTTAGTTCTGCTGTGGAGGTCTAGGAATTGCAGAAAACATGTTCAACAACATATTGGGGGGCGGGGGGGGAAATCACGTGTAATTCCTGTTTGAAAGCAGTAACTTTTGTTTTTCGCTTTAGACAACGTGTGCTTTTCGGCAAAGGAATGCTGTGTGCTCTCCATTGTTTGAGCTGGGAGCTCCACTTTGTGTGCTCTGCCTGACGCATCTAAACCTCACGCTAAGCTCGACCCTTCGCTCTAGTTGCTTGGCTGATGTAGCAGCTGGTTGGAGCTGTTGCAGGAATATGGTTTGAAATAGCAGTAGCAGGATCCCTATCTGTAGATACACCGCACTGCACGAGCGTCTACTGTCATTTTAGCTTCCAGTGCTTCAGGAGCTCTTACAATCAGAAGAGTTCAGACTTTGCAGCTTGTGTGCAAACGCTAGTGTTGCACTGACCACACAGGCTGTGTTTCAGCCCGTGGATATCGAAAGCTCACAGGGAAGTGCCAGCAAGAGATTTCTTTTCCTCTCATGTACAGACCTTAGTGCAGGCATTTTTTCTTGTCGTATCGCTGCAGGGCTGCACGGGAGGTTTAACTGCTGCAGAAAGCCCAAGCCAATCCCCAGAGGAGACCGCACGTGTGGTTTTCTGCACTTCAGTTAGCCTGGTGACGTACAGAAATTTCTAACCAGAAAAAAATAAACCATTCTCAACATATTTCTACTTGCAGTGTTTTAAATGGCTGAGTGGGATGTTCAGGTGAAACTAAATACGGGAGGGATGCCAAGAAATCAACTTTTGAATTGAAATGGAGATTCCCTTTGTACTAAGATTATTTTTCATATAGACGAGAAATTAATCACACGGCGCTAGGGTAGCGCAAAGGTGGGAGCGCTCCCTGTTTCAGCTGCGCTATTGATGAGGCCATGTCAGAGCAGTCTGGAAGATGGAGAGGCTGCCCAAAAGGGTTTCCATTTTTCAGTAATTAACTTTCATTACTAGATGCACAAAACTTCCCTCCAGCTTGTTTTCCTACCTGGAAAACACTTTTAGGCATTTTTTACATAGCTGAGTGGGAACATCTGCATGAATCTGTTGGTCTGTAAGTATATCCCAAATATGATGAATGTAATATGATTGATGGTAAACAGGATTGAGTTATGTATATGTACTCATTGATCAGACAGGAAAAGAGGATCTTTCCACATAGAAGTACAATATGGTTCTCTGTTTCAAATATAAAATCTTAAAATAGTACTGCACGTGGCCAGGTAGGTAGGAATTGTTTCACAGTGGAAATTAAGCTATGATCTTGTAAAGATTTGAAGTAATTTCTATGTATTTCTAAGAATCCAGTGTTTCTTTTAATGTATTTTAAAAGTAGTTCATTTAATTTTAGGGGGGGGGGGGGAATTACGTTGAGATGATTAAGGAATTATGAGACTTTGAATTTTCAGAATGGTTATTTTTAGGTTTGTGCTTTACAGAATTGACTTTTGAAGAAGAATTTTGTTAACTGAAAGAAAGGGCAGGTGCAGCTCATTTTTAGGAAACACCAGCACTGAGGGGATTCAGGGACGAATGCCTATATGATGTGTAGGCTGTTCAGTCCCCTACCCCTTGCAAGACGTTGGAGGGAAAGGAGGTGGGTACTTTAAAAATGCACATGTATTTTTGAAAGGTATCGTGAGTGACCAGAAGTTTATCTCATTTGCAGGTGGTTAGCCCAGTAATTTGCCAAAATTGTTTATTTTGGAGATTAAAATAGCATTTTCTCTAATCTGCATAGCTTCTGCTAAAAGAAGTTGTGTAGTTATTTAAACATTTCAATAATGTATAAAGCAGTAAAGGACGAAGAAGTGCTAATGAGCACAGTTAGCTTGGCCTTTCACAAAGTCTTTGATGAAGGTTAGATGTCATTAGAGGAGCTGAAAATACACGTGAGAAATGGCGCCTTGGATTAGAAACCAGCCAAGGAGGAGGCGCGCAGGTCACTGGGATCCAGTGAAAGGTCGATCCCAGCGGAAGGTTTTACTGTGATCCCACCCCAGTTACAGGTGCTTGGGATCATTTTTGTTCGGAGAACTCTTGTTTTCAGTACCTGATATGTCCCTGCTTTTCTGTGCTTGCATGGTTTGGGGAGCATCAGAGGAAGGAAAGGACTTCAGCCCCTGTGACTCCCACAGTTCCTCTCACTGCCGTAGCACAAAAGCAACATGAATGTCTGCTGCTTGGTTTTATTGTTGCTTATCTTACAGATAAGCAGTGGATAATTAGATTTATTTTTATGGCTTTGGATTAGAATCGGTGCGTCACTTGGCGAGTGTGTGGAGGTGGCATTTTGCAATCTTGATGGTCTCACACCACTTTGTATCCATATTCCTGGCAACTGGGAAGCAAAAGGCTCCCTTACCCTTCCTCATATACTTACTTACAGTGCCTTTTTCAGTCCTGCCTATTGCACTGGCTATACTCAATGTTTTATTTGCATTGCCTGAGGGGTGTGTGCAGAGCATGTAAAATAGACATTCAGGAGACACATGGCTGGCCTTGACGGGAGGAGCTGAGGCAGATGGGCACAGAGGACAGCTCTATTAATGATAAAAATGTCACATATCTGCCCTGAAAACTACTGGAGTCTTATTGTTCAGGATTTAAAGTCCCTGTAAGGCAAGTGGAAATGCATGGTCTGTAAATGAGAAAGAAGCTGCATGCAGTGTGAGTTGCTTGTGGAGAGTAAATATAAATCTATATTTTTGTTTATCCCACTTTTTGCACTGTTGTGAGTAATTCTGTTTCCTTCTGGAGATTATTGAAGCTTGAAAATACTAGCTCTGGCTTAATTATTGTGTGAATTCAAGCTTGAGCACTGTTGAAAAAAGGTGGGGTTTTTTGAGTTGTATTTTGTTTGGTTTTTAATCAGTCCAGCCAAGTAAGTGTGGAATTTCTTGACCTGCAGTTGGTCTGAATGCATTTCTGCTCAAAGGGCATGGTAGACCTCTGCTCTCCGGCGGTCAGGCAGCACAGGAGTGCTGTAGTACACCATCAGTTCGTGAAAGGGGATCCAGACTTAGCAAAAAGCGGTTGGGTGGGTTGATTTAACGTACCTCCCACCTGACTTGGAGTCACCGATAACTCAGGACTGGCCGGATCTGTTATTCCAGTGTCAGTTCAATACCCGGGTAAGGGATCCGGCTGCTTCAAACCTGCCACTACTTTCAAAGACTGTCAATGCAGGGCTCATTCTGTGTACACAGACATTTTCCGCAGCTCTGTGTTTGACCCTACGAAACACAGACTGAGAAAGCTGAGTCCACCTGAGCATGGTGCAGGTCCAGTCACCCAGGATGTTCCCTTTCTAATTAAGGTAACTGGGATCTTTTTGTCTGCAGCTTCACAGTGGTCCCAGCTGATGCAGCCCACTTTCTCCTTCTGCAGATAATCTCAAAGGCTGTGCATCCTTCTCCTGTGAAGTTTTGTACACCTCCAGTCACTGCCTTGTCATTTTCTGGTTTCTTTGTATGTCTCACAGTCTCTCTCTAAAAATTAATATTGATTACATTTGGGTTTTTTCCTTCTCTTGTCACTTTGCTTTGTTTCCAGAGATGAGATTATACTAATCTCCCATTGCACAGACTTGTGTTTAATACAGATGAGCTGTCACAAGCCCTACCTGCGCGGGAATTAATGTAGCTTTTTAACCCTCTGGGGTTTAATGCTTTTAGGCTAAACGCTAAGAGGATGGTGTTGGTCTCCCCAAAGGTAATGATGATGGTCTCTGGTTTTGAGCCCGTCATTCTGCCTGTTCTCTTCTTTTTCCCTACGGAGTGAAGCTGAGTGAAACTCCACATCCGACGTGTTAGAAAGCTGGGAAGAGGCAGCAAAGCAATCTGCTGCTTCTGCCATGATGGCACCACAAGGTGCCCAATAGCGGTTTTCACACCACCTCGAGGTTTGATGGCAGCATCATGGGAGTGGGAAATGATGCCCAGGAAACTCATAGGAGAGAGCCTATGGCACTGGCCCATCCAAACTGGGCTGCAAAAGATGGGCAGTGAAAGTGTTGGGATAAATATCTGCAAAGAAAACAGGCTGACCCTTTAGTTGAAAGAAGAGACCCGCCCTGGGATGGAGAAGTAGGTGCAGAGGTCTGTATAGGAACACTGGTGATGTACGTGTTGGCAGATGGAGCTATGCAGACGCAAGCCTACAGAGGAGAGTGGGGGCTGGCCAGAGGCTGGACTTGAGAGAGGAGAGGAGGGGGATGAAAGGGTCTTCAGACGTGCTTGTGATTAGAGAAGCAAAGAGGAAAACTAGGAGAGAAGAGTGTCTCACCAGCCAAGAAGTGCTGAGCTGGCTGTGCTGGAGGCAGGTAAGTGGAATGAGAAAAGCTCACTGTCTCTGCTGTGGCTGGAAAACACTGCTGTGGTCTCAGCAGAAGCCGTTTTAATGGGGAGCCTGGGGGAGAGGCTGCACTGGAGGAGGCATAGCGTGCAGCTGGAGGGAAAGAAACCTCTGTCAGTGCCTGAAAATGGCATCTTCAATGAGCTCACAGGTGAGACAGGAAAGCAGTGATAGCCATAAAAAACAGCAAGGGTAATGATGTTTTTTTAGAGAGGGGCATTACAAAGATGTGCTGTAGAAGAAAAGAGCCAGAGAAGGACAGGGATGAGGCGATAATGAATAAAAAATGTTAAAATCAAGTCACTAGACTAGGAGGACGGGTCGATGGGAGGCAGCACGTGAACAGCCTCGGCACATGTTGTGCAAATGGGGAAGCAACGGTTAAAACGTAGGAAGGGGAAGTCTCATTTCTCAGTTTTGTCTGAGAAAGAGACTCTGTGCAAAGAGCCACAGAAAAGGGGGGGCGGCCCAGGAAAAGCATTGAGAAGGCAGGTGTGGGAGGAACAGTTGTTCAGGAGGGAGAGCCTTGGTGGGAGACTTTTGCCATTTAAAAGCCTCAGTTAAGGGCAGGGTGGAGGTGTGATTTCTCATGAAGCAGGGATGGGCAAAAGTCCAGGGTCAAAGAGAGCAATGAGGGGGAAGAGGATGGGAAGAGGTTACATGTGCTGATGGCCTGAAACCTGTGGGGCGTGAGAGACTTAGAAAACAGAGGAAAAGTCAGCAAAGAGGGAGAAAAGAAGTGACGTGGTGAGCACCTCTTGAGATTAACTGCGGTTGTGCTAATGGATTAGGATGAAACGAAGGCACTGGGCAAATTTCAAACAACTTAGGCCCTCTGGAGCCCCAGAGCTCTGGTCCTCACCCTGAGCTGCCCTGGCAGCGGGGATTTGGAGCCAGGCATCAGCAGGATTTTTTGTCGCCACACACTAAGCACAAGATCTCCAGCAGCTGCGGGGTGAGCTGGATCATGCCTGTGCTCTCTAATGCCTCTTAATATATTAATCAGGTCTTGTTTGCACTCCGGTGACTTTTACTCCTTTCAATAAAGTGGTTTTCTAAAAACTGGTAAAGCCGGTGCAGCCTTGACGTTTACAAGGTGCTTTGTCTCACGCTAAAATACAACACCAATACTCTTACCTGACCTAAAAATAAAAAAAAAAAAACAAAAACCAAAACCCAAACCTATCTCTGCAGCCAGTATAGTAGAGGTTTTAAATTTTCTGGTGATTTTCTTTGTAAACCGCTCAGCAGGGTATTATTCAGGCAGCTGCATCAAGGGACTAATATAACATGTGTTCTCAATTTTGGACCTTTATGTTGGGAATTTTCCGTTGTGCAATTGCATTAAATCTGAGGCGGCTGACAACAGCACGATGTTTTCTAACTCTACACAAGGTTAAATGACTGAAATAAAAATAGATGGAAAAGAAAACAAAGTAAAATAAGTTTGCTTTCTCATGTAACGGCAGGCAGTAGCGTGAGGTCAGAGACTTAACGATAGCCCAGCCATCAGTCAGGGACCGTGAAACAACTGATCCTTCCTAAATCACTTTGGAAATTATCTTGTTTCAGACACTCATTCTCTCTCATTCAAACAGATCTTATAACCAAGAAGACCGTGTTCAAAGTTGCAATTTATATAAAAATTGTGGTAATAATGACTATATTTGTGAAGCATCTTACTTTCCAAACACCAGGGTTCTAGGATGTTATTTGCAGTATTTTCCTTACTAGGAAACGTATGATTTTTACTACTGCCTCTAGGAAAAATACCCGCTGGGCTGGTGTCAGGGAGAAGGCAGTCTGCGGCACAGGAGGGTGGTCTTGCACACAGGAGAGTCAGTGAATTTAAAAATGCAAATGTTGGGCCAAGGTGGCAGCTAGAGGTAAAGCAGGAGCTCTCATCTTCAGAAAGAAGCATCAGTTGGGTGGTGGATCACGGAGCCTTGCAGCCTCCTGCGTGCTGCGTGGGTCTCTCTCCTGCAGCACACAGGGATCCCTCTGGAGGTGGTTTTGGCTCTGTACTCCCATCTAACCGGGCTTTCAGGTTTGTCCCCGTTTCGCATCTCACAGGTTTTGTGTTCAACCCAAATTGCAAAGGCGGCTGTTCTTTCTCTCTCTGAAGTTCAGACGAAATGTCAGCAGGTACCAGCCCTGTCGCAGATCAGTCTTTGATTGATCCCTGTTGCAGTCTCTTGCAGATTGTCAGCACGGCGCTGCTTGAACGTTTGTTAAGTAAAGTTTCATAAATAAAAGCAAAGGAGGGTGCCGTTTATTGCTATAATTTTTTTATTGCAGCAGAGCTTTATGCATTTGCAGAGTTACTAGCTTTTGTTCAGGTAGAGAATGAGGTGGCCACAAACGCTACACCCCATTTTGTTCTGCTTAAATGACCAGCTGCACCCCACTACAGTAGTTTGTACCTTCATTATTACTTTGTTGTCTTTGTGTTTTGAATCCAGGTATTTTAACCACCAAGCCCTCTGGCGTTAGGGCGGGTCTGTTCACCAGGGTACTAAGGCCAGACACCTGCACCCGAACAGGGCGGGCATCCAGCCGGCACATGCCCCTTTCAGCACAACCTTCTTCACACCCTTTGGTGTGATCTCATTTAGCCTTCAGAGGAGATATTTCTCAAGCAGGCAGCTCATTTTGCTGGGTTCCTTGGGTGATCCTGGTGGACAGGTTCCTCTGCGTGCCCTGTTGTTAGGTGAGCCGTTAAGTTGTGCAGATAGCAGGGGGTTTAGCAACAAATGGGAAACGATATCCATTTAGGTCTGCAATGTGTCCGTCAATTGTGAAAAATAATATATATATATATATATATGCCTGTCTTGTGAAAAAATAGCTCTAGTTTAGGGCTGTGCAAGACAGACCATTAAGTTAAAAATAAATCTTCAGAACACGGTGCATCTAAACACAACTTGTTTATTACTGGCGATTTTATTTATACCAGTCACGGGATATTCAACTACTGACATGGGAACAGCAAAACATAGTTTTTAATTCTGGGTTTGGACAGCGACGCAACAAGGGGCAGCTCTGAGAATTTAGCTTTAAGACCACAGAGCATAGACTTAAACCCGAATATAGTTCCCTAGGAGCAAAACCAGGGGTCAGGATGCCACTGATGGCGGGCAGTGCTGGAATGCCCTGTTGCCGGCATTTTCATTAAAACTGCGTCTTTGGTTAAAACATACTGCTCTTGGTTGAATTTCATCACAGGGGCCCGGCCTCAGGCGTGCTGGCCCCGAGCGCTTCTTCCAGAGCACCCCAGCTGTGGAGGCACCTTTTTTTAAATGAATAATCAGATGTAAATTAACAACAGAGGTGAAAACTCAACCATGTGCTTCTCTGGTCTACCTAAAAGGAAGAGAAAGCAGCCAGTAAGTTAATTTTATTTGCTGTCGAGGGATACTAGAGTACCTTCTGTAAAAATTTCAGCAGCGCCATGTAATCTAAACTGAGTGCCAGGCACATTCCCTTTTAATGTTTGTTAGTGTATATCTAAAAACTTACTTGCCATCTTTCTATGCTAAAATATGAATGAATTTGTGGCAGCTGATCCAAAGCCCGTGCAAGGAATATTTGTAATAGCTGAAGTTTTTATGAATACAGCTCCCACTAGGTAGAAGGGGACAATACAGAAAAGGCACGGTCTTAATGGGCTCTGCTTTGCTCAACATTCATTCCACTTAAATGAGGAAAATAAAAACTATAGTGTTCTCACTTAAAAAACAGTCAGTTCTTCCAATATTTTCCTGCCACCTTAGCCAACAAATACTATGTCTGTTGGATATGGTCGTCAATGACTAATTACATTTTCTGTGTATTTAAAGGTTAAAGTAATTTAAAATGTCAAATCTTTTCCTCTTTTCAATAAAAAAATAAAAAATCTGACTTCAGTTCTTGAGGGGGTGAGGGGAGAGCGCTCTGTTTTACCCATGCATGGTCCAGTGCAGTAGTTTCAGTTCACAGAAGCTGCGAGTGGGCTCTGGGGCTAATTGGTACTTTTCTCTTATTACTTTCCTTGGCCATTAGGAAAAGCCTGGTCTCGGACAGAGACTGGAATACACTCCTCCCACTTCAGCCCCTCTCTGCCATCATTAATAGGAAGAACATTTTCCTGCTAATCGTTTATATATATATATATATATATATATATATGTATATATACACTCCATATATTTGTTTTGCTTCCCATTCCCTTCTATTTTTTCCAGGTACAACTTGTTTGATCGCGCTGCTGTCCGATAAAGAACTCACAGTGGCCAATGTTGGCGATTCGCGAGGAGTCTTGTGTGACAAGGATGGGAATGCTATCCCCTTGTCACACGATCACAAGCCCTACCAACTGAAAGAGAGGAAGAGGATTAAAAGAGCTGGTGAGTCGTAACAGTTTTGCTTTGAAGGTTCATTGTTTTTCTTCTCTACTCTGTCAGTAATATAGACTTTTCCCCTGAGAGAGCCTGAAAAGTACCAGGCTGAGGCATCAGCAGATAAAATCTTCCATTATTAATACAGCACTTTGCAGTGGGATTTCATGGTGCAGACAGAGAATTGGAAGCAGATTGACCTATCCCTTAATAAGCTAGTGTTGGAGTAAGAAGAGCAGCCTTCATCTTCAGCAGCCAGTTGACTGTCCCGGCCAGTTCCCTCGTGATCTCTGCAGGGAGCAAATTAATAAACAGGAGCAGCAGCATTACAGGCGGCTTCACACCAAACCGCACCAGCAGCCTTTATGTGAGAGGCTGGGTCTGAAGCTAAGTGAGGTTTAGTTCCTCAAATAAGCGGAGCATGAATCTAATTCATCAAAGCTATTTTTTTGTTCCCATGTAGTGACTACTAATGAGCAGAAACATGTAAATTATAGCAGGAGTACGGGGAAAGAATGTAAGAAACAGCAACCTTTATGCAATAAATCTTTCTCACTTTTAACACTTGTCAGTTTAGAGACCTCCTGGGCTAGAAGTTGCATTTGGATCATCAAGTTTAATAGCCAATTTTCCATGAATTTGTCAAAGTCTCTTTTGAACCTATTTCTGGTTTGGCTCCCACAGCAGCCTGCGGCAGCAAATTATTTGAGGAAGAAGAAAAGTTCCTCTTGTTTGTGTTAAGCCTACCGATGAGCATTGCCTCCAGAGACGCATTGCCTCTCTGCCTCCATGTCTTCGTCTGTACAGTGGAAATAGCAAGTTTTTCCCTGAGTAAAAAACATTTTTAAAACCTACAGGTTGTCAATACACTCACACCGGCATAAATGCCCGTACGTGCGCTATGTGCGCTTTCCTCTCATTGCTGAGGAGGTGTAAGAGCGGTGGGGAGCCTTCCTGCTGCTAGACAGAGAGCCGAGGTCACGCGTGTTCCCCAAAGGGGAAGAAAAAATATACAGATCCTAAGAAGAAGGAATAGGGAAATCTTGGTCTCACTTCACTTCAGCTCTGTACTTGGGAGGTGTATCAATAAAACCAGAGATTCTTCTGTAAAATTACTTCCCTCTTAGCCAAGCCCAGGGCCTCTGTGCAACTGTTGACTTAGAGGAGGCCTTCACTTAGGAGAAACAAAATAATTTGGGTATTACTTCTTTTGTGTAGAAGTGAGGCTTTGTAACACAGCAATGTGAAAAATTAATCTGGATTTTTGCAGGAATTTCCAAATTTGGAAGGAATTATTTCAATAGACATGTAAATGTTATGACTATCTGCAGCTAAACAATAAATGCTCTATCTAGGCTATTGACCTAATGAATTCAATACCTTAACATCTGGACCATCCCTTCGTTACATACAGTAAGCGTAAAATTAAAGCAAAGTGCCCCAACTGAATTATCAAGACTACATTGCTACTGTAACAAAAGTACCTGACTTTCTTCCACCATCTAGACACCTTCTTGTCATGTAGAACTGAAGAAAGCGACAATAACCACATCATTACATTACATTTCAGTGTTCCAACTTTACATTACACCATCAAGCTGCACCGTCCAGTGCCCTATAGGTAGTTATAAAATGACTGCACATTTGTGTTAGTAGGATTAGATTTCATTTAAAAGTGAAATCCATATAGCCACGGTTGAGAAAATGTCCTTCAAACCTCATTCTGATATAAATCAATTTGAGGCAGCCTGAAACAGCAGCTCAAAGGAAAACGTGACTTGCCCTGTACGTTGCGGTGGGGCATTAACATCGGGATGACAAGTCTAAACTAATCTGTCGGTTTTCGCTGCCATGGTGGACGTTGAGGAGGCTCGCTGCTTGCTGCTGTCAGCGGTCGGTGGATGGGGATGAATTCAGTCCCTCTCTTTTCCCCACTCCCAGCAACTGCGTACAGAGTCAACCCTCAACCTGAAAGAAAATGTCCATTTATCAGTCCGATGTGACTCAAGCGGCTCTCGCACTGAAGCCCCAGAAGCCAACGCTGGGGTTTCTTGTGGGAGCTCCTGCAGTGCAGCGAGAGGTCGCTGGTGCCCAAGCCTGCAGCCAAATGCCACAAGGGAAGGCAGGAGCTAAGAGAACAGGGCAGGGCCCTCGATTTTGAGCTGAGGTGCCGCATCCTATGGAATTACCTGCTCCGCAGCATAGCTGTGCAGTTAACAGCACTGGTCACAGGGCTGTTGTCAAGACTGACTGTAATTTTCACAGGAGGCTGCCTGATGCACGCTCACAAAGGGTGTGGTGCCACACATCTCGCGGCTGAATGAGATCGAGGTCCCACCACTCTGACTTACTCCTGCAGGGTAGGGGAATGCACGTCCTGCGACACAAGGGTGCTGGTTTCCCCAGAAGACACAAGGAATCTCCTGGTCAGGAGCTTGAGTGATGTGTGTAGTATCAGCGTTAGACAGTGGCCTTGAAGCAACCGTGGTTTTAGCCTGTGAAGAAACACTCAGTTGCAGAGCCACAAGGTGACTGTCACTGATACAAATTTAAGTCATTCACCTTGAACATAATCCTCTGAGCTCAGGTCTCGCTAACACACAAAATGTTTGTGCAGTTGCCAAAAAGCTTCTGTTTCCTTAATGCCTTTTCTTCTCCGGTGCCAGCCAGCGCTGCAGAACGTTTGCTTTTCCATGAGCATTTTTATGTAGTCTATGGATGGCTTTATAAAAGAAAATACTAGAAGTGCCAACAGACACTTCAGCAAACCACAGGAATGCAACTTGTGCCATAGGCAGTTCCAGGTGCCACGTGAGAATGGCACCAAAAAGTCACTTTGTAAGCATATGCGCAACCTGCAAAGACTGGAGTAAGCACGCCGCAGCGAGTCAGCAGCGTCAGCTATCTCCTTTGCAGGTATGGTAACGGCTGCAGGCACTGCTGTCCTCTGACGGCGTGTAAAATTGTCTACTTAAAACTGCCTCCTCTTAATTGCATTTTTCTTCCACTGTCACTCCAGTACACGCACATGTACACACGATTACTCTCCAGTTACTACCATCCTAATCACTTACGAAAACCCCCCTGCGCTGGTGAGTAGGTAGCTGGGTAACACTCAACCGAGGCATCCCCAAAACCTACAGCAGCAGCTGGGCGAGGTTTGTCTGACTGCACATCTGAAGAGGAGTTACAGTAGGCTCACCAGTCCTTCCTTTTTTTGACTATGGAAGGAAACATCTTCATAATGGGGCCTCCGTAGAAGTATTCATGTAAACACCCTGCTAAAAGTTCTGTTTCTGATGGTTTTAACACAAATCAAGTTTCAAGCTGTAAATGACAATGAATCATTAAATGAAATGTAGCTTCACCTGAAAGCAGAAGGAATTCACAGATTAGATCAGCCAACCAGGAATGGAAACGCTATTGCAAGGCTTAGGTGATGGGCGCCTGACAAATAAAGCATAGGCTGAAGTGCAGAACTGAAAACATCCTGATAACTACAAAGAACAAAGACATTTATAAGAACGCCAAAGCAGGCAGCTTGCAGATAGCAAGCCAACAGTTCACCTAATTTTGTCATACACTTTCACGTTCCATGTTTGCAAATGATTTGTCCTCAGCTGACTTTTCATTCGTTAAGCTGACAGGAATATCGCAGTGAAACAGTGCAGCCAGTGGCACGCAGATGTGGGCACCGGCATTGAAGGTGCCTAAATTTTACTCTTTGACCTTGAACACAGTGTAGTTCCCTCCCTGGCACGATCAGACTGTGTAGCAGCCAGGTGCTGGCTGTGTTAGAGTCATTGATTTCAACACAAAAACTCTCTCGCTATAAGCAACCCCTAAATAAAATACATATTTTCAACTAGAAGCAGCCTTAATCCTGGTGATGGTAAAATCAGTCAGTCAGATCCCACATCATTGCATTTTTCTGACTTGCAGTAAAATTTCATGATGGGTTTGTTCATAGCAGTTTTTTAGTCCTTTTTGACACAGCTCATGTAAGGCAGTTTGATAGAAGAGCCTATAAATGTTTTTGCACTTGCTTCTTTGCTTTATGCCTTAAAAGTGAGGTGTGAGCCCTACTGCACAGTGTTTACAGTGTTGTTTCTTTCATAGATCTTCTGAAACGGGCAAAACATGAACTACACAGAAAAAGGAGGGGTTTACTAACACGAGAATATAAAGATTTGCTTTCTGTATTTTTGTCTTAACATTGCCATAAGGCTTTCTGAAGAGTCAGTTGTGTAGTACCGGAATACCTGCGTTCAGTAAGTTGTCGGTCTCGCTGGGGGAGCAGAGAGCATGAAGCTGCTTCGTCTGAAGGCGGGCCGTTCCCAACTCCCTTGCTTCAGCTGTTCCAGCAGCTGCCATCCAGCTCTTCCCTGCAGCGCTCTGAGATTTACTTAAGGCATCTCCTGTGTTTCAAGCTCCGTAACATCTGTATGCCTCAGGATACTGCAGGATGAATTTTTGGGTGGGTCTGGCAGGAAGCCAGAGAAATGCTTTAATTTTAAAATGAACTGCTTTAAGTGTTGGTGTTTCTCTCCAGGTGGTTTTATCAGCTTTAATGGCTCCTGGCGTGTTCAGGGGATCCTGGCCATGTCCCGCTCGTTAGGAGATTACCCTTTGAAGAACCTGAATGTTGTCATTCCTGACCCTGATATTCTTACCTTTGACCTGGACAAACTGCAGCCAGAGTTCATGATCTTGGCGTCGGATGGCCTGTGGGATGCTTTCAGCAACGAGGAAGCCGTCCGATTCATCAAGGAACGCTTGGATGAACCACACTTTGGTGCAAAGAGTATAGTTCTACAGTCCTTTTACAGAGGATGTCCTGATAATATAACAGTGATGGTGGTGAAGTTCAGGAATAGCAGCAAAACAGAAGAACAGTAATTACCAGTGGTTCTCTGCCTCACTCTGAACTTAAAACAAACTCTTACATTTTAAACATAGTAGAAAGCTCTAGTAAATACCGTTAAGATTCTACACAAAAGGAACAGATCCCTCTGGTCTTTGTTCTTTGCTTAACAAAAGGAGCAATACATTCTGAGTGATTATAAGAATTAAGTTTGCTCACATGTACCTGTCTCCTGTGACCTTGCTGCTCCTTAGAAACTAACTGTAATCTTCCATTTCAGAATATTCTTTACAAATCCTGTGTAGACTTTTCATTTGTTTCCTCCCCTCTCATTTCTAATAGTCAAAGGTTCATTCAGATGCACAGTAGGGTCAGGGCAGTGCTGCCACTTAATAGCAAGTGATAGGAACGATGCCGCTTTTCACCTAGGTGTGAGTCTCTCATGATGCTCTCATGTTTCTCATCTCTTTTTTTTTTTAAATCTGCAGTGATAAGGTTGTACAGGAAAAGGTTTGCAATTATTGGCCTGTTATTGATATGAAGGAGGAAGAGGAGCCAGCTATTAGCCTGCTACCACAGAACTGGCTCTTTTGCTTTGTTTAACCTCCCCCCCCGCCCTTAAATAAATCAAGCATGTGATTAGGTATAGTTACTGAATTACCTGAAGCCACATGTTTATTCAGTCTGTGTATTACTCCAATAATGTTTCTTCTATGCCATATTGTATTCAAACCAACTAATGTTAAACTCCAGCAAAATACTCTGAGGTCCGACACCTTCTATATCAAAAACCAGCTCTGTTGTGATAGGAGAATGTCTGTTGCGCAGTGAGACTCGCCCTTACATTAGTTTTTTGGCACGCACTTTTCATAGGCATGTAAAGAAAGTAATGCGAGATAAAATTAATTTCGTTAGTGACTGTTTGGAAAACTAATCAAAACAGGGCATTCCTCAGAGCTACTGAGATGGAAGTCAAGCCTATTAAAGACCTCCTTGTATCACTGCAGATTAATTTGTGGTGTCAATCCAGGGGAAGACCACTTTAGAGCCGTTTTTTGGTATAATGTATAAATGCCAGGCAGTATCACTGCACTGGAGAGACGAAAGGTTGCGTTAAATCTAGATAAAAATATGTTTAGATCTAACCTTCAGTATTTAATTGTGTTTTGGAATCTGTGACTACTGTAAGTTTAAACAATGACAGTCTGAGTTTGCTCTACGTCTGATAACTTAGCTGGCTGCTTCATGATCGCGAGGCAGCCGTAGCAGCGTGACAGGGCAACACGGGTTAGAGCATCAGAGCCAGGGCCTGGGTTGGAGGTTAGTATTTTGGATGGCTTGTTTACCTGTATCATGACTTATAATAATCCTTGGGATTCCCTCCC
Organism: Phalacrocorax aristotelis; assembly: GCF_949628215.1. Lineage (NCBI taxonomy): Eukaryota > Metazoa > Chordata > Aves > Suliformes > Phalacrocoracidae > Phalacrocorax > Phalacrocorax aristotelis. The sequence continues at coordinate 7,791,824 of NC_134282.1, forward strand.
CGCAAAACATGGTCCTGGACGATCTGCTGGAGCCTCTTGTCTTCAGGGTGATGGAGGTTGGCAGCATTTGGGTCCTGAGGTGAATCAGGGATATAATGCATTAACTAACTTTGTTTCTTGGATAAAGATACAGTATTACTTAGTTAAAAAGCCACCTGTTCCTCATCACCCACCTGTAGCCCTTTCTGGCAAGTGGCCTGCTGGTCCCTAAAGCGCTGTGATGTGGTGGTTGTGCTAAGCGGGTGCCATGCCTCTCAAGACAAAAATGAAAGAGCACAAATCCTGCTCTCTGCTCAAGAAGGAATTCCCGGCTTAGTCTTTTCATTTTTATTCCTAAGTTATCTCTTCCCCAACAGAATTCCCTCCTTTAGTGTGTTTGGAGATAATCACAACTCTTAATTGGATCTATTGCTATTACCAGTGCTCTTCAGATCGTATATGTATCCTTTAGCAGCCTCTTCTCATGCCAGATGCTGGGTAGAGCCCCTTGACTCTGAGGAATAGGCAAGTGAAAAGCAGCGGTATCGAAGTATCAAAGTGCCCAGCATCCTCTGAAACCAGCAGGCACCCAGCCTGCACTGGTCTTTCCCTGGAGGATGGAAGGTTTCGGACATTTTACATCTCTTGAACGGTGCATTCAGTGAATTTTAAATGGAACTTTGCAGTTAAATTGAGCAGCTAACAGGAAATGTTAATAATTGCAGAGCTCTCCAGTTATTTTATTTTGAAAAGGTATTTGAGGTCAGAACGCTGTGAAATGAAAACCCTGTGTGATATTTTCATGGGAATGCTTAATCATGTACTCATAATGCTACAGCAGCAGCATCGAAACTGTGCTCCAGGCAGAGCTCATGGCGCATGTAGCATTTGCCTTTCCTTTCTCCTTCACAGATGATGTTTCCATCGTACTGGCTTTTCTTTGTAGGACACTGCCTGGATGTTTGTCAAAACAGCTGCCCAGGGAAAAAAGAATTAGACCCAGCAGCCTGCAGAACTAAAGCAGCGGGACGCTTGTACAGCAGAGACATCACTACTAATCCGTCATAGGCATTTGAGAAACGGTCAGCGCCAAACAAACCATTATCGACTAACGCCACTTGAGTGAAAAGCTCACAGCTGCCACTAAGCCTCCTGCAGCTCGCGTTCTTGAGGGTCACAAGCATTGCTGAGGGATGCCCGACCCTCTCCTGAGCACAGCACTCCAGACAGACAGGAAGATGAGGTGGAAGGAATCGTACGCATGCACAGACACCCGAAGCAGCCGTGAGGAAGCTGTGGGAGGGTGGCTCACTCTGGAAGTAAGCCACGCTCACAGGATGTAGGGAAACGCGTAGTGCAGTGCAATACAGAACTGGTTTGCAGGCTTGTCTGGATATTTGTGCCAGGATTCATTTACTCTGTCACTCAGGCCCATCCAGTCCGTTACTGAATCGGCCCTATTTCAACCTTCAGGTGTCCGCAGTGGCAACAATAGTTGTTTTAGCACCTCCAATTTTCTCTGCAACGCTCCCACCCTTGTAGTAGCTCTTTTCTGGCCAAAGACATTCATGTCAATGATCTCTGTAAGGTTGCTGACTTCTGTTTTTATTACTACAAAAAACTAGTTACAGCTACTTTAGGTTTAAAGCTGAAGGACTAATGGAGACGGCAGGCTTTGTGCAGTCTTCCACACACAGGCGCAGTGCCTGTGCTCCCTGCTAGAAGTCTTCTGAGAAGCTTTTAATCCCATTCTAGACATAACTTTCCAGTCATGCTGCTTTGTGCCAAATTCTGTCATGATACGTACAGCTGTTGGATGACAAGATTAAGTAACATACGTATTGCTTATGCAACCTGAACGATCTAGGGTCGATCCTCCACTGCCTTAATAACATGGCCTACACCTGGAAGGACACTGTAGCCAGAAACAGCCCTACGTCTGCTCGAGCAGTGTGGCAGGACGCGCTACGGCACTGGGGAGGCCATACTTGCAGCACGCCTTCCTCAGTCCTGCTTTCCTGCCTGGGCACCTCCCAAAAAAACCCCGAGAGAGCTGCATTTTGGTTAAAGCGGCTGCGCACACCTGAGAGCGCCCTCTTGCCGCGTGTCTTCACAGAAGGTTTTTGTTGCTTAAGCCCGAGGAGCTCCACTGGTGACATCTGCTCATCGGGTAAGAGCATCACATGGCAGAAACGTGATATATTAAGTTGCTGCCACAGAATGTCTTTCGTATGGTCCAGTAAGAAAAGATGAACCTTGTAATCAGTCATCTGATCCAGTATTTAAAAGAATATGGTCTCTTCCCAGTGGTATTACGAGCTAACAGTTTACCCCGCGTAGTAGATTTTAAAAATGAAACCATTTAGCTTTTCATTCTGGTGACAGACTACCCTTTAGTTTAGCATGCTGATGATGTGCTAGTGGAGTTTTTAGAAAGGCTGTTCGCTGGTGTGACGAGACGGGCTACAGCCGTCACCCTTTGCAGCTCCTGGTCCAGTGACGGGGCTCCCCGGTCCGGGTACCGGCCCGCTTAGGTGTGGGCATGGCTCCGTCTAGCGGTGGCCTGAGCACGGTAACCAGGCAGTGCCCCCAAGGTTAAGTTGCTCTCTCAGCCCGCGTGAAAAGTGTCTGATTTAAAGTTTCCCTCGTCCCTTGTGCAGCAGTTCACGGTGAGGTTAACGCAGACCCGTTCTCTCAGGCTGCATGTTACAGCAGCGCTGCAGCAGCGCGGGCTGAACGCCTGCATCCCCAGCCACAGCCACGAAGGGCAGGCACTAAAAACGTGCGTGGAAGTCTGGCACCCCACGGCCCTGCCCTGCGTCCCCTGCCAGCTCACCTCCCGGCACGGGCGTCTTCACAGCTGTGGGATCCAGGTGTTTGGCAACTGTGCGGCTTACGCAGACCGCAGTGATCCAGCTTAGGAGAGTCCAGAGTTCATCGCTAGACTCAGGGGTGGCAGCAGACGCTGCTTTATTTCGTGTAAAATATACGCCACTTCTTTTGTTGCGACACCCAGCACGAGCGGTCTGGGCACATTGATCCTGACTCACGGGGAGGGACGGTCGCAGACGACACTGTGAGGACTGTGTCAGCGCCGTGGTCCTACCATTTCTAAAAACACAAAATTTGAAACGAATGAGCCCGTTTTATGGAATGGAATGTTTGGATAAATACAAATAAAGTGAATGCCATCTAACATCACAAAGTATTGTCTGCTGACTTGTGACCGCAACGTCAGTACCAAAACTACTGCTAACGTTATTACAGCATTATCCAATTTACAGACAGTAAAATTAAGAAAAACGTTGTGAAGTTGTTAGAATACAGAAGTTAGTCCTGAAGCACCACATCGGCTTGAAGTGTTTGCTACATAAACACTAATGCTGCATCTTGAAAAGGAGGGAGTTTTGTTGTTCAGCTGCCTCTCGGAATATCTGACACCCTTGCTTTAAATAATACTAATCTGTTGCTAATGTACCTAATATTTATTTTACACAGAGAAAAATTTAGTAAGTGATTATACTAAAGAGAAAAAAAACCTCACCAGCCTTTCACTTTTCTAACGTAGGTTTTGAGGCCTCCGTCTGTACCTGGCTGTACAGAATTACAAGGTTAAAATTTAAAAAGTTCTGCTGAAGTTTGGCGACTGCACAGGCCGGAGCTGCTGCCCCTCAGTGCTGTCCATTTATTTATGGATTATCTTCCTAAACCTGAGGACTCATATCTAAAAAGATGCATACAATTAAGTTAATACTGATTTGAATTTTAAATCACTTTTATTTATATAGTGCTGACTATATAAGGCTTAGGTATGCAGCTCTTCTACTCGTAGTTTTCTCTTAAATAACTTGAAGTTCTAGGTGTCAGTTGTCTCTAGTTATAAATGATGGCTTAGATGCTCTGTCACGTAAAACATGCAAAGCAGTTGAAGCCTGTCTAAAACCATAAATAAAGAGGCTTCCATCAAAAGCAATTCTTGAATAAAGTTCTGAAATCCACTTTTAGGAGCAGGTCAGCTCCTATGTTGGGTCTCCTCAGTGATAAGGAAGAGCTCCAAATTAGTTGAGCAACAGGGAAATAAAGCACTTTTTCTGCATTTAAAAGACCCAACCCTATATTTCTTTAAGCCTGTGGAGACGCATCGCCCTCCGAGGGCCACAGGTGCTCAGAAATCTACTTCAGCCCACATTCCAGCAAGCTAATTGAGTAATCAGTTCTACTGTTTTAGAAACCCAAGTGCAGGACTGTCAAACACTGCTCTCTGGGAACTCCTACGCTGTATTCAGGGGTGGGAGAGCAACAGAGATGAAACCGCACTTTATCCGCACTTGCTTTCGTCTCAGTAATAGCAAGAGCCGTGCAGTGAGGCAGCGTGGGCTGCCAGCCGGGTACCTGCTCGGCTCCCCTGCGTAAGCGCCCACACGCCGCCCCTCCCCGGGAAGGCAGGCGCACACACACTGTTGGCTTCAGCTGTTGTCGGTGACAGGAGGCCCTCGCCCCAGAACTGCCAAAGTCCGTCTCTGATTTTTAAATTTTCTCTTTCTGGTAAGAAAAACTTAAGTTGTGTGAAAAACACGATTCATTTGGAAGAAGTTCTTGGGCGTCAGGTCCATTCTGTCCCGATTCTCCGCGCTGCTCTGTGGTGAACTGTTCCTATACGCACAAGCTCGGTACAAAACGTAAGCAGTGGTTAGCAGTGCTGGGTGTACAAATGAGATCCATTTTTATACATTTCAAACCCATCAACATTTAACACGGCAAACTAGAACAGTCGCATAACTGTTAGCAGGAGCAGCATCTGGAAAAAACATTAAACCCCGTACCGTGTGAGCATTACACCGAGCGACTGCAAACCCCTTCTACCCAGCATATTTAGAAACCCTCTAAATAACGATTGAGACAGACTCATTATGAAAATGAAGCACGCGTTTAGAGCTCTGCGAGGGCAGGTCAGAGCTTTACTAACAAAAATCCTACACAACACCCAAGATAACAGAACTGCAATGTTTAAGCGATCCATCTCGGTTAAGACAGCTCCCATTTAGTGCAGCACGGCTGCGCTATCAGAGATAAGAGCCTCTTCAGGCTTCTGCTTCTAACAATATTTTCACTCAGAGCCAGAAGTGTTTTTAAGATTTAATCTTTATTGCAAGCTCAGGGCAGACTGCAGCCACTCCTAGGTGAAGGACCACCACAGGCAAAGCGTGGCTGAGGGGGCGTCAGGCTGAGCCCCAGCCCAGGCAGGAGAGATGCGGCACCATCATCTCCCACACCATAAAAACCAAATTCAGATTTTGATTAATGCGGCCTGGAAAATTCATGTGCTGCGCAGCAACTGTCAGGAGGCCAGAGGAAAAGAGGGCTCAGATATGTAAACCATCTCAAGAGAGGTCACTTAGGGTAAACTGTGTTAGTTCTTCTCTTATAAAATAAGGACTTAAGTCCCAAAGTCAAATAACTGCAGGTGAGACGAACTACGCTGTAATGCAGGTGGTATTTCCTCAAGTGAGTTGCAGGTCGGTTCTGCCTTTGGCTAAGGATCACCCTAACAGCAGCACTTCAGAGAGCCCAGGCTTCCTGGAGCCCTGGCAAAGAAAGCGGCTTTGTGGTTTTCAGAAACCCAATACAGAAACAGAGGGGGCTGCGTTTTGTTTTACAATTTTAGGTTTCCTTGAAATGTGGACGCGACTACATATGAAAAAAACCTCAAAATAAACCCAACCATCTGCTTAGCTTCATTTTAACTTTGTTTTCTTTCCTTCCTACATGGTGTACTTGCATTTGGGTATGGTTTACAGCTTAACGTGCAATCCACAGTAACCGCATTAAAACCTGACAAGCTTAATTTAACAGAGACTGCAGAAAGGTTTACATCTCTCCCTACCACCTCCACCTTAAGCAAACTCTAGAGTACTTAATAAAAGACCAAAGCGGTACCCACTGGTCACGTAAGAATAGAGATGAATGAAAATTTGAAAAATAGGGCGCAAAGCTCTGCCTCCCAAACGCCTTCAACGTACCAACGTAGCCGAGAGACGCCCAGCAGGAGCTCGGCGTCACGTTGTTCGGCTAACCTGCAGTCAGTTCCCGGTTTAAATTTGAAAGAAATACGATAGAATGACATCACTTATTGTGCATCCAGGCACTCGTGAGCTACTTACAATGAGCCTGCACTGAAACGCTTTAGTAGGAACTAGAAAACGTAAGACAAAACTTCAGAAAATATTCCAAACTAACTGTGTCCTGTCAATGCTGATCCTAGAGAATAACGCCCCAAAGTCTGCAGCACATCATCTTTCATGGCTTATTTTGAACTTCTCTGTTCCAGAACACGCACAAAACGTTTAAGCATTTGGACTTTTCAACTCTTCTGAAATGATACACAGGCAAGACGGTGTCAGATCGTGCGCTGTAAACCCCTCCTGCCGGCCGCCCAGCAGCGGTGCCCAAAGAGCTTTGGCCAACAGGTGATCATGAGGCTTTGAGTCAGAAAGTCCCACAATATTCATACCAAAATCACGAGTGCTTGGAATTCTGATTTCACGTGGCTTTCCAAAGCACTTGCCTGCATGAGAAAAAGAATCTTAGAATTCGGGAAAACCCGAGCCTCTGGTTTAGGCTTTGTTTTAATACAATATTGCAAGCAGATGCAATAAAATTTAGGCCGGCTGCTGACTTAAATGCTTACATTAGTTCACAGTCTTAAGCTTTTTTCACCTCTTGCATGGCTGCTCACACTAGAAATGTTCCCAATATTTGCTTTAAGCAGAAACATTAGCTTAGTTATGAATTTTTATGGTCTTTTAAGCAATAAGGTCAGACTCAAATACAAGCCAGATTTGGAAGTGAGGTTTTTTTTTAGAAAAAAAAAAAAACAGGAGGAGGAATATTTAACAGTGGAAATTTCTTGCAGAACTGATGGCACTTCAGATTACAATTTCAGGTGGTCCAAACAGACCACTGTGTATAAACCTACATTTGTGAAAAAAAAACGCCTTGTAATCTATGATCAGCGTTATCATTCTGGGGCACAAATACAAAGAATACCTTGCTTGGTGACAGCTGCGTTTTTACTGCGGTCCCGCAGAGCCGTTTCTCTGTGACACATGTTTCTTACTCTCCCCACAGGAGCCCCAGCCGCTTCACCTACCCAGTTTCTGAAGACTGCATTGTCTTTCATAATTACATTTTTTTAAAAAAAAAAAAAAGCAATACAAACTGTGCCATAGTATCCATGTTCTTGTGAAAAATTATTTATTTCTAAACATGCAATATGGCACGCTTATTAAAAAAATAGAGGGATTTTTTTTTAAGCTGTATAAACAATCAAAGAACAAGGTAAGCGTTTCTCACGGAGCTCTCAGGATCTGACCACAGTGCTACAACAATCAAGTAACAGATCCTAAAACCATAGGAACAGCTGTAGTTTTACCTGTTTCTAGAAATACCATAGCATTCTTCCCTGTTATGGAACAATATCTTTAGCTATTTAGTTTAACAAAAAAAAATAATCTATTTTTTAAGAACTTTGACCTTCTTAACATACATTCTTAGAATACTGACATCTGAAATACTCGTCTGGAGGGTATTCTCCCTGAGACTTCATTTTTATACCCAAAAAAATAACACATCCTATGACTCCATCAGAAAGCCACGTGCAGTTGTTGACAAGATAGCAAAACTCAATACTGACCGTAATCGCAACGTAACAGAAAACCTGGGGAAGCCTCAAACTTGGTACTAGAGGTTTCTGCACCTCTTCTAATTTGTCTCTAAGAGACTATCTGACAGACAGCCAAATGTACATACGTCATAACCTCCTCGCTGTAGTACAAATCAGGTGGCAGTGCTCTGTCATTCTAGATGTACAGGATGTAACTATCGTATCTTCACTGTGTAGTGGACGTGTCAAGAATAATTATGTTAATGCAACTGCAAATTCTGTATTGTTGTCAATTAGACAGTGTAAACTACTGAAAACTTGGCCTTGCTGATATGAATAAAGTGATTAAAATACCCATCTTTACAGATATAGTAGTTTGTCTTCTTTAAGAAATATGAATCGTAGAATTTACTTTTTTCCTTTTAAAATTTGAAGAAATAAAACTATTTTAGAAACAGATAAAAACTCACAATATAAATGCATCTGTTTTAACCTTCCCTCTGTGGTTCAAAGCTCACGGGATGCCCCAGTACACGCACATGTGTGTGTGTGTGTATGTGTAGAGGTGTGGGGTTTGATTATCACGATGCAGTAGAGCTGTCTAGTAACTCAACTGCACCGAACTCCACGCATCCAGCCCTCCAGCAGCCTGGGAACATTATCACAGGCACCAAAGCAATTCCATTTACACGTGCATCGATATACCCAGATATACACACACAAAGTGCATCGCGTTTTCAGAATTTCCCATTGGCTTCTGCAGACCCTGCAAGATCCACAGGCTTGTAACACTCTGAGAATGGTTATGGAGGTGATGCGCTTAAATAAGGTGTAACGCTCTCAGAAGGATTACAGAGGTGATATATTGGAAGAAGAAAGTAATTGTTAGCTTCATGCTAACATGCTAACAGAAGACAAATACTCGAGGGCGGCAAAGGATGATGCAGTTGCAAAAACAATTAAAAAAAAAAAAAAAACAGGTAGGAATCTGGGAAGCATCCTCAAAGCTAGTTTCTTGGCATAAATATTATTCCTCGGTGACATTTCGTACATCCCAGAAGACACAGGTAGAAACCCCATGGTTACAGCCGAGCATGAGGAGGAGTGTCAGAGGAAGACGGGGCAGTGTGTTCCAAAGCATCCTGTTTGCGTGGGACACCCACCTGCAAAAGCGCTTTGTGAATTCCTGAAGTTTTTATTTAAGAATATTAGAATGTCCCAGAGAAATGCTGCCATTGCAGTTTTGCTGGGGGAGCACAGCTCTCCTTCAGTCAAAGTCACATCTACAGCTGTGGTTTTCTTTTGCGTTGTCCTGGGCTTTAAACATTTTTACACCAAATTCATTTAAGTTTATATATAAAATGCAGAATCAAAGGCAAGTAACAGAAGTGTTTGATGACAAAGCCTGCCAAAACCCAATTATTTCACTTGATGTAATGCCATGTACTACAATCAGATGTCTGTACTTACAGATATCAAAATTGATTTTATAAAGGAAGAATTGTTGTTTATCTTCTGGAATACTGATGTTCACTTTAAGTATATTTAAGCAAATTCCAACATAAACATCCTCAAATTTAATAGGTTTGATATGACTCATCAGTGCATAAATCCTCAGAGCCAGTTTTCCATCCAATATATAACCCATCCCACTGCAATACGGAGGGTACAACTTGAATGGATATTCATCGTAAGAGATGTATGTTTTTTGGTAAAAGCCTCTGTAGGCAAAGTTATCTATAAAAGGATAGCCAGTAAAAAGATTTTCTGTGGAATTCAGCTTCAGGAGAAATGTTACCAAGTTAGCGGTGTTGATGAAGACATCGGCATCAGTCTTCATGACGAATTGAGCATTTGAACAGAACTCGCTGACCCACCTGAACGCCATGATCGTTTTCAAGGTGAGATTGTCGTAAGTGTCCATAAAGTCTTGGCGAATTATGTCACCGTAGAGGATGCTTTCGTCTTCTACCGACAGTGCTGCAGCATTGTCTTCTCCTTCAGTGCCCTGACCTACTAAGAACAGTGTTAGGATTCGGTGTCCCCACCAGAAGTCCTGAGAACCCCATGTTATCCTGATGGCCTGCCTTGACTTCACATCCTTCGGACCTGAAGATACCAAGATGACCAGAAATGGATTTATGTCTTTGCATTTCAAGTGCTCCCGCAACGTGAAGAGGTAGCGTTGCTTGTAAATTGGTTCGTGTTCATAGAAGTACATAGGGTTTATATGGTCAATCACGGTGTTGGAAGGAAAAGTTATGTACCACATTATCATGACAGAAACTACAAGGAGAAACAAAAAAACCAATTTTCGTCTTCTCGTACACATGACACTGACTGGAACTACTTTGCAGAAGTGCGCCGGTGACCTTCAGAATCTGTACCACAAATTCTAAAGCACGTTTCTTGCTGAAAAAGAAATAAAAAGGTAGTGTTCAGAATGCTGTTATTCAAATATTATCTTTTTCTTACCTCATCTGATGTGTCAGCTCAAAACGAGCTATAATATAACGAAGACAAAACCAAGGCTTGCCAGCCCAGCTGTTGTACGCCATGGTCCAGCAGCCAGTACACCACGCGTCACTGCTGTGCCCAGAAACAAGCATGAGCAGAACACTGAGCTGACACTCAGCACGGTGTGTGGCTGAAACCTCATAGCTTTCACCTTGGAAATCTCCCCTACATAAACCTCGTCACTGCGAAAGACCAAGCACTGTGATGCCAGAGGTCCCAGCTCAATGTCTTCTACTCAATTACATCTTGAGGAAGGAGTACTGTAGCTGTTAGATTTTGTGCACAAAGCGCTCAGCAAATTGATGTTCAGAGGCTTCAAAAATTTGTAATTTATTTCAAAGAAAGGAAGTCCTACTAGTTTTTATAAGGTGAGGCAAATCAGCCAAGAAAGCAGGTAAAAAAAGAAGCAAATATTTCATCCCTCATGTAAGGGTTGAGCAGCCACTCACTCTGAACTCACCAAACGGGTGATGGGGGCGATGGAGAAAAATCAACTTCCTTACCAGCTGCAGACACGCAACCACAAACATGCCTTGACAGGCTAAGCTAAGTCTTACGCTGCCCCAACAAACGGCTACGCCCACAACACGCAACATTACACAGCAATCATTTATTTTCTAATATGTACTAATTAAATCAAGTGATTCAATAAAGGGGCACCGCAGCCAGTTTTGTTGTAGCAGCTTTACAGTTGACCTAACGGGAGCAGCAGAGAATCCACTGCAGCAGACAAGTGTCAAATCTTAAAGCAGGTTTTGCAAAGCCTTCTAACGTTTTCCGTTTAAATGAAAATCCTCCTGCTACTTCCATCTATTTAAGTTTTAAAGAAGAAAGGATCCCATCTGCATTATTTTCATGAAATGCCTACAAAAACAAAACAGATGTGCCTGGCAGAGCTCAGCCAGCTGCACAAACCGAGAACATCCATCGGCTCAAGAGATGGAGATGAACCAAAGACATTTTTCGGCTAGAGATGCCCACCTCGGCCTGGAGCCCCAGCGACACGGCGAGGTACTTACGCACCCCCGTGGAGCCCATGCTGAAGGTATTACTCCAGTGTCAGGACTAGATATTCAAATCAATACATCTTTCCAAAACTAAATTCAAAAATAGAATCCTGGTCCTCTACCCTCCATTTGGCAGCACTTGCCTTTACTGCATTTCTTTAAAACTACATACACTGTGAACATGTATTAGATAACTTTAAGCCAAAATAATTAGAATGTGTTACTGAGGGAGTTCCAAATGGTGTCTGATGCTTGCAGTAATAATATTTACCCTGCCCTGTAAAGTATCCACACAGACACAGTAAAGACAATGGAAGGTTGACTTCACAGAGCAATTAATGGCTACTGAACTTAGCTTTGAAATTACAACCACAGCGCTTGTTCTTTATCAAAAAAAAAAAAAAAGGAAAAAAAAAATCAACCAAGCCCCAAGATAGCAGGCTAGAATTTAGGTAAATTTGATTTGCCAGAGCCCACCCGCCTTGTATTTTCTGTGTATGGGTTTGATTTTAATTTAATGATCCTTTAAAGGAAGCATTTGGAGCCCATTTCACCAACGATGCACAGCACATCACTTAAAGTCTGTTAAAGTCACTTTATACAAATAGCTCTTTAAATAGAAGAATTTCAGACTGATCCCCCTCAAAGCTGTGTTTCTCCAAGAACACCGCGTCACTAACAGGAGTCACTCCTTCGCTAAAGGCACCTCCTGTAACTGCAGGCAAACAACTTCCTACCGTGACTGACGTCCTAGCTTATAAAAACACAGAACCTCGGAAGTTTTATGCTGAATCACTTCCTTTTCCCCACAGGGATTAAGCTTATGCAGGTGTAACAGAACAGAAGTTTGGCAAGTGCAGAGGGAACTATCATCGGGACAGCTGAAACTGCACTTTAGGAAGTTGATTATAACCAAAAAACCCTCAGATTTGCCAATCTGGTATTTACTTCCTGGTTTTACAGGGGAAGAAAATAGTGAAAATGCTCGGTTCTCCTCTCTTTATATAGACCACCCTGACTTTCAGGGAACTTAGTGGAAGAAAATAACCTAAGTTAGGTATCAGTGCTTACGTATTTGATTTTATATCAGTAACACTTCTCAGGGTTTGATGATCAATTTAAAGTAAAAGTATATCAAAGTTTGATCGGTTCTTCACTACCTAACAGGAAAAAAAATATTTGACTGTAAGGATTTTGATTCTTTATGGACAGAAAAGCCTGATTACATGTCATACACTGTTCCCGGACTGTTATCCACAGTGAGACAGATTTCATCTGTTAACGCGCTTCACTGACGAGGTGCCAGGGGGTTAACATATACCACAATTTTATTGTATTTTCCACTGTCCTTAAGCAAGTTATTTTAACCTATAGAGTAAACCCAATACATAATAAGACAGAAATTGGTAGAGCAAGATAAATGAAATTTGGGGGAAGGAGAATATGACCTGTTCCATGTTCCAACAGTCCGCAGCAAGGTCAAAGGTTGTGGGGGTCTCATACCAGCTGAGAGGGAGCTCCACTGAGTTACTCCCATTCTCCAATTTTATAGCTGGCGTGAAGCCCCTAGTCCCCACATATCTTTGTACCCAGAGTCTTAATCCCTGCAGCACACCCTGCAACGACTCTTGGAGCTGAACAGGGGCTGTTTGGGTAGATAAATGAGGGGTGAGGGGGAGGAAGGCCTCATGGTTCAGCAAAGATGTTCATGCTTCTATAATTTAAAGGAGCCACACAACTAAACCCTTAACCATGAGTTGTGCTTGTGATTAGTGTTTAGTTGCGCGTGGGTGACAGCTTCTTGATTTGGTTTAAATACTTCCCCCAGAGTGTTCTGGTAGAAACTGTCTAGGCTCTTGATGTAAGTTTAAGCCTAATTTTCTGGCAGCTGATAAGCAGTGTAGGGACTGGCAGGGGCATGTTATCGGAGTCTGCACAGCAGGGGCCATGGGCTAAGCCAGGGGGGACCACTAAGTCTTCACCTAGTTCCTCCCCTCACCTTGGCCTCATCATGGCGTCCCCCTCTTCAGCAGACCCCCAACATTAGTCCAGTCCCAGGGTTGGGACCCCACATTACCTGACATTTTGAACAACAGGATCGGAGACCAATGCCTGGTCTGCTACGTAATGAAAAATCTGGGAAAATAAATCATCCTTTGCCCATACTCTGCAAAACACAATCTTAAAGCTACCATATCCTTATGAAGAGCCTGCACCACAGGGCATCCAGGACAAACACTGTAAAACGCTGGTTTGCTGCATGACTCCTGAGGAGCTAGGAAGTCCAGTCCCCACAAGCCCTGCCATTCTCTTCCCTAAGGTCACGTTCCCCCAGCGATACGCTAAACTGCCTGCAAGCTAGCACAGGTTCACAAAAACATGGCTCTCGTAACAGTCACGGAGCAGAAACTACACTCCCCAAATCATCAGACAGCTATTTCTGCAGCACTGAGAATTCCAAATACAGGCAGCCATCCTCCAACATCATTAAGCACAGAACTCCGACTTCAAACACATACAGAAAAGAATGAAGGGGCAAATTAAAGGTGAAAACCAAACCACAGCCCCTGACAGGAAAACCCCCTTCTCTTCCTATTTCAAATGCTTAAAGCAAAGCAATGAGTTTGAGGAAGTCAGGCCTGAAGGTTGAACTGGGGCTGTTGCTCAGAGGTGATGCAGTTACAGACCTTCCAGCTACACCCAGGACAGGTTCTCCACCGCTTCTGGGCCTCGTCGGCGGTTTCTGCGTTCCAGCTGCACCACGGCACACGCAGCAGGGAGCGATACCAGGGACATACCAGGGAGCGATTCCCATCAGAGAAATGCTTTCATTTGCTTCTAAGCTCACGGCTTCCTGGCACGACAAGGTAAGAGTTCAAAATTGTGCTGACACATGAAAATGGTCAACTTTAAAACAAATGCAAGACATCGTGTACTAAGCATGCTCTATAGTAATTTTAGTTAGATTTCTCACAATCTGCTATGGTACCTAATTACTGAGTGCAGCCACTCTTGACAGTAAAAAGGTGGCAAATTCTCATAGTCATTAAAATCTAATAATAACCAATTAATAGTCCAATTTAAAAATTTAAAAAATACCATATTTATAATGTGAGTTGTATAGAAAAATAAGCCCTTTTTTTTTTAAAGCTACCAGCAGAAATAATTTGGAAATATATTACTGTTCCTGGCTTCTCATTTTCTTCATATGCCTTACTGCCACTAGAAACAAGACGGATTTTTGCAGGATCCTGGGCTATGATGATCTAATGTAACAATACTTTAAACATGGTTTTAAATAACCTTTAACAATGACTTGCTCTCAGGCCGCCCAAGCAATCTCCATTCTCCCTTCTAGGCAACTTTCACAGTGCGCAGGTTAATTAAGAGGTAACAGCCCGAAAGGGTGAATTCGTTAAGCGGAAATCTACTGCCTCTGCATGTAAAACGTAAATGTAAATATAAATATAAAATGTAGCACGCAAAAATTTAAAGCCATTTAACTGTTTGCTATTTAAAAAAAAAAAAGGGGGGGGGGGAAACTCGGTGACAGAAGAGTGTTTTGTTCTCTTTTCCCCCACACAGAGTTTCTTGAGCCCCTTCTCCTCCCGGCACACCCGTGAAGCCCCCGGCCAAGAGTGGGGTGCACACCCACCCCCCGCCCGCCGCCTCACGCCAGGCCGGGGGGGCCCGGGGGAGCCCTCGTCCCCCGACCCGCCGTTAAATGGCCGCGCGGCCCCGGCGCCCGCGCGGCCCCTCAGGCCGCCCGCGCTCCCCGTCCCCCGCCCGCTCTCACCGCACCTCACCTCACCGCGCCGCCGCCGCCTCTCGTGCGCAGCGGCCGGGCCCTCAGGGCGAGAGCGGCGGGCCTGGCTCGGGAGTTCCGCCCGCGCCCTGGGGAAGCGGGGCCAGCGGGCACCGGGAAATGCCCGCCCCCGCCGCCTCCTCGGGAGGGCCCGGGCGGGCCCCGCGGCGGGAGCGGGTGGCTGGCGCGGGGGCACCTCCGGGCCGGCCTCCCGGGGCTTCTGCTGGCTCCGGCCTTTGAAAATCGCAGCGTGACTGGGTGTGAGATGGAAGGGTGTGGGTCCCAGGGGGGAGAACTGGTGTTCTCAAATCTTGCTTCAGCTGCTGGGCTCGACTGTGGCGAGGGTTCACCCCCGAGCCCCCCCAAACCATGAAATCCATTATATTTTGTAATGTTACAAAAGCACGCAGCAGCTGTGGAATATCCTGCTTGGACATATTAGGTTTTAAACCTACACAGTTTACAAAAAGTTTATTGTGCAGCGTTTTGAGTTCAGATGAATTGATGGTAAATCAGATGTCCCAGGTTTAGTTTATTACTAGGAGTATTTTAAACCAAACCTACAGCAAACCCTACGTGAGCAGGGTCGCCTCACCCTGGCAAAGCAAACACACCTTTGGACACACCAAAGGTCAATTTCTCGTTCCCTCATTGCTCATCTTTTGGCGCAAACGGAGATTCAGAACCCGCAAGCGGGAGGCTGCGTTGCGGCATATCTCATGCAGCTGACCACAGCTCCAGTTTGGCCTCACGCTCCAAAGTAACATGGGAAATCATTGCTGGAACTGGGCTCCGCATCGCAAAATCCTGCTCCAAACCAAAGTCACGTGTGACTCGGGTACAGTTTAAAACTGCAAAGCCATGGAGCCTCTGGAAGCTAGCTGCCCTGTCCTGGAAAGAAATGTAAACAGCTTGTAAAAAGTCAGGCATTGCTTAATCGCATCTTTAAAGTGCTAGTCTGATGTAATAACAGTTGAGACTGTAAATATCGGATAAAGTTGGAGCAAACATAGAGAGCAGAGAACTGCGGGACATGTTTAAATCACAGCGCTGCCCATGACACGGAGCATCCTTCCACTCTGCCACCGCTGGCACAGGAAGGGGGTTTTGCCCCAGTCAAGATAACCGTATTTCAAGGAGGCGGTGGTTTTGCAGGGAATTATGACTCACTGGGCTGTGTTAACAATGCGTTTTGCATAGTTTCCCATCGCCCCATCTTTCGATTTGATTCATGCACATAATTTATAAAAAAATGCAAACGCTTTCTTCCCTGCTTTAATACATCATGACCTGCTCCTGAAAAAATCCTCCACGTAATCTCTACATGTTATTAAAATGTAAAATGTACAACAGTGCGTACATCGCTGTCATCTTCTCTTGCCCCCCATTAGTTCTGGCATAACCCTTGTAGCTTCAAGAGAAACCAGACTGTAACTTGTCTGTCAAGACTGAGGTTTATTTTACGCAACGTGGGTAATATCTGAGCAACCAGTGTCATAATCACTGCAGTGATTATCCTATCAGTCAGCAGCTCGTTTGGCCAGGCAACCTCTACATCTTTTTGCTGATTATGTACTTTGTGAAGCAAAGACATATGGTAAGAACTAATACAGGTCATCTGGGCATAAGGGCACATAAGTATCGCGGCACTCGGTACGCACTGGAGCCGCCCAGCAGAGGACTCATAACTGTCAAAAAAATGAAGACTTAATATGAATTAAATAATATTAGACTTAATTTTCTACCTCCTCTTTTTAGAATTCTGCTCATTAGAATGCTGGCAAAAAAAAAAAAAAAAAGATCTTTTGGTTGAAACTCAGTTATTTCCCCTCTCCTTGTTCCTTTCTTGAACGAAATATTGATCACAGACTAGTGGGCAACAGCAGAATAGAGCATAATGAAGCCAACAGAAATTTTTAATTTCAGGTAACTGAATCTCAGTAATGACTGGATCATGAGATCTATATTTAGTCTCCATCACAGAATCACAGAACGGCAGAGGTTGGAAGGGACCTCTGGAGATCACCCCGTCCCACTCCCTGCTTGAGCAGGCACGCCCAGAGCAGGGGTCACAGGACTGCGACCAGGCAGGGTTTGAATATCTCCAGGGAAGGGACTCCACAGCCTCTCTGGGCAGCCTGTGCCCCTGCTCTGTCATGGAGAGTGCAGTTAAACAAACGCAACTCACCAAATTTATAGCTCAGGAGCGAAATCAGCATGGACAGCTTTATGCGTGAGTGGGCAGGAGGAGTAACTGGTGGAGTCTGCAGCAGCCACCTAGAGCAGAGCATGTTTTCGAGTGGAGTTCTCTGACGGTTTGATGTACCCACGTAGACTCGCATTAGAAACCTCTCGAGATTCATTTGTTGCTGGGAGATGAGACGCACCGCTAAATCAGGCCCCTTGTCATTTCACAGATGGATAAGTATGGACAAACCTTAAAATTTCTCCTCGCTGGCTGTGTTCGTGTTTCTTTTCCTAAGCGGATGCGGACGCAGTAATAAAGGGATTTATCTCCGGGCACGCGCTGACACCGGGCAGACAGCTAGTGGCTCCCTGCACCGTGGGATTAGGCGGTACAAACAGCCTGCTGCTGGTTTGGTACACACAATTTTACAATGTAAAGGGTTCTCAAATGGTCGTGTAAGTGCGGTTATTTGTTCAAACACGTTTGAAGACTGCAACCTTTGTGCTTGTGACCAACTGGTATATTACTCATAGTTGTTCTACCCACAAGCTTGGCACTGAACATTACACCTTCATAAATACTGTTTGCATATTACTGAGTTGATAAAAGCCAGCTTGTATTTGTACAGAGCTTTTATTTACTTTTCATAGCGTAAAGCTGCTTCTTCCTCTTCCTCTTCCTTACTCTTTCTGCTTCACCTCACGGAGGAGGAAAGATCATCTTACTGACAAAAATTGGCTTCACAGAAGACGGTGAATTCCAGCTTTAAAGGCTTACTAGAGAGCACCGCAGCACAAATGGGCCTCCAGAACACGAAACACTCCAAAGCCAAGCAAGCTAATATGCTGATGTTAGGACTCGATTCCGCAGGAAAATCTACGCTCTTGTACAAGTTGAAGTATAACGATGTCTTTCTAACAATTCCAACAATTGGCTTTAACGTGGATATGATTGACACTGGGAAAGATTTTACACTGACATTTTGGGATGTTGGAGGACAACAGAAAATGAGACAGTTCTGGTGCAATTTCCTGGAGAACGCAGACGGACTGCTCTATGTTGTGGACAGCTCTGATAAGCAGCGTCTGGAAGAATCAAGGAAAGAATTTGAACTCATTTTAAGGAATGACTCTCTAAGAAGCGTACCGGTCGTCGTGCTAGCGAACAAGCAGGATTTGCCTGGAGCTTTGAACGCTGAGGAAATAACCCGGAGATTCCACATAAAGAAGTCCTGCAGCGACAGGAATTGGTATGTACAACCCTGTTGTGCTCTCACAGGAGAGGGTTTGTCAGAAGCTCTCCAAAGACTAACCTCGTTTGTAAAACACTACAGCAGATCAAAGGAGACTTCTACAATCTTTAAGGAAATCGAAACACTTTAAGAATGTCTATCCTCAAATTCCAGCGAACTTCCACCTACCTATTTTGTTGGACAGACTAAACCTGAAAATACTGGATTCTGGAGAACTCTTCGAAGTATTTATAAAGAAGTTTGACAATATTAAATTATAATGTTATTCATGCAGATGCTTCTGAGAGACTGCTCTGCAGCATTTTATTAGTGATCGTATGCTTGGGGTCACTGAGCTCAGAAGTGTGGCTGCTGAATGATGAAAAAGGTGGAGTTGAGCTTCTGAATTTTAGCAAGTGGAAGCAAAATAGTTGAGCAGTGCTTAAAACACTGAAGTTATTTTGTCAAGAAGTAAAAGAGCCAAGTTGTTTGTTCAGCAAGAAAAGCAAGAGATAAAATGTTTCGTAATAAATGCTGCGTGGATGTATTTCTCATGTAAAAATATAGTTGTTTTAGAC
This sequence comes from Phalacrocorax aristotelis, assembly GCF_949628215.1. Taxonomy (NCBI): domain Eukaryota; kingdom Metazoa; phylum Chordata; class Aves; order Suliformes; family Phalacrocoracidae; genus Phalacrocorax; species Phalacrocorax aristotelis. Next base: position 7,810,792 of record NC_134282.1, read on the forward strand.
CTTGAACTCTTAGTTACGCACAAGAGAACCTATGAATATGAAATACTCGATGGATATTATTGCATTCTAGAACCAATTGCTCCGTAGAGACTTTAACAAACAGAATCTGCTCCTCATCAAGCCACAAGACAAAGCTGAGATCCAGTGCTGTGTGTAAGGTGTCGGTCTGATGGCCCTTTGTTACAGATTTCCATGTACCACTTCCCTTGTTTCTGCGCTGTAGGATTGCGATTCTTAGCCACGAGCAGAGCGATGGAAGCCAGCAGGGGATCAGTGCTTCACTGGACTGATCCCCACTGGATTTGGGGTGGGGGATAAAGCAGGGAGGAATGCAGGGATTGGCTCCTTGGCCGTTGTTTTTATAGATCTTGATGGATGCTGTCCTGCCTGTACTGAAGCCACCTGAAATTTTGTTACTGATAAATTTAGGT